>NC_136590.1:13294837-13989837 GCF_910589615.1 Taurulus bubalis | reverse complement strand
GACAAAATCAAATGCTACTTCTTTAATGTAAAATCATGAAAGTACATGCCTTTAACTATCAGGACACTCCACAAACCACACTTCATATGTCTGAGAGTATACAATTGTCATAGGTTTCATCATCAGGAAAAGTGTGAGGGAAGTAGAGTGTCGTGTGTATGAAAATAGATGAGCATTTACTTGAAAAACACTTCTTTGAAATCTTAAACACTTGGTGCAGAAAAAGATATCTGAGTAATTTAGCAACATTGAGCAGGTACACTTTGAAAATAAGAGAGTTTTTATTTATTTTATTTCAGAGGACATGTGGAGTAACATAGTCAACAAAAAGAGTTAAGTATTTCATTCAAATGATGCTATATATAGATATATACATACACACAGCTATAGCCCTCACACCTCCAGGCATTAGTGTGACCCTCCACAGCAGTGAGCAGACCCTCTCTGTCTCATAGCTCTCTCTCTTCCTTCTGCCTCTTTCACTCCTTCAGTCTCACCTGACTCCCCAAAGACAGCAAAGTCATTCCACATCGTTTTTCACAATCCAAAAACAGAAAAAATTAATTTACAACCACATTAACCTGAATCATATATAGTCCTTGCCTTCTCTACTGACTCAAAATCCTCCCATAATCCCGCAATTTTATTTTATTCTCATGACACTATTATTCCCAATATGTGATGGTAAGGACAAATGTAAATGCAATGGTGGGGATTACCTTGGTTTAACATCGCAGTGATTAGCAACACTGTGTTTTTGAAAGAGTAACAGAAAACACACAATGCATTCTCTAGATATAAAAACACTCACATTCTTACAGTAAGTCTCATAAGTGTGTAGCTATTTTCAAATTCCATGCAACAATGTCGCCAAAAACAAAAAGAAAGTGGTTTATTGCTTGTTTTGGGCGTACAATTCATTTTGTACTACATTTCCCACAATACCATTGGGCTTTATGCTCGGTTGATGACGCTAAAAACATGCGCGCTTAACCTTGTGGCACTGGAGGATTGTCAAACCAAATTGTGGAAACGGTGTTAGAACCAGTTTTCGGTGCTATAAATGCCGCTTGCATTAGTCGGAAGGCATGAGCAAATATATTTTACCAGTCTCTGTTTTTGGAACAGTGTTTGGAGCTGCTGTTTTACTGAAGTGAGTAGTAATAACGCCACTGTATCATGATGTAACTGTATATTTCACTATTGCTGCTTTTACATACAACATGCACTTAACTACTAACTTACTGTATACAAGCCAGTACAACCACCCACAAAGTACAAGCCCCTTGGCTCAGCTGTACAGATGGATATGCTTAACAAAGGCAGCATTTACAACAGGGTGATTGTATTGTATTGCTTGGATGTAAAGGTGTTTATGACATTCACAGTTAATAATGCTGGTGTGAACTTAAGGACATGTTTTTGTTTAACCATGTTAGAACAGTAATGTCAATTTTATTTTATTTTATTTATTTTTTTTACAAATCACACATTTGGCTCAAGAGGCAATACAATCTGTACAGCATACGACACCCTCGGTCGCTTCATAAAAGGAAAAGCACCACAGCCAAACCCCTTGAACAGGGGTAAATATGGAAGAAACACAAAGAGAGAGAGCAACTGAGGAGCGATTGTTGTCCCTGGACAGACAGACTTGCAATAACTGTTTGTGTGTGTGTGTGTGTGTGTGTGTGTGTGTGTGTGTGTGTGTGTGTGTGTGTGTGTGTGTGTGTGCAACCATTTATTGCCATGTATGTTTTCACATACAAGGAATTTGTCCTGGCGGGAGGTGCATAACATTTAACATTTAACAATAAACATTTAACAATAAACAGAGTGCAATAACGGGGAGCATGAATATTTACAATTAAATCTACAGTAGAATATAAAATTAAAGTTAAAATGAAGTGCACAGTCAACAGATAACAGTACTTTAAGGTGGGATATAAGTGTTATGTGACATGCACTGTTTGGCCCCCATTCGTCTCCTGGTCTGTGCAATTTGTACAGTATTCCTGTTTTGGGTTCTTAGATATCCCCGAGATGGCTGGGTGTCAATTTGATAAAACATAACATATACGCAAGGTATAAACACAAAACTGAAATAATGAAGGTCTTAATACTAGATTTTGACACTAGGACCCTTTTCATGACTAAGCAATAAAGCCGGTCAAGCTACACCGGTGTTTTCACTTATGTGGCATTGTGTAATTACAAGCATAGCTCCTCCTAACTAAGACCCTTATTACACCAGTTAAATTATACATCAATTATATATATTAATATTGTTATTAATGATTAATTTGCACAAACCAATTCACATAGTAATCCTTGAGCTTTTTTTGAGGCCCTTGAAGTTATGGGGCTGTGTTTTCCAATTTGGCATTGGTTTTTGGCACACGGCAGACAATATATAACATGTCCAGGTTCAGTTGGAGACAAGCAAAAGATAGACTGATCTGGCAGTTTGAGAGAAAAACAATGATACCTGGTTGTGATGCTAAACTAGGAGGTGTGCTTAAATAAAATTGAATTTAGCATAGCATTGCACTTTAATTCTTCTCATAGGAACCATGTGACTGGAGGCCGGTGTCCCAGTAAGGCTACCATTAATGGAAAGACTGTGGTTGTAACAGGAGCCAACACAGGCATCGGGAAGGAGACCGCCCGAGAACTGGCCAAGAGAGGTGTGGAGAAAATAATTATGACTCTAATTTGGTACAAAAAAAACAAACACAATGTATAAAATCTTTAGCGGTTCTTTTGCTCATAATGACACACTCCTTTCCCCCATTTTGGCATCTTCAGGGGGTCGGATCATAATGGGATGTCGGGACTTGGAGAAGTGCGAGGCGGCTGCAAAGGAAATAAGGGGGAAGACCCTGAATCCTCACGTTTATGCGCGTCACCTCGACCTGGCCTCCGTGAAATCCATTCGAGAGTTTGCAGAGAGAATCAAACAAGGTGAGAAAACAAAGCATGTCACTTCTCCATTTATGTGTTCGGTTATTGAAATAAAGCAAACTCGGTAACAGCTTCTTGAATAATAAGTTAATTGTCTTGTAGAGGAGCAGCGTGTGGATGTACTCATAAACAATGCTGGAGTCATGAGATGTCCAGCAGGGAAGACACAAGATGGCTTCGACATGCAGTTTGGAGTTAACCACTTAGGTACTGACTTTAATAGAACGAACAGGCAAACAAAAACATACGGTGGCGTCTGTTTCTCTAAACCTTCTGTGAGAAAAAGTATAAAAAGTATATTTTAATTATAATAAAGCCTCGCTCTCTCCATCCCCACCTGACCCTGATAGTTTCTGTCTTCCTCCAGGCCACTTCTTGTTGACAAATCTTCTGCTGGATAAGTTGAAAAAGTCTGCCCCCAGCAGAGTGATCAACTTGGCCTCACTCGCCCACATTGTTGGAAAGATTGACTTCGTGGACTTGAACTGGGATAAGAAAAAGTTTGATACCAAGCAGGCGTACTGTCAGAGCAAGCTTGCCAATGTTCTGTTCACCAGAGAGCTCGCCAAACGATTAGAAGGCAAGTCTGCGGGCTGATGCATATGTGGGCATGTGTGGGAGGGAGTACGGCCTGTGTTCTTGTTTGTAATTGGCTGTTGGATATGTATTTTTAAACAATACTGTGTGTGTGTGTGTGTGTGTGTGTGTGTGTGTGTGTGTGTGTGTGTGTGTGTGTGTACGTGTGTTTGTGTAACAGGCACAGGAGTCACAGTGAACGCTACACACCCAGGCGTTGTTTCCACGGAGCTCGGGAGGCACACGGGTCTGCACCAATCACAGTTCTCCAGCTCTGTGCTCAGTGAGTATCCTGCTTTCTTATTGGATTCTGAATTTAGAGAAATCAATTAATGCTTACCCAATGCACATACAACAATTAGCTTGAGCTGTTTAAGCTCCGCTACATGGCATCGGTCTACTTTTTCTTTTTTCTTTTTTTATCTTCTTGGTCTGTATAAATATAACATGAACTGACCGCATTTCTGTTCATAGAAAGTTTCCTATCCACAACATCTTAACTGTAAAAACAATCATTTCTGCTTTCTGACCATGACATTTGATTGAAGATGATCTTCCTGGTTTTAAGGCAGTGGAGAAAGTATTCAGATTCTTCGCTACTTTGTGGAAATACTCCATTAGCCACTATGAAATGGTATTTTTTTAGCACAATGTATTTAAAGTATCAAAAGTGAAAGTACTCAAACCTGCCCCCTGCGACTTATACTAGTATTTATTTTATTTATATAGGACAATTATGATATACAAGCTAATTATTCACTATTTTGTATACTGGGTAGTTTTATATCTATAATTTATAAGGATATCATTGTATTTAAAATCTTAATGTGATATTTGTATATGGAGCCAAAATGTAATTAAATGGAAAATTTGGCACCTTTAATGTGGATGTCCAATCAGTGTGAATGGTAGATGTAGTAAATTGAAGCATTCAATTCCTCAGTGCTGCTTTATTGAGCGAGAAAGCTGAGTTTGCAGCTGCAAAATCTGTTCTTTCTGCATCCAGCACTTCCATTTGGCCTGACAGTGACGTAGTTGGATGCAAGTAAGAGCTATCTATTTCAGCTTGGATTTCTACACTCTGCCTCTGGGATATTCTAATATATTTATGTGAGCCAGAGTATACAGATGAATAAATGCAGCGGGGAGAGGTCGAGGCTGCGGCTGCACTGCGAGAGAGGTTATGACCGTTATGACGATATCTATCATCAGGACTGATATTCACATAAAAGGTAGCACATTTTTCCTTTTCCCTTTGTTCAAACCAGTACACAAGCCTGTTATAGCTACAATGTTCTACATTAGTGTTTCCAAAACTTTCTTTCCGGGATCCACTTTTTAAAAATCACAAATAATCGCGATCCAATTCACAGTAGACCTTATTTATCTTTAAATTGTGAGAAGAGTTCATGACCATTTTTACTACCATTTCCACATCACCTTATTTTATCTTGAAAAGGTAAACCAGCCATTTCAAAGAGATATACGTTTGATAAATCACAACTCCCTTGTCATGCATGTTTATAAATGAGACAACATGAGTTCACGGGCTATCTCATTCTTTTAATTTCGTCTCATCAGTTCAACAATATAAATTTAGGTGGAGTTAACAGGCTCTTTCTGTTTTTCATCTCATTAAAACAAATGGATTGTAAATTGGCCATTCACATTCGATTCAATGTTTTAATTAAGTAGGCTATAAATATCAGAACAATGCGAGCATCCAGGCTCCGTCACGTGGCTCTAAGTGTACTGCAGCTATAAATGTTAAATTGAAGACGATGAAAAAAATACTGCAAATGTATTTGGCAACCCTTATAAAATCCCTTGCGACACACCTGTAGGTCCTGACCCAGTCTTTGTGAATGACTTCAACAAAAAGTATGTGACAGTTCAAATAAAATCAGTGTAACCAATGTAGTTGCTCACATAAGTTCTCTATACTTTTTCTGTCAGTGAATGCACGAGCAGTGTTAGTTATTGAGATTATTTTGAAAATAATAAAATCGACAGTGCAATTGACACGGCTATGAACAAACATAATTGTTGCACATTTATGTATGCGTATGTGTATGTCATATACCACGGACAACAACATGAATCCAGTAAGGTCTGGGATCGTTACATGGCATTGACCAATACATTTAATAAAGGATAGGATCTGAAAGATAGGTAAAACATGGTATTCCTGCTGAGTTTTAACCAGCAAACCTGTGGTCTCCACCAACCCCCCTACAGGTCCCTTTTTCTCCCTGTTGGTAAAGAGCCCAGAGCTGGGGGCCCAGCCCAGTGTCTACCTGGCAGTGTCCGAGGAGATGGAAGGGGTGACGGGAAGGTACTATGATGTGATGACAGAAAAGGAACCGGCGCCCCAAGCCCTGGATGAGGAGGCAGCTCGCCAGCTGTGGGAGGTCAGCAGCAGGCTGGTGGGTCTGGAGGAAAAAGCACAATCCGACAAGTCAAACCCACCAACCGAAGTCCAGAGCGAAGCTGCTCAGACTGTCCAAGAGCAGAGACACGGACAGAGCCCAGGACCAGCTGTCAATGCTGTGGGGCTGTAGGCCGGCGGGGGATAATGGACCTTTATTGCTTGAGCTGTGTCTGGCTCATGAAACAATTAACTGTCTGAGTCAATTAGTCTGGTTGTCTGAATAAAGACAGTCTTTTGTACATGCCTCGATGTTCCTGCATCAGGATATTTTCAACAAACACCCTTTGAAGAAAGATAACTTTTTTTTAAAGAAAGGAATAACACTTGTTTCCTAACAAATGACAACACACTCTTCCTCACTCCAATACACTCAGGGGTTTTGCTGCTACAGCCTCACTAAGGTAGCCAGTGTTAGCGAGCGTTCGCAATCTTTTAATAGATATTGCTGCATACTACGGAAATTACGGTATTAGTGCAGATGTAGCCTGCAAAAAAAATGGAAACCATACTACCTCTTTACTTAAGAAATATGTTTAATTCTTGTTGATTTCTTAAGTTTAATACTTGTTTATTTCTTAGGTGAAGAGTTAAAAAATTAAACACCAAAGTATGGTTTACATTTTGTACTGCCTTGTCATTTGCAAGTGGCTTCATCATATCAAGTGTTTATTGTCAATCGATAATGTTTTACAATGTTTTACCGTGCTTACAAGGATAAAAAAAAGAAGAAAAGTGATAGGTGGGGTTAAAAACTGGATGAGACTTGGAGAAACATCTTATCTGGAAAAAAGGAAAGGGGATGACCCAAGAAGCCACTGACAATTTAAAATAGTTTCAGTCATTTGAACCATATATGTTTTTTGAATATATATTATTTTATATTATTTCTAGAGAGAGGCATTTTCATGCATGTTTACTGTAGGTACATATTGAGAGTACTGCTAATGGTTTTATCAGTGGATTCAAGCAGAAAAGACAAATGGCGCCATCTGGTTGTTAGCATCAAATTACAGACTAGTCTGACATTTCTTTTACATTTTTCGGACAGATCACGTGTACATAACTGCTGAGCATTTATTCTGATTTGTTTCAAGTTTGTGAATGTTTTTCTTTATCTTGGAGGCTTTTGATTTACTTTCTTTAAACTTGGTAAGAAAGTCAGTTTGGTAATCCAACATAGAAACATTATTTGCTTAAAAACTAAATCTGATTTGTATTAATGTTGCATGGTATTTCAGTCCTGCAAAGCAGTCGGAATGCACAACTACCTTGTATACTATATTATACTAGATTAATATAAACTAATATTAAGAATATAGACACACACATCCAAAACATAAGGGTATGCTTTGAAAAATGTGAGAACACTCGAAGGTCATTTGAGGTAAATCCACCCTGTCAGAACCTTCTGTGGTGTAAAAAGCATTAGCATCCAATATCATCTATTCTAATGTTCTACTGCTATGCTTTTGCTGTTTACTTCTGCCTCTTGAAAAACAAATCAAGTTACTAAAGCACTCATCTTGCAATTCTGATACTCTCAGACCTCTCAGTGTAAAGACAAATATCCATCCCAACAGTATTTGAGGGATCCATTGCACAGGGCTTTTTCCAACAGTAAATCCCACAGTACCGATCAATAAGGGCCACTCTCAGACTAATGCACACTGATCAGCATCAGCCCTGAAACTGTAAACCAGGGATCGTTTATTCCAGTGTTGGTTTACCAGTGGAGTCCCTTGCTGGTGTCATCCTAGAGGATGCTATTATTGTAGAGGACCACCGGGTTCTCCTTTGCTCTCCAGATTGTCAAAGACCTTCCAGCCCCTGGTATGGAGCAAGATGCTGCCGATATAGTTTCTCTTTCTGGCCTGAATCAAATCAATCCTGACCTCTAAAGTCCAGTGTTCACAGTAGTTTCTGTTTTTTATATATATAAGTGAAGTCACTTGACAGACCGTCCATGGTATTATTGTTATTTTAGACATATACTTTATACATGTACAATATACTTGTATACATATACTTCCTATAATAATTTATTCTGTATTAAATAAACGAGAATAAGTTAGAATTGTAAAATATGTGTGCTATTGAACGCACCTCGACCGGACTTCATTGCCCATAATGCATCGCTGACAGATGGCGAAAAAGTTAGCGTCCAAAGTACAAATAGTTACCGACTGTAAAGACACAAGTAACGCGTGAGGTGTAAACGTGAGGTGGCTTGTCCAAGTCTGTTTGGGGCTTCGTGTGGAAGTCGTGTTTGCCCTCAGAGGAGCTGGACGGAACTTCTTTCAGCGAGACACAACTAGCTTGGTTTTCTCAGAAGGTAACGTGACAGTAGCTCACTATGTTAACTTACACGTCAACTGAACTCTTCTGCGCGAGCCCGATAATTAAAAGCTGTTGGTACACAGCTGTACAGAGCAGGAGACTTACTTATGAATACGTTATGAGCATGTTACCGGGGATGCTAACGTGCACATGCTTCAAACAGTCATTAGCTTCCTCAAACTGCTGCAGGGGATTACACGGTGTTTTTGTTATCTTGTGCAACGTCTGAATGTAACCATTCACTGATTGCATTGTGATCATGGTAATGACACATTGATTGTATCTAATTAACGTGCATTATTTATCAGCATGGCAGAGCCGCAGAGAAAAGGAGAGCTGCTGCCCGAAGATGTTGGCACAGATGACTGCCTGACTTCATACACACACATCTACAGTCCAGATTTGCTAAAGTACGTATGGAAACATGCTTTATAATGCTTTTCCAATTGCCTGGTGTGGTTTTAGAGTGAGTGAAATACACTTTGTTGATAACCACAATAAGTGACCTTTGAGGGTTTGCACTTTATTTTTCAGAGATCAGGTTGCTTTTATTACAGGTGGTGGATCTGGCATTGGACTCAGGATAGCTGAAATCTTCATGAGGTGAGAGGATAGTTTCTCCAAAACATGCCCACATCTTGCAGTAATATCATACATTATTTAATCAAATGTAACTCCTTACATTCACAGACATTATTGCTGCATCTTTAGTATACACAATATATGCATGTATAATCAATGCTCTGTCCTCATTATGTCATTACTAGTGTCAAATGTGTGAGCGAGACAGTATGTGGGTGTACTTTAAACCTTCTGGTTTTGTTATATGACAGTCAGACTTCCATCATTTTGCTTGTGTACAGTTTAAATAGTTCAATAATTGACTCATGTGGCATAAATTAATGATCTTTTATTAAAATCAGCAACATACATTGTTATTGCACCTGTCTAGTTAGCCAACAGTCAGATTAACCCCAAAATGAAGCCAGTGCTCTTGACTGGAACATTTGACTCCTCACATTTTGTGTGCGTCTGCGTGATCTTATCACATTTTTGACCTTGCAATCACTGTCTCCTATCCTCCACCCTCTTTCCTACTGGTTTTATCATTAGTTACTCCCTCTGTCTCCCTATCCACGTTATTGATGAAAAATTACGTATTCATGTTTTAATCAACACAATACCGCATTCGGTCATTAGTATTGTTATTAGGGTGACTCAGTAGTAGAGCAGGGGTCGGTCATCCTTCAATCAGAAGATCGAACAGTTCGATCCCCCGCTCCGCTAGTCCATGTCGGTGTGTCCTTGGGCAAGACACTTAACTCCAAAATTGGTCCCGCAAGCAGTGCCTGTGGTGTATAAATGGGTATGAATGATAAAATAATCCGGATGAGCAGGCAGCATCTTGCATGGTAGCCTCTGCCATCAGTGTATGAATGTGTGTGAATGGGTGAATGATGACATAGTAGTGTTAAAGAAAGTCCATTTACCATTACCATTTGTTATATTTCCATCTTTTCTTTCAGGCATGGCTGCGACACAGTGATTGCAAGCAGGAACTTGGACAAGCTCAAAGAGGTGACTCTTCTGAACATAATTTCCACAACCCTAAATTATATATACCTCATACTGTAAATAGATAGTGTATTGGCCTTAGTGTAAAATGATTGTGTGTCGGCCTAGGCAGCAAAGAAGCTGTCTGCAGCATCAGGACGCCGTTGCCTCCCTTTGTGTCTCGATGTGAGGCGGCCTGAGAGCATCGCAGCTGCTGTGGACGAGACGCTGAAAGAGTTGGGACGCGTAGACATCCTCATTAACAGTATGTAACCTCTTAGTAACGAGCCTAACAATATGGGTTTTATTTGCTAATGATCACTGTGTTTGTGGTGGGAGCTGTCCTGCACACAGTCTCTCCCCGCACTCTTTGTCATGATACAATGCATCCTGCCAACATGGGTCCAAACACATTTTAAAGTGTCTGTAGGGTGAATATGCGCAAGTGTACTTTGAACACAAGGTCAAGTGTGAAAGATTTTATTTTAATCATCAACTTACCTGATGCTGTATCTGTCTTTATCTTCTATCTTTGCACCCTAGTCCCATCCACAAACTGTTACGTCACCATGCAACATGTTCTGAACATGTACAACATCATTAATGCATTTATAGCTTTGGTTAAAGTCACCGTGGCTGTTGTTGACAGATGCTGCTGGAAATTTCCTCTGCCCCGCTACCTCACTCTCCTTCAACGCCTTCAAGACAGTAATGGAGATAGACACTATGGGCACATTCAACACCAGCAAGGTGGTTTATGAGAAGTGGTTCCAGGTACAGTACATTTCCTGTCTATATCAATATGTCTCAGTTCCATGTGATGTAGCTATATGTTTTTTATGACCTCATTGTGTTGAAATGATGATAATACTGTATTTTACGGAACACAACTAGGTTATTGATCAATAATATTCACTCTCTGCAATTCTCTCTGGCCACCATAAGAGGCCAGCAAAGATCAGAAATTACTAAATACTTTGTCTTTAAATGGAATTTAAACTGCTGACTCTGCACTCTGAAGCAGATTTGATGATGCCCCCTTGCATTGATTTTGAGTCTGCCATCACTTTTGTATGCAGGCTCATGGTGGCAACATAGTAAACATCTCTGCAACACTTGGATACAGGGGACAGGGCCTCCAGGTGCATGCTGGCTCTGCTAAGGCTGCAAATGGTAAGAGCGTTGTTACTGTTATCGCAATTACATCAAAATTAGAATTCGTGAGTCAGTGTTGCGTCTGCTGTCACCAGATGCCATGACCAAGCACCTGGCTGTGGAGTGGGGGCCCAGTGGGGTGAGAGTGAATGCCGTGGCTCCAGGTCCTGTCTCTGGCACGGAGGGCTTCCGCAGGCTGGGTAAAGATTCAACTGAATATTATACACTTAACAAGCAGTCTTTTATTATAAACAACAGTTTGATCTCTTTACAGTAAGAACCAATCAAACATACAACCCTCAGAAACCGATTGGAGGTTATCCAGAAACGTATCTTTTTGGGCTATTGTTATCAACTAATAATGTATGTTACATGGCTTTTATAATACTATTATATCATCATCTTTACTCTGAACTCAAATATCTCAACTAAAAAATATGTATGGGGGGAAAAAGTAGCAATAACCACTTTTCTGTAATTAACAGTGTTAAATAACATGTGTTTTATTATCCATTCATAAGGACATGTTTGGAACATGACGGGTGGCGCTGATGAAACTTGTGTTACATGCTGTTATTTGACAGGCCTGTAGGGGTCCACCAAAAAACCTGTAACAGCATGGATTTTCTTTTTTCCTTTTTAATGCCTCAGGTGGTCCCACAGGGGAGGCTGCTGGTGTGTTCCAGTCCATTCCTTTGCAGCGAGCCGGCAACAAGACCGAGATGGCCCACTGCACACTTTTCTTGGCCAGCCGAGCCTCCTCCTATGTGACTGGAGCCATCCTGGTGGCGGATGGCGGATCGTGGCTGACCTCGGCCAACGACGTCTCCATGCTGTTGGGTATAGCCTCTAAATCTGCTAAACTCTGAACAGGGGCTCTTTTGTCCTCCTCCTGACCCAGGTGTGTAGGAGGAGGTGCAGCTTGAGGTCCATGTCGAGAGACAATGTGACTGAGAATGTGTTTGTGCGCTGCATTGTGTTGTTTCTGATTTAGAGAGTTTATGTCAAAGAGATTGGATAAATGACAGGAAAACAGTATAACCTATATTAATTCACTTGTCTCTCTTATTTTCTTTCAGGTTATTGGTCATCTGAAAAGAAAATAGACAAATAAATGCTGGAGAAAGAAATGAGTAATTCAGGCCATCTGTAGAACTGATTATGCTACATACACAGTATTTGTGGTTTATCTCACCCACTGTTGCTTCCAGAGTATATTGCTAAGTAGCAGGAGGAGTTTAACACTATCGCACTGTATACTTACTGTATTATGTGTTTACAATCTCTACATGGATAAATGTATAGAACAATTTAGGAATGTTCCACCCATTACACTGCTGTGTATTGTCATCATACATTTCATGTATAATGATGTTAATCACATACCGTTTAATGTGATTTTCAGTACCTCTCGTGTATTAATAAAACATGTATAATTACAGTTTACTATGACTGTTTTAGTTTACTGATGCAAGTCATTCGTTTTTTTTGCTAACGTACATACACTTTTCTCTGTCTTGTCCTCTGGTTGCTGTTCGACTGGCAGAAGGATGCATTTTTCTTGTATCCCCGAGGCTTGGATTGTACCTGTAGAGAGGAGCAGACTGTTTGTAATCCAAATCCAGTAGATTCAATTAGTGGTTCCTACCTAAATCGAGGTTGGAACCCCACAAAGTGATTGGAGAAAAATACATATTATTTCACAATAATGATGTATACTTATGTTGATTATACTGTGTTCGGAGGGATTATATGACCAAAATGAGATGGAGCAATTGCAAACCGGAGGAGAAAAAAGTCCCTCTGTTGGTCAGATGGGGGCGCCAACACATTACAATTGCAACCATTCAAGTCACTATTTTCTCAAAATAATACATCTCTGTCCACTTGAGCTCTCCCAACTATTTAATATTTGTTAATGTGTGTTTTATTTTTTATATCAAATGTGGAATAGTAATGCTTCCAGAAATGTAAACATCTACCATGCTGAAATGTCATCGAGCAAGAAACCCCAATCCTGTCAGTGGAAAGCTCTTCTCGCTGACTCTGAACTCTAACCTGTGTGAAGGGCTGCTTACTTAAAATGTGTCTACATGAGTGCAGGCCATTGTTTTTGAATAAAACACCAATATTAACACCATTTGGTAGCTGCTATGAAGCCCGATACTGCGGGGTATTTTGTACGCTTGCGTGAAACGTCAGCGCTGTGTATGCGGCTGGAGGAGGAGGAGGAGGAGGAGGAGGAGGACAGGACACTGCTGATGCTGATGCGAGAGCTTTCGGTGTCTGTAATCAACATTAGCTGGACGATGGAGCTGTTTGGTCTCATTTCACCTCCCACCCTTTTGTTTCCCCACTGGCCTCGACGAGGGACGCCGTGACTGATGTGCCTCTGAGACCGGGCTAACGGACACATTTGAAGAGGAACGGACGCTTTCGTCTCGTCACTCGTCTGGCCTGTCTAGTGACACACAGGTGGATTGCCTCCGCCGCTGGGAAGAAAAAAAACGGGGCCATCGAAATGAAGACATAATCTCGGACTATCACGGAGGCGACCATTCCCGTGGTTACACGTCAAACTGCGGAGTACCGCGGCTGTTTTTTGGCCGCATTCAGCTGGACGCGTTAGCTAGCTAATAGGCTAATTTCACGAGCTAAGTCAGTTAGCAGCTCCTCTGGCACGGAGGAAGTGGGATGCTCGGAGGAGGAGTTAACGTCGGCTGCTACCATGAATTCACCGGGAGGTTTTCCTGTCGGTGTTGTGATGAGAGATTTCACATTATAGCTCGAGGTTTATTGGGATGTTAAGGTCTGGCGACGTTGTTTCCTCGCTGCTTTTCGGCTCCTCTGTTAATCATCCTACGATGGAAAATATAGGATAATCGGGCTGTTGACAAAACACCGGGCGTCTTAACGCGCTCGTTTGTATTTCGTCAAATTGGTTCATGAGAAGAGATGCTGTCGGCCGCTTTTGTCGGTTTGTTGCTGAGACTTTATTGCGGTGACTTGTCAGCTCTCAGGTCGAAGTGAAGCATGCTGAAGCTGAACCATTTGGCAACAACCAGACGTGGATCTGCCATGACGGAACAGAGGGACATCGTAGGTCAAGAAATCAGAATTAACTTTGAGTTTGGGTTACATGCCAAGATGTCAGCTACTGAAGTTAAAACAAATACTTTTTGTTAATCCGTTACCTGACTGACATTGTTTTTAAACCTACCCAAAGTTACCTTCTAATGTTATCCCTACAACATTATACTATTTTTATTTTGAATGTCAGAGCTAATGTTAGACGATGCTTGTAGGAATCCCACACACTCATTACGATATTTCATTAGAGGTGTGCAATGCCGTTTAAGAACATGGCATTGAAGTTGAAGAAGTGGATCTCGACGACAGCAGTGAGATAATACACCAGCTTTCTGAAGTTTGTAAAGTGGAGCAGCCGACACGCATATAAATGGAACAGACAGTGCTGTCTGGCCCTTTGGGGCTCACACAGTGGGAGCCAGAACATGCGTTTCCTCTCGGATTTCACCCACTGGATCCAGACAATGGAGGTGAGCTCTGTCAAAACAAAGGTGGCCAGACAGGTTTGGATTTCAGAAACGATGACCAGGATCCGACATTACAACAAAGTGAAAAAGAAAACATTTACTCGGACAAGCCAGTGGAGTTGGACAACCTAATAAATATATCTGATTTTTCCGGTGGAGGTTTGCAGTTTGAGGGAGATCAGTTCAATAATTCCAAAGCTCCCCTTCATGGTACTTCTCATATAGAGTCCTTCACAGAAAAGCGACCTGATGAACTGAGTGACTGTACTTTGTCATGGCTATTTTCTCCCAAACTCACTGATGTCGTAGGAAAAAGCTCTGCCCATGAGGAACTGAGTCTGACGCAGGAGGGCCCTCTGGAGACCCCAAATGCCCTCTGTAGTCAGGCTGAGTTAATAAGCCTCAGTCCCCCAGTCTCTCCATCGAAGATTTCAGACAGGCATTCCGATACCAACACGGGGGATCCATTTTTGTTGGTAGACCTACTCTCAGATGGATTCTCTTGTTTCCCCCCAGAGTCCTGGGGTGAGTTGAACCCACAGGGTGTCAGTGAGGAGCTGGTAGACCTGTCACAAGAGGAGGAGGGGGAGGGTGCAGGCAGGGAGACTTTGTCACTTGAAACCAGAGACAAATGTTTATTCCCTGATCAAGTGACTGATCTGCCTCTAACCTGGAGCTCTACCTTGCAAGGTTTACCTGAGAACTGCCTCCCACCAAACAAAGTCCACAAACCACCGGAGCGCGTGGAAGGATCTGTGCCTTTGTTGGATTTAGAGGTTCCAGATTGTGACAGCAGTCTGAGCCTGCGTCCTGCCAGTCCTACCGCTGTTATCTGCACAGGTGTGCCATTAGATTTATCAACAGAGGAGTCGGGGGTGGAACTTGCAGGAGCTACTGTAAATAGAAGTGTGACTTCAGAGCAACAAGGTGAGAGTGACTCATTTGCTCTGCGTTTGTCAGCTGAACCTTTATCAGCTGAACCGTCATCACTGACAGTGCCTCTGGCTGAAGATGTCTTCATCCAGGAGGGTGATTGCACCACTGAGACTTTGTCTGTGGAAAATGAGTCCACGGATTTGATGGGGGACAATATTTGTTCTGAATCCAAAAATCAAGGGAATCAGGCAATGGCGTTGGATCTGGGCTTGACTGCGGACGAGGTCCATGACGAGGAAACTTGGGACGTGAAACCTCGGGTGGGTGTCCAGAATGGACGTGTTCCCGATCCAACAGCCGAACAGAGGGAAGAGGAGAGGTTGCCGGACAGTAACCAGCTCGGAGGAACAGATTGTCATGAAGTGGCTTCTTTTGATTTTTCAGTTCAGGATTTACACACAACTTCTCCTGAGGCTGGATGGACTAGTGAGCAAACTGTGGAGACAATTTCTATCTCTAAGATGGTGGTAGATGACTCACTGCCAATGGTCCCAGCTGTGAATACGAGGGAGGAAGACGTATCCCCACTAAAAGCTGTGTTCGATGCTTTAGACCAAGATGGAGATGGCTTTGTCCGTATTGAGGAGTTTATGGAGTTTGCTGCCGCCTATGGGGCCGATCAGGTGAGATGCTTTATTTTTCTGTTGATATCCTTGTTTTGAGCTCGCTGCTACTGGGTAATGCATGCAGAGTGACGCTCTGTGTAAAACCATACAAAGCTCGATACACATAAATGATTTATAATAGATTTTTCTGCTGGACCTCGGAGAGCTTCTTGCAAAAAGCCTGCTTGATTCAATGAAGTGAAATCCATCCGGGCGATGTCCCTTTTACTATCAGCTTTTCAAGTTGTTTAGGATCTTAATCTATTTGCAAGTCACTTTTAAAAAAAGTAAAGTGAGTCAATGTGGTACAATTCAGATGTATCTTGTATGTATGTTGTTTCGAAAACAGGGCCCTGATTATGAGTTTAAATGTTTTAATGAACTCCATCGATTTTATGTTGCAGAGGTAGTAACACACAATAAAGCAGCTCCTAATGTTCAATGTTATCAATTTGGCTAATGCGCCTGCATATTATTAAAACCATGCCTGGATTAGTTGGTCTGCTATATTTGGTGAGTGTCCAAGAGTCAGGATTTAGGTTTTCATCGAGATAAATCTGTCAAGCATATTGGCTGTAATGAATTCTCTCCGGCCCGGCTCTCCTCCATATGTCAAAAGAAAAACACTCTGTCACATTTGCATATCCTGCAGTTTGGGGATACTCTCTGGATACTCTCTGGAGAAATCACTCCACCCATGACCCTCCCCCATTTCAAAGCCCTTTAGTGAAATAGTTTCACCTTTTTTACTTGAAACACAATAGACAACTAACTAACAACTCCACAAACTGAAATGTACTAAATTATTAGATTATTAGATAATTGATAGTCTTACTTAGTTAATCAGCTTTTCTTTATATCAGCAGCAAAAGGGAAGATCGGCTGTTTGCTTCATTAGAATGTGTCATTATTTAATCAATGTTAGCTATTTAGTCAAAGTTATTAACTAAACTGTTTTACTCAGATCCTTTGAGGCTCAGGTGTTGGTCTAGTCTTCAACCGACAGTTTAATTCACATTATACACGGGTTTCACATGCCCCAGAGTAAAAATGACGTAAGTTTCTCTTCCTGTCAGACGTGCTTGTCTGTATGCCTCTCTAACTGTTTACAAGAATCAGACTGCGCTTCAGCAAGTGATCGCACCATTTGCAAATAACAGTAAAAGGGTGGATGCAAACAATGATGTAACCTAACCGGTCGCTGAAGTAAACAGAACTGTCAAGTGTGCCCTGATGAACAGGTCTGAAATATCTTTTTTAACTTATTTATTGATCTATATTTCTTCATGACGCCAGAACACTAATCTAGTGCCACTTGCAGTATTGATAATCCATTTTAAAATGTGTCCCTTTTTAGTTTTTATACATTGATTTTTAGACATGGGGCTGATTCAGGCAACTTTTTTTTTAAAGAATACATCAACCAGCTTTGTTTAAACTCTTTTTGATGTGCTTTGAACAAGGCCTTTGGGTGAGGATGTTCAGTTGTTGGTACTACACACACACACACACACACACAGAGTGGGACGCTGGCTCACTAATGCTTTTTAATCCCTTTTCTCCCAGTTCAAAGCACCTCTGGTGCCACTGACCCGTCCGGTGTCTAGCCGTACGTATCTGTGGCTCCCCAGGCCCGGAATTGTGAAGGATGAAGAGTAAAATGTATTTTCCTGAGTCAGAGGGAGTCCATGGTTTGGGTGCCGTCCACCAACGGCACATGACCCTGTTTTAGGGATAGAGGATCAGAGCTGTTTGTCATGTTAGTTTAATGTAAATCATTTTCACCTGTTGTTTTGCTTGGCAGTGCTAAAGGTGAGCATTTACATGACACTAGGAGTTGATTTTATCGCATGGGTGTGATCTGTTTTACTGTTACTCCATATGTTTTGGTTTCTTCTGGAAGCAGTTTCCTTTGGATCTTTGTTTCTTCAAGGTTTTTCCGCAGACTGCTAACCAGATTGTGCAGATTGATTACCTGTGTGCTTTTTTTCTTCTTCTTGCTATCGAATATCTGGTTTGCAAGAGCTATGTTGTGCTCTTGCAGGAAGCTCCTCTCAGATTTCCCTCCTTTCGTGATCAGAGAGAGAGAGAGAGAGAGAGACGGAGGCTTTGGCATGTTTGCCTTTCTCATTTACAATAAATAAGCATGCAGGAGACAGACTTATCTTCGGAATTTGTGGAATGTTATATAATGCATGTAGCCTTTCCGTGGATTTGGCATTCATTAGCTGAACTCAAGGACCAGTGGGAAAGTCAGGTCTGATCCAACAAGGCCGACATGCAGCCAAAGTCAGATTGCTGATTGTTTCTTTGCTGAGGTAGCAAATGGTTCACTCTTCTCGTATCAGTGTGCTTCTCATATTTGAATAAGCTTTGTCCTGATATGTCCTTGTAATTCAGTTCTCTGGAAGTAAAAGTGGTTTGAATAACTTCCCTGCCTGTAGATTAGAGAAATATACTATGGACCATGGTGGTAAAGCAAGTATTTTAGCAGTGTGGTTGAGAAAACCACAAGGTAGTAGGTCATACAAGTTCATAGGAACAACCATAAATAATACTTTAAAACAATAAGAATGTTAAATTGCCAGTAGGGATGTAAGCCAAGGGGAAGTCTTTTTAGTGGTTACACTCAGCGTGTTACAGGGACTTTATTTTAACACAAAACTGTCTAAAAGAGGCGTTCTTCAGAAAGATTTTGTATTTATATTGACATCGTCATAGTTTAGTTGAGGGCTAGGAGCAGGCCTTGCATGTTTATTAGTGTGCACCACTTTAAATATGCCCGGCACAGCAGGAAGGTTCATGAGGTATTTGCATGTGTTCGGCTGGTGCTTGTATGCGAAGCATGCAAATGTTTTCTCCAGAATTATTCCAGAGTATGGTAGTGACCAAGTGCATACAAAGTGCATCATTGTGGTTTGAATATGAGCATTATGTAATGAGGAAATAAGGTCTGTTGTATATCAACTTTTAATCACATTTCAACAGCAATCATGCAAAAGACTTCTTTCTCAGCAGACCCATTTTTACATTATTGACAACTATTGGAATAAGCTTGATTTGAAGCCTGTAGATGTCAAGTCAGTGGCATGAAAACATCTGATTTACTGTAGTTTTAGTGTCTGGAAGGAAAGACATTGTCCTCAAACGTTAAATGTCCGACAGGCATGTGCCCAATCTTCGAATTCTGTTATTGAAAAGATCATTCTAACCAGCACTCATTGGTTTCGCTCACTGGTTTTGACCCTAATTCTGCACAAAAGCCATATTGAACTGCATTGTGGTCGTGTCTCTCTTGTCAGTCGACACTCCCAACCCCACTTTGGCCAGCCTCCCTCCCCATCACCCGCTGCTTTTATGTACTGCCCCTCTAATCCACAATGGAATGTCCCATGGCCTGAAACGTCCCCTCTCTTGAATTCACTTTTCTGTGGATGTGTGTTAATGTTTCATATCCTAAGATCATTCTGCCTTTTTTTTTAATCATCTACTACCAACCCACTAGGCTTATGATCATGGTTATCAGAGGTTGGTTTCGGAACTATTGTGAAATCCCCTCCAGGAAAAACTCTCACCAAAGGGTATTCTTCTCCATGGGGTTATGCACAACAGCAGTCTGTGTGGAGGCGGTCAGGCGTGCCCCGGCACTGATTAGACACAAATAGAGGAAACAGAAAAACCACACAGTGCCTTCACTGCTCCGCAAAGCAGCGGCGCCGACAGAGTTTCCTTTGAGTTTAGTTTTTTATCTGCCTTCACACTCTCTCAGGGCTGTGCTTGTTAGCTATAACCATGCACATTATTCCATAATACATTATCTATATAACACTGTGTATTGCATCAAAACAACAAAAAGACAAGGTGACAAACAAATATGAAGTATTTAAATCAAAACTTATTCACAAAGTAGCATGATACAATTGTTTTAAGAAGTACATGTTTAGCTTGCCAAAACTTCATGCCAGTAAACTCTGTAATTATATAGCATGTTGCGAGAAACATACAAGAAAACCAAAGTGGCAGTCAGACAGCAGGTCAAATATACATAGTAACAATCAAAAAACAAGAGACCATAGATTGATAATGCAGTGCAGTTGCAACACAAAAACATTACATTCATTAAGTAAAACTGGGGGGCAGTTAAACAGCTGTGGAGAAGCTTCTTCAGGGTCTGGGGGCCAAAATACAACCGGACTGAATTCACACTCACCTCTAGCTTTTAGGTTAGACCTAGGAATAGCCGACAGGCTCTGCTCGCAAGACCTGAGGGGCCTGGCACTGCTGAACAGGCTTAACAAGTCTGATGTAGGCCATGGATTGCTTCCACATCATAGTAGTGCTCTGGCTGCCTGTCAGTGGCTCATCCAGCCTGTTAAATCCTATGTTACCATAGTATGCTGCTCTACTTACTGCAGACACAAGAACTAATAATAATTCACTGGTTATTATAGACGTTATGTAAAACAGTCATCAGGACCTCATGATTCATCTCCCAATCACATACGTGTTCTGAAAATCTTCACGGAATATTATTTTCGGTGAGCTGTGATACTCCATTGTGAAACGGAAAACTAAAAGCTATATTCCAACGCCCACCACTAAACCTCAGCCAAGTCAAGTTTCACAAGTTAAAACACTTCAACCTACGGTATGAAGCAAATCTACTGTATGGAAAGGTTGAGCATATCAGCGATGGCAGTCGGATGAGCCCTGAAGCCACATGCTAAACGTATCATTGCAGTGTGAGCCACCACTACGTTAGATCAGCCCTCCTCTCTTCTAAGTACAGCTGTGCTTAATTCACCAAACACAGATCATAAATCACGGCGTTTGTTTGAGTCAGTTTATTAGGAGTTTCAGCCTCCTCCTGAGTCACAGATCAGCATTGCTAAGCAGATCATCTTGTTTTTATGTGTAACTGATAACAAAAAAGTTTTGAAGACAGAAGCCACACACAGGATGGAAGTCTCGGTGAAACGACCACGTTCACATCGTGCGCTTGCTTTCTCGAGGATTAAAGTGAGCTGAAACCACAGAAACCTCGCCCGACATACATTCGGGCTCCTTCCCAGCTAATTCTGTCAGGGACTGCACGCCTTAAATTTGACTGTAATAATAGGTTAGTGTAATGCTGGGAAGAAGCTTGAGAGATGACATTTGGCTTGGTCTATTAATTATGGAAGTAGATCGAGATCGCTCGGCGCCATCAATAATTTCTGCTGGCGCATATTTAGTAGGTTATGTCTTTGGGAACCAGATAACTAAATAGTGAGCATTGAATGGGGCAATATGCCAAGGAAGTTGTACAGGTGATGGGTCGGGTCAGATTAGATTTAATTTCGCTTACACTGCAAGTCAATTTTAACTCTAAGGGAAATGTTGATCTATGGTTGTTTATGTTTTTTATGCTGCGATGTCCTGTAGTTACTGAAGTGCACATCCGCCTGTTGCCAGGTTACTGACTGTAGGAATATACAGTATACATAATGAACTTATGTAACCCATCTAGCAGCTGAGTGCAGCAAAGTTTCTGTGCATGAAAGACGATATTGCTTCATTTATATGTGGATTTAAGATTATAAAATGATGTAACATGAATGTAACGTTCTACTTGTAACGCATCTAATTATTCCACAACTGTCTGCAACTGTAAAACCTTCAACAATATTTTTATTTCTTCTTTTTTTATTGTCATACGCAAAGAGAATAAAAGCTGTAGCCTTTGCACACTTTTAAACTCATGATTGCCCTGAATCCAATAAAGCCAGAAACACTTGTGTCTGCAAAAGATGGTTTTCTTCAGGAGGTCAGAAGTTGTTTTTATTGACCGTTGGAGTTCACATAATTCTGCAATAAAACTGTCATGACAAGAAAGAGTTCTTAGTAGTTTTACGTTGCTTATGTTCAGCTCAAATACTGACTGAATGTGTTTTTCCATTGAAGTCAGTATGTAAACATTGCAGTAAAGTAGTCCCCACCCCCCTACTCAGTTTATGACATAATCTTGAAGCATCTAGGCAGAGCCAATGATACTGTTATGGAAGAGGGATTTTCTTTTGTTGCTGTGGGGAAATTCAAGTCTTGAATGTTGTGTTTTACTTTTGTCTTTCAGGTAAAGGATCTGACCAAGTTTTTGGATCCCAGTGGACTGGGAGTGATCAGCTTTGAAGACTTCCACCGAGGAATCTCTGCAATCAGCAATGGAGGTCAGTCAAGAGATGCACTTTTCAACACTCCTCTATCCAAGACCTGCCATGTCATGTAGTAAGTGACAAGTGGTACATTGTTATGGACTCAATTGGCTTGTTAAGACTCTGGTGGTTCTATATTCAATGATCTGTGAAACCTACCTAGTAAATATATTGTGACATACATTTGATTTTTTTACTAACCTGCTGATAACACAATTCTGCTGTAAAAACAACAACAACAACCTCAGCAGCAAACGCTTGCACTTACATTAAGTCTCCAGCATCTGGCTTCATCTCTCTGCATTCCCCATGGCGCCAAATATTGTTGTCAACACAGTATGTTCACACCCATCACTCAGCTGACGTGAGGGATTTTAAAAGGAAAGGCAGAAGACTGACCCAAATTCTTTCTAACTGGACTCAAACTGCTGTTATTCTGTCTTTAATCACTTTACTGCCCTCCTGTTCCACTTTACAAGCTTTAAAAGAAATGCTGTCTGTAAGGACTCATGTACTGTATTTTCCTCCTAAAATAGAAATATTTTATAAGCCTGTCTTGCCAGTTATGTCTCCAGGTCACCTCAGCAGTAAATCTAATCTCATTTAACTCTTGACTTTAAATTTCAACTGCGTTTAGTGATCGTACATGATGGATTCGGCACCTCAAAGGGACATCATTACAAAGAGTTTTGGCCCCATCCGCAGTTGACACAATGCACAGGTTGTGGTGACGTCACCGCAATAGTGCACCGCTTGCCTCCATCCACCCAGCCTATTGATTGGAAGCACTATTCCCACTCTTTCTGGGTTGCACAGCTCCGGTTACTTTCTCCATGAATAAGTCATGCACTGGAAAGCATGAGATACACAGACACATGGGCTTATTGGCCAGGTTTCAGAGCGGGAGTGGCAAAGAGATGGGGTTCAGGCAGAGAGTCCTATTCACCTAAATAATTTACTGTCCTCTCTCTGTGCCCTGGCCTCTCTGTTTCACCCTGTTCACGAGTTGCAATGCTGTGTTGTTTAGTCCGATTAAACAGACCTGCCTGTTTTGGCATATATTAACAAAACACAAGCTGTGCTTATACATCTCCAAAAACATAGACAATCTGAAATATTGGCCTAAATAAGACGATAGATGACGGTCTGTCATGTATGAATTGTGGTCATGTGTCGTTTAAGTTGTTTTGGTGGCTTGTTTGGCGAACTTGCATATCGTGTAACCACGATGTGATGAGTCAGAATCCAGCCTGGGATCATTGTCCCATGTTCCCGTCACTCACTGTCCCGCCTTTTCTGCCTTTTTCTTCCGTGTTTTCCGGTGTATTCAGCAATGTGGAGAGTGAATCAGATAGGTTTTGCTGGGAGACTGTTTCCCATTAGTGTGTGAAGAACCGACCTGTAACTTCCCAGGTCATTCACACGATGCTGACAGAATTCCACTATGCTTGTAAAGGTGGAATGCAGTGGAGAGACGCTTTATTTATTTTGTTGCGTTTTTTTTAAAAGATCCTTGACCTGTTCTCGACCAATGTTTCTCCACCACCCATCCTTTAATCAGAGCACACAAACCTACTCTTCCAGCAACCTGTTGTCTAGTTTCAATTTAAACTTAATTGCACTCCACCTTCTTTTTAATTTGATTTTCTGCGCCACAATAAAGACAGGCCCGCGGGCCATGGAAATGCCTTGCCCCCTGTAGTGGCTGTGGCATGTCTGGAGCAACAAAAGTTGCTTTAGAAAAAATCTCAGTTATTTTGACCCCACGCCAGAAAACTGCAGGTGTGTTTGGTCAAACAGAAGCCAGCTTCCCATTCAGTGCAGACTCATTTCACTTTAACAGCATACAATGTGTATGAGTCTCGAAGAGCAACGGGTTACATAAGACAAGGGGGCACAGACCCTTTGGTCTACTGGCAGCCTTTGAAAACACTGTTTGTTCTCTTCTCTCAGCGGGGTGCGATCCACAGCTCTGTTTACTAGATACAGGAGCCACAGTGGCTCCATCTTGTCTGTCTCAGGTTACATCGCTTGTCTGCAGGTTCTCTCAACAGAGGCCTGTGTTGACACTTTTGAATTGGATATGGGTTGCTTCTTGTCCTTTTTTATTGTTTTATTTTGCCCATACACCTATTACATGACATTCTACAGCCCTTGATACGCGAGTGTAAAAGTTACATAATGTTTACGGTCACGTCCGGCTTAGTTTGCTGACTGTAAATATGCCAGAGTAGGGCCGTTTGGACTCGCACTCTAAAATGTGCTGATTGCGTATTTGAACAAACACATTACAGGCAGAAATATCAGTTTGTCAAATACAGATATTTACTATCAACCGGTAAAGAGTGGAGTTACAGTTATCCCTTTGCAAAACAAAGAGAAATGGAGATACTGTATGTTTTTATTGTCCTCATTTCATGATTAAGCGTAAACTTGTGTTAATTTAGATTAGAAAGTCATAATAAAGAAACACATTGTAATCTATTATTAGATTAATGTGGAAAACATTTGTGATAATGCAATTAGATTAAACGGTATATTAGTATTATACTGTATGAGATGTGTCAGGTAATTCTGACATTACATTCACAGGCCTACAGTCGCAGGCACCTTCGGATGAAGATATATATGGAGTTGCCTTGGTCACTTCATAGATCTGGGCAGACATTTAGATTTAACCAGAGAGTGAGGCATGAACAAAAGCAATATCCAAAATCGCTGTGTCATTATCATTTTGTGTGCTCCATAAAAAATGGTGACATGCTTCTGAAAATTGTTATTGTGAACTGTTTCATAATACAAAAAGCCCAATTCATGATTTTCTTTTTTGTCAATTTTTTTTTAAAAAGGTTAATGAATCATAGTAACGGTGGGTTTGCAGTCTTTTAGTAGTAGCATGATACTTTTGATCAACTCCATCCATAATCTGCTGTGACACCTTGTTTCTTCATAATGGCGGTTCGTTTGCACATTGGTCATTGGTACTACAGACACCAGTCTTGTGTTTGTTGAGCCTCCTTTGCTGTTTGACTTTATCTGTTTATTCTGCGCACATTAAACCCGCCTTCTTCCCCTCATATGTCCAGGTCCAGAGCCACCGCTCTACAGTGTGAACTACAGTCCAGGCGATGGAGCTGTGGGCTGTCCCGAGGAGTACGATGAGGTGAGGCGCTGCGCAAGAGGCTTAGCCTCTCTAGTTGTGTATGTCGTCCAGTTGTGCGCTATGTTCCCGTTGGTGCACACAGCAGCACAGTGTGAAGGACACATGCTGAACTCCCTGTGCACTCTCACTCTTCCCACTGTAATTCTCTGAGTGGCTTGCATAGCTATCATTACCTCTGTGAATGTTCCACAGGCTGAACACCCTGGTTTGGCTGACACTAAATAGCATCTGGCTGGCGAGACCTTCGAGTATTCTTTGACAAATATTGAATTAGCTGGAATGTGCCAGAGTTTTTTCTTGCGAGCGGACTCGTGTTTTTACAGTTGTGGTTAACATATCTGGGATTCCTGTTTCTTCTTGTGCACAGAACGTGTATATTTAACCATCATTGTTGCTGTGCTCCACAAAATGTAAATGTTTCTGCTATTGTGTGCACTTTGAGCATTGCAGGGCTACGACTGTTGTTTTAGTGGTTATACATTGCACAGCATCGGCTCCCTCTCTTGGTTTGGGTTAGAAGTGCAGGCCTGTGTACCAAAGTCAAGAGTACAAAGGAGTTCCCTCCACTTCGATCCACATCGTGGGCTTCATGAGTTGATGATTTCATGATGAAATCAGGCATTTGTCTGAAAAACTTTGGTAGAACAAACAATGCATCCTTGTGGATTTTGTGTTGAGCTTAGTAAATTGAATATAAGAGACACTCACAGAGTGCCTAATGTGTTGTACAGTCTCATTGGATTTAATGACTGCTCCAAGGCTCCAGAACACAATGAAGAAAATGGGAGACCGTTCATCTATTTAAATGGATAGAGTACCACCAAGTTGATCGTGGAATCAAGATAATTTGAGTTACAGTAAATGTTAAATGATCCTTTATAGAAAATTGTATGTGTTCTCAATAGTAAACTGAGAAATAGAGCTTTCTCTCCTGTGTTTATAATAGTTCCCGAATGATGCGTGTCTCAGGGTTAGTTTTTTCCATTGAGGTCTAATTGTCAATGTTATATTTAGTTATATATGTTCATTTGATAAACTCCTTATATTTTATTCCAATGTCACAAATTGGAATGAAAATGGCCACTAACAATGTGTACGGTCCAGTTAAAGTTTCTTTGCTGTTTACTGGAACCCATAAGTGGCGATTTGGGGAAGTTTGTGTTTATGTTTGAAGTAGACGCCACACCTGTATCCAGGGCCTTGTTTTTCCCCCGAGTTTCTGGCAGAAATGGGTTCCTCTCTCTCAATGGCTGTGCTGTTCTTGCCCTGTTTGCTTTCATAACAGGCAAGGAAAGGCTGTCCAGCTCAGGCCTGGTATAAGAGAAAAGCAACGCCCCATCCACCCCACTTTTCCTTTACTAAATATTTTCTGTCGTTGCTAAATTTCACACTTCCATCTCACATTTGGATTCTTAAATAGAACCATATAACAACCGTAATCGTCAACAGTAATATGAGTTATGCACCGACTCTGCCTGTCGGAGCCTTATAGCTTGACAGCATGTTCGTTTTCTATTGGCACACAGTCAGACAGTTATAACTTTGGTTGTTGTGATGTATAGCCCTCATTCACTTGGCAGTCTGCAACACCAAGAACTTGGCTTAATGATTTTAAACGGTCACACTTGAGCCAGGAAAGGGAAGCTCCCAGGAGACAGGAAAGATTAAATAGTTTTTCGGGTGATCGTGTGGCGTTTGAACGCGGGCCTGCATTACAGCTGACTTCTGCTACTCTTTGGACTTTGTCTCAGTCTCCTCCCCTCTGACCACCCAGTGGAGCTGAACGAGGTGTCACAGTATTTTCCTTTTTTTTCAAATGTACTCTCTCTCACTCTCTGTTCAAGTGAAGGTCAGCACGCATTTGTAGTTATTAGCTCTCATGGCAGGTTGCTCCCTGTCAGTGAGACGGGGCAGAGAGAATGGTTCTGGGCATGGTGTGTAGCCCTCTGGGCCCGGTTTCTCCTCTTGACGCTGCATTTATAATGGTACGTTACACTTTCCAACATGACTCACCTGTCTTGCCTTCAAATTTCTTCACAGCTCTGATAATGTGTTTAATGTGTTTTGCTAATAGATTCAGTTGTTCTCTTTTGGCATGCCTTTTGTTGAGCATTTGGTATTTGTTGCTCGGAAAGCCTCAACTAATCTCATTTTGTTTGAACTTGTTGCTTCGAGGTGTCGCTGCAGCAGGTTTTGCTTGGAACAGCCATCTGAATCACAGCAGACTGTCTCTGAAGTCTGTTTATGCTCTGGGATTTGTTTGGTCGTTGCCATGATTGGTGTCTGTGACTACTGGCTAGACCTAAAGATTCAAAATAGCCCATCTTTGAAATAGCTGGGTTTTTTTTTCATGCTGTTTGATCAACCTGCAGGTGGGCTCGCTGCCTTTTTTGCCTCACATCAATAAATAAATGATCTTGATTTGAAATACACCTTGTGGCTTTTTAGAACCAGAGCCAGCAGTGATCACAATGCATAGTTTTATCATTACAATGATGGGAAGCGCTTGATAAGCACGACTTGATTGTCTGTGCAGTATTGCTTCAGTGGAGCGAAGTTTTCTCCGGCCATGTTATTATTTTAATCAGAAAGTACAGTATGGACTCTATTTATGTTCATGTCCTGTGTTCACTGCTTGATGGGCAAACTGTGATGTGTTTGTTCTTCAATCTGTTTTTGTTACTGCAGCAAAATGAGGTGACGGACAGTGCGTACCTGGGCTCCGAGAGCACGTACAGTGAGTGCGAGACCTTCACCGATGAGGACACGGGGGCCCTCGTACCCCCCGAGATGCATGAGGAAGTGGAGACGGACAGCGGCATTGAAGCCACACTGCACGACCCTGAAGATGGCGGAAATAGGTCGGTATAAACTTTTCAATGTGCACAATATCCCAATGCACAAAGTTACGTTTGGCCAATATGCTCATAGTTCCTGGATTCCTATTAATCTGTTTTAATTGATCTAATGTTCATGGGTTACGTTTGCTTTAGAGCGGAGTATTTTACTCTTTATATATAATACATTTGTGCACTGAAAGGTCCCCAGTTATCCAAGCCCCCATCAACACCAGCACTGCCCAAGCAAGTCAAAATAGAAAAGGCTATATGCTCTTGACTGACTACTGCTGCATTCTGAATATTTTGCAAATGGGCTGATGTTAAGAATTTCTCCTACTGACACACAGCTGTCAGTCTGTGTCACAAGTTTTTTGAAAATTAGTTGCCATTATTATGACTTTGGTATTGAGTCTTTCATCAATTCAATTCTACCTTATTTACCTTTTTTTCTTTTTCTCAATGATTTTGAATTTCATATATGGTCCTAAATGATCAGGTCTGACTTTTTTTTTTTTTTGCAATGCAACCTCAATCTGAACAGTCAGATTGGAATTCATGGGACTTTTAGCTCCCTCTGGTCTATCTCGTCATTCATCACAATTGTGCACCGGCAGGAGTCATCGATCTAATGACTCGCGTTCATCACAATCCCACCACTCTTGGCTCCGACTCTGCATCCACAAAAACACATTCATCCAGAAGTAGAAGTCATTGCTCCACAAAAAGCAATCATTTCTTTCTCCTCATCCTCGTCATCATCTGCTCACACATCTGCTGGCTTCCACTGCACTTACAGATGAAAACTCAAACGCTGACTTCAGTGGCCTCCTTGTTTTCTTCCATACGACGATTTATAATCGCGACCAGTTCACTACTGGAAACTGATATTGGCTACATTTGGATAATAATAATGAGAACAGCACAAACAGTCCTCTCTTATTGTCTAGGACAGGTAGTTTCTTGAGATGAGGTCTGTATGCCTGTGCATGCATGTTCTCGTAGATAAAGTACTCGGAGCAAACACAAGGGAGGAAGTGCAGAGAAGTGAGGCCCTATCTGCTGACGCTGTGACCCGTCTGTCCGGCTTGGTGACTGCTTGGTGTGTTTGGGCTTCCTATTCCATGATTGAGGCTTGAATTCCAGGAAATGCTCAGTTAGCTTTTTTTCTTTTTTTTCTGTGACGTGGGCTAATCTCATTCTCTCCCCTACACTTATTCATACCGTTGCCCTGCTGAATCCACTGCTGACGGAAATAACAACCCACTATGACCTTTTTATATTCAGTTTATCTGTAATTTGGAGACTCATCACTAACTCACCCCCCTGTTAATGGAGATAAGCTTTTATGAAAAATAATGCCAAAACCTTAAAGGGGTCTTCCAACTCACAAACAAATTAGCTACTGACAGATTTTCCATGATAACTATGAGTAAATGCAACAAAAAGGTCAATAAGTAAACAGAGGTGTTGCCATGCGCTGGCCCAGCTAACTTTAGCCATATTCAGGGTAGGAGTATATGCACTGGACTGGGGATTAAGAGTCTAACAGGATTAGCCTCCCCCACCCTCCTCTGTCCTACCCGTGTCCCCACACACATTTGGCCCTTGGACGGTCAGCAGGACTGTCTGCTGGCTGTTGCTTAGCCTCAAATCTGATTAACCCACTCGCAGTCCACCCCTTCTTGGACAGCCTCAGATCTTTTGGGTGGCACAGACGATGCAACATCAGTCATGTGGCACTGATTGGCAGCTCGTTAGCAACACGGACTTTGCCGTTTTAAAAAGCAGACCCTTTTGTTCTCTCCAAATTGGAGAGTTGTGGTTTTGTTTTAAATCAGTGAAACCTGTGAAACTTCAGAATTCCACTCTGGTTGTCTGGTGTTGTGACTCCAGTTGCTCCACGGCTTTCACGCCAGGGCAGTGGAGGGCATTCAAAGATGCGTTCTCTCTCTTCGCCGTCCCTCTGTGTGGGGGACCTCAATATGGGGCCAAGTAGTAAGAGCCTGAGTAAAGGGTAAGTGACTCCAACATTGGTTGTTTATTATTACCAGTTGAGCCATTGCTGCAGCTGAAATTGCATTGTTGTCTGTTAATAGAGACAGAAAATGATGACAAATAGGCGTTTGTAGCCTCTTTTTTTATTTTTATTATTGTGTACCAGTACAAGATTTTAGATTTTCACTCTATAAATCAAGGTGAGGCCTCAGCTATGAGTCGGACCGAAGAATGTAATTTGTCTTGTAAACAAGCAAAATGGGGTTTGTCATTGTGTGCTGAGAAGGCAAGTTTTTCTGCTGATTTAGACATCCTCGTCCTGTGTGTGTGCCTCAGACGTTGGACAACAGGATATGCCAGCTTTCCAGCTTTCCTGTGAAATGAGTATCAAAGACTTTATTTAAAGAATCTTCGCAGCAGCGACTTTTCCGATCCACCCTGTGGCGTTCGGTTCAGTTGTATAAAATAACCAATTCTGAAAGTCATAGTCACGGCCCTTTCTGTCAGCACAGTGAAGAACATCTTTTACGCTTGACCCACATAAAACTATCATTGTATTCCTCTCACATGTGCCCCATCGTGGTTTAGTATTACCAGCGAGGCCCAAAGCATTTTGTTTCAGCCAAAGCAGACTTTGGGATTAATGTGAATTAACAGATTACCTTTTGAAGACAAGTGATCGTCGAACTTGACCAGTTGCCCTCTTCGTGGGGGAAGATTAATTGTACGTGTTTGGGATTTACTGCAGGCCCTAGTCATGCAGGCTTCTGGGTCCAAAACACCAACAACTTGTTATCCAGACAATATTGCAGCCAAGTACCATGCATGTCTATTTTCTTTGAATGAAGTCAAAAAGATGTTGCCTTGTTTGGTTTGGCTGACATTGTGGTTTTGTAAATGGATGGTTATGTGGCTGTTTATACCCAGGCAGATCTCCATTTTTATCCTGTCTAAACTTGACACATTTCCCTCTATTTTGGGCTCAGATCTTAAGTTAACTACTATGTTGTTGTATTCACAAGTGAGCACACACACTACCACTAATCTAATCTTATGTGCCCCTCAGGTTTTCCCTGAACTCTGAGCTACATAACCACTCGCTGGTGACGGTCATCGGTGGAGAGGAAGAGCACTTTGAGGACTTTGGGGAAAGTAACACTTCGGAGTTGCTACTGGAGAGCAGCGTGGAGGAAACCGGGGGGGAGGGCGACTCCCCTCTCGTGGAGCCGCCTGAGCAAATCAATGGCTCTTCACTGCTCTCTCCCAGGTATGAGCTTGTCTTCGCTACACAACTAAACCAGAGTACCTCTGACAAACACAGGTTTACACTTTCCACATGTTGAACGCTAATGTTGCGAGTCATTTTGTCTGAATATTATTCAAACAATGTGGATATCATTATAACGTTCACCAGACTTTCTTTTTATCAAGCCCTCCTGATAAGAGTGATACATTCTCAGCTGTGCTGTCCAGGTTTTAATGCCCCATAGCAAAATGTTTCTCTTTCAACAAAGACACTGAGGTCAAACGATGATAAGAGCTATCTGGAGACGCCCTTTCCACCCTTATCTGCCTCTTTTTCTTGCGAAGGGCGAATATAAATGAAGTGTATACAAAGTCCACTCCATCAGTCTTACTCGCACTGTTGCAAAATTATTGGAAATGTGGATATTGGGCTAAAACTGTGCCTCCTTTCATCTGCCCTTGTGTGATCCTGAGTAGTCTGAGTAAATGTTTTGTCCTCACGAAGTAAGTTAAGTCTTAAGTGTGGTGCCTGTTGCCAAGCCTTCTGGGACAGACAGAAGGTGGACGTTTAGGTGCACTGATTGCAGACGCAGTATATAACAAGCTTTGCCTCTGTACTGCAGTCGTAAGACACAGGTAGACTTTTAACAGAGTGACATGAAAATACAGACAAATGTCTACACAGGCATACGCTCTTCTCTCTATGGCACGACTCATTTGTTTTGTTGCCTTTTCCCAGTCCTCTTTTCCCTCCCTCCTCCCTCCTCTGTTTTCATCAGAGACCAAAAGCCGGATAATGCGTAATTCCCAGTTGGTTGATATTTCTGGGATTTACCTTGCCAGGAAGCTCTTAACTAACTGCCCTGTTTTTGTAGCCCATTGACTGTACGGGAAAATATTTTTTTAGGGGGGCGGAGGGGATCGGTTTGATAGATTTTTTTGGGATACCACAAAGTAAAAAAGGATGTACAAAATACAAATATAGGTTGATTATGAATATCCTGAAATGATAGTTGAGAATCACAAATAATAAATCAATGAAATTCAGTCAGTGCATTACATGCAGTATGTGAAAGATTACATGCCTTACAAGTTGGAGGTGGTGAGGCCAAAATAAATCATACCCAAAAAAAATATTTCTGCATCCCACAAACTTCGCCCACTCGGACTGAATGCGTCACTGTGTTTTGAGCCAATCATGCTTATTGTTGGCGCATGTAGAAGTGCTGCCTACACACACCCCCACATGTATCTATCTACATATTACAGCTCTTTGACTACACGTACACACTCAGTCTGTTCTTCAGAAACACACAGCGCTCTAAGCCTTAGTTAACAATCTCATCCTTCACGCTGTAAATGTTTCAGTGCAACATCATCAGATGACCATCAAGTGACACTCACTCAAAGTCTGCCACACCATGTTTCTGCCTACGTAAACAGGAACCTGTGCCAGAGTGTTGCATAATTCAGACCCGACTCGCTCCCTGAATGAACAACAGCTGGTAGAGGTGACGCGAGGAGAGAGTACAGACTCCAAACAATGGAATGATCAGCTCTGTGGTCCATTTGTTTGCTGGAGAACTTATGTGGTTTAGATTTTTGTTGTACTTAATTGCAACCATTCTGTAGGTTTTCTAAGCTCACAGCAAAGGTGGAGTAACAATGAATAGACAACAATGTTTGGCAGCAGGGAAAGAAAATCTCATCAGCTCTGAAGAGAGATCAACGGAATGTTACGTCTCCTCACAAAGCCACACACACTGCCGTCTCTCTCACGCCTCCCTCCCGCTGTGTTCCTCCCACTTTACTCATCTGTGGATCTCACTAACACCTCCTGCACCCCCAGAGGTATTCCTGTCCCACCTCAGTGCCCCCCTTCTTGTCTGTCACTCACCACTTCCTCCTCCTCTTCCTCCCTGTTTCCTCTTTCCAGTGGACCTGCTCCTCTCCCTGACCGTTTTCAGAGCTTCCTCAGGGAGGAGGCGCTGGACTTTTTCTGTAGCCAGTGTCACAAACAAATAAGTCGTCTCGAGGACCTCTCCACACGCCTCAATTTCCTAGAGATGACTAGGTAACGCGTCATTCACAGCCTCACTGTGTGAATGTGTTTGCAGTGCTGATTAGATGCAGTGCTATGCATGTTCTCATCGCGTGCGCATGCTGTGTTTTACTGGCATGGTGTGTGTTAAAGGTTATACTCTCACACATTCATTATGGTTTATTTGGTGGGTGTGTTTTAAGCCCACTGTTCCCAATCCTCTCTTTTTGTGTGTGAGTTGCAGTGTGTTAATGTTTCACATTTAGTATTTATTGATTGGAAAACTCACTGAAAGTAGTTCAGTGGCTACCATGTACTTTTTAGATGGCGGTAGCCAGCTTCTTTTCATTGTTACTATCTGTACACATTATGATTTGTCACTCAAGCATAATAACCATGTTGCTCATCTGAAAATAAGCTTAATACATTGATTGTAGAAATATAGAATAATAACCCCAGGTATCACAGGTGAGTGGTGTCCAGTGTTTTCTGCTCTCCGTGTCATTTCGCCCATGCTTCATTTGTGTTGTTGCAGAATGACTGCTGGTCCTGAAGTAAAGCTTTTCAAAGAGACTGCTTTTATCGGAAAAAACTTGCTGATCCAGGATTACTGACCAGTAGCTCTATTACAGAAACGTAGTAATACTGAAACCCTATTTGATCTGTTCAGCAAATTAATTTGCAATAAGGTATGCTTCTGAGCTTTAGAATTAACTTTCAGGAATTCTATAAAACTCCTATTTTAGGTTTTATTTAAAGTTTCTGTAATACTGTCGCAAGCAAAATGTATCCTCAATCAGCACTTGTCAGACTCTGTTAATACACACTGCTGTGTTTGTGTGAGATTGTTGTGATGTGTGATTATCTTGTTGCTTTCGTTTTAACTAAACTCTGCCAGCAGAGAGAGGGACGGGGGTTGGATAGGACGAATACCAGGAGTTGGTGTCTCTTTCCTTTATCCCTTTTCTCTTCCTGACCATTTTTCCTGTTGTTTTGTCCCCCCATCCAGTTCTGGCAAGAGGTTGTCCAGCAAGAAAGTAGCACGGTAAGCCAAACAGTTACTCTGGTTTCAGTATGTTTATATTTCTACTATAATTGTTGAAGATCATTATTACAAAGTCAGTAGTTTTTCAAATGTGTACTGGCTCCAGGGATTGATGTTTTTTCCTCTCCATGTGCAGACATCTTCTCCAGAACAGCTCAATGACTCTGGACACCATGAGCGACTTGACGCGGGACATCCTGGAGCTCGCTGACAACGACATCACAGACAAGGTAAGCGCTCATCACGGAGGTTAACTGATGAATCTTTTTCAGTTAACTATACTTGTGAGCTGCCACCGTTTTCACCTGTTACATTAGTTGTTAAAGGAAGAAGCATTTAAAAATGGCAGTTAAACAGATACATTAATATTGTTAATGCATTATAGTTGAGTGCTCTTACAATACATTTTGATGTAAAAACCTGCACTTTTCCCAGGTGCTCCTCCTTGAGCGGCGAGTGGCGGAGCTGGAAAAGGAGTCGGAGTTATCTGGGGAGCAGCATACACGGCTGCGCCAGGAGAACCTTCACCTGGTGCACCGGGCCAATGCCTTGGAGGAGCAGCTGAAGGAGACGGAGCTCCAGGCCGACGAGCAACTGCAGCAAGAGACCCGTCGTCACAAGGAGGCCCTGATCAAGCTGGAGAGGGAGAGGGGGCTGGAGCTGGAAAACCTGCAGGCCAGGTGAGCAGAAGAGAAAAGACTGGTCGTGTTTAGAATATCATTGGCTAAATATATTTATTTACTGGAGAACAGGACCATTTTTCCTGTATAAAGGTTGCACATGCTACCTGCTTGTAAACACAGGTATGTACCTGTGTGTATTATGTTGATCAATAAACAAAACAAAAAATCTAATTGCCACCAGCAATTTAGATGTTTTTGATATTGTGACCAATTTAACTGGATCTTTACAACAGTGGTCAATACCCTGAGAAGTTTGAACTTTTTGTTTATTTAAAAAAAAAAAATCATGTGTTCATTGTGACACCAGTGGCTCTACACTGCCACCCTCTGGCACTAATCTGCCACTGAATGTAAGCTGTTTCCCTGTGGAATCGTTTACTCTCAACATGCAGTGTCAGTTGTCACTTTGTGGCTGTAATGCAGGTTTCTGACGTTGATCTGTGTTTGTTTCTCAGGCTGCAGCAGCTGGACGAGGAGAACTGTGAGCTGAGGTCATGTGTTCCTTGTCTTCGAGCAAACATCGAGAGACTAGAGGAGGTGAGAGCAACAATATCCCATCTATTGGTTTGTTTTTCCTTCGTTGTCCCATTTCTTACCAGTCTTAACACTCCTCTCAATCTTTTTTTTTTAATCGTCCAGGAGAAGAGGAAGCTGCAGGATGAGACGGAGGCCATGTGTGACAAATTGCAAGAGGAGACGGAGTCCCGCAGGAAGATGGCTGACAAGCTGAGCCATGAGCGCCACCAGAGCCAGAAAGAAAAAGAGTGCACGCAGGAGGTGGGACTGGTTTCTCTATGTACAAAATAAACCGCACTCTGTGTACAAAATATTACAACACAGCGTAGACTTTGACAACATCATTGGCATCCTACAAATAACCTTATGTTGCAAGATTCCTAATAATTTATAACTGGTGTCTCTTGATTTATTTCGCCTCAGCTCATTGAGGACTTGCGTAAACAGCTCGAGCACCTACAGCTCTACAAGCTGGAGGCTGAAGCAAAGAGAGGGCGTACACCTGGCGCGGGGCTGCAGGAATATCAGACACGAACCCGCGAAGCCGAGCTGGAGCAAGAGATCAAACGACTCAAACAGGTAGCGCGCACATTCTGAGCATGCTCAACTTCCTTCCATGTTTACCCATTCTATCACTCTAACCAGACTGTCTAGAAATGGACGAAGGATTTAGGATCAGGTCTGTTTTTGTGATGTGTTACATTTGACTTTAACTCTCCAGGACAACCGCTGCCTGAAAGAGCAGAACGACGAGTTGAACGGCCAGATCATCAACCTGAGCATCCAGGGAGCCAAGAACTTGATGTCGGCCTCCTTCTCCGACTCCCTGGCAGCTGAGATCAACAATGTGTCTCGTGTAGAGGTAGGTTTTAGTTTTTTTTTGTGAATTCACCTTTTTATTTTGAATTCAAGCACAGGTTGTCCCATGACTATGTTATTATCACTTTTAACTCCACTGTCTGTTCTGTTCCTCTGTTTTTAGTTGATGGGGACTGTCCACAAACAGGAAGAGATCAACTACAGACTCCAGGACTACATTGACAAGATCATCGTGGCCATCATGGAGTGCAACCCCTCCATCCTGGAGGTCAAATAGACACCATGCAGCCAGATGGCCCACAGCACACAGTGACTCCTCAGGCTGTTAAAAATATCGGAGACTTGGCTAAAAGACAACTACCAGGAGAGGATGTGAAAAATCATTTTGGTAGGAAAAACAACAACGCACTCAACTCATCCAGCTTCCCCCCAAAAAGAAGGATTTTACATTTTGAAGAAGTCAATGGCTGTCAGTTAAAATAAGCAATTTTTTTGTTAGATATCCCTTGAGTTTGTGCTTATTTGTGAGTGTATGTGTCAACTCTCCCGAATACACTTGGGTTCTGGTGACCTCCATGTATTTGGCTTGAGGGACCTGAGTCTCCCTTGTTGAGTGTGTGACTGTATTAATGTGTGCAAGAGGTCAGTATCCTAAATGGTAAAAAAAATATATATATATATATTCCTGTCCTTTTCCCAAAAAACAAAGTGTCAATGTTTGATTGAGCTAAAAATACACAATCTGACAGTTCTATAGTACCGAAAGGCCTTAAATGAAAGGTGATCCGAGTATTCATTGATTGCGCATATGCCATACAGGCCTCAGTTCAGTCTGGGAAGCGTTAACTGGGATGGTGGAGGTATGTGGCTGTGATCTCCTGAATCAGGCTGAATCGTGTTTTATTCAAAAGTGAGAAAGCCGTATGAAGCACTGGCCGGGGGTGGAGCAGCAGCTTCCTCTTTTCAATTAGTCTTCGATGTGTTTAAAGCTTGCAGTGCTGCCTCACAGACCCTCTAACAGATTGTTGTTTAACCAAGTTCATCTGTCTTTCCAGCGAAGCCAAGTGAGGGATGTTTCTCGGGGTCGATGATGAGAAATGCCCGGAGGGTTTTGTGTGTGTGTGTGTGTGTGAGAGATGTTTGACAATTCCGTTTTGTTTATTTTTGCGCAGTGTAGCTTAGAAGGTTTAAAAAAGCTTGGTGACACTAGCGAGTAATATAAGCTTCAATGTCCCAAATGAAGAAACTGGGTGGTCTATGATTTGTTTCATCTCATTTTTTTGTTTTACAATGAAACAGGGTCCCGGGGCTCAGGTGGGCTGGAAACCTCAAGTGGAAAAAATACTACATTTCCCATCACTCCCTGGCAAAACATATTTAATAACGTAAGCTGATCTCACTAAGTGTAAGACTGGGTTATCTAACTGACTAACATATAACTTGCTAATACCAACACTTGAATTAAGCATGAAGGGAAACTGACGAGTGATTCTGGGAATTGTAGTGATTTATTTTTTTAGTACAGCCCATCTGACTCCAGTGTTCTCTTGCTGAGTGAAAGTAATGGGGGAGCAAGCTTATCCAGGTAACCAACCTTTTTTTTTTGCGCTGCACAAGTGATTTATTTACGGTAAAAATGTTGTTGAGACTGAAAAATACTGACATTCGACAAGTTGTATGTGAATAATCAAATGGTTGTACTTTGCACTAAGTTTTGCTTTGATTTCATTATTGTTTTGTTGATAGAAAAAAACTTTTATTGTGAAGGGATCACATAAAAAATGATGATGATTTTGAAGCCCGTCTGATAGTGACGGGGATTTGTTGCCACTGACTTACCAGCAAAGTGGGGACTGCTGTTGGCGACGTCCCGCTCACACTAGAAGAAAAACGCATCACACTAATTTTAATGTCATATTGAATTGGAAAATATTCAAGAATACTACAAACTACATGTTGCAGCCATGTCTTGAGATGAGTTTCATTTTCAGTTACATATTGTATTATCAGCCATCAGCTGTTCAGATGATCTTTTTTTTGCTGGCTATTGGCCAGTTTTATTGTTTTACAGACCAGATTTATAATACTGAAGAGATGTGGCAGAATAGTGGCAATAATTGCTTGGCAAGAAAGTGGACATTGGTGGAGGGCAGACAAAACAAATCTGCTCTTTACTTCCTCTGCTGAAGCAACATCCGTTTCTTCGAAGATGTACGGACTGACTTTGGGCCGATGCCGTGCTTATCGGTACCGCACAGCCATCACTTTTGGACTTTGGACTCAGAAACTGGGCATAAGATACCTTCCAGACATCTTCTACTGGAAGGGAAGTCAGGGAGGTTGTTTTCGTCCAACAGCATGGCATTCTGCACCAATATGCTAAGCATAATTCATATTTTTCACCCTGTTCACATCTATGTCACTGCTCTTCTTCACCTGCCACTCCATGTAAAAAGAAAATGGCCTTGGATGTAAATGACTTGTACATGTAAAGTTTTTTCTACACTCATTCTAGATTCTAGGTATTTTTATAGTCGGAAGAACATTTCTTCTACTTGTCTTATGCTGAGAGACAGCTGCCTGTATTCTTCTCTAGCATGTAGCGTGTACAGTATCTGTTGTTTTTCTTTTTTCTCTTGTTTGAAATCACATACAGATATTTATTCATCATCTGCCACAAAAATGACGACTCACACTCTGTGATCTGTTCTGCTGAATATATCTTTGTACATTTTTGAATTCACGAGGGGAGATTGATTCACGGGAGAATTCATTTTTGGGACAATTACTGAATTCAGAGAAATGTTCAAAGCCTTTGGTGACTCGCCATCGTTTTGAAAAGCTTGAGTGTGACCTGCTCAGAGTGGTCGTTTGTCGAGATCGTGGCGCTCTTCCATAATGCTGACATTGCTGTGACCTCCTCAGGGTTGTGATTTTAGACGGAGGGCCGAGTCTGCAGTTTCCACTGTTGTCTTCCCAGCTGGAGTCAGGTCCTGCATGAAAACACAGATTTATATTATATAGCTCTGATTCAGTCGTTTGACCTATATGTTTTGACTGACAAATCATATCCATAGTTTACGTTAGTGAAGTTGTGACAGTCACAATGTCAACACACGACATCTTAAACCTCACGCCAACGCTTTGCTGAGTTCAGCTTCCTGTCTTTTAGTGTGACAGAAGGTTTGCCCCAACAGATTTAACTCTTCAGTCTTTCTAGTAATTCATTATTTTGGCATTACAAACAGGAAGTGGGGTGACACTTGAACACAGCAGGCTATTCTTCTTTTAATTCGCTCCCTGCTTCATATTTTAGTGGGTTTAACAGATAGTTTGGCGACTAACTAGACAGAACATAATAACTACACATTGAGACCACAGAGCTGATAAAACATTCCCTTTTTGCAGAGCTGAAGGTGACTGCACTTGAACCACCAAATTTCTCCATTTTAACTCCTGTTTTCCAAATGACCAAAGAAAAATGTTCCAACTTTAACTGATAATTTTAGCTATCAGGGTTCGTGATCTCTTGATATCTTCATCCTGTTCTTATAAATCAACAGAAACAAAAACTGTCCTGCTAGTCTAAACACTGTGCCTCTGTGTCTCAAACTTTGCCTCGAAACTAACGTGACAATGAGCCCTGGGGAAAGCACTCACCACGTGACTGTCAGTTTATTAAATTATAATTATAAAAAAACCTAAACCGTAAATATGAATTGTCATTTTTGTGAACTCTCTCTCTCTCTCTCTCTCTCACGCTCACTTCCAGTGTCCAAAGAAAGTTTGCTCAAGGCACAAACATCACTACTGGAGTAGTGCATGGCTTGCCATTATGTGACATGGGAAGATAAAAAGAGAATATTGTAGAAAAGAGAAATTGTAAAAGTTAAATTTATTCCTATTTTCAAAGATACATGTATAAATTATAACAGTATTGGTTACAGCTGTACATTATTTTTTGAAGATCCCTAAATGATCTAATCCTGTTACTGGGGAAATATAATTTCAGTCATTGTAAAAAGAGAACAATTTAAAGGTAAGGCAGTGAAATTAAGATTAGAAAAATAAATGGAATAAAATGATCCTGTGTTTGGTTGCCTCATTTGTTGCACGTTTTTACATTTTACTATGTGTTTGCATTTACTGTATAGATTCTGGCAGCAGAATAGGTTTGATTTTACCATACATATTGTGACACTGTTACAAATGTCATCACGTGTTTTCAGCTCAGATGGTAAGTCACTATAAGTCAAATCAAAGGTGAGTATCAGATCAAGCCACAGGTGTGTATGTATTCCAAACATTGTTATTTGACAAAGTTAAATTAATTTCCCTCTCTCAATACCCATTACTTTACTATTAATGTGTAAGCTCCATAAGATTGTTACCAGGTACCTGATATTGGGTCTCTCTTCATCCAATCTACCAGCTCCACCTGCAGATTGTGGGTATGTACTGCAACCACACTTTGTTAACGGTATTAACACAAGCTTGTCAATACCGACACCAGTTATCAACAATATATGAACTCCTTCATCAACTGTCCGAAGACAGGTTGAAAGACTCTGTACCTTATAGTAACCATGCTAGCTGCTGCTGTGCCAGTACCTTTACAGAAGCTGTCATTGGTTAAAGCTTGCTGACGGTTCTGTTTCTCATCACCTACACACAGACGGTTTACACACGGTTTACAATGTTCATTTATTAAGCCAGTATAAGTAGCATAATTATTGTCTTGTCACTCGGCTCATATGACTGCTATGAAAAGCTTGTTATTATTATATGTGTTATTCCTGGGAAAAAGGCGTATATACCGGTATATAACTATAACTGATAAGGATATAACGAGCATCCAGAATTGTTACCAAAACCATTGGCTTCTTGAATGCCTCACCTGTCGATCCTCGGAACCTTTCCTCTCCTTCTTGCTCAACACGGACGTATTTTGACGGAGCACACAGAGAGCGAAGCGAAGCGCCACGGCGGGATGTTCACGTTAAAACGTTAACTGACAGTAGGAACTTAAAATAACACTTTGCAAAAAAAACTGTTTTGATATAACAGTGACGATAAGTCATGTCCGTAATTTTTTTGTGCTTTTTTTAAATAAAAATGTCCAGATGCGTATCAGTTTGGACAGGCTAACAGTTGTAAGTTAGCTAACTCTCTTAGGTTCACTTATTGCACTCTAGTAAAGGTAGATATGTGTATTTTTCCATCTTCATTGACAGCTGCTGTATTTTGAAGCCTTAACTAACGCTCAAAAAGCGACTGAGGTAGCAATAAAGGGAGGGTTCACCTAAAAATAATGAACTAGGTTAATTATTCCTATTGTGAGTAAAGTAAGTGTGATATTTTGATACAACCATTCATTATAACTCAAAATTGTGAAATGCACTCATTATTTATATCTGCAAACTTTTTTTTTATGAACGTTGCTGTGTAGAAATGGATACATACTTGGTAGAAACCGTTCCCAGTTGTCTCAGTGTGAGATTTGATGCCTTTTAATGTCATTGTGTAGAAAGTAAAACAAGGAAGTTACCATTTCCAAGATGGAGTCCCTTGCCCCAAATATTGAGGTTCGCCTGGCGGTGGCCCAGTGTTTCCGGACCCTTGCTACATCCACAGACACCAAAGACATTGTCAGCGCCCTTCAGACACTTCACTTCTACTTGGATGAAGGACCAGAGAGTAGAACCACCTCAGTTCAGCGGGCAGAGTTCAGGCGAGCTCACTTCACCCGTACCCTTCAGTTTCTTGTCAGCAACATCCAGGCCGACTGGTTGGCCGGCCTCACAGCCGTCCAGCAAACAGAGTTATGGGACGGCTTGTTCCTCAAAGGCCCGCCAGAACAGGCGCTGCTGGTACTGATGGAGGGAATAGGAGAGCTAAGGTGGGTAGTGTTGGATAGAGGATGCGAGGCCAGTTCATCATGTCGTCTATTCTATAATTACTCTGTTATTATCTTCCTACCGCAGAGCCAGCACACATCTGGACCACTTTGTCAACATTACTGAGAAGTTCCTTCAGAGTGGTCGACTCGCTGACCTGCTGTGGTCCTACTGTCTGGAGACAGGTCCCTCTGATTCCCCCCAGCTTCGAGAGACCCTGTTAGGACGTATTGTGGCGCTGCCGGACGTCACCGCCAACAGATTACATCCAAAAAACAAGCCTCTTTTTCTTCCTCAGCAGTACTACCCACTACTGGCCACAGAGATGCTTACTGCCCTGAAGCGGACCTGTCAAGCACTCAAAGGCGAGGAAACATCTTCTAAAACAGTTTGCAACAATGTCAAATTATTGTAATATTGTCAAATATTTACTGGTGTAATGTCAAAAAGATAATTTCTCATCCCGTCTATTTGTCTGATTTATATATTTAACAGATGGCACAGACTGCTCTTTGACTTTTGTGGCTCAGACACTTGGAAAAGTCTGTATCCAGGGCCGTAGTGGTAAGTAGTGGAAACTTACCAAACAACTATCGAACAGTTAGTTTTCTATCTGTAGAAAACATACTTGAATATTACCAATATTCCAATTATTAATTCACATCCAAGCATACCTTTTCTGATACAATTCACAGATTCCAAATTTTCAACCATTTTGATAACTAACTGTTTGAGTTATTTATCGAGCAAAAACAAACAGTTGCAGGTTAATGATTCTCAAATGTTGTTGCTTTTGTCTGTTTTACATCACATTATAGTTTATAGTTTAAAATAAAGTTAAAGAAAGAGTAGCTTTGAATTGCTCTGAACAATCTTGACGAGGTATGATAGGCATAACTGTAATCCATGAAGTTCAATTCGCCTTTCACCTGCACCTCTAAAGAACATAAATGGACTCCCAGTATTTTTTTATTGCAGGGTCCATAGTGACCATGATAACTTTGATCTCCTCTGACATTTTTATTTTCTATCTACAGGTTTGGTGCTGGCAGTGATGGTTCCGCGGCTGTCTGTGTGCACACGCTCAGACATGGTGTGGCAGAGGGTTTGCTGGAAGCTGCTGGAGAATGTTCCACAGCGATGGATGGAGAGTGTGCTCACTGGGCTGGTGCAGGCCGTCAGCGGGTAAGGCGGAGATGAGAACAACCATTTAAACAGCTAGCCGTTTATATGGCCTCTATCCATCGGTTCTCTATCTGCCTTTCATGACACCAGCGTCAAACCTCTTTTTCAGACCCGATGCCTTGGGCAGGATCATTGGAAATCTAGTGTTAACAAATAAAAAGGCCCAGTTCGTCATCACTCATAAACTGCTGTTACTGCAGTACAAGTATGAGGTAAGAAGATACCTTTCAGCCTGACAGTAAACCATAAATCTTATAAATGTATGAAGCATGTGTTATTTTTCCCCAGACTCAAGTCTTGAGAATTGTCCTGGGTTACCTTGCAGCAGACAGGGAGCGAAGGCCACTGCTCATTCAGGTGAGGGCATTTGGATGTTCAGCAGCTAAATTATATCACATTATATAGACTGTATATAAATATGTGTGTGTGTGTGTGTGTGTGTGTGTGTGTGTGTGTGTGTGTGTGTGTGTTGTCAGGCGTTACGATCTGTGTTCCAGACCTGGGCTAACCCCAGTGCAGTGAAGCACACACCTCTCGAGCAGCAGCTTTATGTCAGCAAGGCCTTACTGCTGAGTGTTAGTCTGCTGAAAGACTCTGAGCTGCAGGAGCTACGCTCAGGTACAAATAACAGCGTTTGATGCCTCAATTCATTCTGTGAAACCAACAGTCCAAATAGAAGTGACCACATTCTTTGTATCACACACTCTATGTATATTATGCTCATATTAAGGGACAATACAGTCGCTTGTAACTCTCCTTTCTCTGTTGTGCCTCCGCTCTCAGAGTTACTTCAGTGTATGCTGGGCGGCATGCAGAGCCATCTAGACAGCAGTGTGGTGCGTATCAGGCGGATGGGCATGGTGATAGGAGAGTGCTTGAGCTCTCGTATGGATCTCAATAAAACCAAGCTCAAGTTTGAGGTAAAGTCAGTGTGCTAATTGCAAGATGCAACACTAGTGAGCCTGTGTCTGAGTTGGTATTTTGTTGTGTTGTAGTATGATCAGGACGAGGAAACTCAGGAGCTGCTTTCTCTGATGACTCCCATTACTGGTGATGAACCAGAGGCTGAGCATGTGAACGGGTGAGTGTCTCTACATCTCTGTAACGGTTACGTCAAGACTTGTGAGGTTGGTCATTATATCTGTAAACTGATGAAAACGAAAACTCCACTCTCATTCATGGTCCCCATTGGATGATACACTTAAATGTTCTGTGCATACGTTTAGGATTCTAGTGGTATTGTTTTAATATTTCATAAAAATAAACTTATATCTTTGAATTCTGAAGAATGATTATGAACTACCAAGCATTACTATCCCTATTTCCATAGGTTACGGACAATATGCACAGCAAAAAATATATTTTTGGCTAGATTTTTTTTACTTATATTTTATGGTAAATTGTAAGAATATGGCTGTTTAATAGGAACTATGAGCTGTCTGTTTTTATAGCATTTTAACAGAGCAATAGAGAAAATGAACACTTTATATGATCTTGGCAGCGAATATTCATATTCCTTGGCGACTATGTTTAAACAGTGGGCCGAGTCCCATGAAACTTAATCACAATATATATTTATACTAAAGATAATGTCTTCATCTGCAGAGTTGACTCTCCTCAAGAGACCAGTGAAACAACTCCATCTACTCAGAATGTATCATCTCAAAATAAGTCAAAAACGGCTCCAGACTCCGACCTGGACAGGTACGTATTATTAGCTATTCTCTGTTGTAATTAATGTATTTGTGCTTTGTGTTTTGTTAACTCTAAGTCTTTAATTTGTGCAGCGACGATGAGCTCACTCCGTATGATATGTCTGGCGATCAGGAAATAAGTAAAGCTTCCCCTCCCCGCTACCTACGAGACTGCTTGGAAAGTATGGCTGCCTGCTTACCGATCACTTCTTATTTACATTCTGTGCTGCTAGCTCCAGCGCTAATATAATTTTTTATCTCATGACCCAACCAGCCTTAATTTCCTCTGAGGACCCGCTGCGTGTGGAGCTCAGTTTGAGAGTCGCTGAGGGTTTGGTGAGAAAGAACGTCTTTGCAACCAGAGAGGTAAAACGGCAACGCACAACAGAAATGTCCAGTGCTTCAGATTAATTTGTTTCTAAAATAACACTTCGAATTACAAAATGTTCAGATCCATTTATCATCAAACTGAAATTCCTTACTTTACTGTTGTTGACTGTAGCACAGCGGTTTGAATATGTTTTACTTACAGATGCCTTTTCACACTACAGTACGTTTGTTTGCTTGCTTGCTTGTTTGTTTGTTTGTTCAGATCAGTGTCCAGCTGACCAAAGTGCTTCTTCACATGGAGGATAAATACAGCATAAAGGGCTTCCCGCATCTCAGACAGGCGACCATGCTGGCGCTCATTGTCACAGACTGCATCTCTGTATGATCATCACCTTAGTTTCTATGGTTTACCTTTTCAAATCCAAATGCATCTTCATTACCACACAGCTTTATCCCCATTTTTAAGCATTTGGTATCTCAGTAAATTGTCTGTCTTGCTTTCCGTGATAGGTGACTACATTTTTGACCACAGAGTTTTACTCCTTGAACTACAGTCTTCGCCAGCGGCTCGATATCTTGGAGGTGAAGACAACAGCTTCTCGACTTTTCATAGTGGCTTCACTAAATATACTTGGGGATTGATTTGAACTCTTTTTGTGTAATCATGAGGATGCTCTTGTTTTGTCTTTTTAGGTCCTTACTCTAGCAGCGCAGGAGCTCTCTAAGCCGATCACTGAAAAGAGAAACCCACCTGTGGGTATTGCTGCCAGCACTGATTTGACTCCGTACCCTGGTGACAACCCTGTTCAGTGGCGAGAAGTAGTAGAGAAGCGGATTCAAAGCAAGACAAAACGCCTCAGGAAGGTAGTGACCCACATTTTCATTGACCTTTTTAGTTTTAGAGTGAAGGTATACTCCTTATTTCTACTGTCATTTATTTTGTGCATAGGGTGCCACACAGCCTCCAGCTAAGGCCACCCCGAACCGTTACGCCCCTGTTGCTGGACACTTCTTTTTTCCTCTGCTCAGCAATTATGACAAGTAAGTAATGCTCTTCTATACAGATTTCAAAGCTCAACATTCATAGTTTTTTCTGTCCAATTGAACATTTCAAAACTGGAATGTAATACCTTTCTGCTAGGCCTCAAGTCACTTTTGACCTGTTGGGTGGTGACCATCTCGTACTGGGCAGGTTGATCCACACCTTGGGCCTCTTCATGCATCTAGCAGTCAATGCACCGGTAATTTTCTCCATCTGTCCATGCAGTGTGAGACATGATCGCAATGTAGAGTTTTTTATTAATATAATTTTACTCTAATTTTAGCTCTGTGTCCCATGATGCAGTCATTCAATACATATATTTTATTATAAAAGAGAAAATCAATATTGGGATTCATGGCCGGCAGAATAGTTGTAGTTTGCATGCTGTGGGAAAAATCATCGCAATCTCACATTAAGCAAATTTATATTGGAACACAAGATGAGATTCCTGAATTTTTTGTTGTAGATAGCTGCACAGATGGGTTGTGCTTTACTGGACTTTGTGTGGGCGGTGCGCTACCATGTTGACCAGTAAGTATGTTGATGAAATCAAAACTAAATGTGTTTTTTACAACACTTTTTTGTAATAATTCTGCTACTTACTAACCAGGCTCAACATTAATCAGTTAACTACATAGCTGTAGACTCTTCTGAGCAACATGTTTTTATTATATGGATATTGGAGAATTAAAAAAAAAAAAATCTATTTTGTGATTTTATTTCTGTCCTAAATTCTGTCTGTGAAAGGATGGTGAGACGAGGCGTCCTCTTCGCTGTTTGCTCTGTGTTTCTGAGCATGCCCAGTGAAAACCTGCTGGTGGACCTCAGTGATCAGCTATTTGAGACCAGAACTTGGCTGGCAGGTAAAAAAACAAAACAAAGGTTCCTCTTCTTGAATCTTTAACATAAATCTCATTTCAATCTCTCCTCAAAAGGTGGAAGTCAGACAAAGCATGTGTTCCAGTTCTATTATTACTGGGCCACCTTTTCACACGTACAGTATATATTTTATTTAGAACTTACACATTATTTAAGCAATACATTGTTTGTGTGTTACTAATAATAGATTAACCCTAAAACCCATGATTCTCGTAAATGTGCGAAGGTCCGAGGCTGCACCTGCATAATGTAATTCTGTTAGGGATGTTCCGTCAGTGACACACATTCATGCGCGCACACACACACACACATGCACAGCTGGACTGAGCATTTCTGGGAAATGGATGAGTAACAAGGATGTCCTGTACTGTGCATGACGTGACTGGCTCAGCAACAGTTGGATGTTTCTTTGTCCCTCTGAGGATCAAAGCAGTTTCACATTGCAGTGAGTGACATGGAGCGGAATGACAAAGGACACTTTTCCCTCCCACATAGGATTGTTAGCTGTGTAAAGAAAAGGCCAGGATTATGTGCATTTGATTGATTTTGCTTTTGTAATTATACTGAGAGATGGAGACTTTCGTGTCACCACAGCTAACGCTGCTTATCGTCATTATTTGTGTTGTTAATGTCCACAGATGTGGCTGAAGAAGACCCTGATGCGGATTGCCGAAATCTGGCTATACAGAGTTTGGTACTGCTGGATAAAAGCCTCAAGAAACAGCTGCAAGGTCAACAGGCACTGAGCATGGAGTCGTGATCGCAGCATCAATAATGAACAATAAAATGCTGAATGTGTCTCCGATGTGGGGCGGTCCTCGCCTTACCTCTCGTCCTCAAAGAGCCAGGAGGATTGAGGTCGATGGAAGTGATGTTCCGGATATTTGCCGACACATTTTCATATCCTGGAACACACAGTCCACCAGCGGAAAAGGAGGGCACGCGTCTTTGCACATGTTTGTGAATGTCTTTCTGCATAACTAGATCATGCACACACAAACATTTCAACCCACTGTATTGTTGGACATATTGTGTATCCTGTATGAACCGAATAAAAATATTGATGGAATGGAGAATAGAATGCCATTTTTGTCCATCAATTAAATGTAAGTTGTAAGGATATCCTTTTCAAACTCTTTCCTGTTCTGGCACATCTCTGTGTGGTTGTTTGCTTGCAAAGGACATCCTGTGAATATTGCGACATGCGATAAAGGGATTCACAATATATATACATAAATAAAACATGTTCATCTCTATGCTCACAAACAATGGAATGTTTTGAAATATAAAGGTAATAGTTTTATTCGTAATGACCCTGATTTGATTACCATGGCATTTAGAAGGAAGATCTACCTTTTTGTGGTTAATACATATTTTTTTAATGGGTTTCTTTCTGCTATCAACGTGCTACCCTGAATGTCAATAGTTCATTGGAACATGCTTGTAGATTAAACAGTGTGAGTTTCATGTTTATTTATTTAAATGATCTGTCAAGAAACTGGGGATAACATCAGAGGATGAGAGGGTTTTGTTGAGACTGACGTCACTCGGGTTTGTTCGTTGTATTCCGGAACTCCTCCTCTTGTCCCGCCTTCGGGGTTGTCAGGGGCAACTGGAGGAGACGCTTTTCACTCACACTGGAGGCTACACAACAACAGCAGAAGTATAGGTCGATTGTTAAAGTTCTTGCGAGATATAAACAAACAAACTGATAGTAACCTGAAGAAAGCGACATTGAGGTTGGTGGTAAGATAATGTAACAGAGCGGGACACTTCTACAGCAGCGAGAGCTAGCAATTAATGCTAACTTTGGCTAGCTTACCTAGCTTAGCTCCTGTTAGCAGCTAAAGCTAACTTAATCATTAGTCGCATGATGGCAATAACGTGAATGGTAGCTGATAGTAATCTGTAAGTAATCTGTTTTGGTGAATGAAGTGTAGGTTATTTATATGAACTCATTAGTGATCTAATGTTAGCTAAGTCAACTAACGTGACCGTTGACGTAACATATACAGTGAAATTCATCATTTGGAATCAATGGATGCTATTTAAAGGGTACGTTCAAGACTTAACTCGTGATTAAATTACGGAGCTTTTTTTTTTTATCACGAAATAGCCAGACAGCGAGGTAGCTGGACATTACGCTGCACAATAAATACAAACAGCTGTGAAGTCCAATACAATACAACCTGACGAAGCATATTGAAGGTTCCACCCAGCTGTTGTTGTTTTTCATTCTTATTCAGAGAGGAGCAGTGGGGACATGGCGGTGTATTTTGACCACCGTATCGAAGCTCCTGAAAGCAGCAATGTGCCCTCTCAGTTGACCTGGCACTCAGCTCTTCCTGTACTGGCTGTGGCCTCAAGCAGCCTCACCTCTGGAGGCAATGTAGACCTCTACCTGCAGCAGGTAAACACTGGGCTCTGTTATATTCACTGTCTGTGAATATCCTCAATTACAGCAAACCTGACAAAGTTTGTATACTTTATCCCTGTCCATATGCAGGGAGATTATGTGGATAGCTGCCATTTAGAACAACCTCACCAGCCTACAGTGCTGCGCTGGCATCCCATAAAGCCTGTGTTGGCACTCGGCTGGGAGAATGGAGAGGTAGTACTGCTGACACACCCCTCTGGAGATCAAACAGTCCTTCCTAGCATACACACAGCCTGCATCACACTGCTGGAGTGGAGTAGCTCTGGTAGCCGCTTAGTAACTGGCGATCAGGTGAGTGTATTGCAGTGACTGTACACAGACACATACATGATACATATGCATTGTTCAGGGTTGGATTACCAAAAATTACCATTTTTAGATTTGTTCCTATACAACCACATAGATATGGTGTAATTATTTAATGACAGACTGGAGCGCTAGCAGTCTGGAAGGTAGATGCGAGAGGGAGACTTCAAGGAAACCATCTTGTGAAGCATGAGTACAAAAAACCTCTAACTTGCTGCATCTTCAGACCGGCCTCACCTGGAGAGTAAGTAACCAGGATGCAATGCTTAGAGTTAGTTATTATTTTTGCCAGTGAGATAATATTGAAAACATTGTGGTATCACTAGGCCCTCTTGATCTGAATGCTGCATGCTGATAGTAGAACCTAACTTGTGTTACAGCGATGTGGCAATGCTAGCCCGGGCATCAGTTAGTGGAGATGAGAGTGCTCTGGACATGTTCAGCTGGAAGGGAGCACCTCTCAAGATGGGCCCACAGGAGGGACTTGCATTCTACGTCAGCACTGCAGATGGTGAGAGTTTGTTTTTGTTGGTAGTTTGTTTACTCAAAGCCACGTTGTGTGGCTCATGACTTTTACAATTTCTATTGGTGATCAATGATTTTTACCAATTATCTTTCTATGAGACAGCTCATAATATCTTTGAGAGTATGTGTTACCATGCTGGTTACTTGCTTTAAGCACTGTGCTCCAGCTAAGCCATATTAAGCTAATGTTCTGCATTTCAGTTCAATAAAAAGATCGCCGCGCCCACTTTTGCAGTTTTTCAATGAACTTAAGTTGTTAAAATGCATAACAAAGTATTGTTAATGAACTAAAATCCCATCAGATTATTACAAAATATGATAATGCTTTGAGACAATCTTACTTTCTACACCTTTAACCATGTGTACCTTGTAAATAGGTAAGGTCCACAGTGTGGATGAGCATTGTAAGACCAGGGCACTTCTCAGTGTGGAGGGCGCAATCAAAAAGCTGCTCTATCTTGAGAAAAGAGACGTACTTGCTGTGGTCACAGAGACCCTGATGTTGTCACAGTACACTCTTGGACCAGAGGGAGGAGCCCAGGAATTTATGAAGGTATACATAAATCATCAAAGATGAAAAATGTTTTCTTTCAGGTCAGTTTCTTTTGTGAACATGTCTTTTCATGATAGGTGAAGTTGAGCAGCAAGACTGGGCAGAATGTAGACATTGTCTGGACAGAGAACGGCCTTCTTATCACAGCAACAGGGGAACAGGTCATCAGGTCAGTGTTCACATACTGTTTGTGCACACATACTTTACATTCCAATTCTGAACTTGAATACCTGTCATTCTTTAGGCTGTGGGACCTGGACGGAGACGACAACTATGTTTTGTCCCTCAACGAGACTCTTGGGTTTGAGAGAGGAGAAATGATCAACTGTGTTGCATATAGTGCAGCAAAAGGTAACAGATAATATTGCATCCCTTTGTGCTAACAGTATAACATTTTATTTATATATATATATATATATATATATATATATATATATATATATATATATATATATATATATATATACAAGATGGTGGTTTCAAGATGTTTTATGTCATCACAACACTTGAGTTGACTGATAACACATAATCAATCCCGTTGATGACTTCAATACACATTACAACTCATAAAAAACAAATTATTTTTGTATTATGTCTTTGGCCATCTCAGAAATCTTGGCAGCTGGTACCAGCCATGGCCGCATAGCAATGTGGAAGATGGTGTTGCAGCCAGGCGGCAGCAGAGGTGATACCAAGGCCCAGTGGAAGCTACAGACACCCACAGAAATAGAAGGAAATGTCATTCAGCTACAGGTACTGTCTGGACTAGCATGTTTTACTAAATGTGCTATCAGCGCATACAAATAAGTTATTTGAAATGATGTGACATAAAGATAAAATGTCATGATTGTCTATATATATATATATATATGTATATATATATATACATATATATATATATATATATATATATATATTATATATTATTCTATTATTACTATATTATTCTGCTGGGAAAGTTCACTCAGACCTTCCCTTTCAGTGGGGCTCGAGCCTGAATCTGCTGGCGGCCAACAATTCGAACACTGTGCGGATTCTGTGTGAGCATGTGATGTCAGCCCATTTCAGCCAGCAGGTGGCAGCAGTGCAGCTCACCCCAACCCAGCTCAGTGTCACTCTGTTCACCACAGGAGTGCACCTTGCTCTGCAGTCTGACATGCATATCAAAGGAGTTTGTGTTACTAAAGTAAGTCTCTGTAGCTAAAGATTCCCGTGTGTAGCATTTCTGGGGCTCTATTGGCAGAAATGGAATATCATTTTTTAATACAAGTATGTTTTCTTTAGTGCATAATCACCTGAAAATAAGAATAGTTGTGTTTTTGTTACCTTCGAATGAGCCATATATATACAGTATACATATATACATACGGAGCGGGTAATCTTCACATACTTGACCGCCATATTTTTACATTAGCCTAGAACGAATAAACCAACCACTGGCTCCAGTTAGGGCCTTTCATGTTTTTTCTTTGGCCACCATAGTTTAAAGTTTCACAATCTGTATAGTCACCGCTAGATGCAACACATAGGACCTTTAAGAAAAGACAATGATTGCCTGTCCAAAGGTTTTCTCATGAAGACAAGTACAAATTAAAATATAAATAATTTTAACTGGATGTGTGTTGTCATACCAACAGGATTCAGTGACAGTCTGGAGTGGCAAGCAGGTCACTGTGTATGAGCTCTCAGGGACAGCTCTTCGCAATACAGGTACTAAAGCCTACTGAACAGACCAAACAACATTTTATAACGGGACTTTTTAAAAACTGCACTGATTCCTGTGTACTTTATCCACTGCCCTATTTTTTAAACTTGTGCATTTCTCCTTCATTTTTCTAAACTTTCTTTTTCCACCTCCCCTCTTGCTGGTTTCCCAGGATCGTTTCCTTGTGACTCCCATGTCGTAGCTGTACATGGTGAGAACCTCTACACGGTGGAACCTAACAGGGTTCAGATTCGTACGCCACAGGTCTGTTGTCCCACCCTAAAACCTACTATCCAATATTCACTAAACACAGAGACAGGATAAATGCTTGAACATGCATTTTATCAATGCAAACTTTGTGTACTTGTTTTACTGCTGAATTTGAATTTATTTTAAATGTTGAATCATCTTTTTTCCTCTTCTTTAGGGCACTGTGAAGCAACTGCTGACCTTTTCCAAGGCAGAGGGCAATCCTGTACTACTTAGTGTATGTCAGTCTTACCTGGTGATCGGCACAGACACAGCACACATCAGAGTATTTGACCTCTCCCGAAGGTATATAATGTTAATAAGGATGTTGGTATCATAAAAAAAAAAGCCAGTTAACTTTCATGTATTGTACATTTCTGTTCATTGACTACTTCTATGATCCTATGATTTTTTGTCCAACAATGCCATTCTTACTGTCTGTCTTCATAGAGATGCCAAAGCTCACTGCAGTGCTAAGAACCTGATGGACCAGATTGCTAATCTGGGAGCCCTGAAGTCTGTCAAGTGTAATGCCAATGGCAGCCAAGTCAGCATCCTAATCTCTCAGGTGAATTGGCCAACAAACAACAGTCACCTTTTCCTTTATATGTGCTTTTGAGAGCCAACACTTTTATACAATATTTCAGAAATATTTCTTAAAATGTGACCTTTTCATGTGAATATTTCTCTGAATTGAACTGTTTTTAACTCTTCCTCTTAGGTTAATGGGCGACCGGATCACAAAGTGTACTTTTATGACGTTGAGATGGACACTGTGACACACTTTGACTTCTTCGTTGGCAGACCGTCCACCGGTATCTCACAGCCAGAGGAAAGTGAAAGGTAGCTGATGTTGTTTTTGACTGTATTTGGATTCTTCCTGTGTAGAGTTTTCTCCTCCTGGTTGTCTAACACCGTACATGACTGTTCTGTGTTCCAGGCAGCCGTTTCAGGGGACAGAGCTCGGTGGTCGCTGCCCTGTATCTCACTTCTGGGATGAGAGTGAAACTCGTCTTTTTGTTTGTGAGACCGTGCCGATCAGTTCTGAATCCTCATCAACTAGTTTCATGGATACGGTAAAGACTGCTCCTAAACATTGAGATAGTCCTGTGCAGCTCTATGAGCAAAGCATGGCGTAGTTTTGACTAGGACTCAATCAAAACTGACACTCAGCACTACTGGTGCTAAAAAAAGTATACCAAAAGGCTTATGTTTGTGCATTCTTAGATGATTGATGATGATTTTAATACATGAAAAGTCAATTTAAAGTTCATTGACATTGTCTTGCCTTCCTTCTGTGCAGACTGACGTGTCGGTAGTGACACTCTTCTGTACGCAGGAGCATGGGCTCCTCCTACAGGACTGCTACCCTAAACCTTCAGGCCTGCAGGCGCTCCTTGCTCTGGATGTGCCCTACTATTATTTCAGCTGCAAGGTGAGGAACGAAAACACTCTGTTCTGCTCGTGTGTTTCTCTTCATTGGATTGGGTTCTCATGCAGCATCTGGAAAGTTGTTGTTTCAAATCTTCAGTATTCTTCAACATGGTCCTTGTGTTTTTGTTTGCACCATCACTATTCTTATGTGAAACTCACACTGTGTGTTTGGTCTTACACACCCCAAGCTATTATTTCGGAGGGGGGGTGTCTTTCGACCAGAAGTAAGTGTCTGTCCCTTACAGTCTGTTGAGAAAGCTTATGTATTCTTGACTCCCATCCACTGTGGTTGTGTGTGCTTTGTGCTGCATTTATGCCAAAATGTAAGTTCTGGCTCTCCAAGATCAGCAGCACAAGCAATCTAGATGAATGAATGAATATATACTTTATTAATCCCCGTCACTATCCTGTGTCCAGTTACCATCCACCATGTCTTGAAGAATAGATTTGTTCTGTGATGCTTTGTTGTTGTTTGGTCTGCTTCTTATCCATTTCCAAAACCAATGTTTTCCCCATTTAAAGTTGTATTGCTAATAATCATCATACCTCACAACGTGCTACATTTATTTACTGGCTTTGAACTGCATGTTTACCAAATCTTAACACCATGTTTTCCCATCTGGTGTGTACCCTTCCTCAGCCTGGTGAGAGCGATCCAGCAGAGATTTCAGCCCCAACATCAGCACCTCCACAGCAGATCCAGCCATCAAACGGTTCTGCTGCCCAGATCCCCCACATGGTGTCCAGGCGAGCTCTCAGAGATTTTGTGGGCCTGGAGAACTGTGAGAAGGCAACTCGTGACGCCATGCTCAACTTCAGCTTTTACCTGACCATCGGCAATATGGACGAAGCCTTCAAATCTATCAAGCTCATCAAGAGGTAAGGCATCAGTACGAGTGCCAGCTCAAAGAGAGGAGACGTGCAGAATGGCATGCCCTTGTACGATCGCTGTAATAACTTCTCCCAGCAGCCCTTTACACAGGGGCTTCAGTTCAAAGGCCACAGGGATAGCATTGTTGCTTTAACCTTGACTCTTAATTCAGAATGCGCTACAATAGTTTGCTAAAAAACGATTTGCTTTGGACTTACATTGAGAATGTGGCATTGTTGCCTCTGGCTTTCCCAAACCCCTCTTGTCATTCAACACCTTTGACCGTAGAAGTCAACATGGAGGAAAACCACCACAATAGTTTTGTAACCTTAATTTTGACATCTCTCTTTAAGTCTAGATCAAGGCGATCTATTTAGTTATTTTCTTTAAAGCGTTGTCTTATCCCTATGTTATACAAACAAAGCAGGCACTTGTCAGATGTGTGACAAGAAATACCACACCACGTATTTGTCTTTGGAAAAGTGTGCACATTTTAAATACTGTATATGCAGAATTCCACATTTTATAAAACTACACCTGGCAGTGTATCATATCGTGATGCTATAATCAAATCCCATCCAGCAGAAAATAACTTTTATTTGATTATGTAAGAACATGAAATTATATTTTAAACACAGGACATGATTAAGGATTTGTTCTGTGTCTGTGCTTCGGGAAGGAACTCTTGAAATGTGTATATAGGCTATGTGAATGTTTCTGTTACTGTGCGGGTGTGTTCAGAGGGGATGTACTTTTCTAAACACACCGACACACACACACACACACACACACACACACACACACACACACACACACACACACACACACACACACACACACACACACACCCCTTGCCAGCTTGGTCTAAAAGGAGTGCCCTTTCCATTCTTGCAAACATTGAATCAGGTCACTAGAAGGATGTGCGTGTCTGTTCCTGTGTGTGTTGGGGAAACGTATGTGATTTTAGAACCGATTTGATATTATCTTTAGCAGAATACGTGATTCAGGGCACTCTGTCTGAATTCTGCTGTAGTGTTGCTTTGGCACATACAAATATAACACAAATGGGAAAATAGCTTATCACACTGGCCGGATATTCCACAGAGTTTAATAGGCTTGATGACAGCTTTACTAAGTTCCTCATTGATGGCTATTTTTACTGCTGCTTCTTTCAAAAAAAAAGGTCAGCATTGTGCTTGATTCCCGCACATCTCCAGCCACAGGAATATGCATTTCCTGCAGCCTAAACCTGTACCTTCTGGGACTTGTCTCGATGGTGCAGATTTCAGAATTGACAAAGACTCTCATACTTGAGTCAGAGACCTCTAATACAGGCTTTACTCAGCCTCAGACCATAGATGTTGTGATCAACTAGAAAAAATATAAAAGTAATAATTCACTTAAACCAAAACACGTACTCTCAGCATGAAATTCCTTCTGCCTGTGTCAGATAGGTTGGAATGTCTTTATTCAGTCCAGACTGGGCTACTTCCTCTCATTCATGCTGTCCTTGACTTCAGGTGACATGCTACAGGGTTATCTGCGACATGGATGCAAGCCTACTCTTACTGTCCTTTTGCCACTGCATTTGCTATTTAAAAGCAAAACTCCCCCTTTCCATCAGGAACAAAAACACCCAAGGAAGTGTTCAGGAGTGAAGCGGAGGTTGATAGATGATAGATCGTCATAATTGGCTGAGGTACATGTGACCCTCGTGCTCTCAGTTTCTGCCATTTGTCATAGGAAATATAACTTACTGCATAAAACCATTCAGTCATTTTTCTGAGAAGGTATTTCCGTTCCATGAACAAACATTAGAACTGGACTTGTACAAAACATAGATATCTATATTTATCTTCATAGTAGGATTGTTTTTATCATCTTTCACTCGGCAGGTTTGAGTCAGTTTTTTAAACTTAAATTAAATTGATTTAAAAATGATTCTAGCAGTGCACTCACGGATAAGAGACTAGATAAGAGTGTGTTTGGAGTGTTGGTGTTCAATAGTGGTAATACACAACACCTACAGCAATATATATATATATATATACCTGTAGCTATTTGTCTATACTATGCTATAGATGATATATGACAGTGCATATGGACTTAACAAATCTTGAGGAAGGTTAATTCTTGACCTTGCTCACTTACTACTGGAGCCTTTACTTGACCTTTCAATTACATCTCACAGTCCTCTTCGAGCAAATATACGTGTGTATGTATGTATGTGTATGTATATATATATATATATATATATATATATATATATGACCACTTGGCAGGATAAGTTCTGAGATAAGTTCTGTTCATAGTACTGTAATTAGTTCACATTATAACACTAGTTGCTGAATAATGCCATAATATATGGTCAAAAGCTCCAGAAAGAAAGTTAGTAAGTGAACCTTGAGTTAAGAATATCAAATATACAATTATGTTGCTAAAAGTTTATGGTATACTGTATGTCATTTCAAACAGGGAAATTATTGAAGTTCTGTTTTGTCGGGTGTGGTGTTGGAGACCGAAACAGCAGCAACAATAACTGTTTGAATATTTACCAATGAATTTATTGAATTTATGTGTTATATTATTATTTTAATGTGCTACTATGTTTTAACCACTGAATGTTTTGCCTGAAGTTCTTTGCAGAAGTATGATAATGTCACAATACTACTACTACGAATAATAGCATTATCCTTTATACCAACATTTTATATTAATTTTTGTATACAGTATGTACCACAAGCGAGCAGAGTTTTGTATGGAAGGCATCGTGACATTTGCGTTTTGAAATCTGTATGTCATTTCAAAATGCAGTATACTACACACCAAAACATTTGTTACCATTAATTTAACAAATACTGCTTTAACAATATCTAAATCCCTTCCATACATTAATTGGCGATTAATTTGTGTTTTTTTACCTCCATTCTTCAACCATAAAAATATGAATGTGATAATGACGCATTCAGAGAGAGTAAGAATATTCCCTCATTTCCGTAGGTTCTTGTTTATTTGATCAAGATAGCACCTCTCATTGGCTGTTTTCCAATTAAATATTTGGGTACGCCCACTCAAAAATGTTTGACAGGCTCTTCTGCTTTTATCTTGTTAGTTTACTTACTTGCAACACGTCATTAATAGTATGATGTTTTACTCCAATACGCTTTAAAAGGATGAAAAACAAATGAGGTATTCTGGTATTACATTTTTTTTTACTTTTTTTTACAATTTTCAACAGCTTTCATAATTTCCAATTCATAATTATGCAGGAGGCCATTTAATAGGTGCACATAAAATAAAACAGGTCAAGTTCCAGCTTGATCCTTTCATGAGCAAGTTGTTTCATTTAAGACATTCCTCGTCCAAATTTCATATTTAGCCACAAATGAGCTCAGCCAAGCATGAATACATGAATCAGCATACAGTTTTGAATATGTTTGGAAGGTTAGGGTTGATTTATACATCAATTTGACTTGTGTTCCCTAAAAAGCATTATAATGCTGATATCATTGTTTATGGTGGGAAAAGTTGTGAAATATAGAGTTTTACAATTGCAGTACAAGAGGGCAAGCCACAGGAATGCCCTCTTTTCTGGAGAGTCATACTGGAGGCTTCTAGCTTGAGTAAAACATGAGAAGTTGTAGTCTATTACTTCCTATTTGCTTGGATTATGCGGTCAACAAGGCGACTCCACATAGTCGTTGTCTAGGCGTGGATGGAAAGGGGATGCCAGCGAGCGGCTGATGATTATAACTCGAGGTGCAAGGCAGTCATCGCGCCGGTGTAAAATGTTCCAGATTAGCATGGCCGCAGCCATCGTGGCCAGCAGGCAAGCGGCTATGTCCAAGTAGCAGGAGTAGGACAGATGTGTGTAGGGCCCGATCCTGTAGAAGGTCACAAGTCCAATCACCAGCACAAAACCTGCACAGGAGCATCGAGAGAAAAGGCTTCAGTCAGTGAAAATGCACCACTGTTCTCGTTTAGCAACATCTCATTGAAAAGGGAGATTCCAGTTAAAGGTATTTATTAAATGTTTGGCCACAGAAAAGAAAAGTCCCCCTGGCACTCCTAGGCAGAGCAAGGAGAAAATGTTCAGAAGAATGTTTTCTTTTCTTTGACTATGTATGTACAGAACATTCAGAAACATTCGGAGTGTGTGGATGGTGAACCCAAAAGTGTCTTTTTGAAACCCCACATGCTCAAATGTCGACTTCCATTCCTGTAGCCTTGTACAGTTCAGCGGGAGCTCTGTGTGGGGCCTTTGAATTTGGAAATATGTTTCCTCGTAGGAAGAACTTCTGAGATCTCGAGATCAAAGTTCTCAATGGTTTAAAAATATCAGAGCATGAATATATGTGCGGAAAAGCCTTTGAGATGTGTTATCTCCTGATTTCTTTGATTCCCAGTGAGTCACGCAGTGAAGAACTCCTGTTTGCATGCGAGGGCAAAAAGCCACAGCCTTCAACTCCATGCTGTTTCTTTGATCTTTACTTTGTGTTATTAGCACTGCACACACCTTTTCTCATTCTTTAGAAGTGTATATGAAAGCCCACAACAACCAATGCTGTTCAAGTATCCCTCAGTCAATCCCTTATTTACCTCATTCAAGTGTGGTCTGGAGCCATGATCAATGAACAATAATACATGTCTGAAAACCTGCCCCGTCCACATTGTAATAAATACAGGCACCAAAAATAATCACTGGAAATATGGATGTTGGTGCTTTAGGATATGAATCAGTCAGTTTCCTGGATCATTCCTGAATCAGTCGCACCAAGAGAGGAGATAATTTGTATTTCTTTCTCTAAGTCTACAGTGCGATGGCTGTCATTGTTTTAAGTGAGGATGTGGAGGATTGTGTGTCTGTATCATTGTGTGTCTACCACCGCATGTACACATAAGAATGCAACTGTTTGCTCAATCTGTTCATGTGCAACCTGTTTGGCTCCTTATCCAAGAAAATGAATAATCTCCTGTCCAGGTTCCAGCCCGGGTGTGCTGTGTGAACCTCTTTTTTTGGCAAAGACTTATCTCTCAGACTTCCTTCCCCTTCTTCCTCTTTCCATCCTTCCTTCCTTCCCTCCCCTCCACACCCTAAAGCTTCGAGGTTGATACATTTGTGCACATTTGACATGATCTAAGTCTTATCTCACGGCCAGGTCTTGGAAATTAATTTAGCTGGTTTGCTTTCCATCCAGATAACCATGCCTTATTCCTAAAGGCACACACTTGATTAAAGTTATTAGCCCGCCTAAAGGTCTTGCTCAAACCTTTATCACTCCTTTATGATCATTAATCTTTTGAGCCACATGTTTCTGGGAAAGGTTTGTCTCCAGATTGAACAAGATCTGAAATGAGCCCCACAGTTGCAATTCCTCAAAATCAAAAGAAATGAAAATTTGCGTTTCAGAGGGACATGACCTGCTGCCATGACTTTTGACACGTTAGAGCCGTGTCCATTCAGAAAACACATTCCAGAGTGAAATGAACAATTTGGGCTTTCAGCCTGCCCCTGCCAAAACCGCTGAGATATCACTGAATGGGACTGGATATTGTTATTCCACAGTCTGCTTGCAATAGCTGAGAATTTTGGCACGTCTGAAAATGAAAACATTCCTTAGAAAGAGAGTGATTGGTAAAAATATCTCCATTCATTCAGAGCTGAAGCCCATTCACTGAGGTATAAAGTAGTAATGCAGTATTAATTACTGAATTGACGAAATGGTAAAAAGAGAGTCTGCATTTGTAAAGTGAGGCTCCTTTACTTGGATATTTAGTAAAGGAAAGACAATATTAATGTATGTTTTTTGTTACTTAAGACAACTAACTAACTTAACTAATTATCGATGAAGCTGACAATTATTGTCTCTATCAATTGAGTCATCGTTTAAATAGTCAAATATTTTCCATTTTAATTTCCTAAAGCCTACGGTCAAATTGTTTTGTCCGAACAACATCATAAAACCCCCAAAATATTGGATTCATGATAAGACAAAGAAAAAAGAAGACACGAGACAATGAAAACGGCATTTGTGTTATACAGTGCTATAAGCATACTAGTGTTGTCTCTAAAGATGTTGGTTTTGTCCACCACTGGCCTGGAATGAAATATCTATCCAATATAACTTCTGGATAGACATTTGGTACGGTTATCCATGGTGTCCAAAGAATGAATTGCGATGACTTTTGTGATCCCGTAAAAACGTAATCACCAGGGTAAAATGTAATTGTCCAATGCTTTGGTTCACCCTCAGAGACAGTAGTGTGACTGTAGCCTCATCGGTTATCAAAATAGTTATAGTATATAATAGTATTATTATTTTGTCGATTGACTTAATTGAATAATTCACTAGTCATTTCAGATCTATATTCAAATTCATCTTCTAAATTCATCTTCACTTTAGTTGGTCAGTCTTGACCTGAGACAAATCCTAACCCTAGTAATGCTCTCTGGAAAAATGGCATCTTCCAATTTTACTTTTACCATATTTGGCCAACAAGGCTGCTGAGTCATAAGATGACATGTATCTTTTCAAATGGGATGCTTCAGAACAAAAACAGAACTATAAGAGTATAGCTGAGAGTTTAACAGATGAAAATAACATCAGGCAATATGTGGACAATCTGAGCGGAATGAGGGAAAATAAGTCTTCTGTCATTTAGTTCCTATGCTAATAACATAATTTTAATAACATAAAAAAACCTAAGCAGGAACAGAGACACAACAATTTCTACTCATAGGCCTTTTACTAGCTATTTTTAGATGTCAGGGAAATAGGTGTGTACTTTGTCACTATTGTTACTAACGCCAACATTTGCAGAGAGTCTCATCAGTAATCTTTGGTCATATTATCACAACAGCTAAAAATGTGATTATGATTTATGTTTATTTTGCCATTGTCTTTGTTAATCAGGCTTTGGTGAGATCACTGGTCTCTGAGATTTGGCCAGTGGTCTTGTCTAATATTGGAAAACAGTGTAATGCTGGGTGGGTCTCAGTCCCCTTGCCAAGGTCTTCAGATAAAAGCCCTCATCCCGGCTTCCGTGAGTGCCAAACACGCTCACGATAAAGAGGAGATTCTTTATTTGCCGCTGCTCGAGGACATTTTGTAAACACAGACATAAAAGCCAGGCCAGCTTATCTAGACGGAGGCCATTCCCACCCTGCTGTCGTGTGTACCACAGGACATTTCTCTACCAAAACACACTAAACACACAATCACAATCGCACCAACACACACAGACCTGCATACACACAATCCCTCCTGCCAGAGCACACACAAACACACAGCCCCTGTTAAAACTGTCTTTCCCGTTCATTCCCCCTCCCCTCGTTTTCCTTCTTCAGCTCTAGGGTTTGCATAACAGGTAGTCACAGACATTTCCTCGTCCTGAGCAGGGATATCCTGGCGCCCGACAGTCGCTCCCTGGCTCACTGCAGCTCTGGCCCATGGACTCCGGGACTGGGACTAAATTTAGACCCAGACCCCCATCATGCCGCTCTGCCATAAAGATACCAATGGGCTGAGCGAACACTGCACACAACACACTTCCTCACCAATGGCACTGGTACCAGCCAGATATCGATGTGGGATGGATGGGTGTCTATTGGATGTGAAGGAGGGGGTTTGTTGCCATGCCTGCATTAAAGTTATTTCCTATGCTAATTCATCCTGAGAATACCCCCCTTTCTGTTTTCTGGTTTCCTAGTTTCACCCTATCTATTTTCTCACTTTGTTTGGCTGGTCAGTTGTTTTATTTAGTTCATTTATACTTCATTCTCGCTGTTGTCACTTTTTACCTGTATTATCTACTTTCACCATGGATTTTGACTTATCTTGACTAAACATATTGTCTAGCAGCCATTTCCCAAAACTCCAGGTTTATTTTTTACTGAGTAAACTCAAAGCAAGAGGTGCTTTTGTCTGAAAGTTTTAACAATGAGTATTTGGCCCTAGAGCCTGATCTCTAGTGTTGGACAGTCAGCCAGTCTAGCTCCCCCTGTGCTTTTATCCCCTCTCTTTGGCACTCTACCAGAAAGCAAGTGAACCTTGCCCTGCAGCATCTGGATTTTTCTCTTTCTTTGTGATGTTATGCATAGTTTGTTAGACAGGAGAATACTTAGAATTGACATCGGACGTGCTTTTCTAAGACTTGTTTTTCTGCTGATGCAAACAGACAAGTTGTAGAAACACTGGTACTCACTGGCTAGCTGGAAGAGTGCAGCAATGGCCTCCTCCCACCACTGGGACTCCTGTGTGATGAAGGGCAGCTCCATCAGGCCTAGAAGGAAGATCAGCTGACCGGCAGTCAAGGCCACCGTAGCCATCAGGTTACATGCCCGCATCATGTCAAATTGCACTTGAGGGACCAGAAAAAAAGCTGTGTCATTATTCATGCTTTGTTATCTAACTGCATTAATTGGATCTGCATGATAAAGTTAGGTTTGATCTAAATCAGAGGTCTTGATCTTTTCCCAAACTTTTTCTTGAATGAAAATTTCTCAATGGAGCTTAATTTAGTAAAGCAGCACAGTTTATACTCATTTATGCCCATCAAAGATGCAATTGGCTTTAAAATGAATTACATACTATAAATGATTGGCTGGCTGCCATGTGCCACGGTTTACACTCAAACGTCAGACTGCCATTGAGCAAAAGCAAAGTGATGGGATTGTTTTCTTTTTGTTGTGCATAATTGTTAATCCAGTGAGTTGAGTGATTCGGGTTTTGACATAATCATATATCATCTCTGGCCGGTCAGAAGCTCCGGAAAATGTAATCTATTTCTTAACAGATTCACAGTCAAATTCTTCTGTACTTTCTTTCATCTGTAAAATAACAACAATGGAGACTATGACCTGACACCTGACAGAACTGCTACATCTAGGCTATACCGATCAATTAATTAAGTCTGATGAGAAAGAAATGGGACACTTTGAAGTTAGCTAATATCTTTCTTTTTATAGAAAGCAGGCATAAATAACATTGTTATATTGCACTTTAATGAAAAACTATCATAAAAACTTACATTTGACCGTGCTGCGGGATTCTTGGTAGCCGGCATAATCAGAGCCCCATCCCAGGCCTTCGCACTGCCTCTGTGTCCCCTGCCCCCTTCTCCCGGACTGGAGCTCATCCCGGACCCTTTCCCCACTCATGGGACACATCCTCCATAGTCCCACGCTCCTCTTGCGTCCGTCCTCCAAAGCCTGCAGGACCCAGCTGGGGGTGAATGCTGCAACATTATTAAGGACCAGGGACAGCAGGGCTACTGCCACCGCTGCCGCCACGAGCCTCTGCACGGCCATGCGGCGCCGGACGGCCGCCACCTCTCCCCCTCCCTCGTTTTCCACCAACGACCCCTGATCCTCGGCAGTGTCCTGCCCGCTTCCTTGCCTCTCTTCTGGGGCAGTAGCACCAGCAGTGCTCTGGGCCCCCTGGTTCCTCTCCACCTCCTCCACCACCACCACCTCCTCCTCCTCCAGCTGTTAGCGAGTGTTGTCCCAGCTCACACAGAGGTGAAATTGGCAAGAGTGTTGTCTTGAGGCTTACCTAAAGAACATCTCCATTCATCCTCATTCAGGACTTGGTTGTTGTTGCAGCAGATCCTCAGCCCTCCTCCTCAGACAGTACTGCGGGTACGCCGGGATTAATCCAACTGACACCTTGGTCCATTCCACTGGCTCCGGCTGGCTGCAGCTTGACTTTTAGATCTTGCTCTTTACTTAATTTTCGCTCTTTTTTCCCTTTCTACGTTATCGTCTCCTTTTCCTTTGCTTATTGCGCTGGTCTGACTTCTGTGTGTGCAGCTGGATTCTCTGTGTAGGCAGTCGATTGTTTTCCTTCAGCACTTCACAATGCCTTCGGAAGAGTACAAATTCAAAAAAGGATATATTCTAACAGTGTTGCTCGGAGCTGACTCACCAGTGGCTTTACTGGGATTGAACCAAGACTGTCTCTCAACTAGAAAATCCCACACTGCCTCACTGGAACTAGAAGTCCTTTAACCAATCCTTCTGCTTCTTTCTGTCTTTCTCTCTCTCCCTCGCTCACTGATTCTCTGCAAATCCCTGAGGTCAGAGTTGAAATGTGGGGGAGTTTCTGTTCGTCATAATCCAAGACATCACTTCACAACTGTAGCGAGTTTTAAACTGACAGTTCCCTTCTTCATGATCACTTTAAATGTGTGTGTGTGTGTGTGTGTGTATCAGTGTGTTTGTGTGAGAGAATGTCCAAAAGACCCCTTCTTAGACGTCACTGTTGTGTATTCTTTTGTCTGGAGCCCAGGGGGCGTTCGCTAAAGCCCTCTCTCTCTCGTGTGCAACAAACATATTGGCCGGCGCAGTCAGCCAGCAACAGGATGTGTTTCCTGAGAGGGAAAGAGGATGAGAAGAGGGGCCAAATGTGGACCTGTTCCTTCTCTTGTCTTTCCTTTTCTGTCTCTCTAGATCGTGCCGCCCTGTGTCCAGCTAGGTTTCATAGTCTCACATTTGATTTTCAGGGTTGCTTTTCTGTGACCATATAGAGAAAGATTTTGTCTAACAGTCACTCTCCATTCCCTCCGTTTCCCTGCATATAGCAGGGCCCCTAAAGATTTGGGGTATTTCCTGTTGCCTAACTTTAATAAACAGCCCACATCTGTATCAGCTAAAGCGAGGAGGAGGGAGGTGGACGCAAATAGAGACCAGATGGCTGTGGAATCTTGAATCTGGGTAGAGAGGCTGATTTACGTCAGCAAGACAAAAGAAAAAAAGGAAAGACAGAGGTAGAAAAGCATGTCTCTCGCTTTGTGTTGAAATCCTGCACATCTTGTTTCTCTATGCTTATTACAGTGTTTGATCTTTTATGGACATTTCTTGTGATCCTGATATATATTGAAATAATACTACTACAATAGTAGAGGTCTGACCAGTGAGAACAAAGGGTATATACGTATTTTCGACAGCTTTGTCACTATATATATACATGCATACTAAGCGTTTATGACTTCAAATATAAACCTAAAATATACTGTAAATAACTGTGCGTAACTGTTTTCACACCTGAATAATACAATACCAATACAGGTGAGAACACATTACCCTTGCAAACAAGCCATTTATATTCTTTCTGCAGTAAAGCGGTTTGGGAAAATATGGCACGGATGTGTGTGAAAACCCGCCAGCTGGATGTGGCACGCGTGTGCCTTGGGAATATGGGAACTGCGAGGGCAGCAAAAGCACTGAAGGAGGCGGAGGTTGAGCCGGAGCCAGAAGCCCAAGTGGCTATGTTGGCCATTCAGCTCGGAATGCTGGTAAGATATTCAAGTCAAGTGTAAATGACCAATGAGACATGCCTCACTCACAATCAGGCTAATAGATTGACTTGTGCCCATTTTTCTCTGCCCAATATACCCCAAAGACAATGCAGATTCTTTTCATTCCTCTTTGTTTTGGCCATAATGCATTCTTTAATTTTACATTGCAGCTTTTGAAATAAAAAATATGTCGGATAAAGACATGAAATGTTTATTTAATAATGTACGACTCTTTCTCTTATTCAGCCACTTTTTCTGTTATTATTTTTACAACATACATTCAAAAACAGAAAAGAAGAGACAATATAGACAAATAGAGAAAATGTAAGGTCCAGATCATAAAATCCATGCAAAGGATATTTTTTCTCTTTGTAAAAATCCCCAAAGCTGTAGTCTTAACTTAATGCCACATCCCTTGGCTCCAAATAATATGTCCTCTTTTTAGGTGGAAGCAGTGCACCACACAAAGACCACGGGACTTTCCGAACCAAAGGCATTTATCTTTCCATCATCTTTTCCTGTCCTCCAATAGGAAGATGCAGAAAAGTTGTACAAGTGCTGTCAACGCCATGACCTGCTGAACTATTTCTACCAGGCGTCTGGCCAATGGCAGCAAGCTTTGGAAACGGCAGAGAACCATGATCGCATCCATCTGCGCACCACCTATTACAATTATGCCAAATACCTGGAGTCCATGGGCGACAAGACCCTGGCCCTCTCATAGTAAGACAGCACAGCTGTTGTTGTTTGATGTCAATGATTAAGTAGTTTTTATTTGAGTAGTTAAGTACTATAAAGTGTGATTGTAAGCCTTGTTGTTACAGTTATGAGAAATCAGACACACACAGGGTCGAAGTGCCCAGAATGCTCCAGGATGACACAACATCTCTAGAGATCTACGTGAACAAAAAGAAAGACAAGTAAGTCCAGAGCTTCTCTTGGCGGTAAATACTTTATCCCCTGAAGAGCATAATACATTTTCATACAATACGCAGACACTAAATTATATTTTATCATCATCATCTTATCTATCTAGGAACATCTATAAGTGGTGGGCCCAGTACCTGGAGAGCCAGTCAGACATGGATTCAGCGCTGTGTTTCTATGAATCTGCTCAAGATTACCTCTCTTTGGTTCGAGTCCACTGCTACATGGGGAACATTCAGAAGGTGACTCAGTTTGTATTGCGGGTGTCATGTAATATTTATCATATTTTGTTGGAAAGAATGACATTTTAATCATTTTGGGTGTTGCAAAGCTTATTATATAATATAAAATAGGAGCTGTGTTAATAATAATACTGATATAGTGAGCTGTCCATAATGTGAGAATGTATTTATTTGCTATACCAGGCATCTGAGATAGCCAATGACACAGGTGACAGGGCAGCGTCATACCACTTGGCTAGACACTACGAGGGCCATGATGATATCAAACAGGCTGTCCACTTCTACACACGAGCCCAGGCCTACAACAACGCCATACGACTTTGTAAGGTAAAGCAGACTTTAATTCATCATGAAATTCAGTGGCAGAAATGCTGTGCATTCTATATTTTCTGTTTGTTCATTCATTGTTGTTGTTGCGCTGTTGTCCTTCTCTTGTGGGTTGTTGACATGTGTGTATCGTGTCCTAACAGGAGACTGGTCTGGATGACCAGCTGATGAACCTGGCTCTGCTCAGTAACGCAGAGGACATGATGGAGGCTGCCTGCTACTACGAGGAGAAAGGCACCCACATGGACCGAGCTGTCGCACTCTATCACAAGGTCCCTCGCAAACGCCTGCTTTTTCTGATTAACTTGGGTTACGTTCAAGTTGATGCATTCTAGTTTCTTCCACAAGGGGGCAGTACTGTAACATATATTTCAACTGAAAAATGTTGATGGTTAAAAAAACAGGGTTGACTATTTATTACAGCAGTTTATTTATTTTCTGCTGATTTCTCCACTGCAGGCTGGTTACGTCTCCAAAGCTCTGGAGTTGGCCTTCACCACACAGCAGTTCTCTGCACTTCAATTGATCGCTGAGGATCTAAACGAGTACTCGGACCCAGCCCTCCTGGCACGCTGCTCCGACTTCTTCATCACTCATTCCCAGTATGAAAAGGCAGTGGAGTTACTGGTAGCAGCCAAGAAGGTGACTGCTTGTGGCACATCATCACCTATACATTTCAGTTCTTAAGCACTTACTTATATGTATCACTCTTTTATTTGTGTATGTACATTAACAAAGTACCATGAGGCCCTGGAGTTGTGTGTGAACCAGAGCTTGACCATCACAGAGGAGCTGGCAGAGAGAATGATTGTAACTGATTCAAAAGACTTGTCTGAAGATGCCCGAAAGGAGCTGCTGGAGCGGATAGCGGACTGCTGCATGCGTCAGGGCAATTACCACCTCGCCACCAAGAAATACACACAGGCGGGCAACAAGCTGAAGGTAATACTGTGTATAACTGTATAACATATATTATCTGCAAACTGAGAGGACAATCTCCATCTGGTCATGATGTCATGTGGCATCAGCAATACATACCCAAATACATGCGTGCAAGTTAATATGCAATGTTAAACCTTAATGTTGAATGTATTATTTATTTTTAAACAGGCCATGAGGGCACTCCTCAAGTCTGGCGACACCGAGAAAATAGTCTTCTTCGCCAGTGTTTGTCGTCAGAAGGAGCTTTTCATCATGGCCGCCAACTACCTCCAGTCTCTGGACTGGCGCAAAAATCCAGAGATCTTGAAGACAATCATTGGTTTCTACACTAAAGGCCGGGCACCAGACCTGCTGGCTGGCTTCTACGAAGCCTGTGCACAGGTAGAGCATTACTTTATGCAACATATTCTTCCATTTCATGATGTCTAATATTGGTACTTGTGGGTCTGGTTATAAATTGACTATAAGCATTTTGGAAGAAATCTGTTAAATTTAGAGCTGTGGTCTTAAATAACATCCGTTCTGTAGGATAAATGTTACCTCAAGAAAATGAATTATTAAGTTTTAACATGGAAATTCTACTTCTGGTGATATGTAATTTACAATAGTTGCAACTTCAATAGAGAATAATCTAGACAAAATACATTATTTTCAAATAACAATGTTTACCATTGTTAAGGTGGAGATTGATGATTACCAGAACTATGAAAAAGCTCTGGATGCTTTGACTGAGGCGTTTAAGTGCCTCTCCAAAGCAAAGGGCACTTCCACTGGACAACAGGAAGTAAGGCTAGCTGACCTGCAGCACAGAGTAACGCTGATCAAGAAGTTTGTCCACGCTCGCCGGTAAGAACATAACTCAATATCTGTTCTCTTTTGTATCTTCAAGAGCAACTCTTTTGTTCATTTTCTTGTGGGAGGTATTGTTGATTGTCTGACTGTGAGCTTTTGTCTGCAGGTTGTACCCGGAGGATCCTGGTGAGGCTGTGCGGCTATGTGAATCCTTGCTAGAGGAGCCGGAGTTGGACCCTGCTGTCAGGATGGGTGATGCATTTGGTTTTCTGGTGGAGCACCACTGTCAGCAAGGCAACTTCCAAGTGGTGACTATAATTGTTTTCTTTCTTTTTTTTTATTAATTGAAATGACAAATATCTGCATTCTGTCAGAGAGAGTTTTAAATATTTACGACTCTCCTTTCCATCTTTCTTCTCCAGGCCTACCGTAAGCTGGAGGAGCTCCAGAAGCTTCTGCCAACCCAGAACGTCAGGTACTATGTTAGCCAGGCCAGCCTTGAGTCCCTGCAAAAAGAAATGGGTGTGTCCATGGATCGTGGTGACAGCAGGCACATTGTGAAGGAGGAGGATGAAGTGGAGGAGGACTTGACTGTACCCTAAGTCTCGCTGATGATTTTGTTTTAATTTTGTAAAACCAATATAATATATTTTCATATATTTGGATTCTTTATTTATGTGTATGAAGAATTCATATTTTTAAGCACATGAATATGCAAGAGTCTGCACTTTCTCAGACCGGGAACGACTGTGCAGTTGGCGTCAGGGTTACCGAAACACATCGTCACGTTTGTAAAATGAGTGCAGTAACTGGTGTGTTGGTCATCGTCGCACAGTGGACGAGTGCCGTGGAGCAAAGACAGAAGAGATGGAGGGAGGGAAGGCTGCACCAAGACCACATGAGGTTATTTCTACTCTTCCACACTCATTCAGACAGTTGACATGAGATGACGTCTCCTACCTCAAAAAACTATATTTGACCAGCAATACATCAAAGTTTCCAGTGTGACGGAAGAAGAGGTGAAGGAATCAACACAGGAGGCTTTAATTGTAGAGCTTTGATATATTAATGGTCACATAGATTTGAACAATCTTTCCATTAAATGCAGAGGTAGTGAATTCAGGTACACACGACAAAATTCCACTGAATCTTCACACTATTTTTAAAAACATTGAACACAAGTAATCCTTAAAATCTGGATCCTGGAATAATGTTACTGCTGCAGAATTGATGAAAACAGATTATCGCTTTTGAGCTGAATTTTGTTTCTAAGTTTGGCTCTGAATGTGCTGTTTGTCATATATTTGATTATGTGGTTTACATGCATTTAGAGAAATGTATTTTGTATTCAATTAATGTACCAAGTATCCCCTCAGTGTCAAAATTCATATCTTTGTAAAGCATTTTTCAGCTATTTTTGATAACTTGTGAGTCTACTTCACCCATGTGAATTGATATGTTTGATGCTACAATTCATTGTTCCTATACATTGAAAACGTACTATAATAAACAAAACATGTAATTAAATTGCACTCTATGGCCTAAACAGGTTTAATATCAGTAGTGGTATTCATATGCATATGTTTGTATTGAACATGCAGATTGGTGACGCTGGTACATTCTGACTTATCATTGTTGGAAAAGCACAGGTGTTAATAATAATAATAATAATAACATTAGTGATGGCCTTTTATTATTCTCACCTGTGCTTTTCCTAAAGTGACAAGTCGAATGTCTTCCGCGAAAAAAGGCTCTCCTAGTTCTCCTCGCATGTATGCCTGTAACTCCGAGGTCAGACAATAAATGCCCATTATTTAAACATCACGTGAAGTCATTGTTACCACTGACGCAATGATGTTTTAGTGACATATTGGACAATCAACTTGTCGTGTTTCAGCTGTAGCCACAAGATGGCGCTGCTGTCAATAACATTTACCAACACCCGGCCTCTGAAGCCAAAAAGTGGTCTTGGCTCAAACTGGCTGACTTCATGTTTTCAAGGCTGAAACAGTAAATGGCAAAATCATACAAGCAATAAGTTAATGTAGCTGTGAGAAGTTCCCATACAGTTTAGTTGTTTTGTCATACAACAGCATTTACAGGTGTGGTGCTATTCCTTGATTAAAATAAAGTATGCAAAAAGACTGCCTACACATTTTGTTTTCTTCTGTGTTGAGGAGCCATGGCAACATTGTTGCTGGATACAGTCCGTTACTTAAAGCAACGGTTGATAGTGAATACAGATGGACACACAGGACCCCCACAAACCTTCAAATGACCTTGAGGAGCGACTTCAAGCTCTGACCGAAGAAAATGTGAGTAAATGACTGCCTAGTCTTTATATCACTACTGAAAGAAAATGCCAGTTTGGGCTCGGTAACGTTAGTTTATGGTAATCCCGCTTAATGGTGGAGATGAACACAGGCCACAAATTCAGAGGTGGGTCGCTTGACTTTATTTGAACTTCAGATTAAACGCAGGCTACAATGACAAATGTTGAAAGCGGATAATGCGCCCTTGTCATGTCATCGTAGAAAGGTGTGTCTGTTCACCTCACTGTAGTTGCAGCTGCGTGAAAAGCATGAACGCCTTTTCACCAAAGTGGGCTACCTGGAGAGCAGACTGGGCCACCTGGCCAGCTCCAACACAGATCTGTCCTGTAGGCTGGTCCAGAGTGAAGAGGGAAAACTCAAGGTAGAGTCCATGAGCTATGTGAAGCACATATGAACTACAAGTTCACTGTATCTGTCAATCATCCGTCTAAACTTTCAGCTCTCTAAGGAGCTTGTGGAGGAGAAAATCCAGACCAACAAGATGAGAGAGCAGTTTGAAGAAGAGACATTTGAGCTGAAAAACAAGGTGAGGGTTTGCTGTCATAGTGGGGGAAACAAAGTGGGTGAAATGCATCTTTTGTTTCATCAGTGAAGCTAGGATGAGAAGATTTAATACGCCTAAAAAGGTTTAGGGGAGCGTTTTCTCCGGGTTCAAATAGAGTTTTACGGCTTACCTTTTCTTTCCCTTTCCTTAGATATTGAACCAAGCCAGTGTTCTAACACAGCTTGAGATGAAACGAGACAACGTATTCAGGGAACTCCAATCTGCTGAGGCTCTGCTGAAAATGGGAGAAAAGAGCGGCCAAGACCTGACAGAGGAGCATGCCACACTGAAGAAGAACTACCGAGCTCTGGCCGAGGCCCACGACGAGGAGCTGGTCCAGAGTGAAAAGCTGGGTACTGAGCTGCTGGCACTGGCCCAGGCCCAGGACGCCCTCCGAAGGCAGCTGGAGGAGCAGCAGCAGAGCGTGAAGACAAGCACCCAGGGCCTGCACGGCGAGCTGGACAGGGTGCGGGCCTTGATCAGCCGCATGTCACGCAACAGAGTCAAGGTGAGACTGTGTGGGAATTCGTCTTCAACGCTCTTCGGATGCAGAGGAAATGCAAATGTGAACGTGCCAAAGGGACTTTTAGTTCCTAGTTTGATTGCCGAGTTAAGTTCAAATCAGTCTATAAGTTCAAAATCTAAATTTGGCATTGTTGAAACGAATCAATTTTCTTTTTTTAAACCAAACACAGATCATGTTAGTCCCATCTCAGTTATCCCAAAAATAAAATTGTGTTTCTGCTCCAACATAAGCATGTTCTTGATCATATGTCTCACATTTCTTCAAACAGTTCATGCAATTTACATTGCAACATAATTTACTGTATTATTCGATAGGAAAGACAAATATTTACAATATTGTGTATCATGTTATTCTCAGAAAAAGCCTTGATTGTGCAATAAACTACATGGGTTTTTGAAAGCACGAAAACACCATATTTTTAAAACACGTTTTCTTTTGAGTTCAAAAACCTTTTCATTTTGGGTTGAACTAAATATTGAATATGAAACATTTTACTTGTCATTGTTTCTGTTTCTATTTATAATATTGTATGCTAAATGTTTATTCCAATTGTATAACATTGTACAGCTTGAGGATCTGGCAGCTTTGGACAAAGAGCAAAAAACTATGGAAAAAACTGTAAGTATTTTATTCTTTGCAGCAGTGGCCAACACATATGTTTTATGGGCATCAGTAAACTTACCACTGGTTCATATGCTCACATAGCTACTTGGAAACCAAGATGAGATCAAAGACATGCTGGAGAAAATGAAGAACAGCTACGAGGAGCAGCAGAAGAAACTGGAGGAGAAAGTGTGAGCTCCAGCGAATGTTTGTCATTTACTCATGCACAAGCTTGATTATGATGAAACATCATTATCTTTCCATTTCCAGTCGTCGAACAGCCAAACTCATCTCAGGAAGTATGGCCCAGTATTCATCCCACACACATCTGCTCTGTGGTCCCTCCTTTGATTTTTGTTCTAAACCGTGGCTTTATTTGCTGTGTGTGATGTGGTCTCTTTACATTGATCCTGTGATGTGGTTCTCTGTGAATTTTGGTCGCTACTCTCCTGTTGCTGAGCCTGTGTTTGGTTATCAGGGTGGCAATGGGTAAAGAGCATCAAGAGAACAAGAGAGCCATCCATAATCGCCAGCAGGAACTATCTGAGCAGAGTGCGGTGAGTATTAACAGATCCCATACTGATTTACAGAACATCCTTCAATGATTGTAGATATTATCCCTGTTTTGCAACCTCTGAATCAATGCTTCCTTGGTGAAAATGTGTCAAATCACGTTGTTTTTTATTTCTATCCAAGGCCCTGGTGTGCTCTCAGAGCCAAGTGAAAGAGGTGGAAGAAGAGAACTCAAAGCTGCAGCTTCAAGTCAAAGAGCTGAATGAGGAATACCGTGCAAGGCTGGTGTGCTATTTACGGGACTTAGCCGTAAGTTGCAGCGCTCCGCAACCATGTCTACAAAGTATGATTAGATTAGAAAACTTTATTAAAAACTCATTTGTCACCAAAATGCATACAGACAACAACAGACAAAGTCCACAGTGCACAGCAGACAAGAAACACATTACAAGGAACAAACAACATCAGAAAATGCCATATGAAACATGACCGACATCAGAAAGATGCTCAATAAAAAAAACTATAGGTGTTCATTAACAAATCTAACTGCTGCTGGACCTTCTGAGTCGTCCAGTAGAACACTGAGGCTTCCTGAATCTCTCACGTAATGAACTTCTGAGTCCATTAGAAACACAGTGGATGGCCTTCAAAAGAAACAGTTGTTTTTAACTTAGCCCTTGATCTCTTTTCCATTGTGACCTCTAGTGGGTCTGGGGGAAGGCCAATCACTGAGCCAGCCTCCCCCCCCCAGCAGAGCACAGCATAGAAGAGGACACGAGCTTAGATCCCATGATAAAAACATGAAGAAGCTTTCTGCTGATATAAAAGGAGCTAAGCTTTCTCAAGAAGAAGTCTTGATAGAGCCTTTTTAAATACAGCATCAGTGTTATTTTTCCAGTTTAATTTACTGTCCAGATAGACCACAAAATATTTATATGACTGGACAATTTTTATCTGCTGACCTGCAATTATCACTATCACCGCCGTAATGCAGCACAAAGTCTTAACACAACATCCATCTGCATGTCTTTCGTTTAGGAGTACATTGATGGACTTGGAGAAGGTAAAAGCCGTTCAGAGACTTCTAAGATGAGGGCACATGTGGACAGCATGCTCCAGGATGTCCGTTCCTCCTACAGAGTCAGGGAGGAACAGCTCGCCTACGCTGCTCGCTCGTATAGGAAGAGACTTCAGAGGTTTACCAAGACCCATCATGCTCTTCTTATTGCATACAGGTGAGCCTCCCTGTGTGCTTTGCTGTTTGTTTAGACATGGGTATGTGTCATTTTGTGTCTTGCTTTTCCGTGTTTACACCTATTCAATAAACGTGTTGCTGAAACGTGCTACAGTGGTTGCTTATGACCCCTTTATACAAAGCCATGTGAACTTGGGACCCCTCATAACATGTTGCAGTAGCAAACACGTGAGAGTATGAGAATGTGATCATTCAAATTATCTAATTTAGGGGCCTGAGGAAGATTCTTTTTTAATTTTATATATTTTTTAAAGCAAAGATTAATGATTGTTTCCAAAAAACAAAACATTAGTAGCAAATTCCCAGCTAATCCACAATGAGTAACTGGCCACATCGATCCACTGTGATCTTTAGGGTTCAGAGGGACCAGATCTTAGCCCAGATGGAGTGCGGTCTTGACCCCGGACCCCCCGAGGCCAGCTTCAGCCTGGAGCCCACTGAGCTCAGAGATGAACCTGAGAAGGAGCTCCATCACCTCCGCCAGGACAAGGCAAGGCTGGAGTGTCAGCTGCAGGCGGCCAGGAAGCAGGTAGCACAAAAGAAAGATGGCTGCTTTGAAGTGAGCTGATCTGCTTTTGTTTTGTCTGGTGTATGCCTGTTTTTGATCTGTGGGGATTCTTCTTTGTGTCCATTCTTCCCGTATGAATCATCAAAGTCTGTGTCCTATGACAACAAAAAGCTTTACTGCTGCAGAGCTGGACTGATGAATGGGTTGCCACTAAATCTGACAGCAGTGTTGCAGCAGTGTCAGCAGTAAATATTTATTTCAATGTGTTTTCAAAGAAAATATTTGTCTTTTGTCGAAATCTGCTAATTTGCATCGAAGAGCAGTGACTGGAATGATCTGCACCTGAAGCGTGTGACTTCCCGTAAAGCCAGAAGTTGTTGTTTTTACATTTCTAAAGATATATTGTGTTAATTACTGAGCTTCAGAGGGGCTGCTATTTGACTCTGTTTCTTTCAGATGTGTGTTCCCATGGGAAATGTTTTTTAGAGAATGTAATTGAATGAAAGCTTAATCTTCAGATATGCATAATAAACATAACAGTTCACTTTTTAGGAGCAACATATTGCTGCTAAGATTATGTTTATACACTTCAAATCTTCATTTATATTGCCTCATAAGTTTGATGTACATTTATGTATTTATGGTGATTCAAGACACCCAGACTTTTCCATTGCAGGTGGCTGTCCTCAAAATGCCTGTGCAGAATTTAAGCCGTCAGGAGTGAGTGTCATTTATGCATTTTACCAAATGACAAATGGGGTCAGCTGTGGATTGTGTCATAAAACGTTTTGAAAAAATGTATCTTTATCAGGCCGGCATGCGAGGAATCCTGGTCAGACATAAAGAAACAGCTGAGGGAGATCACAGACTCAACACTGGTAAACAAAACTCTCTCGTTACTTAAACTTTGGGTTATCAACTTACATCCCTAAAAAACCTAACATTCTATAACCTCACTCAAAAGCGAGTAAACAATTTTCTTCGATGAAGGTGATTTGATTTCCTTTCTTCAAAAAGGTGGGCTTTGAAAAGGAGCGCTCACTTCTCCTCACCAGGGCAACAGTTGCAGAGGCGCAGGTGTGGGAGTTGCAGGACTGTATTGACAATCACCTGGGCAGGTGAGGAAGTCACTGGATTTGAAAGTCATACGTTGTTCACTTCCTAAATAGTGTGACATTTAGCTTTACCTCTCCCTGCAGGTATCAAGAGGAGATCACGCGTCTCTGCAGACTGCCTGGGATACAAGAGCCCGGGCGCTCCCAAAGTGCAAATTCACTCCATTAAGAGAAATGTCCACAAATTCTGAACTGCAGTCATATATTGCAATTTAATATCAAATTGCACAGATTTTAAGCTACACCTCATACTTTATATTTGAACAATGAAACATGTAAAAGTAGTTTTAAACATGTATTTCAGTAAAATTATATACACAACCCAGGGATTGAAAGCTGGTTTCATTCAAATGTCTTTTTAAGGGGATACTAATTATAAACCTGAGAACATATGTATGGTGTGCATTTACACCATCACTAGGTGGTGCTGCTCATACTGGTGGGTTTCGCTATGAAAGGCCCCCAAAGAAATCCGGCCTTGAGAAAAAAATGCCTGGAATGTTTGTAAAGCTTATGTCAATTTCACGAGCTGGAGAGAAGAAAGCGTGGTGACAATGAGGGGTCACCCTGGTGAGAATAATGTCATTACATGTTACCCAGACACATACACACCCGTGAACACTTTCCCTCAATGCCGTGCTGGGAACTCTGGTGCAAACAAGCCTAGCTTTTTCCAAGAATGAGGGTTCATATTTATAACCTCAGTGTTGGTATGAATAGTCATTGATTCCCCTTAAATCCCTTTAACAGTGAAAGGGTCTGCATTTTTTTCTGGTGTGTTTTGGTAGCTGGGTTTCCTGCCATAGCTGGCATAGCTAATTCTTTTTGGAAAAAAATACTTTAAAAATTGAAAGGTTTGATTAAAAAGTGTCAGTAAGATTTATGTTGAGTTTAATGTTGAAAAAGTTAAAAAAACTTCAATACTGCAAGCTGCAATACTCAGGGGAATGATGTGAAAAGTTGAGGGGATGGAAAAAGTCATACGCATGTCACCCCAATCCCCTTTTCAGGGGGCATGCCAGCCCTGGGAGGGAGGGAGGGAGCATGGGTGTGAAAGTTTGAGAGGAATGGGAAGTGGGATTTTGTTAGTAATGTATTACACTCCCAGGACCCTGGGAAAAGGGGTGGGGGGGTGTTCAGCTTGGGTCCGTGCCAACATAGTCACTGTGCCAAAGTACTGGGTGCTGGGGGACCACTCCTCTTACCGGCAGATCTGTGGGAAAATCCAAACCAGGTTGTTCTTTGCTTCTTCACCAACAAAGACAGAGGCATGATGTGCCTGCAGAAGCTTCTGCAACTGTGTGTAAATACAGTTTAGACTGAGTAAACAAAAGCAAAACAAGTAGTAGACAAATAGTAGAAACGGTGACATTGTAAAAGAGTAGAGGTTGAAGTCTGGTGTACCACAGCTGGTCCCAAAGGCAAAGTGCCAAATTTTCTTCCCAACTTGGAACTGCATTTTATTGGTCTAGAAAACCCCAAACAACTGCATTTACCAACAGCATAGCTGATATTGTTTTTGGCTTGAGACTTGTGTGTGTGTCCACACATGCCGTTTAGAGTACTTTGCCTGGTGTTTATGTTGGTCGTTGGACAGATTGTACGACAGCGTCACCACCGTGCAAGATGCAGTCACAAAGCTTTACATGCGTTTAGTTGAGTCCGAAGATGGGCGTGGCCCGAGCAAGGGCTATCTAGAGTAAAAGCACATTATCATAAAATGTTTCTTTTGGCCAAAGTTGCCATTTAATGGTCTTTATATGTTGTTGTTTTTTATGTCTTGTTGCATTTTGATCCGTCAGTATAATGCACAAATGCAGAAATTACCTTCGAGTCAAATTGAGTCTTTTCTGACTGTCTTGTCAAAACTAAGAATCTTTAGCTTCACATCATTTATTTCAGGATTTTTGTATTCTGTAAAATTGTTCGGGTGTTGCCTCTAAAGAGCTTTTCAGCACTCTCCAAAAATTATTCAGCCTAACATCTCAACAGTTTTCATCATCATCATCATCATCATCATCATCATCATCATTTATACTACTATATATACTGTATATATATTGTTATACTTTTAAACTTGTATAATTGCTATTCCTGTTCTTTAGTTTTACCAAAAATGGATGACTCTTTTTGTAATTTGTGTCACTTTTTACGTTATTCGTTTAGGAATTTAAAACCTTAACCTACACAATACAGTGTCAGTCTTGTCTGACAACATAATGCAGTAAAATAAAAAAAATCATGCTGAGCTTTGAAGAAAATGCTTTTAATATTTGTACATTTTCGGAACGACTAGAAATCACCAACAATGATACTTTTGTTGTCTGCAGAATCATAAAAAACAAAAACACATATAACATGCATTAACAAGACCCTGACTGAATCAACTGTTTGATGTTTTATTAATCACTTTCTCTCTTCTGTTTTGTTGAAGATGCTTTGGGCCCCGATTTTGTTTTGTGCGCTGCACAGTGGGAAAGAGGTTGGATGAATGTGTCATTCTGCGGATGGGAAGCAGGGTGGAGCAATGGAGAGGAAGTACCTCACATGGCCTGCGACGGGCCGCTCGTCAAGAGGCCCTTTGTTTTAGGAGGTTAATGCCTAATTGATACAGGCTTAATGAGAGCGGGCTGTGTGTGAGCCGGGGGGCTGGACGGCCCAGCCATAATTGGAACGGACAAGCCTTGTGTGGAGGAGTGCACAGGGAAAGGATTTATGGGAATGCAAGGAAAGTAGAGGCAGAGTGGAAATGAGGAAGAAAAGGTGACAATGAGTAGGAGGAATGTTGAGGCAGTGGGAGAGGAATCCGGTGTGCTAGTAAGAGCATTGCAAGATCATGAGAAAGAAATGTAGAGGCAGTGGAAAGTTGAGCATGAACTTCAACCAGGATGTTCCCATGGGTGTTAATGCTCATTCAAACTGTATGGATTGTTTCTTGAATTCTCCCATGATACTGATGAGATTTTTGATTGTTTTTCAGGTTGATGCAAATTGTACATGCACTGTACCAATAATACGATTGGTTATATATACGATTTTTATATTGATATTAATGAGAAAATGCTAAAAAATGCCAACATACACTATGTAATGAATGTTTTTTGAGACACCTGTCTTTTATTTTCTGATGAGCTGTCTTTTCGACCCCCTCTTTCAGCCTGAAAGTCTCAGACTATTCATGCAAGAGTCTCCAGCTCGCTCCCAGACAAGCTTTCAGTATGAAGGCTAGAGAGGCATTAAGAGGGAGGAGGGAAGGGGCAGTAGAGGGAAGCACAGAAGAACCGTGCACTTCAGAAAACCTTGAAGAATCAGGACTGAAAGCAATGGGGATTCTGGGTGGCTAAGAAAGAGGGCAAAAGATTGAAAAGAAGAAAAGATTAAAAAAAAAAGGGGTGATTGTACATGATTATAAAGATGGGAGTGGAAACAATAGAACATATATTTGTGTAATGTTGGGCTTGAACAGAGGGAGCTATAAAATGACAAATTGGAAGGTATTAAATGAGAAAGTTTAGAAAAGATAGGATATAGGGTGAGAAAATGGAGGAGGAAGAATTACAGTAAGGGTGAGAAAGACAGGGGAGGGAGGCAGCTTGGTGAGCGAGTGAGAATGAGGCTGAGTGTCAGTGAGGGAAGGAGAGAGGGACAGACCCTCTGTTTTCCCACACTCTGCTGGTTCCCACAGTGGACCTGGCTAATCCCTGTCTTAATTGGGGGAGAATTCCAGCGCACATGTTCCCCTGGAATGAGCGTAGAGCGAAGGGAGAGAGGCTCAGGAGCTTCTGACACATCAGACAGGCCACAGCGGCTGGGCTGATGCACAATGTGTGAGTGCACTTTGTTGGAATATAAACATGCCGCCTGACTGTCAGCACGTCTGGTGCATAAATGGCTTCACAAGTTTCTGTGTTTCTTTTTCTTTTCACTCGATCTAACAAGATCAAGTGCTCTTAGCAGCCGTGGCTTTGCACCGGCATTTCGTAGCACAGAAGTAGTATGTTTCTTAAATAAAGGTTATTTTTCAAGAATGTTAAAAGGAAAAAGCAATCTTAAACACTCTCACGCTGGTTAAAGGTCAGTTCACTCAAAATGAAAAAAGTGGTTGTGAGCTTGTTATGTCTGTATGTATGTATTTTAGGTTTAAACCCAAATTATCTGCATGGTCACATGGATTTAGATTTTTGGACTGTCTTGGACAAACATATTAGTAAACTGAAAATGTTTCCATCAACAGCTGCCTCAATAGACTCAAATGCAAGGTAGCTCGACACATGGTGGGGAAAGGCTTTGGATCAATATTGATGAGTTAGTTTTCAGGCTGGGTATCTTTCTCATCTTTCCATTTCCTTATCTTCGATGATAAGCAATAACATCACTGCTTTTCTCTGGCGATTGTTTAGCTGAATTCTAGGAAATGTAGGAAATCATTCATTTGCGTAGAGTTAGAGGCTTGAGAGAAACGGGACAAACAGGACAACGAACTACAAATGTAATATGTTCTTCAGTAATATGTAATATGTTCTTCATCACATGATTTATTTTTTCTTTAATACAAACAAATTTACATCTGCACAAGTGTCATAATGTGAGTGCTGTTCAATATCGTCACGTATTTCACAACGCAGGCATGTCTGTTGACAAATCTTGCCTGCTGTGTCTTGCAGAAGAGAAATGGAAGGAGATACTAGTAACATAACAAAACCAATGTGGGTGGCAGTTTCGTTCCTGCCTCCCTCTTTCCATAAACAATTTGAACAATAGGCACAGTGCAATATATCCCGGAGTAGGTAACCCAAGATTACTTCTCTGTGGAGCACGATAACAGGCCAAAAAATGAGTGCAAAAGGGGAGGCGGTTTAGCAGGATTTGATGGGAGAAACACAGAGGCAGGTAGGAGGAGAAGAACTGAACTGATCTGCCGTGGAGGTTTCTCCACTTTGTGTAGACAATCAGATAATCCTTGTGGTTAATTGGCAGGGTTGGAGAGCCCTTCCAAAGACAGGTGTGCTTCCTTGTAGTGAGCAGACTTTCAGTCTGGGATTATGTATCTAGACAGCTGACGTGGGTGGCATGAGGAACTTAGACAGAACATATAGTTTATAGATGAGGATCTTAGCACAGGATGAAATGTAAGTAAATCTATGTTGCCCTCAGGGAAGGATCATATTTCATAATAGTTGTTGGAGAAAAATATGTCATTCCACCACTTTGGTCCAAACTGAAATGTCTCAACAAGTATTGGATGGATTGCGATGGCATTTTGTACTGATATTCATAGTCCCCTGGGGACGAATCATAAGTACTTGGGTGATCCCTTGACTGATAGAATCGTCATGGGGTTCATATTTTTGTTTTTGTATGACTTGTGTTTACAGCTATTGGATGAATTGCCATACATTTTGCTTCAGGCATTAAGGTCCACCTCAGGATCAATTGTAATCCTTTAATTTGTAATCCAGCCATAATCAGGTAAAAATGTATATTTGTCCATTTAACCCAAAATACCTACAAAACGATGACATTCAGCCTATGCTTTACTTTTGGGATCAGCTAATGGACAAATCAACCAACATGTTGACCTACAGTGGTTAACATGGTAAACATACCTGTTAAATATCCACATCTATCTGTCTATCCATCTATTTTCTACTATGTGAGCATGTTTCCCCTCATCCTGCCACAGTGAATGTCTCTAAGTAGCCTTATTAGAGTATGATGTCAGCGTTTAAAGGTTTTTGTGGTCGTACCCCCTGCGGGCGATGTCAGCACCAGGATGCGGTGAGGTGATGGCAGCTGTATTCAGCTCAAACGAAGGGGTAGCGAACAGGCCTTCATTGGAGGGGGTCGCAATTCATTCCCTCAGTCTTTTCTTACAATACTTTTTTTTGGCGGGAAAGCACCAAAGACACTTGTTTGGCCCAACTTTCTTTGCGGGACCCCCTCCCTGAGAAAAGTGTCGCCCTCCTCCACGCTCATACACCATGTCCACCCTGTCTTGATTGATTTTCAGTGCGCATTTTTTGGAAGGGATTACAGCCATCTGCAGGCTCTTGAGGAACAAAGGGGGCTCGCCGCTCTCCTCCCTTCAGTACTTCAGAGGGATAACATGGCCAGATAAACATGCTCTTGCACTCCTCTACACTTGTTCTCTAGTCTGCCTTGACCTCTCAACCCAGCCAAACTGCCCACTCAACTTTAAAGCCGGCCACGTTATTCTCTGCTGTCCTCCCTCTGCTCTGTGAATAGAGGCTACTCATAGTTCTGCCATTAAACTCAGTGTTTTTGTGCAGCAGTAGCAGGCTTGCTGGCCTGATGATAAGACGTGCTTTTAGCAAGTTAGAGTGTTCTCAGACGGGAACATTCACAGTTGACATTTGGGAATCATCACTCCCAGCTGTGCGAGAAGAAATTGTCAGCTGGGAATCTGGGAAGCCAAAGTGTGGTCATGGACTTCAGGCTCATTTTCAGCTGGTGCTGAAGACGCACAGCCACTGAGTCACAGGTGGAAAGAAAACTCGGCCTAATGTTGGGTTGCAGTGGGTTGGATTACCAGTATGGCAAAGTTATTTGTTCATGTGGAAAATAATGCCTAATGAAACCCACAGCTGTTTATTCATCACTACTGACTAATATAGTTTATGTGGAAGCTGTGCTTCATGTGTGTGGCATCCCCTGTTTTGAATCCAAAACAGCAGCTGTGGACCAAGCTGTGGGAAAGATTAGATGATGAAGCCATGCAAAGACAGATTCAGTAGAGAGAGGGAGAGAGAAAGGATCCAGATGAAGAACAATGTGATAGGCTTTGTTATTCAATTCAATGTATTTGGTTTTGTGCAGGCCAAAATCACAAATTTGCCTCAGAGGGCTTTACTATCTGTACACATACAACATCCTCTGTGTCACAGGACCCTCACATTGGAACAAAAACTCCCCCCAAAAAACGTTCACGTGAAGAAAAAAAGCAAGTAACCTTATGGATAGAAACAGAGGAGGGATCCCTCTCCCAAGATGGACAGAAAGCAATAGACGTCATGTGTACAGAATGAACAACGTAACAGAGTTACAACACATGCATGGTGCAAATGATTCATATGAGAGTAGTAAGCAGAATAATTATGGAAAAATGTACTACTAATAACCGCAGATATAGAATAATAATAATGAAAATGAAAGCATTAATAGTATCAGTCATAGAAACGTGACTCATAATAACGATAGTAGCAGTGGGTGTCAGGCACGACGTATAACCACGATCCATGGAAACCTGTGAGGAGAGAAAGCACACAGACTCTGGGGAAGAAGCAAAATTTATGGATATATCCAGAAGGAGAGGGAGAAGAGGAGCTCAGTGTATTCTAGGAAGTCTATTGGAGTAAAACAGCGTTCCTTAAGTTCCGCCATGAAACCTCTCGCTACGCTGGAACGAGCTGACGGTTTATGGGCCGGAAGAGAGCTGAAGGGAGTTGAATCCAATTCTATATAGACTTGAATCTCGTTCTATAAAGAATTCTAGAATATAATTAGGTTAAATTCTAGAATAGAATTCTAGAATAGAATTAGATTCAATTTATTCTAATTCTATGAAGAATTCTATATAGAATTGGATTCAACTCTATATATAATTGGATTTTAGAGAGTAGATTTTACTCTATTTAGACTGGGACCAAGTGTTATATTTTTTAGAGTAAATTTATTTTCAATTTGAGCAACATTTACTTTGACAAATTTACTGTGTAGGAACCACAAGTAGCTCTGCATCCAGTGAGAGCAGCTCTAGTGGGGCAATATGGTTTGTGAGCTCTGGTGCCTCACGAATTAGAGCTTTGTTAGTGAGGAGAAGGATTTAAAACATATTCTTAATTTTACAGGGAGCCAGTGCAGAGCGATCACTTGTAAAGCCTAAGACGTTTCTGACTTCGCATATCGAGGCTCTGGAAATATTCTTCCAAAAGCCTGATAAACACTGCAGTGACAAAGCCTGCACACTTTGTGGTTGTCATTAAAACTAAATATTAGTAATTTTTTTAACGGATATAACTTTATTTTCATTTTTCTAACAAAGTGATAATACTTTTTGTTTTCCTACTATCATTGTCGTGGAAATTATTGTTAATAATTATTGTGAGGAACAATTAACATTGATTTGTGATCACTTCAAATATTTAATTATTATTAAAAGGTGATCTGTGCGACTTTGTATCAAACAAGTAGCCCTTCGTATTATTTTGTAATAACAATTCATTCAACGGGACCCGACCCGGCAACCGGACCCAGGCAGAGTCGGCAGCCGGACCCGAGCCGAGCTGTTTCTTCTGGTGTGCCGGCTTCGGGCCGATGCTGGCCCCGGTTAGTTACGATTGCGGCCCAGTGCCGGGCCAGTGTATTTAGCCCGATTCTGGGGCGCCATCCATGCCGAGTCGCAGCCGAATCGGCAACCGGACGTGGGCCGACAGTGTTTCTTCCAGCGTGCCGAGCCCATGTCGGATCTGGGCGAGGTCGTTTTGACTACCTGGGTGACATCCTTAAACTATGCATCTGGGCATCTCACCAGATGCCACAAATATTTTTTTTTCTTTGTATTTGATTATTGTTTATTTAAGTGTAAAAATATTGTACATGGATTTATATAAATGTAAAAATAGATGTAAGCAAATTGTTCTTTTACTATGACATGAATCTATTTAATTTAGGGTTAAGAAACCTACATTACTCTATAAAAGATCAAACTTAAAACAGAAGAAAATAACAAAGACAAAGATTACACACACGTTATTATGGGGCAGTGGTTCTGAACTGCTAAAGCTAATATTAAATAAATAAAAAATTCGGGAATGAAGCGAACTATGACAAATAGTAAACTCATGCAAGTAAAGCGTGTTGTGAAGCAGTATTGAGGAGTGTGAGTGCTGCACTATGCTGCATAAAAAATTCCCTAAATAAAAGACCCGTGACTTACTGAAAACGGGTCTGACACAATTGCTCTACGAGGTGCGCCACGATTTAAAAACTTCATCGGCAGGTCCCGAACTGCTGTGGAGGTCCCGAGCTGCTGTGGCAGGTGCCTCCCATGCTGCGGCAGGTGCCGGTGCCGCGATTTGAGAGCTTGCTCCTACTGCGTAAAGTTGTGGCAATGCCGCAAAGTTGTGGCAAGCTGCCACAAAAACTAGTGGCACCTCTCAGGTGCCGCGCCACCTGAGAGGTGCCACAGGAAGTGCCTATACGAGGTGCCGGTGCCACGATTTGAGCTTGCTCCTACTGAGATTATTGGCTTTATAAGCAGCAGTGAAATTTGAACATCCTTAATTCCACAATAACTGTGCAAACACCATCAACTATGGAATACCGTGTGATACCTAATGCACCTTGTGTGGAGATTGTGCCAACTGCTGTTTCCAGGGTTAAGATTGTATTCAATATTGTGGAAAAACTCTTCAAACACTTCAACATTTTGCAAATAAAAATGGCAAAGAGCGCATGTCGTCTAATATCACAGTATTGGTCGGTCTGTTTGCAGTTCTCATTTGTGTGTCTTTATATATAGTTTCTGCTGCAAACAGGACTTGTGTGCTGGGCGGGGTGTTTTTGGTGCTGGACTACGAGGGAGGGTCCAAGAGCACTTTGCCCCTGTCTGTGCTCTCATCTCTGGAGCTTTGTCTCCAGCCACTTCCCTCAAACTCCCCCAGGGGCTGACGGAAGTCCACACCCTGCCACTCTCTCTCCCATTGCTTTGGATTCCCCTTTCTTGAGTGCTTCCCGCTTTGCCATGTCCATAGCTCAACTCAACAACACATCTGGACAGAATGAAGAGAAGAGTGGGGTGGACGGGGGAGGAAGGTGTATTGTGTGTCTGCAGCCAACAAATACAAATAAACACTAAAGGGGTGTGTGCAATCTTCAATGGTGTGCAATATAATAATGGAGATGTAAGACGTAAATACTGCAAAAATACGTTTCCAGGGTTTTGAGGAAGACATTCTGGATTTTTCTGTTCCCACGTTGTATTTGGATTGTTGTTTTTTTGAAGTAAAAAACTAAACTGTGTCATTGTGGCCACAGTGACATTATTACGGCAGTTTTAGAGGTTCAAACTGGGGTCACAAAGAAGTGATAACAATGCAGGAAGTTGAGCTTTGTGAAAATGTCACATGATGTATTGGTGGTTGGAGTATAATTTGAGTGCTCTTTGTTTTGGCTTATCAGCCCTGCGGCACTAACCTCAGATGTACTGGAGGTGTGTGTGTGTGTGTGTGTGTGTGTGTGTGTGTGTGTGTGTGTGTGTGTGTGTGTGTGTGTGTGTGTGTGTGTGTGTGTGTGTGTGTGTGTGTGTGTGTGTGTGTAGGTGTGTGTGTGTGTGTGTGTGTGTGTGTGTGTGTGTGTGTGTGTGTTTTTGCAGGGGCCCCCAGCTATGGGATGTTTTAAAGGAGCACTGAGGCAGTAAATAGTTGGAGAGGTTGGAGGTTCACTCACATGAACTACTGGTGCGGTGGCAAACCAGTGTCAGGGTTTCTATGGGAGATAGCTCACCAGACATGGAAGGCATGTCCAGCTTTTGTGAATTTGTTTCCCATATAACCTAGACACCATGTAAATTCCACAGCTGCTCTTTTTCTAAGCGGATTCACTGTGTGCAGTAATTCTGAGATTTTACTGAGGTGTGTGCATGTACATGTTGATGCAGAATTTAGCAATGAGGAGAAACAGGTGGTGAATTCATCATAGAGGATCAGCAATACGGGTGTTTCTGTATTATCTACCATGCAGCTCCTCATCTGTGAGAGCTGAATATGGGTTACAGCGATGGTCTGTGATGCTGTAGATAAAATCCAAGTTGAGGTAGGAAACACACTTTTGCTCCGAGCTGAAGTCACATGTCTTCTGTGAAGGGGAAAGGAGATTTGGCTTTATTGTGTCCTCGCACACATGCGGTCCGGATAAAGCGAGCGACTGTGTGGCACCTCAGCTCAGCCGAGTCTGCCCCGCCACTCCCTTTAATGGCAATTTATTGCTTCCTGAATCCTGAAAATGGGAGGCAGAGGACAACAGAATTCCAAACGCTGTTTTCTACCTCCTTCCCCGTCCAAACGCCCTCAGGGTCCTGAACACTCCTTAAATCTCTCCGCCTTTTAGGCCTCTCACTCTCTCAGGCTTGCCGTTTGTTCTGAGCTTTCAGAGATCTGATTCATGGATACTTGAAGTGACTTATGTCTGAGAAAGGTTTACCATGCTCAAAACCTTTGGAGCCAAATACTATGGTGTAGGTTAAACTGTCTTGATGTGTTATGTGAAAGGGTTAGAGTACTGATAAATGAATGATCCAGCTGCATGTTTGTGGAGCATGAAAGGCCCGAAGAATGAGTTCAAAGTGAATATATATGAGAAAGGCTTACAGAAGAGTGTTTTCTCACAATATATTTTAATAAACACAGACAAACACAAATATAATCCACAATACAATGCTTTTTTATACAGACTTTTTTTATGCTGTGGTTTCTAGAATTTCTTATCAACATATTTACATTCCCATTGTTATTAACATAAATGTACATACAAAATAAATGGCAAAAATGGCAGCGTACACATTTAAGATATACTTCAAGATAAGATACTTCAGCATATTACGGTGATTTGGTATGAACACCTCCCCTTGTTGATATAACAGTGCACATCAGATATGAATCATTTTACAGAGCAGATTTTTGTTAACACTGAATGCATATTTTTGCGTTTCTCTTGAGCGAGCCATTGTCCAGTATGTAATCCACCAAAAACTGGTGAGAGGATTTCTTTATCCATATCCCCCTTTTTATATCTCATAACAGCACTGGACTCATGATGTTATAAATGACTCTTGTTGACAGTTTTATGAACATTAGTGATTATATACAGTTGCTTATCTTGTGTGTGTGATACTATGTGACAACATCAGCAGAGAGCAGAGAGTGACTTGGAAGCAATACAATTTATAACCACTTTGGCAACACTGCTGCAATTCCACTCCGACATATTTCCAGATAATTCTTTAAAAAAATCAAATGCAGTCCAATTAATTCAGTTTCACAGAAATATTGCAAGGCTACTCAAATGTGCTGTAATACAGGCCTCCTGAAAACCTGCGTCTCCGAACAGAAGCGAAATCTCAGTTGGCTCGCATGTGAAAGTGCTCTCAGCACTATTTGAGCTGTGAAAGCTTCTCAGCTAGCCTTAGCTTTGTGTCACTCCTGTACGTGCTCACATTATCTGTACATATATTAAATTCATAATTGCTCCGCTATGCTACATATAGTTGCTTTTTATTTGGTTTCCAGTGCTTGCAGCATCACACTTTCCAGATCATTCCCTTTCCGTTATCAGTGCAAATATATATATATATACATATATATATATATATATTTTTTTTTTACATTTCATTTTTATAATCTCTTAATAATAGTAACACTGAGGATGAGCTCAGTACAGGGGGAATAACTTCCCCATGACCTGACATTCACTGAACAAATAGGTGCCTTAATTGCATCCTCACTGGGACACCAAGGCAGTAAGCTTTCTATAGAACTTTTAATAAATGTTCCTGAGTTTCAAAGCAGTGACTCTCAATAGGCCACAATTAATGACTTAATTTATCCCGAATGGAAAGCTTTTCAATAGATTTTCTCTGAACCTACATAATGGCATCACTGAGTGTAAAAACTGTCCAATGCCAAATGCGTATAATCTTCATTTAAACCGTGTTCCTCATGTCACAACTCCACCAGGTTCTTTTAGACCCGGTGACTGCATATTGCACTGAAATGGTGTTGGGAAAGATCCATTTCACTCCTCGGGCCTTTGGGAAGTCGTTGGCTGTATCGGCCTCCAGTTGGACACCATGGCTTCTTCCAAAACATGGAACAGGGCTGAGTTTGGCCTGGCTTTCAGTGCTGCCTCCACTCTGAGTGGTACTAGATGAGCTACTGCCGGGTTTTCTAACTCAGTCAACGGGCAGTTCACAGGGTATCTGCTGGGCGGCTTTGGCTATAGTGTAAGCTTGCTGGAAGTCCTTGTAGCGGGGCGCGCAGCCCAACCAGGCCTCCCCAAAGTGGACCCGACCAGTGAAGAGAAAGCTGCCGGGCCCCGGCTTGACGCCACACTGCAGCAGAGTCCTGACCTCACCCCGTCTGATCAGGCGACTGTTGCCAGTAAACAGGGCGTACTTCTGACGAAACACCCGGGTGGCGCTGACCTTGATCACCGCTGCTCTTAGGTTATCATCCTCCACCACTGATCGGATGTTACCTCGCACAACTGTGGAAAAACAGGACATTCAGGTTAATATCTTTAAAATTAGTTTTTGTTAACATAGAAAGTGTTTCGCTGTATTTCTGCCATTTTGCTCGTTAGGTAGTTTATTGTAGCTAGTTGGGGGATTTTTTGTTGACCACCAACTGATGCTAAAAGCCGTACGAAGGCCCACGCCTGCTCACTAATCCTTCTGACTTTTTGTTGCAAGCTGAACTTCTCCTCAGTGCCATTACAGCTCAATCAGAGACCTGCAGATTAGTCTACTGCTCCTTCTCTTTGGGGGAGATGTCAGGATTAGACCACTGCAGTGCCTCCAGTAGGGGTTTGTGTGTGTGTGTGTGTGTGTGTGTGTGTGTGTGTGTGTGTGTGTGTGTGTGTGTGTGTGTGTGTGTGTGTTGGGGGGTTGCAGAGAGCTGCTGTTTCACCTCTAACCTTTGCACTTTTGAGAGGAGAGAATTTGGAGGCACCGCAGTGCTCTGCCTTTGAACCGATTGGACACATTTTTAGATCCTGAAAATAAATCCTTATGTCTTAAGGCTTTGGTGCCTGGTCTATTTTTGGGGTCTGGTTTAATTTGTTAATCTGGGCTGAATTAGAGTGGTGGATTTCTGAGTGACAATCATATTTCATTCCTGGTTTTCTTTTTTTCTTTTTATATTAGCCACTTGTTAGGTGAGGTAACTTACCAAAGTCACTGGTGCAAACAGCCATCAGAATCTCAGTGTTGTTGCAGGGTCTGCAGGCCTCTGGAGAGACAACAAGTGGAGGAAAGAGGGAGTCAGTTGGTGACCTCACATAGCACTCTCAACTGCTAGAAAACACATATATACTAATACATCATATGTATTAGTATACATATAATGTGTACTAATAATATACTTAGATTCCAGAATTTACATATATTATACTTAGATTCTGGAAATCAAAGATTGTATTTCCAGATCACATGCACAGGAATGTGAGACGTGAATCCAGACCTAAAACTCTTTGCAAAGACGAGCAACCAAGGAGAGACCAACCACTGCGTTTTAACAGACAGCTGCTACTTTTACAGTTGGCAGAAGAGGACCAGTGGAGATTTAAGGTGCAAGGCTCTTCCACCCCAGACGATTTAAAGGCCAGATGAAACTTCCCCCCTTAAATCCTTTCAGGGTGTCTACAGTCACACCTCATCAAAGCCTGCTAGATAGGGGCCAAGGCAAAGGAGTGGCGGTTTACTTCAAAGATTTATTTAAAGGAGCAGATTCAAACTTTCCACCTAAATACTCTCCTTTCTTTAATTTTTTCTTGAAAACTGGAAGAAAAAAAAAGGCAGTGCACCTTACTCAAATTTGTAAAAGGATTTGGAGATAGCCACAAAAAAAAATCAAAGCACACCAGCAAAGCTCTGTCTGTCTGCATGGACTGAACTGTGGGTAAAAAAAAAAAAAAAGTCCTGGCATTTTTTGAAGTTCTCCTTGTGGTTCTTTGGAGGCCCCTTACCCACCCCACACATTCTCCTCCTTAGTGAAAACCACTTGATAAATGAGATTCCTTCCTCTCTAGTCCACAGCAAACCCCCCTCGCCTAATCAGTGTGTGTGTGTGTGTGTGTGTGTGTGTGTGTGTGTGTGTGTGTGTGTGTGTGTGGGAGGGAGAGAGATGTCGAGGGGGGAGTATACTCCTACAGACAAGTCTCCCTACAGAGAGGCAGCTCAACAAAAGAGAGGAGCATCTCAGCTGGGCAGAGGCCTCCCTGTTGCCTAGGCGACGGCAGTAATCCCAGAATACTCATGCGGCACCCATTCAAAGGGCTCTGGACTCTGGAGAAAGCCCCACATACTGTGCTTTTGTCCCCCTCCTCCCCACTCACGGCTCCCCTTCTCCTACTCCAAACCAGCACGCCTCTGGGGAAAGTTTGGCCACTTCCTCCCTCTCTGCACTCTCTGGGCCGTGGAAAGCCCAACCAGCCCACACAGACCTGTGATGCTTTATGAATCATGCACAGGGAGGGTTTTATAGAGTGGAATATGTTGGTGGGTTGAAACCATGCATCCCCCAAAACTTTTCATGAAGGAAGGAAAATAACTCTGACCACAGTTTGGTGGGTTTTTAAGAGTATTGTTTCTGATGCTGGGAATTAAGTTTCTGTTGCAAGTAATTACACCAAAAGTTCTTCTGTACTCCCTCTGTTCCCTAATTCATGAACTAGGAATGACACATTAAAGCCACATTTAATAGCGGCTCCTCATTTGACCTCAAGTAGCCAACCAACATGGCCGACTCATGCCTCACTGACTCACCTTCACTGCTGATGGGGTTGGTGTCCAGTGACAGGCGAGCGGTCCAGTCCCCTCTCAGCTCATATCGAAAGGAGGCGATCCTCCTGCTGATGTCCTGGTGAGGTGTAGCTTGCAGGAAGAGAGCCACCCTTTCCCCAGGCAGGCGGCTGAAGCAGCGAACCCTCGGTGGGGGAGAGGACTCCAGACGGTCTCCTACCAGGAGCTCCAGGACCCCGTCTCGCTCCAGGTAGAGCTGGGCTCCGTGGAACTGCTCAGAAGGCTTGACGCAGGCCGTGATGAGGCCCGAGCTGCTGCCGCCGGGCCCCACCGCCACAGAGGGCAGGCGGGGTGACAGGGTGAGGCGCAGGGCCCCTTTGGGATACAACCAGTCCAGTGTGCCCTCAGAGCAGTGGAGGGAGATCTGCTCCACGCTGCCCTGCTGCTGGGATAAACCACTGTAAGAAGGAAAAAGACAAGGTTATATAAAGGTTCACATATTATTTTCACAGGCAAGAGTCCCTAACTTCAGCATCATCGGTGGACACATTCCTGCACAACTAACTGCAGGATGGACTGAGCTGGTTTGCATGTGAGCCATGCAAACAGGCAACTTATACCAAACATGTTTATAACAAATGCTTAGAAACAGAAGATGACATAAAAAGAGGATAAGAATGAAGTAGAACTTTTGCAAATCAAGACAGAGGCTACTACTCAAGAGAAGGCACCACCTAATGTCCGCCTGTAGTAACAGGGGCCAGTCATGGCATCTTAAGGGCCAAACTAAAAACTGAAAGTCCTCTGCAGGTATTTTTAACAATATATCCTCATTTCGAATACTATCTAACAACTGCATGCATCACATGCTTTCTCTTTCTCCAAGTCTCAGAATTAATCCTCCAGTCTCCTGTCTGTCTGGACCCCCCATGCCTCCTGCAGACAGCCCGGAGGCGCCATCGCAGCGGAGCATTAGAAACGTTTTCACTGCAAGTCTCAACATGTTGCTTTGGAGCAAACATTGTCCTTAACCGGCGACACACCTGTAGCATCTCGGTGCGGCATTTCTGAATCATATCTTTTCCTTCAACCAAATGCATATAAGGCACACATTAAAATATGAAAGTACTTGCCTGCCTCTCCAGCTGCACTGGTCTTCAGAATAGCTTGAACAAGACGCGTCAAAAATGGTAAAAAGTAAAATCCAAATTGCGTTAATCCAAACCCCGGAACAAGGCATTTTCAACAGTGGATGATGCAAAGTAAAGAGCGAAAACGTTAGAAAAAGAGAGTTCCAAAGCTCTGCGAATAAAATCCCTCTATAAAACAAATCTTACTCAGTGTCTGATAACTTCCATAGTCTAGTATCCTCTTACCCTGGTCTGTAAGATAAGAGACTACAGCTAAACTTTCTACTCTCTCCTCTCAACTCTCCGGGATGCTGAACGTCAGGGGGACGCAGGGCTCTGGAGTTATTCAGCCTCGGAAAAACTTCATGGACCAATCAGAGTCCGAGCAATGAAACTTTAAACCACTCACACAGGGTCGGGGGAGGGGGAGGGTGGGGGAGGAGAGGAGGGGGCGTCTGACCTGCAGAATAAGTAACATGCAAGGGTTAACCAAGTTTCAATTCACGATTGTGTTTGGCACGTCTGCATAAAAATACTAATTTCATAACATGCTGAGTGAATTCACAAAAACTTATTAAAACTTATTACATTTTTCTCGGTTTTTATTAAATTTGTATTTATTTTACATCACTGGAATTGGTTTGATCCGTTTCATTATGGCATTTAACATTTTTATGATTTGTTGATTTGTAAAACGCTTTTAAACTTGAAAAGTGCTCCATGGATATTATCAATGTGGTAATTAAGATTATTATTAGCATCAATATTATTTAAAGATCAATCTAATATATTTTAAGACAAATATTACTACTACTGAATAATCATTTGTGCCTGATATAAAAATGTTTCTACCAAAAAATAAGTTTACTTAACTAAATTCAAAATTAATTTTCTAAATTTTAACTACTGGACACAAGATGTCTCCTACTTTACTGTTAAGTCCATTTTCAGTGCAGGTGCACTGAGAGGCTTTGAGTTTCCACATCACAATTGTGTAAGTTGCCTATTGGACCATGATTGAAACTTGTTGTGTGCCAAAACATCACACACACGGATTAAACTCATGTTTAAGGTGAGCACGGAGAACCTTTCCATTCCTCAGCAGATTCGTGTAATTTCATCTCTCTCATTTCTGTGAAGCTCACACATCAAAGTGAAACTACAAAGAGCTAAACACATCCAAGGGAGACTTGTAGTACATCATAAAATACTTTATGATGCGTAGAAATCTTAGTTTTCATGCATCCATGTAAAGTCATGGCCATTAGACTTAGAACATCCTTGTTGTAATCCTTATAATGAATAATGAATTGCAAAGCTTTTCATGGATTTGATCAGTAGTGTTCTTTATGTGCTTCATTCGGCAACATTTTATTTTCCAACAACACTGACCATTTCAAAGATTTCTGAAATGTTTGAAACTATATTGCCCTTGTGAGACGAAAACCAATGAAAACGAGGAGACAGAAAGCCCTGGTCACAGCTCAGAAGCGCTAACCTGATTTTCAGACACACCATATATGATGGTGGTGATGATGATGATGAAGATTTTGCCTCCGCTGGTTGTCGTGCCCTCTGCCTTTTACCCCGCTGGGCTTTTCTTTCATGTTGCGGTATTTATAACCAAATCAAATATTCTTTTGTGTTAGCACTGCCATCTATCTCCCTGAGCCAGTGACTTTCCATGTACGTGTGTGTTATTGCATGTGTGTGTGTGTGTGTGTGTGTGTGTGTGTGTGTGTGTGTGTGTGTGTGTGTGTGTGTGTGTGTGTGATGAAAGTCTAGGCCCCTCCGATGGAGTTATGACAAGGCCTCAGACCGACACAATGGCACATGTGCAGAAATCCAGCTGCTTTATTGTCTGCAGCGGGATGGAGCTTTGTTTTCTGCAGGGTATTTCAAAGCAGCAGAGTTTAAAGTGCAGACCGACAGGGGGGCGAGCCAGTCAAAGAAAAATGAATACATTAATGCCTAAACTTAGTTATGGACGTCACGAATGTCTTAGCATCCACGTGTGCATGCGGACAGTCAGATTTACACACTTTGTCAAACACATCAGTGTGCATGCATTCCAACACGTGTCCATTAAAACAATAGCACTCACACGCTTTGTGACCCTGGTATGACCTGAACTACAGTCTTATATTCAACACTTTCATGTGGTGTAACGCTCTTATGGGCACATTAGGATCGTACAGTTCAAACATACTATTGAACTAATTTGATGTGGTTATCAACTGTTTTACCCCAGCGTGAGCTTTAGTTTCTAGTTACTGAGAGTTTTCATCACCAAATATGTCATGGTGTATGGGATGGAGAATTAGAAAAAATGTAGGTGAAAAACAACATTTAATTTAATTTAAACATGCAGCCGCGCATACACAGAGGAAAGTAATGCATGTAACATTTTCATCTCAAAGTAATGCACTTCCTCTTGCATAGTTAGATTAAGATGATGCCACACAAACAAGGGGAAACAGCTAGCATGGCTCTGTCAAGAGTATCTAACTCAAGGTCATCTGAGTGTGTGTGAACCATCAGACCTGGTTGTTTCCAGTCTGGATCCAGAACAATGCCATCTTTCACTCTAATGAATCACTTTCTGCTCGTCCTCATGCTAGAACCACTGAACCAGATTCTCGCAGAGTTTTCGCTCTTTGTGTCCACGGTGTTCTCACCGGCCTGCAAATGAGGGCGTCTTCAAACAGTGGTGCTGTACGCATACGAGAGTTTGCATGCACCTGTTAGTGCTGTGTCTATTTACCTGGTATACAGTATTCCTCTCATCTGTGTGTGCCAGCAAGCACAGGGAGGATTTGGTGACAGTGTGGTGTCACTGGCATTTACGGGACCATGACATTGTGTGTAACTTTTGTCTCGCTGTCTGTTCTCGCTGTCTCAGACATAGAGGCTCTTTTAAAAACATGTTACGTCTTCTACACACGGGATAATGTGTGTGTGTGTGTGTGTGTGTGTGTGTGTGTGTGTGTGTGTGTGTGTGTGTGTGTGTGTGTGTGTGTGTGTGTGTGTGTGTGTAAGAACAATATGGAAATATTGAATGTGCTTTTTTTGTGTGAAGAGGATTCATGATATGTTTGAGTTAGGAGTCAGACATGTACATCTTAGAGGTTGCATAAGAAAACCTCAAGGAATACTTTTTGCAAACTAGATTTTTTACTGGATTCCCCATTTTGAATTTCACACTTTTGTCTCCGTAACACAACAGAAGTTTAACATGGCTGACATAGAAACCAAACCCCTCGAGCAGGATCAAAGCCTCACACAGAATTGGTCTATTGTCATAAGAAACAACACATCTTTACAGTATATGACATGTGCTGCACCAGAGAGGAGGGCCTACTATTCCGAAAGTGTGGTGCAGCAGAAGCATGCTGTGCCCACGCTGAAACACCAATACGACGACCCGATCTGAGTTGAGAAGTTGAGATGTCCCTGTTCCCAGACTTTTCAGCAGCTTCCCATGGCACCTCGGTGCTAATCCGGTTGAACTGACATTGCTGCTGTTTGTTTTCCTGCACAGAGTCACATATCTGCTGGTAATGAGATCTAAGACCATGTCAGGATACTCTGACAATCAGCTTACGTTCAGAGAGGCAGAACATGTGCCCTTCCCGCCACAGGATTGTGCTGTGTCTTGTGTTTTGCCTGGCTATAGGTTTGTCATGGGAAATTATGTTTAAGTGTGGAATCAGGGTTACATGCAGTTATATTTTAAATTGTTGTCGGGTTAAATGAGGAGAACCGTATTATCCTGAATATCCTGCCAGAGTCACATATTCAAACATACACTTGCTGGATGAGTATATTTAGTTATCAAGCTGAAAAGTACATAGTAGTACATGTAGTAAAAATGTACTAAAAAGTATGCAGATTTTGTCCCTGTGACGACTAATATTCCCTTTTCACATTGTTTACAATAAAAGGGCAGCTGTAACCTGACATGCTTTGGTAAAAAGATAAAATGTGCATATTTTGTACAGCAAATCCATGTTCTAATTTAGCTGTTAGTGAGATTAAATAGTGACGTATTTCATTGTAGGAAAGAGGTTGTTTTATCAATGGACTTTTGTGTTGTGATGAGTCGGTGAGATTGGTGGAGTTGACGTTTTCCCACCTCACCATGCAGGTAAGAGACTCCTGGTCTGTGGTCGTCAGAGTCGAATGGCGATCAGAGGCCGTGAGAGGAACCGATGCGAGGAGGAGCTCGGAAAAACTTGTGCTGATATTTACACTCCGAGCCCCCATGAGAGCCTCATGTGAAAACTGACACCTGCTCTCTCATTGCACTTTCTCAGGATCCTGATTGTGTGTGTGTGTTTGTTTGTATAACAGTACATTTCTCTTTGTGTCTCTCATCTTGGTTTGTGTGACCGTGTTTGACTCTCTCTCTCTGTGTGTGTGTGTGTGTGTGTGTGTGTGTGTGTGTGTGTGTGTGTGTGTGTGTGTGTGTGTGTGTGTGTGTTAGTGTAAAGTCCAGTGGGAAACTGAATACAAGAGGGCCCTATACCAGATAAACAGTGTCAGAGATGGTTGATAGCAAACGCAGCTGGAGACACCCTGAGAATGCTCTCTAATGCTTTTCTAAACATGTAATAGATCACTTAGCTTCACCGTCTCAATTCTCTAATATGACCCTTGTGTGTGATATTCCGATGAATTATCTCATGATTCACAACTCTCTCTCTCCTTTCTGTCTCTCTCTCTCGCACACATGTTCTTGTATTAGTTAATTGTACTTGTTTAATCTCATTCATCATTGTCATCTGGGTTTGTGTCTCTAAATCATCAATCAATTTAAAAGTACTTTGAAGATGTTCATTTTATTTATAGCCCGACACACGGTAGCAATCCACTTTTTGCATTCAGCAGCTCCGAATATAACCTAATTATAGTGTCTGGGGTCAGAGGTCACAGCTGGGTGCCCTGGGGACTTATCATTAGCAAACTGGAGTAAAGAGGCTGCAGGTGTCTATTGGACCTCTTCTCTCATCTATTGTGCCCAAAGTAATGAAGTTCTATCACTCTTGGAATTTGTTTTTTTAGAGCCACCTTTTTTTTTTTGTGTTTTTTAATCCTCTGTACTTTTTGACACTTCAAAGTTAGTATGCTAATGCATTATGCAATGTGCTGAATAGATATTTTGACATTAAACAAAACAGAATTACCAATACTGACGAGAAATCTATTTTTTTTTGTCTGCATAGGTAGAATTTAAGTACATCCATTAAAGTACTGTAGGTATACAATATACTTTTACTATTCCATGCTACTGACAAAGACAGCAATTAGTTACTTTGCAGTAACTGCAGTATCAATATAATGAACGCATGGGGCAAGTTTTCTGCATGATCATTTTTCTTTTGATATTTAAGCTTATTTAGCTGTTAAAAATAAAAACAATTCCACCACTGCATGCCCCTAAAATGAAGTCTGATTCAACAGTGATATTGTTTAGCAATGCAGATTGTGTTGATTAAGACAGCAGAGAGCTCAAGATGTCAGTACCCCTCACTGCAATACCTCTGCCAGCTAACTTGTTCAGTTACATCTGCATACATTTCATTTCCCAACAAGCTTTTGTCTCTCTCTTTTGTTCACTTGTGTCAAACTCTTTTCTTACATTTAGATTAAAATAATGTAATGTTAGGGCCATGACATTCGTCATTTCACCAAGAACCTCACAATTTTCTAAATAGTTTTTAATAGTGCTGTTGTTTTGAAAAAAAAGATAATCCATGCCTAATATTGATTGTACCCTTATCTTTACAAAGAGGTTCGATCCAGTCCGTTAGCTTAGTGTAAGCACATACTGATAATGTCATTGAATCAATACTGCAGCCAACCTTGATGTCCGTTGCGTTCTCACATTCCTCAGTGTTCAAAAGCACACAAGGGAATAATTTAGCTGGAGGGTAAACAGGCCAGACTCTTTTTAAGTGGTTCTTCACACAAAGTTTCCAGTGCTAACTCAAGAGGATTGACAGTCAGGGCTTTATTACGGGGAGCCGGCTGGGATGAAAAAAGGCAAATGAAAACACATCGCCGTCGCCGCAGAATGCACAGGAAGTTTCCTGCGGTACGTGAGGTTTGAGGGTAAATTTAGACTACAAAAGTATCTGCACTCAGCACCGCAGCCTTTGATTGAGGCAAGAATGTGTCTCTGTCCCTTAAAGATGCTGCATTCCCTCATTAGAGCATGGGAGTGTGTGGGTGAGCTTGTCATGATTGCCTGCCATTTACTTGCAAAAGCAGGTTTGTGAATGATATGGCCTGTCCTGTTTTTGGAGGGAAACCCACTTCAGTCGTCAGCCTTTGGAGGGCAACATCTCCAACCCCTTTCACTTCACATTTATGACTCTCATTAGTTGCAATTAACAGAGCATCTCCCAGTCCCACTATTTAAAATCCAGATTAGACTATTGTTATCAGCAGCCCAGTGGTGCTATAGTGATGCCTCAGGCCTGGTGAGTGTGATAGGCAGTGTTGTTGGAGCCCAGCTGGGGGTCAGGCAGAGGTTCACCGCTGTCTGTCTTGTTTTTACGTTCCCACCCCCGACACCACTTCTAATTGGCTGAGTCAATTTGGAGGGAAACTTAAGCAGGATCCCTCCAAAATTGACAATAGGTATAGTGTTTTACATATGTCCACAGGAAAGACAGATGTTGTCTTTTGACCACATCCACATTTGAATAGCCTTATTTGGATACAATAGGAGAGAATACAAAGGGGATATATTTTGGCGGTCAAGACAGATGCATAATTTTGGCGGTCAAGACACATTCCGATAGGCTTTTTCATACTTTTGATCCTGTGGAGCGTAAAGCTTCTGATTCAAATAGCTCTTTTTATATGATTTGAATGCGTACTAAATGTCACAGGCTGATTTCCTATCAAACATGGTTACTTAAAGTAATTCTGATCCTGCAAACAGGTTCATCCCTTGCAACTGAGATGAATATGTGTTTTATAGTTGAGAAAGCTCCTGTACTTAGACATTTAAGAAGTACACGGTTCTCCCTGATTTCAGATCTTTTTTTGAGAAAAGGTTCAACATCTTTACAACTGTATGCTAAGCTAACCAGCTGCTGGCGCTAGCTTCATATCAGAGTGGTACCCCATTGGATATGTCATGTCACCCAATGTATTGAGTTCTGGTTGTCTAGTCTCACCTGTCATGTCTCCCTAAACTAAATAAAACATATATAACACATTTAATTATCTTATCTAACACATGAAAAAGCCTATTGACCAAAATGTTGAAATGTTTCTTTGACTTACAGAATAGACATATGTGACTAAGTCAGTATTGACAGAGAAATCTGATTAATTCTCTTAATTCTGTGGCCATTACGCCACAGAAAATACGGACAATTTTATGTAACATAATAGAATGTATCAAAATTGCTACATTACTCATTAAAAATATCGTATTAACTCTCGCTTGTTTCACTTAAGAACCCGAACATTTTAGAAGACACACATCAGTAACTCACACTTGTAAAACGCTACACATGGTCAGTTTTTTATTCTTTAGCTGCTTGACTGCACTCAATCTCCTCCTCTTCCTCCTCCTCCTCCTCATCCTCCTCCTTCTCCTCCTCCTCTGCACTCCATTCTGCTCTGTGAATTAATTTTGGCCAGGCTAGGTCATCCTTGGCTGTGCAGAATACAATTAGCCTGCCTACACACATAGACGCACATACACAGACACACATACAGACTTTAAACTTTAAACCCCCCCTATTCAATGGCCTTCTCGGACAATAGACGCATGCCAATACTATGACCCCCTCGGCTATCTCCCCATGCACAATAAACTCTCTGTTCATCCTCAAACCCTCCGCCTCCCTCAGCAGAATAATGAGACTGATACGATTACGATTTTACCTATCACATTTCACATCTACCGTAGAAATAACACTGAGCTTAACAGTCGCTTAACCTCAGCTGTTCCTGTGGAAGTTTGAAATCTGGCTGGTGGTCACAATTACATTTGACGTCGCCTCAACGTATTAAGTTTCACGTGATAAAGTCAATGATGTGTTATGGTTATAAAGCTTGATACTGAAGTTTGTAACCAAAGTCGGAGCTGAGATTTACCTTTAGAAACCACGAAAAATAATGATTTGAGACCAAAGCGTTATACTTTTACATGTACCCTTTAAAACTACTTATATAAAAGCACTTATTCGAGTTAGCCAATATTACCAATTGCTTAAGATAAATTAAATGATATAGATACAATGTAACAACGGATACAAAGTAAGAATGAGACAGTGTGAGGGTGACAATAAAGGGATTAACGTTAAAGTTAGAAGTGATTGAGTGATCATTCTTCCAGTCTGAGCAGTAATCCAACAACCATCACATCACATCAAATCTCTGAAAAGGGGCCATAATTGTGCTCCAAATCTGAATCCAGAATGGCATTTATCTCCCACCATCTTTCGTCGTCTCCATTCAGACTCCTCGGTGACCTGCAGCTCATCCCTGAGCTCCTATTGATCTTTTATATATTTTTTTAAATACCATCACACAGACGAGCTGCCCTCCCCTTTGCTCTCTCTGCACCTGCACTTCAGCGTCCTCCGGCTCATCAATGAAAACTGTCTTTTAAAAACGTATACATCTGTTGCAAATGAGGTAGCCATTGTTGGGGGGAAACCCTCGAGGGGACCGCCAACCCCAAACCCCAACTTACTTCCCCCCCCCCCACACACACACACACACACCCCACACACACCTCTTAGTTCAGGGGTATCATATCACCTCCCTTTGGTATGCTGGTGTGCAGGGCTGGATGTTTTCATGATAACAGGTGTATTTGAATACAACAAGTGAGATGAATGCCGGAATAGTCTGTGGCTGTTTTCTTGACTTTAACATTGTTTTGACTTTTGGTTTTATTGTGACGAAGCTATGCTTAAGTGTGTTTTTATCACACACATAGTATTTAGTTTTTGCATTTATTTGTTATCTTTGGTTAAAGTGGCCCTTAGCTCCTGTTTAAAGCATACCAGAGGCAATACATATTTGTTTCACAGCCCCATTTGGTTATTTGGCTATATTTACTGCATGTGACCCACGACTGATGAACGGAGAAAGCGGATGGAAGCGGAAAAAAGAGGAGTGACTTTTCCATAGATGTGGTTTCTTTCTGCAGAGAACTGTGTGGTAGACCAGTGAGAAAGAGAATGGGAAATCGAAAAGAGAAAAAGGAAATTAACTTGCTTATTAACTAGAGCATGGAGGATAGACCTGAATTGCCTGACACATTCATGCATGCACACATATGCATGAGTACACTCACACACACACACACACACACACACACACACACACACACACAGACGAAAACATGCATTAATACATAGCCCCAACTTAAGGGTTTGGGCCCTATCTGCACATGTATGTAGGCTAATCAGGGCCTCTCAACAGACAGAAAGCAAAGGGTCACTCAGGGTGAGATGTTTGTGATGGAAATTTGGACGGCAGGCGTAGGAAAACAAAGCTAGAGACAGGACGCCCCAGAGACGGCATACTTTACACATGAGATAACACACGTTGAGCCGTTACAAATGAAAAAAGGTTTAACAAAGCCTTTCTCAGTCATATTACTGAATAAGAACTTGATTGCAGGCAAATTATGAGAGAACAGTTGGATTTAGAAAATATTTTGTCTGCAGATTTAATTCTACAGACAAATGTACAAGGTTAATTAAGAACTAAAGTCATATTTATCTCGACAGAGGTTGCACAACAGAATGCACGTCTTTTTCTAAAATTGTTTACTCTCCTCAATGTTGCTTAATCTATTCATATTACTCTTTTTTTCTGCTATCTGCATCCAGCAAGTAGACGCACACTATTCCACTGATTGCATATGATCCAGTGGTAAAGATATGTCCATTCCTTCACCACTGGAGCCCAGGACATGTAGCTTTTATTGGACGTAGAGTGCATAGATCGGGGGCATCTGATGGAACCACCGCGCCTCACCGAGAAATCACACAAAGATGGGATTTAATGGCCCTTCGATTGAGCGGTTTTGAAAAGCCAACCTCTGACCCCAACCCCTCCCAACCTCCAGGTTCCAGTGCTTGTCATCGGTCATTTGTCAAACGCCTCACCCTGATCTGATTACCGTCCAATTTGAGATCTGCCGACTACACACTTGTAGGATCAAGACAAGCTGCTTTCAGCAACTTTACATGACAACAAATAGCTGGATTGTTGCAGGAAGAGACAGGTTTTGTTCTATTCAGGCGATAAAGATGTACAAAACTTTAGATAGGCGCCAACCTTGGTACCGTATTATGCCTACACAATATTCATTTAATGAGGAATTCATAGAAATAGGTTTGGTCTAAAACTGTCAAGAAAACCCACTAAAGTCATATTTCATATGCTGAATCATTGCATGGCCAACAGAACCAAAAAGATGAGGCAAAGCAGAGGAAGAAAATAGTCAGATGAATCATCTAAACTAAACATGTCTAACATTGAACCCATCCAAATCTAATGATTAACAGCATCCAGACGCAGGGAAATATTCCTTATTGATCGGTTAAGTATGTATATCAGTCTAAACCAGCACAGCTGCTAAAACTAACTTACAAAAAACACAGCCCTAATTACACAGTGCCATTCATTTTGAAAGTGAAAATTCTTAAGGGTAAAATGTATTCACTATTTGTTGTCCACAGTGGAACAAAAAAAATGCAGTGTCCACACTATGTAGACTAGTTTTTGCTGAAAACACCAATGTTTTGCAGGGTTTTTGGTGTACTGGCCGCAAGGGGTATTGCGACATCTACGTTTGCGACGTAAGCTTCTATAAAACTATAAAGACTTTTTTTTAAGTGTCACAAATCCCCCGGAATAAGTCTTTCTATCGTTAGAATATGCATGTGTGTGGGGATTCCACCGGCTTGGCCTGTAGAAATCTCAGACATGTATCTTCTAAATCCTCTGAGGAAAAGGACTGTAGTGCACATGATCAATGAGGCCAAAAACATGCCTATGTCTGGCTCAGTCTCCACTTACTTCTCTTTTCTTGGTACTGGGCAGTTTACTCTGACCAAGCATTTTGTTCTCAGGATTATGCACCTCTAGCTCTAAATGGAGTTCTATTGAAGCAGGAAAAAAGCTGCAAGAGCAAGCCTGCTAAGTGCAGTTGTTGCAGTTAGTTATGCTCATAATATGCGTTCTAACCCATTTAAACCTTTTGTTCTCACTGCATTGTAGGAGTTTTTTTCATTCAGTAAATAGAGGAACTGAAGAGGGAGGAATTATATATATATATATATATATATATATATATATATATATATATATATATATATATATATATATATATATATATATCTGTCTGTAAGTAAATAACTTCTTGGAGACAAGAAGTGTGTGTGTGTGTGTGTGTGTGTGTGTGTGTGTGTGTATGTGTGTGTGTGTGTGTGTGTGTGAGTGTGTGTGAGTCACTATTCATGTGTCTGCTCATGTCTGACTGCTCCGAAAATCTTCTGCAAAGGCCTGTCAATCAAATACAACGTTTGCCTTTTCCTGATCCACACACACACACACACACACACACACACACACACACACACACACACACACACACACACACACACACACGAAAGCACCACCCCCAAAACAAACCACTGTCTGGCCAACACACACACAAACACAGACACCACACAGACACACACACACAAACACAGGCACCACACACACACACACACACACACACACACACACACACACACACAATTAGCCCATTGCTCATTATGTCTGCTTTAGCTCTTTTGGATTGTGTTGGGGCAGGGTGGGAGTTGGTGACCCCAGAGAGCATGACCTAAGGGGACATTTGAGGAGTTACAGGGGCAGTAGCAGTGAGGACCGGGGGATGGGCAATGGACATTCAGGGAGGGAAAGTTAGTTACTTCATGGTGCCCCTGCTGGTTGTGTTCACTCCTGTGAAGATCCCCATTGATTTTGTGAGTGAAAAACACACAGATAGTCATCACTAGTGAATCACATGAGCTTTACTAGAACAATTGCTTTTGAATTGATAATGTGATGAGATAACACTTAAACAAAGCTCATTATAATTTAAAAGAATGGAATCTTATCTTTTGCACCCTGCAATTAATAACAATCAGTAAACAAATATTGTTTTCAAATATTGATAAACGTAGGTGATATTAATGGTTAAGTTATATATAGATGTAACGGTGGAGGGGAGGATGAATTTCCCTCTGCATCCCTGAATTGCTCACGCTCAAGAGTTTTGATTTCCCTCCAAAAACTCTTTTGTAAAACTTCTCCCCCTCGCCACTTATACACAGCAGCCGCCTACACCCCCAGTCATCACACATCAATACATGGTGTCTGTGTGTGTGCTTTTGGAAGTGGGGGAGTCTCAGCCAGTGTGCTGTTAACCTCCCAGGGTGTAAAGGATTTTTGGACTAACACAGCAAGTTTAAAAAACAAAGTGTTTCAGGTCTCAAATCAAAATACAGGGAAGACATTGTGTCATTTGCATCAATACTGAGAAAAAAAATCTAGCAACTGCATAAACAAAGTTTCTTATGTAATGCACATGCTACATTTGAGTTGTCTGAATCTCTTCAAATCCTGTGATCCTTTGCATAGGATTTTGTTTATTAGTATTTATAAATCCAATTTTTAATTTTGCCAAATAGATAGATTCTCCTTAACAATCCACATGTTGTTGTTTCCCTGTGTGTGTGTGTGTGTGTGTGTGTGTGTGTGTGTGTGTGTGTGTGTGTGTGTGTGTGTGTGCGCAAGGTCTGAATAAGATGAGTTATTCCACCTCCTCCCTTTGTCAGGAAGCTTAATCACGGTTGCAGAGGTGTGTGGCTGACCTTTGACCCATGGCTATCTTTGGCCTTTCTCTTACTTGCCTTTGGGTTAGCTTCAGGATATCCCTCATTTAATTCTTAACCCAAGGAGTCAGCTTTAACAACCAGTGATTCAGAGTTAAAGCATGTGTATAAAGGCACATTTAACTAGTCACTATAAATGATTACCAAACGCTTATAACCACTAACGTACTAAAGTGATTACGCATGCTACATTCATCACTGCTACTGTAAGTAGCCTTTCTGTACACCTTTTGGAGGATATTATAGTCAGTAACTTTATTAAAAAAACTAACATTGAAGAATATCACTTAACTGGAGTTGAAGTAAATGTGTTGTTGTTAATGAGCATTGCAAAATGGACATATATGTAGAGCAATTCTAAATGGACAACAAGTTTGAAAAGAAGAAAAACATCCTTGACTTAGTGCACTGTATTTTATGATTTCATTGTTTTCCCACTAAAAAACCCTTATCGGTATTATAATCCTTCTGAGGTCATTATGAGCACATCCAACAGCGTTCCTATTCTAAAAACTCATTCAGAGCACATGTCACATTAATTACATCTTTACTTGTAATACATTGTACAAGTGCATTTGAACAGCAGCTTTAATTATTTGGTGAACATTAAAGTTTTAGTTTGTATCTGTATTCCGGCGCAAGAGCAGATTATAAGGCTGAGCAAGTGAAGATATAGAGGGACGTTGTGATTGACAGCTGGCCATGTGTGTGCATTTGAGTGAGCTGAGTTTTATTCGATGTCATAGTGTGATGGTTAATTACAGTGTGAAAGCAGGCATATTTAAAATAGTGTGAAACAGGTTTAGAGGAGCTTGTAAAAGGAAAACAATTGCAAATGTGTTTTTACTCCCAAATGGTGACATTACATGATTTATACTGACCGTATGACATTATTAGCCTTCAAATAATCAAAATACACGGCAACCTCCCTTTCATTATGAAGCTGTTTAATCAGTTGAGATGTAAATTGAAACAATCATTTCCTGCATTTCCATCTTGTGTACATGTTGCATTCAGACCCACTTGAACAAACTGCATTAAGTCTATGAGCCTTTCCCCTTCCCAAAATGAGCAAACCCACCAAACAAAGGGCCACCATTGTGGATAAATACGGCTTTTGTTTTACCCATTTGAACCTGAGGTTTCCCTTAACGCTAAGGAGAGTGTGTTCACCCTTTTTCTCTTTTCAGATGCTTTGGCGCTGAATAGCGGAGACCACTGCCAAATGGGAAAACGTCTACACAGGCAGAAAGAAAGACTAAAATCAATCAGGAAGTGGCTGCTTTTCAGCTGTGCCAGAGGAGCTGGGCAACTTCCTGGTCTCGTTGCCAAGGTGACTAGTAGCTCAGCCAGCTGGTGCAGTGGGCAGCAGTTGGGTTTGATTGGGGAACGGCAGAGGATAACGGTTGGGATGTCGGACAGAGGGCAGAGAGCTGGTGAGGGAGGGTGATGCAGTTTGAATGGAAGCACTTTGAAACTGCATTGCATGTGCAGTTTCTATTCTGTGCATTATCCTTTGCAAACAGTCACCTATTCTCTCCAATTGCTCACACAATATTTAGTTGGAGAATATTGTATAGTCTATAAGTCTTTTCTATGGCAGACAAGTACACTGACATCATGTGGAAGTCAAATTTTCTTGTGTTTTCTCTCTTATGAAGATGATTATAAGAGATGCGTAAATACAGTATAATAGTTCAATAATCATATAAAATACAAGTAAGAGAAGAAGGGTAATTTAAAGACATGGGTCAGTCAAATCTTGATGATGTCCCCTATATGATGATGTGTTTTTCTTGTGCAAAATAAACTAGTACGGAATTATATTTGTGTCTAAATTCGGATTGAATGATGGGAAATCCTGAGCACAAAACAATATTTTGTACATCTATATATCCCAACTACATATTAAAACTATGTATTTCTTAACTTGCACTGTGTTTATTGTTTAAATGTTATGCACCCCCCGCCAAGTCAAATTCCTTGTATATAAAAACATACGTGGCAATAAATGGTTCTGATTCTGATTCTTAAAGTGAGAGTACATGGGGTTTGAAGCACACAGCAGGAATTTTAGTAAAACTGAGTGACAGGTTGTTATTGTGCACTTGTGGATAACAGCAAACACGCTATACATTTATATACAGTCTCTGCATTGTAATATTTTCTCTATTTAATATAACGTGTGCAAAAAAAATATTCACGAATAATATCCCATTCAAATTCAGTTAAGTGTATGAAATGTAGTAAATGCTTGGTGTCACATCTTCAAATCTAAACTTGCAACATTACTGTGGCTGTCCTCATTAGTCTCTGTCACTAATCTAAAACCCCACTTCTACAGACATGGGACTGAGGCCGGGCTGGGTAGGTGGGTGTTCTGGGGGATCAGGGGACCCGACTGGCAGAGATAGGTAAACACAGCTGGGGACACAGTGCTGGTGGGTCTGCAGCTCAACGGCCCCCTTCACAAATTTATCAGTGTGTTTGCTCAGGGGATGTGGTCTAATCTTCACACGCGGATCTCTGTGCGGCGCCTTCCCAAAAGCACAACGGGCTGGGATGAAAGTGACCCCGTCCACAGTACCAGCCTTGCTAATTCCTCCATGGCTAAACTTCAATGTTCATTTCTTTATAAAGGCCTATAAAGGTCATCTATGGATCTGGCTCTGTGTGTGGTTGAATCCCTCTGTGGGTGGGATGGCCATGATGATATATACTAAATTCTTGATCATAATCTTCCCATTTTTCTGAACATGCCTCAAACAAATGAATCGACTTTTGTTGTCATGAAGGAACAGAGTTTACAGCCCTCCCCCACTCACACATACACACATATATTTTTATTTATTTAGTTTATCTGTGGCATAAAATATTTGCAATATTTTGGCATGTGCTGCTTTCATCGTCCTTACTTATCAGGAGTTACTATTTCAGTCAGTCCAAGGTATCTGTAAATGAACGACGTTAAAGTTGTTTAATTCCAAAAGTATTCTCTTTTTTTTTTAAAGCAAAAACTCACTAACGATTTTGCACGAGCTTTGGATAAAACTTTGTTATTGAGCGCCATCTGCAGGCTCGTACTTTGTGTTGCTCTCCACTCATTGGAACAGAAAATAACTTTCACATGGGGGCATCATCATTATAGTATCAAAATATATTTAAACAAAGATATTATTACACATTTCATGCTCAACCGATGACATTTAGATGTATTATATATTCTCTTAACATGTTCTCGGAAAAAGACAAATGATCTAAACTAGGGAGTAGACAATTTGCCCTTTGGTCCTTTCGGCTTCCGTCAACGTCGCTATCCGCTTGACGTCAGCATAACAACAACCTGTCATGACAGTTCGTATGGGGAAAAAAATATCGATAAAGATATCAAACCATATACAAGCTGTTTCACCTGGATGTAATATTACTTCATCAGGGTGAGGAGTGGAAACTGCGAATCTCAGGTACAAATCTTAACTTGCATCGATAGAAAAATAGTAGGCAGGAGGCTGTGTAGCAAACAAGCTAACCTAGCTTTAGCTCATTTCTGTTTTGTGAGGCTGCTGAGCGGTGTTGAGGTAAATGTGAGACAAAAGCAAATACGACGTTTTTAGGCTCATAATACCTGTAGTCCAATCAGTTGCTGATAAATCGTTTTCCTACAGGCAATAAAGGTGTAAATGGACAACGTTAGTGTACTATGCTAGCAGAGCTAACTTAACGAGCTAACGCTAACGTCAAGCACCGATCTCTTTTAACAGTTAATAAAGTTAACGACATCATCACTCTGTCGCTATACCGTCTGCTTCAACGACTAGCTATATATAACATGTTAGAAAGCCGTGCCTCAATCACAATTTCAACGTTATTTGTTGACAACCTCTAACTACGTATGGTCCCAGTTTCATCGCCTCGCACTAGTTAATGTGCGTGTACAATATTCAGCTGTGCGGCTCATTTAGGGCTCATTTAGTCACTACTGATGTTTGTCAAATGAATAGTTAATTTACCGGCAGTCTAGACACCTCGCTGTATATATTTTTTAGCTGTGTGCACAGTCAGCAAATTGACCGACTGTCTTTTGTGTGCCATCAAGGACTGCACCTAATTCGCCCAAAGACGCGCATTGCAGGTGCATTGCAGTGAATGTTGACTTAACTTTATATTCCCTTGTGTCTCTGATCTAGTGTGTGAGATCCAGGAGGGACAGGGCATTCTAGGACCTGTCAGCTAGCCAGCCGAAGAGACGGGGAACAGGATAGGGAAGCAGGGCGAGGCGGGCCCCGCGGAGCCGGTGGAGAAGATGGCCGGCAGCCCGGAGAAGAGCTCCACCGCGCAGGAGCTGAAGGAGCAGGGGAACCGGCTGTTCCTCTGCCGCAAGTACCAGGAGGCTGCTACATGCTACAGTAAAGCTATTGTGAGTAACTGTCACTGTGGAAAACATTATATTCATTGTGGATTGGCCTCTTCTTAACAAAAACGAATTCAAACACAGTATTTTTTTTGTTAAAAATATTTAATGAATGCATTTTTTGTGAGTCTCTTTGTAGTGTAGTCTACAGTGCCGTGGTGTTAAACTGTATATGTGTTGTCTGGTGTGTCTTGTCTCCCAGAACCGTAATCCATCGGTGGCGGTGTACTACACCAACAGGGCTCTCTGCCACGTGAAGCTGCAGCAGCATGACAAGGCTCTGGCAGATTGTAAGCACGCACTGGAGCTGGACAGCCAGTCAGTGAAGGCCCACTTCTTCCTTGGCCAGTGTCACCTGGAGCTGGAGAACTATGACGAGGCCATCGGCAACCTGCAGAAAGGTCAGAGCAAACTAGTATGAGATGGTAAAACTGTTGCAACGTTTTACGGTAGTGTGTAGAAGCAGCGTACTCATATATTGCACAATGTTACTGATGTATTTCCTCGTATATATTTAAGTATGTGTGTTTGTTGTTTTTAATGTTGGTGGTATAGTGGCTCTAATATCAGCTCCTCTATTCTGAGGCAGTTTATGGGCACGGCATATGTTTGCAGGGATGTTTTACAATATGCTTTTTCAAGGTTTCTAACATTGGAATAATAAGAATGCTGCAAGGAAAAGGTATAACGTGGTTTACACATCTAAATTGTTGATATTTTGTCTATGGACCAAGAAATGTCAGAATGTGAGAAATGTAGGAAACACTTAAATTTATACCAGTGTTGCTGTTATACTGTTTTCTCCAGCTTATAACCTGGCAAAAGAACAAAGACTGAATTTTGGAGATGACATCCCCAGCGCCTTGCGCATCGCAAAGAAGAAACGATGGAATAGCATCGAGGAGAAACGCATCAACCAGGAGAACGAGTTACATGCCTATCTGACTAAACTCATCATGGCTGAGAAGGAAAGGTGAGACTGTGGGCTGGCAGTCAACTACACTGTCGGTGTCATGAGGCTTTAATAATATTGTTTTCTGGGTGAAGGGGTAATATATAATAACTTTGTTTTTATGCAGAGAATGTGAAGAATACAAAGAGAAACAGGACGACAATCAAAACGGAGGCGACGCTTCCAAGATTGCATCAAAACATGCAAGTTTTATATCTGTCTTGGACTTTCTGGGTTGTTATTCTTTTAATGAACAGATACAGTAATTATAGTATTATAGTAATTTAACTGAATATGTCCTGTAACATGGGAATGTGGCCTACTTAGGACAAGTATCTAATGGACATGGATGAGCTCTTCTCTCAAGTCGATGAGAAAAGAAAAGTGAGTATGAAAATTCAATTATTATTATTAATATAAATTGAGCATGTAAGAGTTTATCATTGGTTTCCTTCCCTCATTTATTTCCCAGACCCAATTATTTATATTGTGTGCCGATTAGAATTTATCCCAGCATGCATTGAGCAAAAAGCAGGGAAACATTCTGGATAGGTCACCATCGTCCATTACACGGCTGACAAACAGACGGGCACACGCTGATCACATTCACCCACACAGATGCATCTTTGCTAACAGTACACACCTACTTCACACCATCTTCTTTGATCGTTGACATAGCAACAGGAGAAATAGACTTGAGCTCATTTCCAATTTCTTTCTGCGTTAAATTGTTGTATATTCAAATGATCTGCTACCATCAGTGCTTGTGATTGCGGCTGTGAAAATGTACCTTTATTTCAGACAGACAGTTATGGTCTATTTCCATCCCAAGCTGTTTCTATGGTAACCATCACTATTTGTTTGCCATGGATTGCAGTTTTTAATTATCCTCGCTGTAGTTAGTTGTTGTTGACTGACCTGAGGTAGCTGTCATGTTCTTTTCAGGTAATATGACACCCTACTGACTGCCAACATGGTGTTTGTTTTGTACAGTTTCAGAAGACATTAATATAGATTGTATTGCCAAGCAGCAGTATCAATACACTGTAATGAACCTGGTAAGACCAGGAACAAATTAGATCCAAGCTATAGGTTATGGTAGCAATTCTGATTTCATATCTATACATCTCATACCATTACTCTGGCTGCGTTTTGTCGTCTTTGCAGAAGCGGGAGATCCCAGATTACCTGTGTGGTAAGATCAGTTTTGAGCTGATGAGGGAGCCCTGCATCACACCCAGTGGGATCACCTATGATCGCAAGGACATTGAAGAGCACCTACAGGTAAAAAAAAACTCGTCAGCTGCATGACGAGTTTACATTTATGTTTTTGGATTATCCATCGATCTGTCTATCCGTCCGCCCGCACAGTATGAACATCCAGACGTCCCATTCTCATGAATGCGATATCTCAGGAACGCCTGCATGGCGTTTCTTCAAATTTGGAACAAACGTCCACTGGGACTGATTAGATTGTTGTGGTCTAAGGTGAAGGTCACTGTGACCTTATGTCTCTCCTACTCTCGAGAATGCTGTATAATAATACGTTTTGTAATGTATCTGCCTACTTCAGATTCTGGTTGTTTGGGTTTCTCTCTTTCTTGCACCAAATGCAGACCCTGCAATCAAACTCTCATTTTGACCAAATTGTCTCATTTTTACGTAAAGCTAATTCACAGTAGTTTGTATGAACTACATTTAGACGGTCTGTGTCCTGAATCAATCACTATTCCCGTTTCGGACATTTTGGACAGACATGTTGGGTGTAAACTGCACATTGACTGGTTGCATACAACTGCAAGGCCGTAATTCTAGTTTATATGTTGTTCCAACTGCAATTAGTGTGGTTTATATGGAGTACATTTGAGGACACTTATTGTTTCTTATAATGAACTGTAGCATGCAAATATCGATGCTCCCTTTAATATTAAAACTATACCACAATGCATTGCCAATTTCACCTCTTGAAAGGGATCTTTGAAATGTTCAAAGAGAGAAATGCTGATTCTCAACATACTTTCCGATTGGTGGTTTTCAAAGTAAAGTATTTCAGTGAGACAAATTCATTGGCATTTCATTTTCTACATATTCATTAGTGGTTCCATTTCAAAAGGAGGTATTTAGTTGTCTGTAAGATTCAAATCGTCATTGTCTTCCCTATTCTTGTGAGCCCATGTGGTTTTCATTTTAAGCCTTAATTCACTTCTTACTTTCACTGAAGTGTTAACTGAAATTAGAATTTGTATTGTAGGTGTGGTTGTACCCAAATATTTCTTTTTAGCATACATTTTGTAAATCAAACTCCAGATGCCAACACTAACATTTAACCTGCTCTCTGTGCAGCGAGTGGGCCATTTTGACCCGGTCACCAGGAGTACTCTAACCCAGGACCAGCTGATCCCGAACCTGGCCATGAAGGAAGTGATCGATGCCTTTATCCAGGAGAACGGCTGGGTGGAGGACTACTGAAGGGACCACTCCCACCTCCCATCTCTCCATCATACCCAAACCCAAGCCTGGACAACACAAGACTGTAGAGAACAGATCACCCCTTGCCTGGAGATGTACTTTATACAAGCGGGAAAAGCCACACTATGGACTACCGAATGAGAGCTATGTATCTCATTCTGCCTCTTCCTCCCCACATTTTATCTTTGCTGTAAAACTCCCCGCTCCTACCTTCCGAGACTCAGTGTTCCTGGCCTGCTGCTCCCTTTAAAAAACCCTTCATTCTGCTCTTTGTATACTTTCTCTCTCACTTCCTCTTCCTTTCTTTCATACTGTATCAAGTCTCTCAAGCCTGACTCCCTTCTTTAAATAAGGGGCCACGTTCTCAGGTCTGTCTTGCTCCCTCCCTACTCTGCCTCCCTTTCTCTGAGTGCCACAATCCTTGGATAGCATCAGCATTGCCCTCCAGTGTTTCACAGAAACCACCAATATTGAAGAAAGACATCTTACACAGGGTGGTTGAATACATAAATACATTGTCCTTTTATTTGACATTTACTCCAGTATTTCTTGGTAATTTTTGTATGAAACATTGAAGCGTTTGCCCACTTCATAATCACGTTAGCTGAAGTAAAATGCCAAAAAAAAGAAAACCTCTCAACGAGACTGACTAGTTTGTGTGCAAGTTTTACATAATAATGTCCCTCCTCCACCTCCAGGTGGCGCTCCTCACATACCCACCCATGTCATCATGATGTAAGATTTTTAGAAAATATATATTTTGTTCTTTGCATATCCATCACACCCCATTACAGACAATTTAAATATGTTGAATGTATGCATAGTACTCTTCGGTTTAGACCTGACCTACAGTAATTCATAAATGTTTTTTTCAGGAGAATACAAGGTTTTCATGTAAAGCGGCCTTGAACTGGATCCCGAAAATCAATAGAAATGACCGCTGAATAGAAAATAAGTTTTCACATAGCTGGATAGTAATTGAAAATGTTTGAATATTGGTAGCTGACATGAGTTGTTCAGGTTGATGCTCGAAATCTGCTTTGGAGAATGGTCTGTGCTGTCTGTGTCGTTCATAGAAATGTGCTTGGACGTTGTGTTTGGCTCGTGCTGTTTGCCATGGATGATAGTGGCTGCTCGCATCAAGCATGCAGTGAATATTCTTTTTCTATGCAAAGGCAAGAGGACTGTAATTATTGTTCTCCCCTTTTGGCTGTTCATTTTGTGCACTGCCCCCTTACAATGTTGCAGGTTGCACCAGCTGATGTAAACCAATCATCCGTGTGGGACTAAGTTAAAGTTGTGTCTTGTTGCAGGTTGAGGTTCGCTAACATCGTTGTACCGGCCTCCTCCTGTGTTAGAAATGCTGGAAGAGTTATGACCATTTTATCGCATCCATACCTCAGTCTAAATTTTTAGATGCTGGTTCACTGGCATTCTCTGTAAGACACATTTTCATTTTAGCATTAGTCTACAGGTTTTCCAGCCGAATGTGTGTCTGTGGTGAGTTAGGCCTGTCGGTGGTTCATGTCTGTGTGCAGGCAGTGTAAATAATTTGCTTGTGTATCAGATTTTATTGACAAAATTTTTCTTTTTTTTTTCTTTCTTGAAAAATCCTAGCGCTTGAGAAACTGTATTAAATGTAGATATGTTGATAACATTAATGCCTGGTTCAGTTTTCATTTGTCCCCATTAAACCGTGAACTTTGACTTTGTTTGTTGTTTTTGTGACGCCATTAAAGAGATACCAAGTATGATTACGTTCGTACTGTACTGCTCAAAAGCAACCCATCAATAGCAATCAAATGGTTTGCAACATATGAATAATATAGCAGCTGTCCTACAAAGCAAAATAACTGCTTTGCAGTACAATCCGTGACATGAGCCCTTCAATAAAGCTAATATGTTTTTTTTAACTTTCTTTGGTCAAGACAAGTTTCAAATAGATTCTTGAAAACACATTCTGATTATTTATTTAGGGATTGCTAAGTCCTTGAGAAACAGTTGCCTCCTGGTCTGCTGTATGGAGGGTGACTAATCCTCCTTTTAGTCTTTGTGGAGGGCAAACCTCATTGATGTGTTTTTATTGTTTGCTCCCCTCCACAAGCACACAATGGGCCTGGGCTGCTGCCCCACCTGTGGAGACCGGCCAATCTGTTGAGGGTTGACCCCTGTGTCCTTCGCAGGTTGGTGCGGGGCCTGTTTAGTTGGGTCTGACACCAGGGTTGTTTTGCTTGGGACATCCTTGGACTCGCATTCCTTTTCCCAAGCAGATTGAGCGGTTAAGTCGGGTGGTGAGAATCCTTGACCATCTTTGTAGCAGACCTGAAACCTGGATCAGAGCTCGACTGATAAACTAGCCGGGTTTATTATTGGCTGATATGCAGATATTTCAGTATTAATGTTTATGTCAACGAATAAGTGTCTAGAAAGTGTCACCATTACGAAAAAAGAGTATCTTGGTCACGATTCTGTATTTGTATATTTGTATTTATGTTAAAATATCAGCTTTTGAAATAGATACCAACAATGTTAGTGTTGACCTTAAAACTGAATTACCAGTCGGGCTGCACAGCATAAAGACAAGGTGTCCTTGAAATAAATGCATAAAAACCTTTTTGGAATAAAATGTATCTTTATTGCAGGGGTTTCTTTTTTTTTATCTTTATCATCTTCGTCATGACAAGTGAAACTTTTAACAAACTATTTCCCTGAGATATGACAATGCAGACATTTAAAGCATATTCATAACATTGTGTGCATCTGCTATTTAAAGGGTCAGTATTGACAATTAGCTTCATTGTCCCCTCTGACCATTAACTAGTTAAGGACTATGTCTTTCCTTCATTAGAAGGAACTTATTTGTTAAATGTTATTGTTCAATTAGCATGAACAACATTTTATTCATGATAATTTATATTGGCAATCATCTCAAAACACAGGCACATACAATGTTTAAAAAGCATCTGCATGGTTACCACCAGCAGTAAGTGAAAAAAATGTTCTTTTGTAATTTGGATGAACTGACCCTTTTAAGATTCCCACAAAACAACAACAACAATCTCTGCCGCAGCTCTGATATCTGCTACAAAAGATAGTTCTCCCTGATGTGAACACTGTGAGTCTATGTGATATAGACACACGCACACACACACATAGCTGAATAGGTGTGTGTTTGCATCAGTCACATGTAAAAGGACGGTGTCACCCGGCCCTCACACACCCGGCCTATTGTCAGAGCCTCGTTGAAGAGCTGACGTCATGCTTGTGCTAGGAGGGAAGAGGACTGGGCACGGGACACGAGCCAGTGGGACTGAGTTAGCAGCACAGAGGAACAACAAACAACATCAAAATGGTAAGAAACGCTGTTTCTTCTTGTAACTTTTTGACATAATTTGGTCTCTGGTGTGACTTGTCTGTTCAGAGATGGTTAGGACTTCCTTTTTGGATATTCTCAAAGGATGATGGATGTCTTGTATGTGTTTAAAGAGTGTCAACAATGCGAGGTTCGCTGTGGCAGTTCTTGCTGTTTTCGGATGGTTTCTGACGTTCTCCTCAACCAGCCAAGGTATGAATTTAACAGAATTTCATGAGAATTAGTTTTCCCCTTCAGAAGTATACCACCATTGTTGTTGAAACACTGATGTATGGTGTCTCAACTCTAACTTCTCTTGTTGTGTTGCCTCAGTGGGTCTGAGCGAAAAAGTCCTGGTGTTCCCTTACGAGACTGACTTCAGCTTCGTGGCCCTGATCCCGCAGAAGGAGATGGGGCTCAGGGCCTTCACTCTCTGCATGCGCGTGGCCACCGAGCTGCCGGAGGACCGTCAGATCATCCTGTTTGCCTACCGCACGGCCAACTACGACGAGCTTAACGTGTGGCGTGAGAAGGACGGACGCATCTCCTTTTACATGAGCGGCGACGGCGTCACCTTCCACCTGCCGGCGCTCACCACATTCCGCACCAGCCTGTGCCTGACCTGGGAGTCTCGCACGGGCCTGGCTGCTTTCTGGGTGGAAGGGAAACGCAGCACCTACCAGGTTTACAAACCCGGGCACACCATCCGTCCAAAAGGCACCGTCCTCCTGGGGCAGGACCCAGACAAAGACCTGGGGGGTCTAGAGGCCGTGCAGAGCTTTGTAGGGGAGATGACTGATGTGAATATGTGGGACTTTGTGCTCTCCAGGAGCATGATCCAGGCTTGGCACTACGGGCACAAGGTCCCCAAGGGCAACATCTTTGACTGGGGCACCATGGAGTACGAGCTGAACGGTAACGTGATGGTGGTGGATGATGACTGACTCAGTGTGGACTCGAATGCAGAGGGGCACAAGGCTTTAGAGATCTGTGTCGGACTGATTCTGATATGTGAATTTCTTTCTTAGATTCAGTGTTGTTTTATGTTAGGGCCCACGAGTCTCTTGACCTCTGGGTGATTAGGTAAAGAAAATAGAAAAGGTCTTGGCTGAGTATACCTATATGTATGCAGCATACTGCACTGGCAATGCAAGCCAATACTTTGTGGTCCAAAGAAGTCTGTTGTTTTACATCATTAACCTTTTGCTAGACACTAACTCAGTTTAGAATCAATGTGTAGTTCTTATGTTTGCAGTTTAAAAGTTGTACTTGTCTTTGGTCTCAAAGCTTCATCCTTTGATAGAACCAATCGGTAAACATGACAAAAAGTTGATGTGCCAGATGTATCCATAGGGTGGCACTCTGTACTAGTTCACATCAAACTGAAACTCTGTGTCAAGTGAAGCATTATCATGCATCGTCTAATATGATGTGGCATAGTTATGAACTGAGGGTATTAACGAGGCCACCAACATCTGATTAAAATGCTGCTGATATAATGTATTCAATAACTAATTTCACCAGCCTATAGTATATATATATATATATATATATATATATATATATATATATATATATATATATATATATATATATTCTAAATGGACAACTGCAATGCAATAGGTTAGAAAATTACAGGTAAAAATGTATTTAAAAAAAGCATTTTTTTTGTTTGAATTGAACATATTGTCACAAAAACACAAACCTGCTATCATACATGCAATTAGTATATTTGTTTGTTTGATGCTATTGATAATAAAATAAGTGAAGGGCATAGTTAAACAGTAAACGTTAAAAAGTTGCATTATTTCTAATGTAGACTTAATGATTTAACTGCACTCGGAGACAAATAGCAATTATCATGTTTAATATCCATCGCCATAATGTTGCCTTTGGTTAGCGTACTCACTCATGAATTTTCCATGTTTCAACTGATGTAAGATCGCTTTTGGGTCTGAAATAAAATCTTTCCATATGCATAACTAATAATGTTTGTAATTAGAGAGACTATTCGTCTTTGAACTTTTGCTGTTTCCTTTTCTTAATCATCTTGTTTTGGTCACATTTTAAAGGAATAATAACTTGTATACATAATTCCAACTGGGGAGTTGTTAAACGCACTTTGTGTAATTTTGTATTTACTTTAATTAATTTAATTTTCAAAAGGAATTTCACTCATTCGGATGAAGGAGGAAGGGACACTAAGCTTTCACAAAGATAGCCACTTGTCCTTCAATACATTTTTAATGAGAAAGCACAAATTAAGTGTGACTTATTCATCTGCTTCTTGGATGCATACTGCCATTTTCATTACTTTAGTAATGTTCATACTCAATTGACAAATTGTCCTTTTTTCAGAAGACCATTTTTGAGCTCTAGAATGAAAGACCAGCCTTCACTTAAAGCTTCAGTACCCCTTCATATGGGCCTTTGTCTCCATGTCTCCAGTGTTCCTCAGACAGAATAAGATTGTAACATGTTACTTGCAGAAATCCAGTCATATGGAGCTGCTTCACTAACAATCCCCTCAGAATAAGCTCAAGGTCAGACCTTCTCCATCCAAGTGTAACACAGTATCCCTACGTTCCAGTGTGCTGTCTCAGCTCGTCTCCATGGCTCTGTGCACTCATCCTCCCTGCCTGCACCACCATCATGACCTCCTTGCAGAGACGAGGGAGAAGTTTCCAGCGCTCATGCAGGCTCCCTTGAGGGTGGGAAAGAGCTGCGTTCCGAGTGTGTGTGTTTATTCCAACCAAATCACCCGTCGGCTCTCGCAGCAGCTAAATAAGGAGAAGGCAGGGCCAATGAGTTCTGACTGCGGGTCAGCAGCCAAATGTTCCACCTTCTTGGATGTTGCAATGCATCAATCGCAGTGCCCACTCACTGTGTGGTAACACCTTTGTGGACCATCTGCCTGAGCCTGGCTTCTCCGCCCTCTGGTACGCACACACACACACGGTCTGTTATTTCTTTCTTTTTGCATCTCTGCCCAAGAGGGGTACTAATTCTACATATGAACAGACATGCAAAAAAAAGAATCCCACTGAAAAAAGGTTTAACTTTATTGAGTGCTTTTAGTGTTTTAGTTTTTTCAAATTTAAAACATCTCAAGGTTCTCCTCCAAATATGCAAAATACATTCATAGATTATTTCAAAGAATTGCTCTTGCAAATAAATATGAAATATGAAATTGTATTGTTCAACCTTTTCATCCCAAGCAGACATGTTAATATTTTGGGGCTACACACGCCACTGTTTCTGTTACAAAGGAGGACTTTAAGTGTGTGACAGAAGGACAAAATTAGTGGCGATGCGTCTTCACAGAGTGGATAATTATTCCCTCTGTGTCACTCTATTGCATGTATTATCCAACTAAGCAAACAGTTGCAGGGCTCCTTGTCCTGCTTGAGGACAGGGCCGCCAGTGTGTGCCTGTGAGATCTGCATATTGGCCCATGGTGGTTAAAGCTGTCGGAGGCAAGGCGGCGCCACTGCCTGTATGTCCATGCGTGTGGAGCTGGTGAAAATGTCTTCCACGCGAGAGGAGATAGACGACAAGAGAGAGCCCCGCGTGAGCCGGCAAGGGGAGACAGAAGGAGGGCCGTTCTGGATTCCTTCGAGCAACTCCAAATAGATTTCCAGGCAAAACATATTTGCATACGCAAGACAGTGCTACGAGCTATCTGAGTGAGCTGTGGCATGTGTGCACTGAACAGATGGATAATTTTTTTAGAGCTTTCTTGCAGAAATTTCAGCCCATTAAATTGAGATCTTGGGCATTATTCAGCCTGCTTTTGTTCACAAAGCGCGCAAAGAATTTTCAAGATGAAGTTGCTCTTGTTTATCAGATTCAGTGATTCATATATGATCGCAGATGAATCAAAAACATTAAAGAACATCAGGTTTTAATCATCAACCTCTGTGGAGCCATGCATTAACAAAGCCAGGACGTGCACAAAGAGCAGTGCAGTTAAGACCTTTTATCCCCAAACTGAATCAAAAAACTATTCTACAAACACGTATTTTACAACAGAAACTCCACTGAACTGCAAAAAAAAAGGCAGACATTTCTCGATAAAAGTGAACCGTTCAAAAGGACTACAGCTTGCCGGCTGTTGTGTGCTGTCTCATGACCATCTTTGATCGGCTATACACTAAAGGCTTAAAAATGTGTCTTCTGATTAAATTGTTGTAACTTGTTTGTTTTTCAGAATAGAAAACAATGCTATGAAAATTGCGCATTCAAAAAGATGTGATTTTAAAAACCTTGAGTCATGAACTTCTATTTTTCATCTTTTCTCAGTAAATGTGCCCCGAAAGCCGGTTGGTGGGTGACGCTACGACCTGAAAGTCAGGTTACTCCTTCCCTCTCTCTTAGAGGTTGTAATCTGACAGTATGGCCACTCGTCCTCTCCCTCTGGGGGCTGTATGAAAAATTCACCAGGCCTTCCCATTAGAGTCAGTCTGAATCAGTGAGCAGGCGTTACAATGGCCACACACACGACACATCTTTTATCACTCGACGTTTAGCAACGCAAACAGAATGTTTACGAAAAACACAAAATCAAAGCGGTGTCCTATTTTTGTATTTCTTTTTGCTGCAAGTCAGGTTATAGTGTATGTACAGATGCACACAGACAAGCATCGGCCGCCCTGGATTGTTAAACAGATCAGAACAGAAAGTACCCTTTCCAGTGCAGGCTTTTCACGCTGATGGTGAGAGGCCTGACCTTTAAGTGTGAGAGCAATTGTCTCTTTCCGGTGCAATACTTCCAGACAGGGAGGCCAACGCTGACAGTACAAGCTTCCTGACAGCACTTCCAGGGAAGGTGTTGTTTGGAATATTGTTTCCCCCACTATAAGTACTTCCTGCTGCCTAAACCTGAACCTGAACTGGAGGGAACCCTTTTCTACGTGGGAACAGCCTTCCACGTGACACCAGCCAAAGAGGAATACAATTAACTTGTGTGGATTGACACAGCAGCTTAACCTGCTCATGATACACCACATTGGGCTTGATTATTCTCCTACTCTTTACTTCAACTGTAAATTTAAATAAAATGAAATACACTAAACGACACCATTTACAAACACTATAAAACAAATATCCAGCTAAAATTCACAACTATTCACATAAGTGCCGCTCCACCCTGGTGCTCTCATGTCTCCCCCACCCCTAAAGAACGTGGCATCAGATAGTAGAGAGCGAAAGGCTCTGTGGTTGAATGCATTGTGGCTTTTAGCAGTGAATTCCCCTCCGTTGCCTCTGGGCTGGCCTCTCCTGTGAACATATGAACCGTGCCACAGCGTGTGGCGCCGAGAGACGGGCCGGGGCCTCCTGATTAAATATTACAGGCGTCTAAATGGATGGAGATTAGTCTCTGTGGGAATGTTAAGGCTTAATTTACCCCCCGGCCAGATGCGTGTGCGTGTGTGTGCGCGCGCGTGTGTGTGCGTGTGTGTGCGTGCGTGTGTGTGTGTGTGTGTGTGTGTGTGTGTGGGGGTTGGGGGTATGAAAGGGGAAGCAGGGAGGGAACGGGTTGTTGTACATGTGCCCCAGTGTAAGTGGAATGCATGTTTCCGGCAGTGGGTCAGTGGAGGATGTGCTGCGGTTTCATGGGGTGAACGTGCTGCAGCAGCTCATAAGTGTGAGCAGGTTAACAGGATCAATGCCGTTCAGCCATGCAAAAACTGCCTTGTACTGTATTTATTATGTCTTTCTTTTTTATGTTCAGTTTTAATGTTTTTTTTAAATGTGAATATGATAATTGAGTGTATTGTGCTGTGAGGATCGGACTGATAGTAAATACTTGGTCTTTATGTTAAAGACAAGAGGAAAGAAGGTAAAGCAGCTCATTGGATTCAGGAAGGGAGCATGAATACCTCGTGTTGCAGACTTGGATCATCGAAAGTTGCACATATAACCTGTATTATACTATGGATTCAGTACTCATGTTCCTCAATGTTTCTTTATATTTATGCATATTGGATGTTTTTTTTAAATGATATACATTTAACATTTATACTGGTAGACAGAAAAAGACAATTGTTAAAACCTTGTTATGTATTTAACAGGGATGAACTGATCTCCCAGAGCAATATGTGGTTTAGAGCGCAGAAGGAGACAAAATAATTGTTGTGAACACACAACATTGTGAAAGGGAGAGCAGTCCAAACCATAGCAGAACATTTTCATATTAATCCTAATTGTCCCTATATACTAACAAGCAGGGTAATGGTAATACTTGTTTTGTCATTGACATAATTTTAATTAATTAGAGTTTATAACTTGAATGATACATCTGACTAGTAAAATGTTTGCAAAGATAAATAAATATGTGAATAATGGTCAACCAGTAAATCCAATAATTTAATACAAAAAATCAAACAAACAAAATAAATTAGATTTATAAGATATGAAGTAGAAAGAAAGGGCTAATTCAAGCTTTGTAGTGAAAGTTGTGTAGAGTATACAATCAGGCCACATATATCATGGCGTATTCACTGTCTCCAACAATGTCAATTTAGCTTATAACCATAGTCACATTGTGAATTTGTCCATGAATACATTTTTAAAATAATGTGATATTCTTCACAGCTATTTTCCCCTTTTGCAGTTCAGAGTTGTCCTGGTAGCATCATTTCAGGCGACCTGCAGTCTCCCTCAACAGCAGACCCAAACATTGTGCTCCTCCTCCTTTCTGTTTGACCGTAGGTGTTAGCCATTGGAAAATTATGACGATAGAAATGATTTGATTCTCACACATATGGAATAAATGGCTGTCATCTTAATTTTCTGGCTGTTTTCTGTGTTCTGTTATGCCATCTCGACATTGACTCTGAATTATTGATTGGCTGGTTTTGTAGTTCACCGCGTTTAAAATGCTTTTAAGGACGTGAGTGCATGTTTGAGGTCTTTGCATGAAAACCCTAAACTTTATTATTTATAAACACACGTAACATAACCTTTATGGAAAGGAGGGGCTGTCCATTTAATCATCCTCTCTTTTCTTACAGTGTTATTGAGCGTGTTCTTCTGTTGGAACGTGACTTCTGCAGAAGTGTGCATCAGATGTATCACTGCGAGGCCTTAATTCTCTGTTCATTTTCCTCTCATAATGGATAAACACATCCATCAAACACACACCACATATGTGTACAGCATCCGCAGACAAGGACTGTTCAACATAAACACACACACAGAAACACAGCAAAACACCATCTCACACATGCACAAATCACACACACACACACACACACACACACACACACACACACACACACACAAACACAAGCACTCTGCGCCACTGGGCAGGGACTAGCCTGAAAGATTGAAAGCAATTAAAACTATCATCTGCAGTGGCTCTGGGCAGGCCTGTGGCTGCGAGGGGGGAGCTGCCACTGTGCATCAGCCTCTCAGTCTCAGCAACGCGCAGCGACATGAGAGGGAGAGTCGCAGCCCTCTCCGAAACGCACAGGCACCGCCACGGCTCCCCTTGTAACGTGCACACATGTATGCTCACACAGGGCTTTGTCATACAACTGCCAGCACACCTAATCCTGCTGCTGATGTTTCACCTGCTCCCATGTTTCAGCCTCTTCTCCTGAGAGATGAACACATGATGAGGCTCGGAGCTGAAGCATCCCAACACAGCGGCCCAACTCTCGGTCAAGTTCAATAAGTCCATGTGCCGAACTGTCGCGTTAGCAATCAGACAATATTGTCAGGATTTAGTGCAGGTACTCTGTGTGTGGCTTCATAATGGCCTGGCCTGAAGCCAATGTAACCAATGTGTCTCCAGAGGTGAAGTAACCCAAACAGTGACGAGAGAAAAAGTTACAATGCAATAATGAGAAGAGATTGAGCAAGATCCCTTCGGTGCCCGGGATAAATGCTTGTTTTTTTCACGTGCATGTCTTACACAAAAAGTCTGCAGAGCCTTGGGTCCATGTGCTTGCCAACAGAGGAAATAGTTATTGTTCCAGTAAATACTTTTGTGGTTTGGGATGCTTCATTGGAGCACACACACACACACACACACACACACACACACACACACACACACACACACACACACACACACACACACACACACACACACACACACACACACACACCTGCACACAGGGCTCATCAGTCTGATCTCATTAAGTGAAGTGCTGTAACTCCAAGCTGTTTGGGCCAAACTTGGAGCAGTTTACCTGCGTTCAGATCCTCGGGAATGGTGGCTGTCTGGCTCTGTGTGGACTGGCCCTTAACAAGTCTCCTCAGGACAACCACGCCACCATTATCAACTATGGTTACTGTTTCTCTCTCTCTCTCTCCCTCTCTCTCTCTCTCCTTCCTCTCCCTCCGATCAGCTCTCCACCTGTCACTCTCACTTAGCGTCGGCATTAGCACCGGTGGTTTCCTCATCCTGGTCCTCTTCACCCCTCCCCGCCACCATCTCCCCTTGGTGCGTTTGAATACATATCTCCGATATTCAGCCCCTACTTAATTTGACAGGCCCCTGTTTTGTCAGTCTGACAGGCCCATAGCAAGACACTAATAGGCCACAGAGACCACCAGCAAAGGCACCAGCCAGGGAGGCCCCTGCGGTGCCAGTCCCCATCACCCTCCACGTCTCTCGGGGCGATGCAGGCTGCAGAGAGGGGGTCATGGGTGGGGTGGTCAGGCAGCAATGCTGTCACACCAGGCCACAGCAGACTGGACCAGGCCTCAGTGCTGACACCCATCACTGTACCACCCCCCCCCCCCCCACACACACACACACACACCACTCAGCATACACACAAAAGAGGGTAAAAAGAGCAGCCAGTGGGGGTATCGAGGGATCTAATGACTGCGCCTGCCACTCTCAGCCACGACTGCAGTTGTCATAGAGATGGCTGGTGAGAGAGGGAATTAAACTCCACGCTGTTTGTTTGATGATGGACCCGCGGTGGAGCAGCTGGGACTGAGGAGGCTTATCTGTGTCTGTGTTTCCCTGTAGGCCGCCTGTCTGACCGATTGTGACCTGTAAACTCTATCATAGTTAATTGGTGGCTGGTGGTGGTGGAAGGAGGGACCCCAAATTTGGAGACAGTGTCTATTGTTCTTCTTTTGTTTGCTTGCCAGACAGGTGAGGGAGGAGTCCAACATAGACACGGATTCTGAGTCTGTCGCTCCATCACTTAAGTCCAGACTGAAATATCTCAACAGCTATTGGATAGATTGGCATCAATCCCCGTACGCACATTCCTGGTGCCTAGAGAATAAATCCTACCGATTATGCAGATCCCCTGACTTTTCTTCTGTTGCTGCCATGAGCTTGACATGTTTAACTATTGAATGGATTTTTTATAAATTTGATACAGACATTGATGATTTTCTGCCACCACAATGATGACCTTTGTGGTTTAGATAGGAAATGGCTTGACAACTATGAGATGTAATGCTGTGAAATGTGTTTTTACTGTATATTCCTGCAGAGCTGCCAGTGTATGAATGAGGCTTTCTGCTCTTTTTAGGACTCCCATTTAAGATTTTTAAACGCTTTATCATCATTGTGCCGCTGTCAGTTGGTAATTTTTGCAGAGGGATGGGAAGTTTTCTGAGAACATCACAGTATTTAGCAGCAAATAAGATCAACGGAAACCATTCTGCAGAATGTACAAGCCATTATGACAACTGGGCAAACTGCTGACGAAGAAAGACCGCTATTATATTCACTTTGTGGTGAGATTGTTTCAACTACTGTCAGAACTCATTCGGTTCTCATTAATTGGCATAATTCAATACGTATCAGATCAATATGATAAATGACACTTTAAATGTCCATTTTGAAGAGTATTTATTATTTTAGACTTCCCGGGGTTTGCTGTCGATTGCAAGGTCAAAATATTAAAGAAAACTGTCTTAAATGATTAGTCAGGGAAGATCATTCTGTACTTTTCTTGTATTTGATTTTGACTGGTAACAGGCGCTGTGGTAGAGAGAGAGCAAGAGATCCAGAGGACATGAGGGCTGGGATGAGAGCCAGAGACAGGGGGTCGGCTGGGGGACTCCCAGGGTCTTTCGTGTAGTGAATTATTAAGGTTTACTAATACTTCATAAATCTCCTCTTTGTCCTGTCCATTACCGGCCTGTCACATCCTCTTGCCACTCTTAGACTGACTCACTTGCTTCATCTAAATGACAGAAGTTAAACTGTGTTCCAGAAGAGACGGGGGGATGAGGGGCGAGGGGTGGAGTTGAGGGGGCAACAGCACTCTGCAAGTAGGCCCCAGGGCTGGATGGCTTGGTGAGGGTGCACGTCAGTTCAGATTGTGTGTGTGTGTGTGTGTGTGTGTGTGTGTGTGTGTGTGTGTGTGTGTGTGTGTGTGTGTGTGTGTGTGTGTGTGTGCTGCAGCTCCTGCTTTTGTTTCTGTTTTGTCTTGTTGAAGCATCCAGATTGAAGTATAAATATGTACTTAAAGACAGTGAGTGAGTGAATCAAAAGAGGAAGTCAGTGTATAATTTCTCTGATCCACGCTTCCTCATTAACTCCCCATGCAGCTACACCACCAGCTCGCTCCCTGTCTCCCCTTTCCTCCCTCCTTCCCCCCCTTCTCCTCCATCTCTCCTCCTCCCAAAACAGCGAACCTTGCCTCAGTGCGTGCCTGGCGGACTCTCTCCGCGGTCTCGACAGCCGAGCTGGTCGTTGCCCCGAGCGCTGAGGAGCTGTCGCCTCTTGTTAGTGTCGCTGTGGCGACCCGGAGTCCTGACTGCCTGCTCCTTGATTAGAGAGTGAGGTGGATGGAGTGTGTGTGTGTGTGTGTGTGTGTGTGTGTGTGTGTGTGTGTGTGTGTGTGTTTAGTAGAGGAGGAGTCTGTGCCACTCAACCCCCCTCCTGCCCACAGAACTGCTTTTAAAGATCAGTGATTTGGTCAATTGGCCTGGCAACTCCAATCCCACGGAAGGTCAATGATGACTCAATGGACCAGTCAGTAAGGCAGGCTGTCACGTCATTATGCGTGTGTCCATGTTTGTGTGTGTGTTTACGAGTTACCAAGCCCCCAACAAAATCAATGAGGACAAAATCTATAAAGATGTGATCAAAATTCCACAAGATCCACCAAGCTTGTTCTAATTCAAAATCATTTTCGAAGCACTGATCACGTGATCTCCTGGACGCTACACAGAGATGAGGCATTTTACTGTATGTGCAGAGAACCACAAGAGATCCATAGTTTGCTTTTAGCGCATGTGTTATTTTCCTTCTTTTTTGTTCTGTGAGTTTGGCTTTAACTGTTTTACTTCCCATTATGAGTGAAATGGTGATAATATACAAGGGGAGTCCTGGTGGACTATATATACAGCACGGAAGTGAGATATAAGAAGTGCACTTCTGTTACACAGAACAATGCTTTTTTTTTTATCTCATCTTGAAACCTAAAACTGTGATAGATAGTGGCTGACCTTGTGAAAAACTTTGGACTGCCAACTGTCTGCCTGTCTGCTGCTGGATGGCCAGGTCAGTGAGTCGCTAGATCCCGAGGGAGCCATAAATACTGTGTGTGATTTCACTTCCTATATGCCCTGCCCTGGGCACAGCTGTCCATCTCTGGACAATTTCTCTGCCCAAAGGGAGGACTGACTGGCTGTGCGGACCTTGTACACAAGCTGTCCATCTGTTTGGGACTGTCTTTCATTCACCACTTGGAAAACATCATTTTTGATTTTAAAATAGTGACATTGAGTCATTGAGGTTTAGTGTAAATGGCGAGAGCAATTGTTTCCTTATGAACTCAGCATGAGGCCAATTTATGAAGCAACAAAGGCCTGATGCATGATATGTCAGACATGCCACAAGAGCTGGGTTTAGTTCAACATTTTTTGCCATGTCAGCGGTATGGCACTGGGAATGCTGATTGATTTGTCGGTCGGTCCACTACTTTGGTCAATAATATCCATGGTCCCCAGAAGATGAATACTTGGAATTTTGATGATCCTCTGATTTTTCATTTTCAATAAAACAAAATTAACTCAAATGTATTAACACAACATGTCCATTACTCCAAGAGGATGTATCCTAATAGAGAGAGGTGAAATTCCTTCTCTTCCAGTGGCCCACCATGGGACCTTATTTCGGGAAAAGTCTTGGTTGTCAACCGAGAGAGACAATTCCTTTTTGAATTGGCTTGTGAATTACACAAATTATGTTTACCAATTTAAAAGATACATTTACAAGTCATATAAGACCAACTATCAAGTTGGGTAGAAAAGGACCAGATCTTGGTAGAATGAGACCACATCTGTGTAGATGTGAGTAGAATAAAAACAGATCACTGAGGTGATCATAATGAATTTTCATAAATGATATATTGCAGGCTTATGTGCATTTGTTTTGTTGCTTACAGCATGGTCAAATCTAGCATGCACAAAAATGCAGACGTGTTAGCAACTGAAAAATGGCAAAAAATATCCAATGAGTTTGTTTTTGCTAAAATATGTATGAGGTTGAGCTACATGGATTCACAGAGTACACCCTCACAGAGTTACTAGCAAAGCTATATACATTTAGCCTTCGTTAGTATGAAAATGCTAGTGCTATTAAGGCACTTGCGTTATCATCATAACATATTCCAACTTCTTTGACCAAACCCTATTGTCAATTAATAAAAAGGAAAACTCTGGACTCGTGCATTAAAGACCAACTTGATACTCAACCATCCACCATTCTTTTTGCCGGGATACATAAAAGGCACGCTACTTGATGCATTAACATTGAATGTACTGTACATGAGGCGCAGAACTGTCCAGTATGGCTGTAATACATAGGACGATGCACTGCATTGATTTTCAAAACCATTTCCCAGAAATGAGGCCCTAGAAGTTTGTCTTAGTAAAAAATCCATAAAAAAGAAGCGGCTCCAAGATGGAAGACACTTCACAAAAACATATCACACGTTCTCCGTCACCATCCGCTGTGTATCAAAGCTCCAAATTAGTGGATGCGAGAGGAGAGAATCAGCAAGCGGCAGTGAGAATATGCGAGAACGACAGCCAGTGAGAGCGAAACAAGACTTCCCTCGAGCTATGGCTTCCTGACTTGTTTATTTGCTAACTGGATGGGGGGTGCAGGGGTAGTTGGGTTGGGGAGGGGGTGAACATATGGTTTGCTAAAACATGGACTTGTAGTTGGGAGGCCGAGGCACCCTAAGGGATGGAGCTGACGGGCTTTGGTCCCTGTCTCCCTCAATTCCTCCCGCTTGGACAGCCAGAGCCGAACAGCCGTCCTCCAGGAGTTAGCAGCCTCTCGCTCTCCCTCTCTCTCTCTCCCTGCTGCTGCCCACACCCCCACACCCATCCTCAGTCAAACAAGAGATGTGAAAAAGGGGGGTGGGGGGAGGGGCCACTGGCTTTGGGGCGTACATGGGGGGGTCCTGGCTGCAGCTGGGAAACTGACTGACACCATCATCTTGTCCCCGGTCCCCAGAGTGTGAGCCCTGTTGCTGAGGGAATAAAAGCCCCGGTCCCGGCAAGAAGACATGCTGGTACTGTGGTCCCAACACATATGGACATTTGCTGTGCATTAGCGTTCAGATTTTGGACACGTTTGTTGGGTAACGGATACTCTCTTCTCTGGGAATTTGTCAGAACTGAGTACTGAGCACGGTCAGGAGAGATGGTTTTAGGAGTGGAGTAGGTTGTCAATGACCTACCAGCTACTGCAGCTATCTTATACAGATCACTGCACTGAGATAGACAGCTACACACACACTCAGACACACACCCTTAAGGTCTATGTGTTTACGGACACACTCACTCCCTGGGATCAAGGCGCTAATGTACACACATGGTCTCACACATCCTGCATTGACGAACAAACATATGCACACACTCACATAAACTCCCTGTGGGTCAATGACTTAATATGCACATACTTACACACACACACTGGTTCAGTTGTTGATAGACTTACACATGCACACGCCCGCACACACCCTGAAGGTCAGTACCGTGATAGACAGCACTCCTGATGTGCTCTGACAGACTCGCCTGCTTCCTTTCATTTCCACTTGCTTTTCCCCCATCAGGTGACACCCACAGGTGCCTTGGCGAGAGTGACCCCGCCTCCTGCGGGTGCGTTTGGGGGCAGCTGGCTAAAACGGGAGGGCGGAGAAAGAGACGATGAGCGAAAAAAGCGGGCGGCCGAGCCACCAGCTGCTTCCTGTCAGTGACCCACAGCATGGTGTGAACTCCAACTCTCCTCACACTCACTGATATATATATTGTAAATATATATATATATATATATATATATATATATATATATATATATATATATATATATATATATATATATATATATATATATATATGTATATATATACATATATATATATATATATATATATATATATATATATATATATATATATATATATATGAATGATAAACAGTGAATGTTATCAACTGGCTCTCATTCCAAATGAATAGTAACAAGCAGCTCTCACCTACTGATTCTGCTGCAAAGTTACATCCTTATCTGGTGTTAGACTCAGAGAAGCACGTAGATATCTGCAGAGTAAAATCCAGCGAGTCATATATCCAGTCATGACTGAACCTTGACATCTGCCCTTTTCAGATATCAGCCCAGCTTACATTTACGGCTGTGTTTTCATCTTGGAAAATAGCCAGTGTTCATCCAGCCCTCTTATGTATAATTGTGTGTGTTCATTTAAGTGTGATGCTGAAAATGTCTCATTCTGTGCTCCGAGGGCTGTTCCCTGACATACTGTTGGGGCAGTTCACCTCTGAAAAGGACACATGTCTGTTTTGTCAGGACTTTTGGATGTTGAAGTTTGATAACTGAAAAGACATCAATGACCTTTGAAAGGAATAGTTTTGGGAATGATGCTCATTCACTTTCTTGCCAAGAGTAAATGAGACGATCCGTACCAATCCCATATCTGTCTGTTACATATGGATGCACAGTCAGCATTCTGTCAACTTAGCTTAGCACAAACACTGAAAACAGTTGGATACAGCTGGTTCTGTCCAGAGGTAACAAATCCACCACCAAGCACCTCCAAAATCTTACAATTCACATGTAGGTTATGTGCGGTCGTCGTGATTTCCTGGAGCCTTGTAATCAAGGTGTTTGATTCCAGGCAACCAGCTGAGACTGGCACAAAAAATACACAAAAAATACTCACAAATTGTTAAACTCTCGCTAGATAGTTGAGGTTAGGCATTGACCTTGAATGGGAAAGGGTTAGGATAGGAGAGTTTTCACAAATCTTTTGCTCCTTGTGGGTTTCTCGAGACAGAACAACATTTTCTTCCTGCACATAGCCCCCAGTAAAACCACACATTTGAACTTTTACAGTTCTGTTTTACTATTAAAACAAATATGATGTGTGTCAACTTCTGAGCTTTATTGGGCCTGATTGGTGGATTTATTTTACCACAGGACAGAGCCAGGCTAGCTGTTTCCCCATTTCCAGTCTTTATGCTAAGCTAAGCCTTCTTTTTATGTTTAAAGAAGAAACATACAAGTGGCATTAATCTTCTCATATATATATATCATTTTCCAAAATTGAGCAACTCCTTTTCAAAAGTTGGTTTCTGCTTCATGAAAACCCTACAATGTCAAGTGCAGATATGTCATATGTATGGGAAGAAAACTGAAACATCGGTCCAATCACAGGAAAAAGTTTGTGTAGTTTGCAGTACCATTTTGCACACTACAGCATCTGATCTTTTTTTCAAAAGTCCCTCATCATTCAAGTGTCAGAGGCCGATCTGTTTGAGAGACTGTCCTCTGTTGGTGAGCTTCTGTCCTGCTGAAGTGTCCTTGAGCAAAACACTGAAGCTCCACTTGCTGCTGAAGTGTCTCGCGAAAAACAAGCTCAATTATACATCGAGCAGCTGCAGTATATATATACTATATTATTGCAAAAATGATGTAAGACAGCTGTTAGCGAGTTGATGAATATTACTAAGATTATAATGATAAAACACACAAGGTGCTGAAGAAAACCAGAGGAAGTCACCAAGGGCATGAGGTTGTTTTGTCACTGGTTTGGAAGGGCTGTTGGAGTTGTTCTCCTTTGAAAATGGGGGGAAGGAGGGAAAGAGGGGGAAGAAGGGAGGGTGTTGGTGAATAATTGATAGTGGCTGAGAGCGATATGAGTTTAGTTAATGTGCCCAGCAGCACAGACTAAGAGAGGAGCTGTTAGCTATTCCACCCCAGGCCTAAAACTCAGGCAGTGGAAAGACTCACCCTGGGTTAGAGGTCGCTGTTTAGTCATCCATCTTCCTTTCTGTAAATCTTTTTATTACTCCATACAGTCATTTTTTTCAGATGGTGGGTGCACGTAGATTTTATCTTAATTTGCATGGGTCTGTTTGTGTGTCTATGTGTGTGTTTGGAGGCAGCAGCACAGCTGGATCTCCCTGCTAGCGGTGTTGTTGCAGCCCTCAGGTTCCTTTCTCTGAGTGGTAATAGAGTGCTCTTGTCAGCCTCCCCAGATGCCGCTCCATAAGGACCCTCAACTCTCTTAACTTGCCAGGAGACCTCTGTGTTCACACTGCAAGTCTCAGCTTTTTCACATTCCTACTTTTCCTGCGAAAGTTAAAACAATGAAGTTTGCATTTCGACAGGGAGTACATGCAAACAAAAAGCCAGGCAACATTGATCATTTGTCAGAAAATATTGCTTAACTTGATCATAAAAAGCAACATGCCCGGCGTTATGTCTGGGCCCCAGGGGGCCTGAATCTCACCCACAGAGCTGCAGAGGCCCCCCATAGAGTCAGGAGCTTGTGGTGTGTGATCCCATGCTCAATACACTGTAAACACAAACAGAGCCGACTAAGAGAGTGAGCAAATTGTTTGAAATGTATGAACGATACTAACAAAATCAGCAGCGAAGGGTGGGTAGAAACAGCTGTTTGCAAGTCTCGTTGTCTCGTTGACTTTCGCTTCACTTCTCTGTGGTTTCCCATCTAATATAGAGATGAAAGTTATATTTACAACCACCCACATCAGGGAAAAAAGAAAGGTGTCTGTCTGGGCAGTGCCGCCATGACATAAGCACCCCTACAAATAGCGCTGTCCATGATCCTGGCGCAATAGCCACGCCATGTAGTCATCATTTTTGTTCTTTTTGCTATTTTCTTATACATAAAGCTTTAACAGAGGGTTACAACTGAACAACTAAGGTCTTAAGTCCCCTTTTAATTATACACTCACATGCCAGCGCCATCTTTTATGTTAACATTGGGCATGCTCTCCGAAATCAATGTGAAGCTCGGCAAAAAACACATAATATGTTTATGAGATTAGTATGCGTAACACAACAGCATGTCAAAATGAATGCAAGTCTCTTAACTAATTGTGTGTATGTGTGTGTGTGTGTGTGTGTGTGTGTGTTGGCCTGGTTGTAAGCGCTGAGTAATACATATTGCAGTCGAGGAGAAATGTCAGAACCTACATATTTTTTACATCACACATAATAATGCTTTAGGTTGGTTAGACATGTGTACTTATTTGCATGTAAATAATATGCATACAGACATTTTTCTGATGATTTTTGTGTATGCCCTCTTTAACATAGTGTTTAATCAAGCACGATGCTGCAGGTCTCAGCTTAACTTTTTATAGACTTTATAGACTTGCTATCATAAGCAATACAATACTGATCCGATGTAAAGTCCCGGGACAGGGATGTTATGCGAATTTAATTGATACTACTTTTTTCAGCTTGACTTTTATGAATATGAAAACTTTTAGATGTTGAATTTGTAAGAGATTAAAGAAATCATTGCAAGATCGTGTTGGCTCTAACCAAGAATATCATCTTTATTCAGGCTAAAACATTTAACACTTCTAATACCAACAACGTTTCCACCATATTTGACAACAAAAGGGCTGAAGGAAGTGGCAGCACTGAAAGAGTAAGTCCTCACTTAACTCTCTTACACTTAACAGGAGAAACTGACATGGTCTCCTGAGTCTCTAGTTGGAGAAAAAAATGAAATAACTGACACCATCTCCCATGTGCCCGAGCTTTAAGAAGTGAAGGATCTTGCTTCTTTCCTCTCTCTACTTTTTCCTCCATGTCATAGTTCGCTCCTGTCGTTCATCCTGATTTACTAGACATCCTCTTTCCCCTATTGTCACATTTGGTACAGATGGTTAGGCTCTATGGAGTGGCCTGTCAGTCTCCATTTGGCCGCCTCGGTGTGACAGCGGGTCTGATGGCTCGTGAAGGGCCCCCGATTTTCCCAGCACACGGACGCTGACATTTCTCAAAGGGGCTTGCATGCGCGCTTCCCACCCAGCCGGAGGAGAGAAATGAAGAACCTGGAGTTGACCCAAAGCCTGCACAGGCTAAAAGAGAAGAGGAATTAAGTAAAAAGGAGAGATTGTGGCGATTGAGAGGTCGGGGTTCAATTTAGAAGACGCATGAGAGAAAAGAAAGAGGAAGGAGGTAGGAGGTAGGAGATGAAGAGTGAGTGGGAGACAAAAGAAGTGCAGGTAAAGTGGTACAGGACGATAAAAGAAGCAGAGTTCAAGAGAAATGAGGCTGAACTGTCAGAAGACACACATGTCAGTCATGGGATGTATATCATATAGCTCCTGTCAATAACCCATCCAGTGCCCTGTCCCACTGCGGCAATCATTTCCTTCTGAGGAACGCAGCTCCGAATGCCCGACGCCCCTCAACACCCGGCTGCCTACATGTTGTTAGTGATGCAGGGGAAGTGAAGTAGAAAAGAAAATCCCTAACACACTCATACTTATTGTGTTAGACAGTCATAGAGAGACATGCAGACACAAGAGCAGATACACACCTTATTTTTCAAACACTGACATGACAGTGCCGGTTATGAGTAGTTTTTTTTGTTGTCTCAGCTGGAAATCATCCTGTTATGAGCATTTTCTGATATTTATGTAATTTTCATGAAAATAAGAAATTATTAATAAGTATTTTGTTTTCAGGATTTTGTTTTAAAAACTTTGTGTTGACATATTATTTCACATATAAGAGCTTACCTCTTATCTCTGCTCTTTATCTCAATCTGTTTATAATTAAACCACAATTATAATGGTTAAAAATGTGACACAAGACTAGTTAAACAAACTAGACAATTAGCTATGCTGCTAATAATCAGAAAAACACAGCAAGTAACTAATTGAAATCTGAATTGTTTCAGTATTCTGAACAAAGCATTTGTTTTAAGAACAACAAAAACATACAATGAGCTACCTTAAAAATGACCTCAGAATAGAGGAATTAACCCAGACAAATGGCTACCCTCCGTTTTAACGCATAACCATCACCGACCTAACCTTTGCTGTTATAGTGTAAGTTGTTATATTGCATCCCTGCTGCAAGGTAGAGACCACATTTGACAATTCAGGGGGGAGAGAGGGAGGAGAGGGATGGGAGTGAGGGGAGGGGGAGCTGCTGTATTGTAGTGCCTGCGGGCAATGCTCCCAGTCAATATATATATCCACACTCGCTCCTGCGCTCCTATTTGAGCGGGACGCGCTGCCCTCCCAGTGCCGCTGCAGAGGAGTGACAGCCAGCCACACCGGGACGCTCTCGAGGTACGGATGAATACATTTCTTCTCTACTTTCAAGTAGCTTGTGGCATGTAAGCAGGTTAGTTTGTTAAGATTAAGTGGTATTCTAAAAAGGAACTTAAGGCGATGCCTAATGTGCATTGTGCTTTTGCACACATTAAGAAAAATGCTTTTGCTCTATGTATTTTACGTTATAGATTTTGAAACATAAAAGGATATGTTTTAAGTTGTATTTTCAATGAAATTTGATTGAATTTCTAAAGCTGAATGTGGTTACAACAATTTATAAAATACAGTTTTATTATTTCCATGTACAGACTTTTGAAGTTAAAATTCTACACTGATTTTAAACATGCAATTTAACATGATTAAATGTGATTCTAATGCAATACCTGTTACCAAGTACCTGTAAACATTAACCCTAAAAACTTATCAGCTGCAGCATCATCTGATGTTTGTCTGTCAAATTTTAACGGCAGTAAACAATGTGTCTATTCATGCATACAATACATTTATTTAGTTTGGGGAACATTGTTTTTTTGTTTTTGTTTTGTTTATATATTGAGTGAAAATGACATTTCTTATTATATTGAAAAATTAAATGGATAAAGACGACTAATGGCAATACATTTATTACCTCTTTCTTATTTTCCAGAAAACCCACTCATCATCCTGAACTCTTCATCCTTAACTCTTCATCCTGACAAGGTAAAGTATTATTTTATAAATGCTTAAAAACTATTTCAGTTACAGTCATGTGTGCATTTACTTACTGTACAAACAGCCCGTCCCATCGTCTGTCAGTGGTGTGGTTGCTGTTCCGTGTAACTTGTCAAAGCTTTTAGTGTGGTGAACCTCCTTAATTGGAACAATAGATGTTCAAGCGGTTAGGCTTGTTTGACCATCAGCCCTAAAAGCTTAAAACAAGACCGCAGGGTTTGGATATGGGGCAGCAGGGGGCCAAAGTGCACAGTCAGCGCAGAGGCGAGCGGATAGCAGCGGCCAGAAGAGGAAAAAAAATACTGTAAAAATGATTTTTATTGATTGGATCGTAGCAGCAGCTGTTAGGTTCCATTATGAGCTCAAAGCTCAGGTCAGAGCCCTGGGGCGGACAAGTGAGCCAATCAAATGGTCAGTCACAAAACGGGCCAATTCTTAGGGTCCAATTGGGAGAGCAGTTGGCAATCGCCTGCCATCCTGTGTTAGACTCACTGCATCTTTCATCATCACCCTTCGTGCTGTGGCTTTTATAGATGAGGTTGTCAGCTGTCTCTCAGTATAACCGGCCATCCATCACCTGTGTTTGCTTCACTGGCCTTTATATCAAAACTTTGTCATGAGCCGTCTGTGCAAGACAGAAAAAGATTGGTTGGTGAAGTTTATCTTTACTTCAGCTTGGACTGAAAATCACACAGACTTTCATCTGTGAATGACCTGGGGGAAAGACAAAATAAAAGCCTCAAAGCAGGCTAAAAGTGTTTTAAGTTGAAGAGCACACTCCTCCTCACATCTTCTTTCACCGGAGGGTTCACCCATCGGCCTGGCTTAAAGTATAAAAAGATCACAAAGTGTCTGTAATTTAACAGATGAAAAAAAACATTTATTTTAGGGTATTTGAATTTTTTTAGTGGATTAGAGAAGAGAGGGATAATAATTAAGCTAATGCTAATGGGTGATGCAGAGGGATGAACATATTTTTTTAAACACGAGAGAGAAAAAGAGACAGTAAATAGGTTTCAGAGTAAATTGAAAGGTGCAAATAATAGTTCTCTTTAAATCTATGAATTGCAGCAAATAAAATCATGTTAAAAATTATACATTTATTAAAATGTCCATCATTAGATTTGTTGACGGTAAGAGGTTTTAACCTACTCGTATGAGACACATCAAGTTACAAAATGATCATCCATGACAATAATTAAAGCTTTCTTAAAATGAGATAAAGAGAAAACATATCTTTTAATGAAAATGTAGCCTCCAATAATACATGTTTTTATTGCGTATTGATTAATAAAGTGTGATTTAAAATACAGCGACAGAGTTCAGGAGAGCAGTTGAACTTATGCACCATGTCCTGACCCAGATCCCATTCCTGGCACTAATGACGCCCTATAGGCATGACGACAGGCTCTCATTAGGAACCAGACCTCAAACCCCCAACTCCTCTCCGCTCTATACCTGCAACCCTCAGCCTGTCCACACTGCGCCTGTAGCCGGCCTCCGAGGGTCAGGCTCCAAGCTCGAGCAGGCCTGTTAGTGTTGTGAGGGCCCCCTGCACAGGTGCTTAGTCCCCCGTGACGGCCCCGTTTGCCCCCCAGCCTTGGACCCTGCTAGCGCCTGGTGTTGCACTGGAACTAATGAGTAATGGCAGGTACAGTGAGAACAGAGCAGTGCGAGCCTCCCTGCAGTTAGGTTAGTGGCAACCCTCAGCTAAGGCAGACAACAAATGGGCTCCAACACACATATGTGCATAATGATATATACCACCCTTCAATGCACACATTATTTTATCTCAGATATTTAGATTTCTTACAGAGCTACATTTCGGCAAGCTGTCTCCTGTTTTTTTAATTTCGTTAAAAAATGAATCTGTCTATTTGTTGTTTCTGATCTGTTGCTGTTTTCGAGAAGCATCACCTGTATTCATACATAACTGTCTTGTGTGTTCACAGGTACCATAAATGCTCCTTTTTCATCGACCTTACCAAACTGAGGAAAAAGCAATGAAATGAACCTTGGCACAAACGATATAAGATATCAAAATATATCTTGAATTATCATCATTGAAATATAATCACACAATCTTTATCAATATCAAGACTCAATCATGTCCAAGGACGATGCTTGTAAAGTGACGTCTGCCAGCAAACACAAGGAGCGCAAGCCGAAGAAGCCTCACTATATTCCCCGGCCATGGGGAAAACCCTACAACTACAAATGCTTCCAGTGCCCCTTTACCTGCATGGAGAAGTCCCACCTGTACAACCATATGAAGTACAGCCTGTGCAAGAACTCCCTTTCTCTGTTAATAGAGTCAGACTGGCCGTATAAAAAGGGCAACATCCTGCACCCAGAACACCTACGACCCTTTCAGCAGGCACACGGCCATCCAGCTACTGGGAAAGATGGACTGGAACAGGTGACACGGACTGAGGCGGGACAAAGGCAACGAAGGACCGCTGAGGAGGAAGGTGAAGACAGGGAGAGCCAGGGGCCAGAAGATGAAGAAGAGGGAGGACGAGGAGAGGGACCCGAGGTCACTGGGCTAACAAAAGAGATCTCCAGTGACCGCAACAGAGGAGATGCTGCACAGTGCGCTACCAGGAAAATAAAACAGCCAGAGTCAGAGCTTCTGATGGCTGACATGCTCTCCCTGGAAGATCAGCTTTTAAGAGCACGGTCAGTAGAAGTAGAGGCCCAACTGAAGCACTATAAGCTATCTAAAACATATCTGACAGCTCCTAGTCTGCTGTCGGAGCAGTGGCGGCTGTTGGCGTCGAGCCACTCAAAGGCCAAAGCTGAAGCCCGAGTGAGTTCAATCCCCTGTTACCCTCCTCCACCAAACCTGGTGGATTACCAGGATCCCACTGGACTCAACCTGTCATTGCTCGGGGTGGGCTACCCCATCAGCCCCAGCCTCTTCTCCTACATGAACTCTATTCCCAGTGCTGCCGCAGGTGTCAGCGCCCAGACCCACGCGCAGCTTGCCCAGCTTCCCTTCCTGGCGTCGGCCGCTCAGCTGATGCACCCAGCCTCCAGCACCCACACAGACAGAGCTCTTATACCCCCTCGCCTCTACTACCCCTTTCTGTGTGAGCATACGTTCGGACCGGCCTCCAGTCAGAGTGATGCCAGCAAAGCGCTCAAGACATCCACAAACAGTCTAGAAGTGAATCCTCTGTCTGGCTTTCAGCCTAAAGTCAATCTGTGGAAAGTGCCTGCTTTGCGGCCAGGGACTGCCGCAGTCTCTCCTGCTGGCTGGGTGTCACCTCAGAGAGACTCCCCCGAACAGGGTTACAGGGTGGGTGATAAAATGCAGGCGATAGCCAAGGAAGGCAAAGCAAGCTGGGGCCTCAAGAGGACCGGTGCCCCACTGGGGAACCATGAGGCCCCTGTGGAGAAGAAGCCGTCAATGGGAAGTTTCAGTTTGGACCTTTTAAAGAATATTCAGACTGCATCAACTCTAAATACGGCAGCGGACAAACTTCTCTTCCATGGAAGGTAAAGATTTCCTTAAATTGTTCTTTTTTTTGTTAAACATTATTGTTATTATTGTGTGTAGTAAAACAAGTAGCAGTAAGAGTAATTTACAGAGAAGAACTGTAAAGGTATTTCATTTTGTATACTGACATTTTTCTCATTCTCAGCTTACAGGATGCTCAGCTTCCGACCCGGCCCACTGAACTGTGGTACCACGAGCCTCTCACCAGCCCCAACAGTGACACCTCCTCTCTTTCTAACTGTGGAGGACCCAACAGCCATGACCCGACTGCTGCCCGGACAATGGGGGAAGGAACTTCAGAGTCAGTGGCTGTTCTCCTCAGTGACCTCTCCAAGGCCTTGCAGGAGTACCAAGAGGCTGAGTGCAAAATCTCCCACCTGGAGAAGGAAGACCTTCCCGCCCAGCGCCACCTCTGGGAACACCTGGGAAAAATCCGCAGCGAGCTTTCCCACATCCACCAGGCGCTGGAGCGGACGGCTCGCCAGAGCGACGGGCCTCTGGACCTGTCAGTTAAAAGGGACTCAACAGATTTGCTTGTCAACCGCAACATGAGAGAGGACAGCAGCCCGAAAGACAACACAACAGAGACAGAGGAGGAGGAGGATGAACTGGAGGAGAAGAAGGAGGAAGAAGAGAATGAGAGCGAGAGAAATGCAATGAAGGCTTCGTTGGAGAGTCGAAAGCAGTCGTTGGACATGCTGATCAAAATGAGTCAGGCACCGGCGGTGAACACAGAGGTTCTCTCTGCCGGTGGTCTCGGCATGAGGCCCAGTTCTGCTGAGGCCTTATGGCCGAGCAGAACCACCAAGTGTGAGGCAGACTCCAGCGTCCTGCTTTGCCCAGACGGCCGATCAGTGGTTTTCACCGACATCCCTTCCTCTGCCAAAACCCCAAAGAGACCCCCGTCCATGCAGCGACTAGAGGCCCAGTGTCCTCCGAGTCCTTTAACAGCTACCGACAATTAAACTTCTACTCATCTGACTGTAATATAACTGACTCCATACCGTTGTTTAAACGCAGTTGTCTTCATTATTACTGGCATGCCATTGATTTGCACTTGCTGGAGGATGAATGTCACTCTTACCCTCAGTTTAACTTCGCAACAACCTCAAACATTTTGCACCTTATAAGACAAACAGGGAAGGAATGACAAACAAAAGTCTTACAAATGCACTATGGACATTGATTGTTACAACAAGTTTCTCCTAAAAAAAATATTTTTAATGTAACATCAGCACTTAACAGTAACTTCCATGAGGACCATTTTAACAATTAAGTCCATTAACATCATGTTGAGAGACAAACCTTTGAATGGATTTGTAAATATTGTAATTATAATAAATGTAAGTAAAACGTTTTGACCGGTAAATGGTTTTATATGGACAATGTCATGTTGGACTGCATCATTTCACTTGATGACAATAAATTGTATTATACACACTGTATGTCTCTGAATAAACTGAGGATAAAAACGAGAAAGACTCATTCATTTTGATGACCATTAAAAGGGAAAATGGGAATAAACTAACCTTTATATTGTTTGATCATAAATTCATCAGTTTGCTGTTCAGTCCCGTTAGGAAAGGCCATGAGGTGAAATGTCATCATCACTATCATTTAAAGTCTAAATAAGAGAAAAACAGACTCATAGTGGCACCACCACCTGACTCTATCTGTACTGACACAGTCGGGTGGATGTGCTAAAGGTGAAGCAGCTCCTGAAGCTAAATTGCCATCAGCGGGGTCACCTGTGCCTCTCCTCGTGGATCAAGTAGCCCTCCTGCAAAGGTCACTGCCCCAGGGCCGAGCTCCACTTGGACTATATGGAGGACTACCTGTCGCCCCCAGGATGGGCACCGAGCGCCGGGCCGCCCCATGTCCGCTGGCCCCTTCCCCACCGTCTCAGTCAAGACACACCGGCTAAGGTCAGCTGCCTTGACCAGAAGAGAAAACAGTGGATGCTCAGACTGGATATGTTCGATGAAAACCAATAAGTTATTCAAGCAAATAAATGCAACTAATTAGAATTTAAGGTGTAATGTATCATATCTATACACTATTAAGACATTAAAATGTTAAAAAGGACCACTTGTAAACATTGGATCACATATTTGTTTACTTTAACAAATTAAAGAAAAAAACATTTCTCACAAAAGTAGAGCTGGAGAAATTCCATTGGCTTTAAAATAATTAAACATTTGGCAGTACCTATCTAGAGTTTTACAGTACTTGTGTTTAAAGGCCAAAGCTAAACAGTTTAGTATCACCTGGGGAATCTTTAAGATGAGTCTCCCTAAAAAAAAGGTAAATGTTGGCATTATGTTTGACTGGTTTAAGGGTTTCTGCTGAATGCCAATCTAGATGTTTTGGACATGAAAAGTATTGTACTCTCTCAGTTGTAGCTTTACTAAAATTCAAGTAAATAGCTCCCTCATGTGGAGAAATGATTTAAAACCACATTGTCTCAGTCATCAGAGCTGATGACAAAATCCTTCCTCAAAAAGCTTTTGATTCACTTAGACATGCAAAGAAGCTGTCATTTGAAATAGGAAGTGCATCTGCAGAAATACAAGCTGCACAAGAGGAGCATTAAATGGTAAGTTCTAATATCTTATTAACATTAGGGTTGGAACATGCAGTCAGACTACTCAGATTTAGACTAAATTAAAGTTAATATATATATATATATATATATATATATATATATATATATATATATATATACATATATATATTCAATGCATAATGTAGTTGGGGTGTACTGTATGTCAGAAGTAGAAGAAGAAAAATAAAATTGTCAAAAAGTAATTGTTTTCCCCCAATGCAATAGTGGAGGGCGAGAGGTAAAAGGTTTTTATGGTTTAAAAATAACAATGATTACTGATTATTTTTGTTGTCTGACTCTCCATTCACTGCACATCTGGCTCCTCATATTGTCAAGTAATGATTGATGCAGTATATTTGTAGAATGGCTGTTATTCAAAATTACAGTAATGTAAATAAATCGAACCACACTTGAAATTAAAAATTTAAAAATACATTTAAAAAAACTACTCAAAGCACCTGTTTTTAGCAATGAGCTGGGAAATAGGGTGACACATTTAACAGAGTACAACTTGTTTGCCAAGAAGCCAGAATAATCTTCTATTGTAGGTTAAAATGCTTTGTCTCTTCAAGGAAATGTCAGTGCAGCTACTTTGAAATAATGTTTTAACTTCCCCATGATGTATTTGCTTCTCTATCTTAACATATTTTTAGATTTCTTTGGACTGACCTCAGTGTGATTTGTGCAAAAGTAGCTGTCAAGTAAAGATGAAGGGAACTGTCCTCTTCCTGCTTCTGCTCAACACCTCGGCCTGCTGTGGTTTTGGCTTTAAAGGCTGCTCTCTGAACTTCCCCATGACCAACGTTATATGGTGCTTCAACCAAAACATCGCTAACCTCTCTGATGTTGTTAGCATGCTGCCAGATAACATAACAACCATCAACCTGTCCAAGAACAAGATCCGGGTTGTCCCACCTGGATCATTCAGTCAGATGCTTGGGCTCAAACGCTTGGACCTAAGCCAGAACCAGCTGGTCTCTCTAAAAGGAGGAGAATTCAGAGGCCTGGGTGTCCTGGACTGCCTCAACCTCACCTGCAACAACATCTCACACATCCACTCTCATGCCTTTGATGGACTCACCAGGCTACGAACCCTGCTTCTGTTCCACAACGTACTTGCAACAATCTCTCTGAGTATCTTTAAGTCCCTTCCAGCCATTCAGGAAGTCGATCTGTCCCTTAACAAGCTCAAGGCCTTCAGCTGTGAGGACTCCGGTGGATCCTCCACTCTTTCGCGGCTCGACCTTTTCGCAAACAACATCCAGAGGGTTAACGTGAGCTGTTTCCCTGCACTTGAGTACATCCGGCTGTCCAACAACTCAAAACTGGAGCTGCAGGCTGATGCTTTTGCCTCCAACCCCAGGCTGAAGAATCTGCTTTGTCAGGGAGTCAAAGCAGAAGTGCTGGGGGGACTCTTAGCGGAGACCAAGAAGAATCTCTCTTGGGTCACGTTTTCTTTGTTTGTGGAGAAATCTCCACTAACTATCTGTGGATTGTTAAAAGGAATGGACCAGCTGGAGAAAGTCGAGGTATGTGCTCTTGTTGCTTATGCAAAGTCTGTGTTTCTTTTTTATTGAGTTTTAAATAACTAATCTGTACATTTAATTTGATACAGGTTGACTTAAAAGGATCCAGGTTACCTCGGGGTAACTACAGCCTGCTGGACTGTGACACTCCACCCATGGTTGTTATTGAGGACGCAAACCTTGGAAATGTTGCTCAGTTGTCTCTGGGTAGGGGCAATACGAGCAGACTTTATCTCATCAATTGTGGGTTGAAGCAGATATCTCGTACTACATTTGAAGGTTACCGAGGCCTAAAAACACTGCAGATGAATCAAAATGAGCTCGACATTCAGAGGGGCACATTCGAAGGCCTGACCCACCTCAAGTTTTTAAGCATTGACAAAAGTAAAATCCGCAACATTGACCCCAACTGGTTCGTCCCTCTGGATAATCTGACACGCCTGTCTCTCCTGAAAAATGAAATCACTGAGTTGACACCAAAGGTATTCAGTGCCCTAACCCGACTTGAGCAGCTCTACCTGCAGTTCAACCTGCTGAAATACATCACAAAAAAGCCCTTCAGTAAGCTGCGGAGGCTCACGAAGCTCAACCTCAGCTTAAACATTATTGATTTCATCGAAGCCGGCACCTTCCAAGACCTGACGAGGCTTATGTATGTATTCTCTGCCTGTGCATTCATCTTTCCTCAATTTTTCTCAGTGTCCATTTTTTTAACACATTCATCTTTCCATTAGATACCTAGATTTAAGTGGGAATCGGATCAAGAGGCTGACCCCGTATATCCTGTCGGGCCTGATCAGTTTGAGGCAATTTGTTCTGTACAACAACCGCCTCCATTTTAGGACCTATGAAGCTCCTTTCATAAACCTTACTTCTTTGGAGGTATGACTTGTTTTCTGAGAGTCAATTATTAAAAATAGTGATGCATTTTATGTATAAATCTGTTCATCTTTTTATCTGTCTATCTTCTATGTCAACTTTGGAGTATCTGGAGATGAACTACCAGGGGCCCGGAGGTCAAGGCATTGGTGTCATTGGACCGCATTTCTTCAAAGGTCCACGTAGACTTAGCTCAATTGCCATGGGGCACAGCATCCTGGTCCACTTCCATCCCGACGCTTTTGTTCCTCTGGTCAATTTGAAATACCTGTACATAGCTGGTGTTGTTCTGAAACCGACCAACTTGAGCGCAGTGTTGTCCCCTCTGAACAACCTAAAGAAGTTGACTCTTTACAGAGCAGACCTTGATGCTCTGCCTGCTAACCTGATGCCACCAAATAATACACTGGAGATTCTCAAAGTCCAGTCGAACCATCTGCACACTGTGGACAAAACTATGCTGGATGCTCTCCCAAGGTAGAACAGCTACTAACATTTCGAGCAAACAGCTCTTAACCCTTGGAGACTTACATAGTCCCAGTTTGTACTTTATTATCATACAAAATGTAGCTTTGGAGCGTTATTTCAGCCCCCGTCGCGACAAGCTAGCATGGCATGGTGCTAATGGACTAATTATATTGTTTTGTTTCATTTGATACTCTCTAGCTTTAAGACTGAGTGTCCACAGGCTTCACATTTTGAGAAATACTGTTATTTCACTTTCTTTTCAAGAGTTAGATCAGAAAACACCCCTCTCATGCCTATGCAGTAAGGATGAAGCTGCATCCAGTAGTCTTTAAAGAGGATAAAGAGCTAGCTTATAAATAGACATAACTGAATCACAAAAATAGGGAAAACATATTTGGAATCTAGGTACCTATACTATTTGGTATGAATTACATTGTAACCTTGGTGTATATTTATGTATTTCCAGATTGCGTGTTTTGGACATTACAGAAAACCCACTTACCTGTAACTGTGACAATGCCTGGTTCAAGACCTGGGCCATCCACAACACTTATACACAGGTAATACCTGGAGACACTGATAAGTATTACTGTATGTTGTATACAAACACAAAATAAACTTTCTTAAATTCCCTCTAGGTGTCCTACCTGTACAGCCTGCAGTGTGACAACGACAGGAGAGCTCCTTACCTGTGGCAGTTTGATGATAAGGCCTGCTCCTATGAACAGGTTTCCTTTACTCTCTTTATTGCCTGCTCTGTGGTGGACATGTTGTTTGTATGCGTGTGTCTGGCCTGGCACACACAGGGCCCCACTCTGCGCTACCTGCTGCTCATCCTCAGGGCAAAACTACGTGGACGTAGGAGAGGAGCAGGGGCCAAATTCCAGTATGACGCATTCATCTCCTACTCCTCTAAAGATGAGGACTGGGTGATGAGACAGCTGGTGCCCAATCTAGAGAGGCCTGCTGGGGGTGAACCAAGGCTCAGGCTGTGCCTTCACCACAGAGACTTCCGGCCCGGCGCTGCTGTTCTGGACAACATCGAGGCTGCCATTCACAGCTCTCGCCACACCATCTGTGTGGTGACACGCCACTTCCTTCAAAGTGACTGGTGCTCCATGGAGTTTCAGTTGGCCAGTTTGAGGCTTTTATGTGATGGCAGTGATGTCCTGCTGCTGGTGTTCCTGGAGAAGATACCTGAACACTGCCTGTCTCCCTACACACGGTTACGCAAGATCGTACACAAGAAGACCTACCTGCTGTGGCCCGAGAAACCCCAGGAACGGGACGCTTTCTGGGTCAGACTGATCGATGCTTTAAAAGACGACGAGGGAGGAGGAGGGGGAGAACATGAGTTGGCATAGCTAATTTGCTAAACCAAATGCTAAAAATGTCAACATACCCACAATTATCTGTTCATGGCCTTTGGATAGTGTATTGTGAATTGTTTTTGGTAAATTTTGATTTACATGCCGTTTGCAATTTGGTAGGAAATGATAGAACAGGTATGCATAATGACATGAAAAAGCTGTTGGTAGGGCTGCAATTAATTATCTTTGTTCAATCATTGTTGCAGCAATTGTAGAAGTAGTGATATATAGAATGAAATAAGAATGTCATAGTTTAGTATGTCATACAATATAATAATTGAGTTTTCATAAAAAGGTCAATGTACATAATGCCCTGAAATAAATATGTTACAATGCCATAAAATGTTATTCTATGGAAAAAAAATACAAATGTTAAAATATATTATGCCATAGCGCTCAATATTAGGGCAAAACTACAAGGTAGTAGAGGGGCAGCAAGAATCAAATTCAAAATATAGTATGTCGTAAACACATCATAAATTAGAAAGGCGATCAAAATTAAAGACGCAAGTGAAAATAATGTAATGTATAAAAACTAAAATTTGTATTTGTAAATGTGCTAAATAATTTACATTAATATTAACGTCAAAATAAAATGCATAATTTCCTTTGACCAGTTGCATTTTAATATCACCACACCAATCATTAAGAAGTACCCCGGATGCAGCAACACAAGTGATGGAGGAGAACCCTGTGCCACTAAAAGCTCCAAAGCGTGGTGCGGGGAAATATCACCCCGAATACATAACTTTGAACTTATCAAGTAGTTTTTTCTCCCTTAATTAAATTGTGAAAGGTTGAGTGGATGTGCTGAGGAAAACAAAATATGACTCCAAGATTTCCAAACACTTCATTTATTTGACATTTAACATTCAAATGAAAATAAAAAATATTCATATATATATATATATTTCATATAGAGCTAATATGCAAGGTACAAGTTCAAAACAAATCTGTGTGGCATGTATGTATGTGTGTGTGTATATATATATATATATATATACACACACACACACATACATAAATACATACATACACACACACACACAAGGCGTGATTTGAATACTATACAGTGTGTATCCTTAGCTGCACAGGTTTCATGGATGCTTCTATTCTTCACTCAGTTGAGGCACAACTTGATTTTAGTGAGAGGTCAGGGGTAGGGCCAAGTGCTTAAAGACTGCTGCTTACAGTAAAACATTTCAATCTCAACACCTAAACAGTAGGACTTGCAAAGCGAAGCTTATTAGTGTTAAGAGTTTCACACTATAGCATTAAGTAGGAAAAGTATGCAACATGATCATTCTGCAATCCAAATGATACTGTACAGTCATGCAAAGTCCTAAATAGTTCAATTTTTTTTTGTGAGACGATATTCTAACACCAAAGTCAAAACTGAGCAAACACAAATCCAGGTTTTAAGAAACTTAAAAAAAAAAAAAAATCCAGTATCACTAACAAGTCACAGTTGTCCAATAAATTTGACAGAAGTCAGGATGTTTGGTTGCACTGTAATAATTGACCCAAAGTCACTACATTAATTTGAGACGAATAAAAAACAAAGCTTCCTCAAGTAGTCAAGTGATAAGTGCAATCCCACCCCTCTTTTCCCCTTCACACACAAGACACTCCATTTTATAAAACTCTCATACAAAAGCAAGGAAAGCATCACATTGTTTTCCACTATCAATCAAACCATAGTTATAGTACAGCAGATGCCCCAACAATCAATAGCAAACCATACTCTTCCATATATCCAGTAGTTATGTACAACAGAACTGGTGCAACATTAAACACATTACAATTATTAGATATAGAAACTGTAACAATAATAAAATACAGCAGATACTTAATTCATATTGGGAAATATATATTATTCATACTGTGTATTGCTGTCTATTTTGGCATTTTGGAGGAACAGTAAAAATGCTGTCATGTATCCCTCTCGCAGCGTATTTGACACCTATTGGACAGATTATACATCTATTGATTTTTAAAAAAGAAGAAAAAAAACTTACTTTTTTCAATTAATAAAAAAAAAACTATGAAAACTTGTCAGAGGCATGGAAGCAGGTCCAGGTTTAAAACTGACCGTGATAAATGTATTTCCATTTCCAATAATAGTCGTCAGCTGTTGCTGGCAAAGCCGAAGCGTTCTGACCAAAAAAAAACAAGGTCAGAAAAGAGAAACAAAAATTCAGATCTTTTTGGAATCCTTTGCCTCAAAAAGCTTCATACGCTCCTGCACAGTAAGTCCCTCTTTCAGGCTCTGTTGAAGGAAAAGAAGATAGTCATTTATTGTTCGTTAATCATAAGGGTGAATGTGGGCAGAGAGGAATGTTAGAAAAACAAACAAGAAAAACACAGACATCACAAAATGGGATTTTTCTTCTGCTCTGGAGAACACACTTTAATCTCAATGTGAGATCTACAGGAAGAAAAGTGTGTTATGGAATAGTGTCATGCCACACAAAGGTACTGGTGCGCACAGTGCACAAATACCTTCAAAACTCTCAAACAGACAAAAGATGACAATTAAAGAAAGGCCTATTTACATTAACAGAGCAAAACAATGTTGGAATATATAAAATATGTTCCATAAAAAAATTATCTTCTATAAAATGATCTGAGATCGTTCATCAGTCCACTAATGAGCAACAATAATATTCACAAGCAATTATTGCAGACCCAAAGAACTTACAGTTCAGCCTGTCCGCCTAGAGAACGTTTGGGAATGACATTGTTAAACACTAAATACGAGTAAGCTGAAACACTATAATTAGGTGTTGGATTTTTAAAGCAATAGCTAGCATGGCTTTGTCCAAAGAAACAGAATCCACCGACCTGCACCTCTAAACCTCACAAATTAACAGTTTTGTTTAACCCGCTGTGAAAAATAAAAAAAAGTGTAGCGTTTCCAGTATCCATGCAAAGCTAAGCTAACCGGCTGCTGACTGTAGCTTCATATTTACCATACAGGTGAGTGATTGGTGTTGTTTTCCTCATTACAAATAAGTGTATTTCCTAAAATGTCAAGCCAGAAAAGGCTTTTGGACAAAGTTAGCAAATCATCGCGTCTAAGAACTGCTAATGCTCGCACCCGTGACATTCAACTAAGGGGTAGACACTACAGTCAGCTTTGGTGGTGCAGGTGTTGGGGAGATCATGCAAGGTGGTAAGGGCATGCTTTGCTCTACATCATGCTATACCTACAGCACATCTCGGGGCAGGGGAGGGGAGGATCACCCCACAAATGGGAGTGTCAGCTATCCCATGAGACCTGTTCAGTGGCAGACTGACGGACAAAACACACAGATGACAAACTTACAGGACAAGAGACTTTCAGTAAAAACGTCTCTACCAACCAACTGTTGAACACATCTCCACAGTGTGTGGCGGCTGAGATGCAACAATTAACAGCGATAAAGTCTGCACGACAAAAGCTTCAACATCACGTCACACAGCAAACTGAAGTGTAGCTTTAGAGTGCATGGAAGTGTCTCCAAGTGTACAAAATGCCTGTAGGAAGGAAAACTATTTTATTCAACTTGAAACTCACCTTTGACCTTATGCCTCTTGATAGCTTGGATGTTGATCGTTCCTTTGTCAGGAAATCTGGATTACTTTTTGATTTCATGATATCTAAAAACACAACGAATGAATGCCCTTATTATCATTAACTAAAGTAGCATTTTTTTTTTGTAATACCAAAAACTGTATGTGCATCCCATTTAAATGTTCCAATTTAAAATGTTTTCAGTGACAAAACAGGTTGTCATTACTCCTCCTGGCTTCAATACTTACAAAACTGTGGAGATATAAAGAATTTTCTGGGGTTAATTCAGTGGTACTGTTTAAATGAAAATTTCTCATTTACCGTATCCAGATGTGACCGTTCCATCGACAGTCCTCACGCCTAAAGCTTCTGTGGCAATGAGCAGCTTCTCCTTCAGTTTGCTGATGTCGCAGTCAGTCTTCGCTTTCACAATGCTGAGCTCTGTATAGATGTCCTTATATTTGTCTGTGGCATATTTCTTGTCCTGTATAGAAATTAAATCAATGACGATGCCTCTCAGTTTTTCAAATGTTGTTATAAGACATGATGAAATACAGGAACATACTTTGAATATATTGTTTTGCTTACCCTTAAAGCAGACTGCAGTTCATCTTTTAAAGAGTGGATTTCCTGTTTAAGATACTGGATCTCTGACTCCTTAATTCGAAGCAACACCTACAAGATGGGGGGAAACACTCATAAGATTTAAGACCAAATCTTGTGCTTGTGCGCGCGCGTGCGTGCGTGCGTGTACACAAACCTCCAGTTCATACACATCTTTGCCCTGGGTAAGTGGTGACAGTGGCGTTTCACCACTGAAACAGGAGCGCATCCGAGTGATCTCTGTAGTCAGTCGGTTATTTAACTCCTGTTAGACAGAATAAAACGTATGTTTTAACCCGTTAACACAAATGCGTTGTATGTACTTGTGCCTATATGTGCATTCAAACCTGGTTGTGAGCGTTCAGCTCCTGGTTCTCTCTCTGACACTGCCTGAGGGCCTGCCTCTCGGCCTCCAGTGCCTGGGCCAGGTGAGCGTTCTCCAGACATTTCTGAGAATACTGCTCCGACAGCATCTCAAGTTCTCTCTGTATGGACTGCAGCTCTTCCCTGGAAAGTCAGAGCATCACAATATCACCAATTCTCATCTGATATTTAACAAAACAGCCGAGACATGAGTGGATCTTTTCATCGCGTGATAATGACTTTCCCAAAAGCCTTTTAAAAAGTTGCTCCAGTAAATCGCCGCAGACGAGCTAACAAAATCAAACTGACAAAATTCTCTGGCCATCCTCCTAAACTATACTATTAAGTGACAATGTTCTCAACCTTAGGACTCATTAAAACCTGATTACAGTTTTTTTTTTAAAGTAAAATGATTAGTAAGCTCTTTTTCAGAACGTTGGTGCTCATTTGCAAAGTTTAAAACCTACTCGTATTGTAAGCGAAGTTCATCAATGTCCAAGTTCACTCCACTCAGTTGAGAACGATGATTCTTCTCCATTTCCTCCTTGTGTGCATTCTTCATCGCTTCAATGGCTACATTTAAGATAGATCACACACATTTAATTACTGCATGTTGGTCTTGTTTTAAAGTACAGAAAGAATTGTTGGTAATACAGTCGTATTTACCAGCAATCGTGGCAGCCGTCTCCTCAGCCAATAGTCTCTCTCGCTCCTCCATAAGTTTGGAAATCTCCCTCTGATGCTGCCTCTGGAGGTCATGTACTACCTTCTGGTGTGTGTCTTCCATTGCTGTGAAGCCACGTTCACACGTGGCCTAGGGGAGGAAAGGACCAAAAATCTGTTATCCTGAAATTTACTTTGAACTTAAAACCTATCATCTAATTTGTGACCATAGATTCAATGCAATATCTATTAATAGTTTACTATGCTACATGGCGTGTCATGCAAAATTAGTGATAGAAGCCATGCAAGCTTTTTATCATTTGAAGGCCAGCTATGTTAGAATGAGAGCTGCATAATTGTCATTAGTAGACTGCATTTCCTTCTACCATTGAATGTGGGAAATGGCATGTTTGTTAATGCCCAAATGAAGATATCTCGGTGGCAAACGATGCTTTTTACATTCAATTCACTCCGGGGGGGGGGACATAAATATCTGTACCAAATGGGACAGTGATCAATCTAATAGTTGATAAGAATAGAGGATAAATCAGCACCGTCATAGGAAGCATTGCCTGGGAGCCCAAATGTTTATGCCAAATATAGTAATCTAGGTTTTGAGTTTCATAAATGTACAGATAATTTAAAATCACACCATTTCCCAATTCCAAACTCTCCGTGCACAACGGCAGATTGTTAAACAAAAGCAGCTTGTTGTTAAGATATCTCACTATTGATCTAGTACTCGCTTACTTATTTAAAAACAAAACAAAAAAAAAAAAAAAAAAATCACTAAAAGTAAAATGAAACAGCAAAAACCTTAAGACTCTCAAAGTCTCTCTGGTATTTCTCTCTGAGGCTGGCCACATCTCCTTCTAGGTGCTTGTTCTCCAGTTCGTCCCTCATGGTGCTCATCTGAGACTCCAGCTCCTGGACACGGTCCTTCAGAACCACCATGGAGTCCAACTCTGACACGGTCTGTGCCTCCTCCCTCTTCCCCTGCTCCTCTTCTTCCATTGGTGTAGCGGCCTCATCAACCAAAGGAAACAAGTGGGAAACCTGAGGATCCTGTTTGTTCGGCTGCTGCTTTTGGATACATTGAATGTTTTCCATATACTGTGAGTTTAACTTTTCAATCTCCTGTTTGTGGATAAGCTGGAGCTCACAGATCCTCTGTTCAAATTGCTCCTCCAGTTTCCTCACATGACCCTCGTGCCGCTCCTCCATGGTGCCCATGTCCACCAGCAGAACTTCTAGCTTTCGTTGACTGTCGGCGGTCGTCTCCATGAGGGCCAGCTCGGTTGTGGCTCGGCCTTTCTCTGCTCGGCTTAGCTCTTGCTTGTGTCTCTGCTTCAGCTCTTCAGTCTCCTTCTTAAAATGTTCTTCCAGGAGAGCCAGTTGCTTCTGCTGCTGGGAGAGCTGGTTCACACGTTTGCTTATCTCACTATTTAATGTGTGGTTCTCCTTCTGGAGAGTGGACACCGTTTGCGTGAAGTTCTGGCGCTCATCCTGTAGGGATGTTTCATATTTCTCTTGGATTGCACTGACATTGCGGGCATGCTGCTGGACGAGAGCATCCATGTTCTGACCCGTCTGCTTACACCAGCCCAAGTCTTGTTCATGCAGGGCCCGTAGCCTGCATGCCACATACGCCACTTGGGCCTGGATTAGGGCTTCACGCATACAGAGAGAGGTACCTGTGAAACTATGTGAAGTTTGCTGGCCCAGAAGAGCACAGATCATTTTAGCCAGTCCAGGATGGTTTTCACCACGTTCTATCTCTTGAGCATACTTGTGGAGGATTGCTGCTTGTCTTTGAAGCTCATTAGCCAGGTTGTCATGTGCATTGTGCAGTGATTCAATTGAGTCGACGCCACAAGAGGGCATTTCTCCAGCCAAGTGTCTGTCTACAATTTCCTCAGCCAAGCCTCGAGCCTCTTCCATTTCAATCTGCTCCATGTAGGGAGCAAGTTCAGGGGGGCGAATGTCTGCTAATTCCTGTTTACTAAACCCAAAGTTATTTTTAACTTCTTTTATTACATTTTTCAAATCAGGCCGTTTGGAAGCGTCAATAATTGTTTTCAGAGCCATTTCCCTTTGATGGAGGTTATCATGGGCATGCGTCAACTCCCTTTTCAGTACTTTGAATTTCTCTTCATAGCAAAGTTTAAGGTTCTGAATAGAGTAGGCTAGCTCTGCTTTAATGATGGTGTTAAAGATAACTGTAGCATCAACATCTGCATCAGCTGAAACACTGCCCTCTTTGGATTTAGCATCATCAGTCTCAGCTTTCTCCAATTCTTTACAGAATGAACTCTCCAACATCAACTTCCTGGTCAAGACATCAGCATAAACTATTGCCAAGCAATCTTTGTCACCCCTTTTAGTGTTCTCCATGTCTTCCCATATCTCAGCAAGAGATTGTAAGATGTCAGATTTTGAAGTCTGTATCAACAAAGCCATCTTGTTCAAAACGACTGCTTCAAACGATAACGTTTTGGCAAAGAGGTGCAAAGCTTCTTTATCTAGAGTCTCTGGGGTTTGATTTTGATGGACAACTTGCTCTTCCAATGTCTCATGTCCTTGTCGGATGTACAGTGATGCATTGAACAAATCATTCTCTATCTCTGACAAAGAGTGCAGCTGTGAATCCGTGGTATCATGAGGGCCACTGAGAATAATTCTGACTTTCTCGCGACTATTTTCCACACACACCAGGGCCTTAGCATAATGCTTATTGGCAGCACTACTATGTATCCCACAACTCAACTCCTTAGCAGGGTTAGGCTTTGTTTCCGTCATCTTTAAATCAGTCTTTGAAAGGTCCTCTGCTTGGATGGATCGTTGCTCTTCTAGATTCTGGGTGAGGTTTCTTAGTTTATCCTCAGTGTCTAGCAATTTAGTCTCTAAGGAATGTATGATACAGATGAATTTCTCTGGGTCACTACTGTGAGATAAGGTGATATCAGAGGAAATAGTTTCTTCACTTCGATGGATGTCTTCATTTAGATCCTTGTTAACTTTTTGTCTCGTGTCTGCAAAGGTACCGCTCAAATGGCTTGTGTCTATGCCCTCTAGATTTATGTATTTTTGGCACTGAATACTGGAAAAACGTATCCTTGGTCTCTTGGCTTGAGACTCCTTATCATCGGGGCAGTTCTCTGATGTATTGTCATAGGAAAGCAAGAGTTCTTTGTTTGCTGATAAGGAGGCCGATGTTTTAAGTCTTGACTTCTTGCTCTGTTCTGGGATTTGCTGCCTTTCTATGCGTAGGTCAGCATAGCCCAGCTGCAGGGCATTAAGATGCTGCTCGAGCTCTGCTATGCGGTCCTTTGCAACCACAAGCTTGGCTTTCAGATCTTTTTCAGCACTGCAGGGCTCAACCTTATCTAAGATACTTTGACTCATTTGACAAAGAAGCTCCTCCTTCGCTTGCAACTTCTGTTCCGTTTCCTCCAAGCTGTTGCCAAGTGCAGCCATTTTAACAAGGGCCTCTTTCAAGTCCTCTTCCTTACGTTCCACCAGCCTCTCGTACATCTCCTTAGTCTGCCGGATCTCCTCCTCTTTTTCTCTCAGGAACTGGCTTATTTTCTGAAACTCTTGGGTAGCCCTCTCATAAGAGTTCTCCAGGGTGTAGTAATCAGCCTCTTCCGTTTCCAGACGATTGCGGAGTTTATTCACCTCACGGTCTGCTTCTGCAATCTGGTTAAGAAGCTCCTGGCAGCGGCAAGTGACATGGCCTTTCTCTTCTTCTAGCCTACGCATACTCTCCTTCAGTGACTCTACCATGTCTGTCTTCTGGGCCAGCTCCTCTTGCAATTTCAGCATTTCCTCCCTGTATTCCTTTCCTCCAGAGGCCTGCCTCCCTCTTAACAGGGCCTCCACCTGCAGCTCAGCCTCTAACTGTCGGTTCTCCATCTCTTTCTGTGCACTTTCAGCCTCAGCTAATTTTCGACACAGATTCTGCCTTTCACTCTCATGACTCTCTTGCATGCTAAGCTGCTCCCTCCTTAGGCGCTCCTCTTTCAGTGCATGACCCTCTTCAGTTGCACTTAGCCGAGCAGTCACCTCTTGCAGCCTCTCCTGCAGCCTCTGTACCTCTCTCATATGGTCTCGTTGCAGGGCCTGCTGGCGCTCCAGGTGCCTAAGGGCCTGGTTTCTCTCCAAGAGGCTGGCCTCTATATCACGAAGTCTATCTTCACTGTCCTTTAGCTGGGCTCGGAGGGTGGCCTCACCACGCCCATTTTCCTCTTCTTGTTCCTTTGAACGCTCCTGCTCTAGCTTGAGCTCGTTGCGCATTCTGGCCACAGCATGTTCACTGGCCAAGATTTCAGCCATTGCAGACGCTAATTTCGTCTGCAGAGCCTGAATACCAGCCTCATGGTGGTCCACAGCATCCTGGGCTTCTGTGTAGCTTCTCTTTAGTGTCCGAATATGCTGCTGAGCAAGGTCCTGCTTGTGCTTCTGTGTCTCCAGCTCGCCATGCAAATCTTGATTAAGCTTGTGTAGGCATTGCCATGGCACTCTGTGCGGTGAAGAGGAAGGGGGTGTTGCATTCTTGAAAAAGAATGATGAGACAGTTTCATTAATGACATCACCTTACTTCCCCTACCATGTACGGAGAACCACATCTCAGCTTAACCAGGAAAATACGTTTTCTCCTTTCTTGATATCAATATATCAATCTCTCTTTTTACAAGCTTCCACTGTGCTTTTTCAGAGGTAACTTGGAAAGAAAAAAAACTTAAGAAAACTTTGGTGGGTAACTAATTGTGATTAAATCAAATTAAAAATGAAAAACAGACAAACTATTTGACTATTGCAAAGTTAATATTATGGGATACAAAAAGGACATTATGTCTCTGTGATAAGTTCCTGGTATAACTGCACAATGTAAAAATGCATTTAATTAGTTCAATAGTTAAGTAGTTAAAAGTATGCAATTCTGAAACTCCAAAAAGCATGCAGAAATCAAGCTTGGAAAGAGCACACAGACAAAGCACAAATTAACAGAGAGAAAAAGCACAGCGCAAGGTTTCTTAATCAAGGTATCTTACCTTAAGAAAATCAGACCAAATCAATTATTCTCCCAGGAGATGTGAAACTCCGTAAAAACAGTTAGTGAAAACTCATGCTAAGAACACCACAACCATGCATATCAGTTTCAGAGAATAAGCCCCCACACCTGTTAGTAGAATTGTATACAAGTTACAGTTGCCAGACATACATCTGATCTATTATGAGCAAGTAGACTGTCTCACAAAAATACAATCTAGACATACAGTTGATTACATTAACTGCACATTTAAACAATATCTCTATACCATCTTGTAAAACATTTTTGTAAAAATTGGAATGCATGTTGGAATGCTGTTTGTACATATCGTCAATATTAAAACCCATACTAATCCTGCACGGTGGATGGTGTGTGTAGTACCTGCAATACATAGCCATCTCTGGCACTGTGTTCCCTCCCTAGTGCATCTTCCAACTGCTCTTTTAAAACTATGTTCTGCTTCTGTAGTTTGTCCAGCTCCTGCTGCTTCTGTCCCAGCTGAAAAGAGAAAGACAGAGAAGAAAATAATGAACGGAAGATGCTCATAAATATGTATAACACCACACTAAGGAAACGCACCTCTTTGTCCAGCAGTGCAGCAAGCTCATGTGCAGGCAATCTGTCAGAGTTTCCTGAAGCCGTGTTGATCGGCACTTGCTTCTCTTCTCGTAACGGTGTTTTCTCCACCTGATGCCATCGGTGCTCAATCTCTTCTTGGACATCTGAGGTTCGGTTGTCTTTCTTATCTTCACTAGCAGGATGGTCTACTTCCATCTTCCCATGCTCTTGGCATTCCGGCATCGATGGCTGTACCGGTGGTGTAGTGTTCAGCGTGGAGGTCATGGTAACAGTAACACTATTTGGCATGTGGGTCGCACTTGTACTACGTGGAGGGACACTCCTCCTGACACTCTCTTTTTCTGCTTCTGCTGTCATGGAAGGTGGGTGAGCACCTGACACAGAAGAGGTTTGGAGGGAGGCGGTAGAGACAGGTGAGGACGCTAATGAGGAAGGGGAAGAGGAAGGAGAGCAATATGAGGACGTTGTGGAGAATGATGAGCTGAGGTCGACTGTGTCCGCTCGTTCATTCACAGGCTTTTCTGTCCGTTCCATTTTGAATTCAGACCAGTCAAAAGTCTTGGAGCGACCCTCTCGCCTGCGCTCACGAACTCGACTTTTTCGGGGCTCAGAGGGAGGGGCAGAGGCACTGAGGCCAGCTGGCTGCCTGTGGACATCAGACTTGGGCTCAGGACTGGGGCTTGGCTCAGAGATGGCCTGTGGACATGGCTCCAACACCACATGGGCTTTTGTCTTCTCGTCAGCGAGAGATCTGAATGAACAAAAACACACACAAAAAAGAAAGAGGATATGTGTAAGATGATTTTAACAGAACGCAATGATGATGATACATTGACATCAAGCTACAATAGCGTTACATAAAGCTTTGCTGGACAAACAACAATGCGTACATTTGTGACAGAGCAGCATCATTTCATTGTGCATTGAAAGCATGAGAATCAGTGAAATGCATCCAAGTCAAAGCATCAAAATGCTTATATGGAACACCGCATTAGGCTGAAAGCAGTCAACCGCGATGATCCGAGGTAAGCCTGATGGCAGACGTTTTCCTTTAGCAGCTATGTTAATGCTATTTGTGTACAGTAGTAGCTTAATGTGAAGAATGTGTTTGATTGGCACTTAGTAGTGTTGAGGGGCAGAGCATTATAAAAAAAGAGACCTGACGGAATAATCTATTTTTACCACGTTGTGTGTGGAGGCGTCAGGAGGTATGAGTAATGGGAAAATGAGAAGGAACAGAGCTCAGGAATGAGAAAGGTGTCCGTGAGGCGCTTTGCAGAAATACCAAAGATATCACACATGTTCTTCTTGGAGAGAGAGTGCGTGACTCAGAAAATGCGAGTCAGTACGTGTACAAAGTATCACAAGTGATGACCCATCTGAAAAGGCAATACTCCGGTTTGAAAACCACAAAAATAAATGTTTAGGTTGTTTTTTTTTGGAACTGTTACAGGAAAGAAATAGACCTTTAAATCTCAGCTCTTCTCTCCATCCACTCAAGGCATTTTCTGTCTGTGCTGCAGTTGTGATTTTGTTGTTGTTCTGTGCTCACTTCCAAAAGTTAGTGGACAACCACACGACAATGATTCATTATTAAATTCTCTCTACTTCTTCTCTACTGTTGATCAACAGAGGGTTGGTAGGTTATTCTAGTATGTTGATGTGATTGCAGCGTGCGTCTCTACAGGAGCGCAACTGACAGGGAGACATTACTCAACAATCACATGACATAGGGCGGGACGACAAACACGCTGGGGCTGACATCGCTGAGCAATTACATCACTGTTCGAGGAGGGGGAAATATTCAACACACAAGCATTCCAACCTGGGCTTCAGAACGGATAGTTTCAGAGAGATGTTTTTCCTGGAAGCAGGTTGAAAATACCGGTTGAGAGGGGAAGAGAAAGAAGGAAAGAGAGGGTGAGGCGGAGAGAGGAATTAAAATAAAATAAGTGCGAACAGCAGCTGTCATATCTGCCAGTGGTTAAAGCGTTAATCCTCTTTGGGAATTACCGGGTGACATCTGGGGCAACAGTGGGTCGCACATTCTTCATGATGGCCTGAATCCAGTTGCGACGGATACCAGAGGTCATGGCTGACAGGGTGCACGCTTCCTCTTTACACTGCAAACAGAAAGGCATTTCATTTAAATGTCTGAAAGGGATGAGACTAATTGATCCACTGGCCATCACTATGATAACCAATTAATCAGACTCCTCCATCTGCACTACTTGCACTACTCTGTTGTCTTATCTTGTTTATTGTATATAATATGTACGTAAGACGAGAGCAATGTGTAACCAGAGTCAAATTCCATATATGTACACACACACACACACACACACGCTGATTCTGACGATTAAAATATCTTTTTGACACTTGTTTTTTAACAAGCCTCACATAGTATTAAAATGTTCAGCAGTGGCATTACCAAGACAAGGCCAGGCTTTTCCTGTTTCAGTGCACAGACGCATTGTTTGTTACTTGTTACTTTGTCACAGATGTAGGACATTTGTGTGTAGTTTAGGATGGTTGTGAAACTGGTGCTTTACACACACAACTGCTACTAATCTATTACATCAAACAATATATTTGAATTTAATGCCAACACCCTCTGGCTTTAAAATGGGTTGAAGCAGTTTACAATTACAAGTAGTTGAGATCTGTCTTCTTAATGCCCTAGATGACACTTTTTAGAAAACTATGAGCAGTATAACTCTCTCTTTAAACAGAGGAATCCTACACTAAGTGGCTTAGTAACACAGCTTTATTACGTGTGCATTACATTCAATTTAAACCTTAAATACAGGGACCTCTAGTGGAAGTTATTGATTGAAGTGATTTCTACAATAACACAGTTACTTATGAAAGCTTCCAAGGACACAGTTACCCTGCACTGTATTCCACTGCTTTGACTGCATGACACAGCCCCTTCCAGTCTGACCATGGAGCAGAGGGAGTTGACATTAATACTGGAGTTATTAATTTCTCGACACTAAAGCCATGTTGTTCTCAGCCAAAGAGACAACGATCCCCTTGACTTCTCTATTTCTGACTTCCTTTGGAGCGAGGTAAGCTGGTTCAAGGTAATGTAAAGAAAAACATTACCTTGTCTCTACTAGTCTCCTCGTATGAGATTATTATGGCGAGTTTGAATCTATACGTAGCAGGAACAAAACCCACACTGACATCAAATGGATAACAATTGAGCTGCATAGCAACTAGATGCGTCTGGTAAGTATTGTGCCAGCAACAAGTGCTAAAAAGGTTTAATGGCCAAATGATTACGCAACGAAAGCATTCTTTCATAGGATTCACTGCAGCGTCTATAGAACGGCTCAACTGTTCTACAATTAGGGAGTTAAATTACTGTCACATAATTGTTTTTAAAACGTGAGTGTTATTGAGCAAATGTGGACATGGAGAGGCTTTTGGAATGCAAGAGGTTGGGTAAACATATTGTGCAGGATGAAGGACTAGTGAGCGACGGCTGGAGCAGATTTAGACCGCCATGATGTCAGCCTCTCACAGAGAGATGACAAATCGAGAGACATCCGTCATTACAGACAAAGAATCCTTTCAGAAAGACAAAACCTGATACCTGGAGTTGCACCACATGGTGTCGAAGGCTGTTTATAGACCGTCAGCAGACAGCAGAGCTCAAGTGTGTTGACAATGAGTTTCTTCTTTACTGGTGATTAAGGACACAGGACAATCCATGACATGAAGGATCAATACTCACAAGGATTTGGAAGCCGTAATTCCTCTGGACTGGGAACTCTTTGACATCATAACATGTGGAGAGGTCAGTCTCACCATCCAGTTCTGAAGCCTAAGTAAAAAATATCACAAACACAAAAAAGTCTGTATTAATTGCCCATTCATTCAAATTTACAATCGAAACCAAACAGTCGCTAGAAGATAATTATTACCTCCTCGGCTATCGAGTCCTTGTAGTACCTCAAACTCTGATCTGTCAGGACAAACCAGTGTTTCTTCCACTAAGGGGAAAAAGACACCATTAAGTGGATTTCACCAGAGCCTCATATATATATATATATATATATATATATATATATATATATATATATATATATATATATATATATATATATATATATATATATATATATATATATATATATATATATATATATATATATATATATTAGTATTCAGTAGAAGCAGATGCCATTTAATAATCCAATTAATGAAAGATAATTACCATTCCATCTTCATACAGCTTTGTCATCCATCCTTTTTTGAAGTTCAACAGATCTGGCTGCAATTAAACAGATTAGTGTGATGTAATATTATGCAACAAGATTAACTCATTCAAAATCTATAAAAAGGAACTATATCTACCACTTAGACGTGACTATTCATTAAACATCAACCACATCAATAGAAAATACACAAGTACAAATAAAGACAAGGCAAATTAAATTATATTTTGTTGAAACATTTTGTACTACTCAGTCACTATATTAGAAATTGTCATTATGTGAGCGTTGATGTTATGTAGTCAGATTATACAATGTACATCACCCTGAGCATTTATGTGCATTTGTTTACATTCAAGTCACTACCTCAGCCTAATAAGAAGATATGAAGATATTTGGCTCCAGCTAAATAGACCGACTGGCGGGAGTTGGACTTTCCCTTGTGAAACACAAACTGCTGCACATTGAAACCAAGCTCAAGTCCGTTTATAGACTCCAGTCAATCATTCATCCAAAACCTGGCTTCTGCTCACACAACAATACCTTCTTTCTGTTGAGCTTCATCAGGTGTGGTGTCACCGCATGGCACAGAGTCATTCTGATGGTTAACTGCCTTCACTTCATATGTTGACAATCTGTTTCTCTCTGTCTGTCCCATGGACATATACACGACTGCTTCTGTGCTGGCTATTTATAATCATCAGTAGCGGTGGCGGCAGCGGTGTGCACATAAATGCGTGCGTGTGTTTGAGTGGGCGGGACTTCTGGCAGCTGCAGCTCGCCCTGATAGCCCAACAACACACCGACTGGATCACCCCTGCAGCACTGAGCAGACCGTGGATCAGGGCAGTTTGTCAGACTGATAGTAGTCCGACGTCAGGAAGACACCAGTGCAAATGTGGGGCTACTTTAAATCTCACTGATGGAAACTGAAGCAAACTAGTGCTAATTTAATATTGTACATACAGCAGCATGTGGAGTCGCAATGGTGTTTGGGTGCTTGTGTTAATTATGTGCACTGAGCAATACATAATGTAATTCCCCCTGAGCAGTGCACATTACAAAAAAGATGTGCAGAGGGAGAAAAAATAAATAAAAGTAGCAAACCACCAGTGCCGCAAAATAGGTTCAACCTCTGCTGCCACGCTTCTGGAAGTGCTTTATTGAACACAATTGGACATTTTCAAGTGTGGAAAGGTGGTGAGGGATCACACCCTTTTTGGCCGATTTAATGGGGCTGTGAACCACTGGTTAATGCGCCAATACACTTTGGAAATACTTTCTGTACTCACAGTCATTGAGGACTCGGTGACTCTGCGGTCCAGTGACTTGGCTCTTCTTAAATTAGCATAAGTAGAGCTGGACACATCAGGGACTGAGCGATCCTTTCCTGCATCCAGTGACATCTCCTATAAATATAACATAATATAATTAGTATGAGAAGTTAGACGTAATCCCTTATCAAGGTTACATAGTACAGGACAAACATACATATGCCATTCAGTGAATTATTTGGGTATTTCACACCTTTTTAGATTTATTTGTCCAGGATTTAGAATGAGAACAACATACATGTTTGTTTGACAGATAGCGCCTCTCGCTGCGTCCTTGTCTCTGGATTAGCGTGGTGTTAGCGGCGGGCTCATTGGAGCTGCTTATGTCCATGCGGTCTACAGGCTGACCCTCCTCAAATCTGCCAATGATTTGAGAACGCCTGAGACACACAAAATGACCTTCCTTTTCAGAGTGCTGGAGTCACAGTACATGAAGTATTTCACTTAACATAAGTCTTGGCTGACTATCTCAATTATTCTAACAAAAAAAAGAATAATTTAGCATACAAACACTTAAAAAAATGCAGCACATAATCCTCACATTGTGGCAGAATCAGCATAAAAACAAGACCAAAGCATGTTATAAAAGCAAAGTTGAGCCAAAAATCAATATCCAAGTTTCAATTTACTGCAGAATGCACTGCAGCCATGCACAACATGTACAAAAAGTATTTTACCTTGGACATCATTCTAGACTCAAAGAAACATTCGTAGAAAACAATGTGCAAGGTAGAGGTAATATCCCCAAAGAAAACAATCCAGATATACATACATGAATAAAAAGTAGGTGTTATATAATGAGATTAAACTGTAGAAGAAAAGGAAAATGACTAGGATGGTAGATTAAACAAATTGAAGTAGCAGCAATGGCAACACAGTCAGCATTACCTTAAGGCTCAGCACGTGTGTGTGTGTGTGTGTGTGTGTGTGTGTGTGTGTGTGTGTGCACAAGAAAGAAAGAAAGAAAGAAGGTCAAACTGTATGTAAACCCACCATCAGTACCAACCACCAGTATGTTTAAGTATGCACAATATATACAGTAAATCAAGTATTTATGAAACTGTCCGAGTGTGTGTTCTCCCAGGCAGTGCAGAGATGAAATGACAGAAAGCAGGAATCAGCGGTGACCAGCAGGGAACAGCATTGAGAGAGGGGTGGAGGGGTTGGTTGAGCTTTAGCTCTGAGAAGCTCTGTTCAGAAGCCCCTGGAAAAGATTGAAACGACAAAACAAACTAGCAAAAGTAGCAAGAGCAAAAAGGTGGAGATCAGTAGAAAAGAAAGTCAAACATGCATTTCAATCCCCAAATCATTAATGGTTAATTAATCATTGGTAAAGCTAGGGGAGGCAGCAATTGCAAAAGATGCTCAAGATACAGGAATGTCTCAAGAACAGCAGCCACAGGGTGGTGCTAAAAAAAACAACTAAAAATGCTGATGCTTTAAGCAGTGCATGAGCTTCACATAGTAGATTACTTGGCAAGCTATATCTATATATATATATATATATATATATATATATATATATATATATATATATATATATATATATATACATATATATATATATATATATATATATATATATATATATATATATATATATATATATATATATATATATATATATATATATATATATATATATATATATATATATATATATATATATATATATATATATATTCTGTCTTCTAATTCCACTGAATCAAGTAACTAAAAAAGTTGTATTGTACTCATTAGATGTGTGTGTGTGTGTGTGTATATATATATACGTTTTAAGGCTATGTCAAGGGCTTACAACCAGTGGCTCATTGATGATTAGTAATCATGTTTAGTTGCCAGTATAATCACAAGTGAATCTGCTATGAGATATGTGACTTCAAATGTCTATAGAATATTTTTTTGCCGCGTGCCAAGCATGACACAAATACACAACCTCTTACCTGCGCTCCTCCCCAAACAGCCGAGCCACCTCCTCTCTGCCAGGACTCCGGGTCCGTGCCCTCAGCTCTTGGCGCTTCTTTTCTGAGCGGAAGGCTTCGCGGTGACTCAGCCTGCGAGCCCGTGGCACATCAGACAGCGCTGTGTACTCCCTGCCAGGTCGGCCCACTCTGCCGCCCCCACCACCATTGACACTACAAATGCTTCCTCTACCACCAATGCGTCCCTCCCAAGTGGGTGTTGTCCCACTGGGTTCAGAATCCAGCGAGCTCTGGGAGGAGCTGATGGTGGAGTAGCTGGGGGAAACAAGTGCACCTGGAGAAGGGAGAGGATCTTGGGAGGGTTGATAAGGGGAAGTTTGGGATTCAGACTCAGAGCTGTACCTGGGACTGAGAGCTCCTAAAGAGGAGGAAGATACTGAAGAGGACAAGGGTAGATGCTGGGGGGGCTGGGGTGGCTGAGACTGTGGAAAAGGCTCCGACTTGGTCTTCTCCAGCGAAAAGTAACCGCTCTCCACTCGTACCTTGCGTCCAGTGCTCATGGTGCCGCCATCTGAGCAAGAACACAGTGCCACCAATATGAAACTGCCAAAATAGTATGCATATAATGCTAAATATGTGAACATAAATTACATAGATGTAGACTGCAAAATAGTGACTTGACAAAATAGTCACTATTTCACCGAACAGTTGGCCAAGTGGCTGAACAATCGTATTCTTAAGCGTTAATGTGAAGTTGACTAAATCACAGTGAAACAAAAAAGGTGAAGCATATGCAGGATGTAGAGGAATTTGCATGTGATCCTCTTAATCTTCACCATCTTGAGTCGTGATACTGGAGTCTGGTTGGCTCCGGCTCAGCTGGATGAGACAGGAGGCACTGCGGCTGCAGGGGATGGTGGCCCGGCTCCAGCGGTGCTCCTCTTGCCACAGAGTGTCGCGGCTTATCGGGACACGCTCAGCACTGGCGATGCTGCTGGCCAGGCAAGGGATGCTACCTCCACTACTGTTGCTGCTGGTCACCGTCACCTTGGCAGGGCCCGGCTCCTGGGGGCGGGTTTGGGTTGGAAGGAGTGGATGGGAAGAGGAAATGACATAATGGGAGGTAAGGTCACAGAGAGACTACAAAAAGGAATACGAGAAGGAAAAAGGTTGAAGAATAATTAAATACTGATTAGAAATGTGGAACTCAGATAAAGGAAATATCCTTCTTTAAATGCTGACATTGTTTTGTTTTTTCTTTTCTTACTTCTTGGGTTTTTATGTGTAGTGCATGTTATTAGTTAAATATAATATCGAAGTGACACATTTTGTACTAATAGTATAAAGAACAAATTCTTGCAAGAGATAAGGAGGATGTGTGGGAAAGAGACTGACAGCTAGACAAAGAACAAAAAGTTAATTTCTGGCAAACACACCTGTTTTATTGATGATTACAGAAAAAAAGAAAAAGGAATTCCATTCGGCAGCGGCAGAATATATTGCAATAGATTAAAATAAGTTAAATTAGGACTGTACCGAATGTCATTGTTTTACATTCAAAGCTTCTATTGAGGTTTTCTCATTGGTGTCATATTTCATGACGTCACGACCCTAAAAAATAAATAAAAAATCCTCAATTTTAATGAAATAGTTAATCGAAGGTTGTTTTTTGTTTTTCAATTAAATCAACTTTAATGAGTATAATTTTGTGCGGCAGTGAATATTATGAAAGACTAAACAGCAACAAATATGGATTAAAGCAGAATACTTGTTGCAAAAACATGTTGTGAATTTTGGAAGTGATAACATCTATCTTTTTCAATAAATGTTGCCTTTAAGCATTCTGGAGTTATTGGAAATCTTTAAGATCAGACGAGTGGAAACAGTCCACCTCAGCCAACTCTGGAATCAATTTCTACAAATAATAGTGTTGCCTGATCTTTATTTGAAACTGTGCAGAAATACCAGGTTTATATAGAATGAAGAGACATTCAAATGTGGATTTAGAATTTAAATGCCAAAATTATGAACAATGACTTGACATTCAGTACAGCCCATCAAGTCATCTTCATGTGAGTCATAATTACTAAGAGCAAACAAAAGTTGTGTTCAAAGTATGATGTCCCCAGTACAAATTGGTTGGTAATCAGCATTTGAGTCCATCAGAGGAGAAATATTTCCAAAGCAAAGCGACCCTCAAACATCCGCTTTTCTGCCGGTCTACTTCAATCACCACAAACATTCTGTCATGCTAAGAATCCCTCAAATCGGAGTAGAGATTCCCCCTTCACCTGGATTATAATCAAATTATTTTAATAGGGAATTTCAAAAGGCACTACGGGTGAAGCAGGATAAAAAAAATTGGCCAAGTTGAACTCACTGGGTGTCCATTCATGTCTTTAGTGGAAAAACACTGGCTTGCAGTTTCCCCACCCTGCCAAATCACAAAAAGTCTTTAATGTTAATGCTTGCCATGTCGTGCTGATTTATAATCAATACAGGTAAACCCAAAAATCTGTCACAATGATTTACAGTGTCTGTACTAGTTGAACAATGGTTTTTAGTTTTGTTCTTATTTAGGTGAAAATTCATACATATTTATGGCATAAAGCATTATAAAACGCTTTATTTACACTTATGAGCAAACACAACAATCTGAAAGTAAAAACTACTCAGGGTCAGGTGTTTCAATGTAAGGGCACCACCCAGAAGACAAACACGTTACAGTGCTCAAGCGTTTACAACAGTTTCCGAGCATGTGTAACTTGTGTGTAACCAAACAGCCCAGGAGACAATGGGAGAAACTGACATTAGACCAGCAGTGAAAGTATAATCACCTTCACACATTATTAGCCATAATTATGTTGCTTGGCCTCGACTGTTATATATATTTCCAGCAATGTGCATTTCACATGAAAGAAAAAAAGATGAATTCCTCTTCTGAGCTCTATATGCGTTTAAAGCAGATACCAGGAACTTATTGTGAGGAAATACAATTGTAATTTGTCGTAGTTACCCTCATATACACAGGAGAGCAAACAGTCAAGGTCATCGCTGTGTCACCACTGTCCCGCTGCTAATGAGCCTTGTTAGTGTCAGCCTGGCAAGGTCACAGTCGGATGCAGGGCGCCGTCATTAGAGAAACCAGACAATGAACTGCAGAGAGAACTTTGTATGCACTCACCACAAATTTGGCCTCACATCAAATCGGAGGTAGGAAATGGGGAAAGCTGTATCCCACGGTGGGCTGTACAATATTTTATAACAAGCGCCTATATTCCATCTCATTATTGAAACCATTACTATGTTAATAAAGCTTTACCTAGTCCTCAGAAATCTGACTGCACTGTCATGCACTCTCATGCTTTCGCAGGACACATATGTGATGGTAATTAAACATTGTGATGTTTCCATTTTTAGGGTTTAGGACCGACATTTGGATCATTTTGTAATGACACATTTACATCCGACTTCTATGATGACAAGCGTCAAATTACAGAGTAATCTGTTTGGACCAGACACACAAGATCAGCGACTGAACAGGCAGATGTCCGCAAGGGGAGACTGCCTCTACTGGACACGACAATGAAACAGACGGCACCAGTGAGAGGATCATGGTCACGTTGCAAAAAGTTACTGCTGAATGTCATTTTATCGATAATGATATCAGGAATATTCTGATAGCTCACTTTTGTTTGCAGCATTCAAACCAGGTGAAACTATGTATGTATTTGAAGTAAGTGACCCGTTCTGCACCAATTAAAACAGAACTACATTGTTGAAACATAATGCAAGTATTTCTTTTTAGAAATGTGTATGACAATGTGTAAGCTTGTTATCCACACCCTTTACATATACAGGTATACATTTATTTAGGATCATGTGGAATGCATAGACTACATGTATATTCAAAGTAGGCGAACTGTTCTCCATCTATAAAAACATAACTACACTATTGGAATCATGATGCAAGTATTTAGTTCAGGAAAATAGCTGACAATGTTTAAACATGTCATTCACACTCTTTAATATCGACCACTGCAATTCATCTAAACATGAATACATTTAGGAGTGTGTGGACTGCAGTCTATTTAACCATTGAGACTGCCACATCATGTGACTCAAGAATGGAAATATGGATAGCTGTTCATCATGTTGCTGGCAGAAGAAAAACAATACATCTATCTCTCTCTCTAGGGGGAAAACAGCTGGTGTAGTTTGAGTGGTATAAAAAGCCTCCATGCTGCATACTTCCACAGCACATGTCGTCCTAATAATATAGGCATGTTCTTTCTTTGCTGGAGCAATGGAACAATTGCCACATGGGGATCACATATAAATGCTCAATTTATCTCAAACAGTGTGGATATAAAGTCACATCCATCTTAAAGGTTTGCATTAAAAATCATACAAGGAGGCACTCATTATCTGTCTTTTGAATTGAATTTAGTTAGAAAGGCAGAGAATGTCAAACGAGCACAGATGCAGCAAACTAAATATGCATCAGAAATGTTGCTGCACTTGGTAACACTATGACTAAATTCTTTAAACACCTCAACCTAATAATATACTGTTCATCTGTATTCTCAGTAAAGTTGTAACATCATCCTTATTCTCTGCTTTACGTGTGCACAGGTCTCCCCTGGTTCAAGCTTGGCAGGATTACACGGCATTCAGAAGCCAGAAATCAAAAGCAAAAGTTTCACACATGACCTTCCTCTGAATTTGGTTGCTTACTAATCGTACCTTCTTCAGAATGAGCGAAGTAAAAGCACTTTGCAATGGAGTGTGTGAATAGGTGCATTACCTGGTGAGTGGGTGGATCAACCTTGCGTTTTTTCTTCTGGTTCTGCTTGTTGGTCCTGGGGTACACAGTCAGAGCCTCCTGCCACCTACGAATATGGAAACAGTCAAAGAGTTGTTCTTGGGAAACTAAATGCAGACTGCACAAACCCTGCACCCGTAGCGGATCAATATGTGACAGGACAAAGTTCTCTGGAGCCAAAGATTAATCCCTTCCACTTGTCAGGTAAAGCATGTGCATGACCCAACACCAACAAACAGTGAACTAGTGGAGCGTAAGAGAACCGTTCATCACCATCTCATCACCGAGGTGGCAACACAAAGTATCTTAAAGCCTGGTATGGTAACATTTAATCATTAACATTTGCTGTTTTGCTCTGATCAGTTTGCTCTTACTAAAAAGGCAATTCACAAGGACATGATGGTCAAATTAGCCAAGGTGGATTTAGACTGAACTAAATGCCTGAAAAGCATAAATGTGTTGTTTTTTTACTACTCGGCACAAATAAGACTCCCACAGTTTTCAGCTTTTTGTTGCCTCTGTGCCATCAGACTCTGCTGTAGCACCATTATTCTACTTCTACAAGGTCATATGTATGTATGTGCATAGTCAGACAAATCATCTGGATTGATACCAGCCCAGAACCATGCCCATTCTTGGTCAACACTAAAACTAGACTAAAATGTTCATGGTTTAAGACAAAGTATCCAGAATCTTAGTCTACTAAACACTAAAAATAGAGTACAAATATGAATGATTAATTTGACAAAATATAACTAAAAACACAACTGGACTGATTGATCTTAAGACTAACTAATATAAATACTCTATATACTCTAGCAGAATCAATACAAGTTTAACAGAACAAGGAAAGACATACAAAAGAAAACATTTTGTTTAAATCTTGCTTGTTACAACACTGTCAGATATCCGCAACATTTGCGGGGGCTAATATGATGGTGTGATGGCCCTCAACCAACACATGGGAGCAAGATGACGGGAGAGTGGGAGGTGTACAGTGATGCAGCAGGTAGCATAACGGAGAGTAGGTGTTGTGAGTCAGTTCCCTAAGAATAGCCATAAGATGTATTTTACAGTCAGGGAAGGAGAGTGCACCGCTGTGGGGGAGAGGGACATGAGACAGGTTCTTCCATATTATTCATTTCAAAATTCCATACATTTCCAGACTCAAATTTCCAGACTTCTTGGCAGATTTTTCAGACCATATTTGACATCTGAGTACAAATGGCTCAATATTTTTTCAAAATAAACAATTAGTGCCACACTGTGACCCTTGTATATGGCCTCCAGTTGCTGCTACCCCCATGTTGGAGATGTCAAACATCTTTGCATTCAGCTTTATTTTCCCATTTGGAATCTGCCAAACAGGCTTTATATTTGGGATCGTCAAGCCAATCCTCAGTGCAGTTACCCATTGTGGCCGTTCAGTCCACAGTACTACGCAGACAGTTAGACAGTTAGATGACATTTCACTGTCAAACATCTTGCACTTGGCTGTTTTGCAGGCTGTGACATACAGGCACAAAGGCAGCTACAAAGGCAGCTCTGCGAAGGAGTGTGCGTTCAGCTGCACGTCATACTTCTTGCCTTGCTTTCGAAGAAATCTCGCTTGCTCTGGTCTGCGCTCTCTCAGATGCTGGTAAACATGAAACATGCTTGCTTCTATGATCAAATTCAAAATCTGAATTTTATATCTCAAACAGCAGGGTAAGCAAACACAAATATTTTCCATTCTCTTTTCTTTTTCCATATTAATTCCATATATGTTTCTGCACTGCCTTGTGATCTGGGTCCAGGCATACGGGGGGTTTGTGAACACAGGTGGAAGCCAAGAGAGTCAGGGAGAGGCAACAGTTCAAGAATGTGCACTGTCACTGCAGTGTGGATTGCAAGGCTCTGGAAAAGCACAGCCCAAAAGGAGACAGCAGGGGGCAGAGCAGTTTTGGCAGCAAAAGCAGCTGCTCACAACTATTCTCCCTCATCCAGGTCTCCATCATCCCTATTAATTCAAACCAATGAACAAACAAAAACCATAATGCCCATCTGAAGGAATTATTCAACATCATGAATCTCTATATATGAAGATATAATGGCATATTTGTAAACCCTACATGAACAGATCACATTCCTGGTTATTATGCCTTACCCGTTGATAATTTCTTTACACTCAGCCCGTATGAAGTGCTCTTTGTCAGGGGTCAGGATGCAAAGAGAGTTCTTCTGACCCGTCCTGGACTCTCCATCAATGACGTCGGAGCACTGGTTCATGTTGATTGTACCCTGAGGTAGAGTGCTGGGCTGTGGGACACAACAGAGACGCATAGATAAAGTGTTAAGTGGCGAAGACAACAGACGTGCCCACACATCACATATATCCCTCCACATGGTCTGTCTTCTCACACAATCCGCCCCAGCAATCATTTTCCTGCCAATCTTGGCAAACCACACACATATATCATGATATAATCACAGTCTGTGTGCAAGAAAATGTTCTTGTTAAGGGTCCTGTGATATTTTCGTTTCTTGCGATGTGAATCACAGCATTTAAAAGAGAATAATTACATAATTGCATCATATATGTGCGGTTTGATTTTTTTTACTTCACATTCTCCATTTGTAAAGGAAGGTATCCTTCTGGCAATAATCAGTGTGATTTTAGGCAGGGAAATTAGGGAGTTGTCCACAACTCCAATAGACTCGGCATGGTATTATTGTCAACAGTTGCCACTCTATCCAGGCTTAAGTCCATAACCCCCACAGAAAAATGTATAACTTTTAGTAGCTCTGCAAAGAAATTTGATCAAAAAAAGGGTGGCATCTATAAATCAGGTGCATACAAAACAAAGACATGAAATCATACTAATTTGCATTATTTATTAAATGAACCAGAGTGTTTTAATTAAAGATTATTCATATTGCAGCCGTTCCAATGTGAATATAGCCTGTTGGTGGTTCAGCAAAAAAATCGACAGACACATTGTGTCAATAGAAAGAGCCTGAATGGACCAGTGAAAAAGGACTGAAGAAATGTGCAAGTTCAGAGGTTTACTAAGCGGTTATGAGTTTAATCTGTCCGATGCCTCGCTGTGAGATGTAAACCCAACTATGCATACTACCACGGATGCCATCTGTCAGTTATAAATATCATGACCAAAGGACTTCCACAGTAACACTACTTTGTGTACAATGACTTAAGGTTTCCACATCCAGGTTTATGTAAGCATGCAGTGGCTTTGTGTGTAGGCACGGCTCATTTACAATGAATGGAGACATGCTCGCTCAACTCTTAACAGATGAAATAATGTATTCATAGTCCATTACAATGCATCGCTCTGAATTAACCCATTTTGGTAGTCATGCAGTTTTTGTAAATTATGCTTTTCTACATGCAAAGTACGTGTTCCGATGCACTATTAGATGGACAGTACTTACAGAAGGTAGATATTTGCACACATATTACTAGATCAGAAAACTGACGTTTGCCTTGTCTGACCTCCAAATGACTTACGCAAGCAACGGGAGGGAGCCACAATAATCTTCGGTTAACCGAGGAATTTATATCTGTTCAATGTAAAGTAAATGAGTACTGCATGACTAAGCACACTGGGCATGGGTGGATGTTTGAACAGCTCTTGGGCCCTACCTTCACTGCACTAAACATACAGGCTGAATTATAGACACCAAAATGCCACAGTGGTTCCAAACTATAAGTACCATGTAGCCCCAGATGATAAATTACAGCCCTCAGCAAATCAGAATATATTAGGAGATAGAGATGGAAACAAAATTAAAAGGCATCCAATTCATGTGTGCTATTGCATTATACATCTAACTCAAGGACATCATTTATGCAGCATAACCATAGCCTGTCAGCAACGGAAGCCTCTAATATGGACAGAGAAGTCAATAGTTAACAGTTTGTGGTAATCCAACCCAGTGGGGAGATGTTTACTTCATTGCTATTAAATGTCACTTTCATTCATGACTCTCTGACCACTGTCTATATTGTAGCAGACAGTACAGTCAAAATGTGGTACAACAAATTGGAAAAAGAGTAATAAAAATAGTATATTTCACATAAACTATGGTAAAACAAGAGTGCCAGGGAGGCAGTTGGGCATTATGTTTTGGTTCAACTTCTTATGGTCATGGGTTTAAAACCACAGAGGGCTCTTAACACTAAGGTGAGAGGCCAGGGCAACAGCCGGGCTTGACAGACTGATGGACAAATAGACGTTGGGACAGCTGGACGAGGGCCTAGGCCTGCTTCACACTGGACAGAGAGACTGGCGTCAGCTTGACCTGAGAGCCCTGTCACTCTCAGACATGGAGAGAGGAAGGAGGTTTGGGGACAGAGGGTGAGAAAAGGGAGATTAAGTCTCAAGCTGGTGGTCAAGGAGAACAGCAGTGCAGCAGGAAAAAAAGGGGTTTTGTTGGACCGAAAGGCCATCTGTCTGTCTGAGTAAACAAATCAAGAGTACACCACACATGTGGGCTTGAGCTGGAGTCAGAGGAGGATAAACAGCTAAATATTTCAAATTCTAGGAACAGTTGTACAAGCAGCTTAAGCCCCCAGTTTTATAATCACAGCATCAGATTTTCTCAGACATTGAAAATAAATCAGAGATTGACAGCTCTGATTAAAAACCTATTTTCACAAAGCTGCTCACCTGTGAGTGAGATTCGTTTGAGAGCTTACATAAAGCAGGTGGTTGGTGAGAGCAGCACGGGACTGCTCGCACCCTCCCTGCCCCAGCACAGTGTCAGCTGAGCACCAATACACACCCCTACTTTGGGGCCAGCCACCACGGCTCTAGCCCCCAGACCCAGGCCCCTTGAACCCACACCTCTCCGTCACCTAGCCTAGACCCAGTCCCTCTTCCCGGGCCACTGCTCTCCACAATGGGCCCTTTGTGAAGCAGCAACAGTTCACACAATGTGGGATTGTCAGCGCCACAGTCCACAGAGCCACTCCTCCCCTTAACTCTCAACAAGGAAGTGACCGAGAGACAAGAGGCCAAACAAATGTCCTTTTGTGATCAGAGCATGGAAATTATGAAACCAGCATAAACTTATTATAGTCTCTGAAGTCGTTCAGACAATAATATGAATACTGTCTTGATGGGAGACAGGAACAAATCAGAAAGAAATGTGGTTCCTCTAGGGCCATCTGTGATGACTGGAGGGGCAGGAAGACATTTTACATCAGCACCAATATTTATAGGGATGCATATGTCTGTGGGAAAAAAATGAAAGCAGCAGCTGAATTAGCTAATTTAGCTGTCATACAGTAGTAGTCTTCATCAGAACTGTGCAAACATCAAATCAAAATATTGTACATTTTTGAATCAAGTACATTGATAGTATTTGATTTATGAATTAGAAAACTTGCATTACATCTAAAACATTATTTTTTAAATTTGTTTTAAGTGCTTAAATAAAAACAATTTTCCAATGCAATACAAGTGTACAGAGACACTATTCCCAGTATACCCACTCAGGAAATACAACTGATCCACTGCATAGTTTAGTCCCAACTCTCCTCTCCTTACCATAGAGCAATCATTTGTCTTGTGATCTCTAACCAGATGGTGTGCATCATTACAACAGTGTTCATTAGGAACCAACTCTGTGTTTAGAAAATGGTAATTAGCATGCCTTAGCGCTCTTGGCTTCCTTCATTCTTGGTCATTCTGCAGCTTAGCAAAACATCCCATTCTCCCTTATGACACAGCGGGAGAAATATTTGCTTCTTTTGGCTGCTGGCTGGTGATCTACTCTCAATTTTGGTTGAAAAGCAAATTCTCTTCCTCTGCCATCAACATTTTTGGGTTTGACAGCCTCATTCCTAGTCATGGAAAGTAGAAGTGCAGTTAAACTGACTCAGTTAAGAGGAGCATGAGGGAATGAAATGGCATTTAATCATAGGATCAGTCACATATTTCAACATAAATCATTTTCTGATTAATATTGTATCAGTATCTAAATACCGGTTATTGCTCAATGTCCAAGGTAGTTATAAACACCTGAAGTTGATCAGAAACATCTGTTATTTGGCATTAGGTGCCAGTTTGTCTGCCAATGTTGGTTGTGACTAAATCAAAAGCTACAACGTCACTCATTAAGTTACAATGCTCTTCTTCAGACATGTAACAGCAGGATCCTCCAGTTCGTCACCCTGCACCCGAAGTCATTTGACTTTGATCACTGAAGACATGGAAACCAAAAGGAAAGCCGATGAACTGGCCTTGCTTCACCCTGACTCATGAACATGGCCTGGAATCAGGTCTCTTCAGGGTCCAACATCCTCTGCTCGTTACCGATAACAGCAATTATGCAATGAATCGTTCCATGGCAACACAAGACAACAGAGGTAAACACACATTTTTGATACCAGCGAGCATGCCCAAGAAACCAGCTGCGGGGGAAACGTCCTCAGGTGCCAGACGGATGGAGTCACCTTAAGTCTTGCTAAAGAGGAATACCAAACCTCTCTCTCTTTCCTTCCCAAATCCACAATAATTATACAAACACAGATATACATTGCAATCAGGCCAGGAACTAGAGCTGACAGATTGGTCATGGGCAAGGTTACAATCATCACAGTTCCAGAGTCTTCACGGCCCAATAATTACACCCCAATATCGAGACATTAAGCCAGTACAATCACATGTGGTATTTACCTTATAGCCTCACTTATAATACCAACCCTAACCCTTACCTGTACTTTAGATAAACATATAGCTCTATAAAACCAGACTAAACCATATGGTGGATATCTGACATCTCTATTGCAGGGCCAAGTGTAGTCCTCCAGGGACTCAGATACACCTCACTCCACTGGTATGCTTTCAAGACGTTCAAATGAACGCTACGTTGTAGGCATCTGCTCTGCACCGCATGGAGGCTAATTGTGAGAGCACTGTATCGAGACGATATTTGGAGGAAAAAATCCAAACATTTCACACATAGTTGTAGCAGGTATTTCAGAGCGGACTGTGGGTGGTAGCAGTGCTGCATCTCTTCTGGAGAATGATGAGAGAAGTGGGTGGTTTAATGCTGTGTTAAGAGGCCAGCAGTTGACAAATGCAGAGGAGGAGGAAGAGGAGGAAGAGCTGGAGGACGAAGAGCCATTTACTCCGGCGTGTACAGCAGAGTTCTTTTCAAAAAAGAGGCTAGGATCGCTCAATCAGATGCAACGGTACTTGAGCTACATGAACCAGAGCTATGGCAACCAGCAGTGGTGGCAAGCTCAGAATAATTAAATGCATGCGTGGGTGCAAAATCATACAATGTATCAACAGTACATGGTTTTCTTATTCTATTGCATACATAACTGTAAATTAAGCTTTGTCAATTGTGCTTATGTAATGTTCATCATTTTAACGAATGAATAATTGTAAAACCCAGACTGATTATGAGAAATGAGCCAGTCTTTGTGTAGGTGGTGACAGAGTAGATGGGCGGCTGCAAAAACAGGTGCTACGATCGAGTTGTGTCATGTTGCGTTGGCTGTTGAGACTCAGACAAAGTAGAATTACTGTGAGTGTGTGTGGTTTTCCAGATGGGTAACTTTTTCCTTTCTGTGCTATCCAACTCCATCTCACATTCGTCAAGGTGCTCCTTTCTGCTCTGCACACTTATGCCTCATATTGTAGACCGCTTACATTTGTAAACTTCTTTCTTCTACGTCTGTTATGTGAGCTTGCTCTACTTATCAGTTCAGTTTTTACACTCTACTTTAGTCAGAGCGAACTAGGGCTGAGCAAGGAACCAAATTAATTAGATTAAATGAAATGTATGTTTTTGCATGATGTGTAGCAAGCCCCAAGAAAGTGGGAGGAGTGCCAGGCATTGAAGCACATTTTTACATAATGGTTTAACTAACTCTTTCCCAATGTGAGTCTCTTAAAAAAAAAAAAATGCACTACCAATTTTATTTATTTTGTCTCCATGAAATTATGTTTTTCTTGTCAATTTGGCATGGCTGACTGCTCAAAACAGTACAATACCCACGAGTTGCCATGGAGAAGCAGTCTGTCAGAGGTGTGAAATGATCAAAGAGCCATAGTTGCTTAATTTACACAATCCAGGTGAATTGATTTAAACTGTAAAACCAGTTTTCTCGACATCTCTACATTTTGGGATGTGAAACATTTTAGTTTTGTCACGTATCGCAGTAATATCAGTGAACCGTGGAGGCAGTAAAGTGTGGCTTCTGCATGTGCACTTCACACTGATAACACAATTAGGTCCATAATGAAAGACATCAACACAAGACAGTAACACCATTCACCAATACAAACTCTCTGCAACTTCAACTCCTCCAAGGACAACAATCAGTACAACTGGATAACCTGAGGACTGCTTTATATTTACCACACCACTACTAACCAGTGATGCTCTTCAAGTATCTTACTGTTTCTCTCAGTACCATCACTCACTGACTTCTAGAGCAGTAAATCCTAGAGTTGCAGCTCAAGGATCAGCTTTTTGTCTCCACTGCAAAAAGCAGTTGTACCAAGATCACAGTGTGCCCCAAAACAGCAGAGTCTGGATTACTGCAGCGTCCCATACGGGGCTCTGACACAGCACTTTGTTCAACTTGGCCTACTTTCCAGAGACCCATAATTTGCAGTTGCAATAGTAAAGTCGCATGGTCCAAATTAAAACTATCCTAATCAAAATACAAGAGGGACATAAATATGTTTCACACTAGCACGACTAAGAAGCTAGTTTCTGAAACTCAGTCTACACTGTGTGAAGAAATGACATAAGACTGAGTCCAGTCAGGCTTCCATTACCTCTTTGATAATGACTGCAAATCTGCCAAAGCCGAAGTCAACGCAAATTAGCCCATCAGGCAGAAAGGAAGGGAAAATGGGGAGGCATTGGAAAATGTTCCTTTGGGAATTCAGCTAATACCTCGGTTTTGGAGCTGGCAGTTTTTCCACAGGGCTGAAGGGCTGCTTCCTACAAGCCCAGGTCTTGGTGGTTAGCAGTTAACCTGCCCAAAGCCGTGCTGACAGCAGATCACTTTGAAGGCTCAGAGAAGATTCAACAGGGAACAAAATCTTTGGGGCAAAATTAATTTCCAGATGTTATCTGTGTTTTAGGACTGGTTCAAACTCAAAATGTCATAACAAGTATCAATACAGAATGTTCCTCTACCAATACGCCAACAAATATGTCTTAAAATCCTTAACTTTCCTGAAGATAAAGCATTTATCCATAAGCCAAACTACTTGAATGCATCACATCTCAACAGATATAGTAAAAATAAGTAATTTTCCTTTTTGTGTAATTGCCACATTTATGGTTAAACTAGACAGTATATTAAGGTTTGATACCAAGTTTAGTGATGTCCGTGGAAAGATTTAGAATATAAACCATCAGACACAACAATATAATATTTACAGTATGTATTCTGGTTCAGACATCTTCATATTGTTGTATATTTTAGCTGATCAGCTTGTCAACAATGTCTATTTATTAGCACATTATGTTGCATTATAATAATCAGCATTTCATTGCAGTATTTATTTATATATGTACAGTTTATTTTATTTAGTAGTTAATATTTCAAAGTACAAGAGTTTATTTATACAGAGGGGGCATTTCTTGTTGCTTTTTTCTTGAGAGAAAGCGCAGAGGAGAAAGCACTAAGCTGATTAGGTGCCGAGATGGATGTAGGCCAGTTCATGGCTGCTTGGATTTGGCATTTTGGGCTAGGTCCTAAAGAAACTGGAGTGGGTTAATAAAGAGCGAGTGGAAAAACAATTAGCAATAAGCCAACATACTTACATTGCAGGTTATGGAGATTTTACAAACAAGACCTAAAGATGAAATAAGGCGTTGTACTTCTGAGATGTGTTCACTTGCATAACAAACATTTCTATCTACAGCTATACCCTTGCTATTGTATTCAAATGAATTATCAACAGACTAGGGCTGGAGCAATTAATCAATTAAATTGATTAAAAACAATAGATCAATTGTAACGTTACACTATGTCATTGATTTTAGATTTTGTTTACTTTAACAGCCATGTATGAGTGAGAAAATGGCTTAAACTGACATTACAGACGGTTTCTATCTGTTAATCATTTCCATTATGTATCTTGCCCAACACTGGTGCAACATACATTTGCCAGTTTCTATCCTGAATGCAGATTACTCTACTCTAATCAAATCGGAAATAAAAATAAATAAAATCATATTCAGAGTATTAAATTAATTAGCAATTAGATTAATCGGAAAAATAATCATTAGATTAATCAAGAAAAACAAATCATCGTGTGCAGAACTATACCAAACCCAACTCCTAGGTCGCACTTTCTTCCCGTCTAAAAATATCTAGTCTGCAAAGCTCTGACTTTAACAGGTGGTTGGATTGGTAATTCACAAAGCTGAAGTGTAAGGTTAAAGGTCATCCAATACACCTGCACCTGTTGCAACTCAGAAAGACATTCAACTGCAGCTGTGGCTACTGCAAGCCATCACAGGGCAGCAGTATTAGACACTTGGTCTCGGGCCAGGTTACAACTGGACTTCATCCAACTGAGACGTCGTACTGCAGTGATGTAACTGATCAACCTCTAAAACGCACGCAGCTTTAGCTCATGAGAAATTGTGTAGCCAAAAGTTATTTAATAACAGATATGACCTCAATGTACTGGTGGGTTACAGTGGTATGAGTAACTCACACTTTTCTTACACGTGTCTCAGTGTCCTTACATCCCCACCATCGCACATCCAGACACCTACCCACACACCCGACTGTTTTATTAGTGCCTGTCTCAGGGCTGGCTAACCTCTCACCCTGATGCTTTAAATGAAACCTTTTGTCGGTGTCCTAGTCTAGTGTTGAGAACAAACTGAGCGAGCAGTCCGCCAGGTCGACCATGTTTTTTCTTTATGGACAAGGGAGGGTTTGGGGAGGGAAGTTACACAATACAGCTGGCTGCTCTCGGACACAAATGATTTATTGGCCAGAGAGAACTGGAATGAAAGACAGAGATGCAAGAGAGTGGCATAATAAGAGTAAGTGAGGAGACGAAAGGATAGAAAAGTGAATCGGACTGAGTAATGGGGAAAGTAAAAGTGGGGACCATGCAAGTGGAGTGGACACTAGTTTAGCCTTTCTCTGGATAATGAATAGCTGGAAATCATTAAAAAGAACAAGAAATTTAAGCAGGGTACAGAGAGAAGGATGGTAGAAGACATCCTGAAAAAAAAGAGCCTTTTAAGGACTTCTCACCATGGACCATCTAGCCTTATGCTCAAGCCAGGGCAGTCATTTTCACCAAGAAAAAGTTAAAAGAGAGGACAAGTTCACCATCAACCGGAATCCTACATCAATAGAAAATTGATACCTTATGAGAAGTCATTTGTCATGAGCAATATATTACTATTTCACTCTGGTGCTGATAGACCTAGTGCCCTGTGTTAAATGATCCTGTCCACAGGCTCACGCAACAGTGAACACCAATATAATAATAGACCACAGGGTTGAACACAAGGACCGTCTCCACTGGCTTCCAGCCCGTATTAGCTGAAGCTCAAAGTTAGAGTAGAACCTTAAAACCAGTAGTTATGTTGTTAAAGGTGCAAAATGATTCATTTCTGATATGTTAAGAGAAGATATGAGCCTACTTATTGACGTGTACTGACTAGCACCAATTTGTCTATGCATTTCAATAAATGTCAATAACCGTAGTCCCATTTTCAATGAGAGCCCTTTTTGCTCATCCAATCAAAGAGAGCCAGCTTGTCCCCCCCTTGCTGTGTGTTTGAGAGTGCATACTGGAGGAAAATGTAAGATTGACAGTAACTTGAATCTAATAAGTCATTTGAAGCCATTATAGACTCATTAGGTCTTTTGGCTCTGACTGACTGCTCACTCACTCACTCACTGAGAGAGAGAGAGAGAGAGAGAGAGAGAGAGAGAGAGAGAGAGAGAGAGAGAGAGAGAGAGAGAGAGAGAGAGAGAGAGAGAGAGAGAGAGAGAGAGAGAGAGAGAGAGAGAGACGTCAGTTGGAAAGCATGAAACATAGAGAACAAGACCTAAAAGCACAATTTAAGTTGTGTTTTCAAATCAGCTGAGGTCTTATTTCAGGGCAGCTCTCCATGTGTCTGTACACTAATGACACGTTTAAAGATAAAGACATTAAAAGTAGCCAGAAGGGTGCCATGTAGATTAGTGGCTCACACCAGGTCAAACTCTGGCGTTTCATGTTCAGAGAGCAGACTTGGTCCTGAGCCAGACAGGGTTACTGTACTTCTAAAGGAGTCAAAGTATTTAAACAGTGAACAAGTGGAGGAGATAAGATTTGTTTTATCTTGGCCACATCCGTAATGATGTAGTGCTCAGGTCAAAACTGAAGAGCACAGACAAAGTCAGACAAAAAGGCAACAGCAAGCCAGATTGGTCATAGATCAAGAGAAAATTCAACCCATGAGACCTTTCACTGCATTCAGCTAAATCATACCCTTCTGGTAATGGTTAACCTGTGTCTCTTCAGAAAGCAAAGCACTCAGTTGGAAAGTGGACCCGCATGTTGGGTCACTTAGAGGACAGCAAGCCCCTTGATTAGCGACCAATGTGAGCAGGTGGATAAGAACCTCTGCTTAAGCAGGGATGTACGGTGTCTTCACAGACTACCAAACTGCTTCTGGCCTGATATCTGGAGAAGATGTAGTCAAGTTAGCCATGTCCGTGTCAGGTCAATCATCTCTCATGAGAACAGAGCAAGGCTGACTTCTTGGCTTGGATCTGACGGGGAGACTGTGGCTGAAATACATGGTGCATGGTTTGGGTTGACAAAACTAGGCCTGCACGATATGAGGAAAATCTGCATTGTGCAATAACAGTTCAATATTGCGATAAATAAACAAATATTGAAATGTGCATATTAGCCACTCATTGCTTATGTAGACCTCCTTCTGTCTATTTTCAGAACAGAGTTAGAATTAAATATTTTAAAAACTAAATGTTTCTACAGCAGCAACAGAAATATTTACAAAAGCAAAGTCACTATATAAACTCAATGTCAATAAAATAAATAATATTCCCGAGTTTCTAAAGACTGAAGAGCACAGACATTAGTCATTATGAGTCTTTCATCCCGTCTTTAGACCTCCCTGTGATGTCAATCCCTGCCTTCAGGTACCGCCGGTAGAGGGAGGAGGGGCTGCTTTGTCAGCCAGCAGCAGAGTTTACAAGAATTGGCCACATTTTAAGATCGGTGGCAAACCGGTATGTTTTTCTAGCTTTTGTAGCTGAGGGTTATGTTGTACCGATATTTAACGAGGGTTATAAAATAATACCACTGAGGCTCACTAGTCTGCACCAAGACGGTAAAATTCTTTTCCTCCAAGCTTGTCAACAACAGCGCGTCACCGCTTTACTCCATCCGTTCCACATTTCACAATAAAATCCCCGAACACATACACTTTGTGTCCCTCCAGGACTTGTTCGCTTCCAGGACTGTGAAGCGGGCTAGGAAGATTGTAGCTGACTCCTCTCACCCTGGACACAAACTGTTTGAGTCCCTTCCCTCAGGCAGGAGGCTGCGGTCCATCAGGACCAAGACCTCACGCCACACTAACAGTTTTTTTCCCGTCGGCAGGTATGTCTAATGTATGCACCTTCCGCATAGAAAAATTAACACTCAGAGACAACTCAACGAAATGGCATACATGTGTTTGCAACTGCTCAGTATTGGCCGAGCTAGCGTGCTGTCCTTGTGTAAACATAGCGCCGATGGGTGACAGTGCGGACGAAGCAAAATAAAATATTGCTTCTGTAATGCCTGTATCATGTTTATGCTTGCTAAACAGGTGTATTTAGAAATTATTGCCTTTACACTTGAGAAGGTTTTATTGCAATTAAAGTAACAAGAGTAGTAACAGTTAAGCTATATATATATATATATATATATATATATATATATATATATATATATATATATATATAGTTTAATACAGGGTTTTGGTTATTTGCTTATTCATCGCGTGTCTCAATGATTTTTGCATGTCATATCGCTCTGATGATTAAAATAGGATTTACCTTGCCAAGATACCTTGACATAAGGGATGCCATGTTGAGAACATTTTTCTCCACTGGTTGATAAACTCGTGAGAACATCGGCGTTACCAATTACATCTGACATTTTACAAGAAAAAATATTCAACGATGACGTTCGAGTCTCCCATTTGTTGTCGCAGAGTCAACTCCTACTGGTTGGTCGTGCCACCTGCGCAGTGGTTTCTAAAACTGGAGAGAAATAGGCCCCGGGTGTTGCACCCTCATTCTGGTCAGCCAACAGCTTGGGAATTCCTGGGATAAAACATAAACAAGGGAATGTCCCTCTATAAATATAGTAAACTGGGCGACAGTTTTGGGGATGTGGGATTGAGTGGCAGTTACAGTGTTGTAGGCCTTGATGATTACAAGCTGTATGAATGGCTGTTCCCATGGTTTTGTGGCTTTGTGCAATGGGAACAGTGACCCCACTGTAATCCATGGCTGTTTACATTCCAGCAGATCAGTTCCTACTGGAACCACGGGGAAGGAAGGGCAGGGGTTAAAGAAGACTCTCACGCACCATATCTCTACAAAACCAACACACTACTTACACAGAACCCACACTTTGTAAACAACCCACAATGATCCAATATGGAAGGCTTACACGGTCTCATCAACACAAGCTGTGATCAACATTGCATTTATTATTTACCCTTTTCCTTCCAAATCATCTGCTTTTCTCTACAATCCATCTTTCAATCCTAAATCATCTATCGATCCATATTGTACTGAAACACAAACTTGTGCACTGCAGGCAGTCTTAACTTGCCTCTCCACTCGGTTTCCCATGCCTTGCTGTGATTGGAGGACTGGAGATCCCCTGTAAGTATCCCTAATTTGATGGGGCGGGGTTGTCAGCCTCCACTTATTCTCTGCATAGAGAGCCTGAAGGCAACAACACAGTTCAGAGGCCCTGCCCACTCATCCATTCCCTAGAAAGCTATCCTCATTCACAAACCAACAAAAGCTCCTCAAAATTGGTTAAAAATAGCCCAAATTTCATGTATTACAGGGCTAGAGAAGAGAGAAGGTTTATGCATGTTTCAGCATGTCAAAATGTCTTAAAAGTTCGAGGGCAAACCTTGCTCAGTGGTTGTATAAGCTTGTGTCTGAAAGATTCAGGAGAGAGGCAACAGCATAGTGTACCTCAGGTTAAAAGAATGCACAAATCTGTGGGAAATGGAGGGAAGTTTGTCGAAACTCTCTCAGTTCTTGGACTGTGCTGTGGGGCAGGGGTCCACTATTTCAATTCCAGTAAACACCGGAAATGAATTGAGTTAAGATGAAATGAGAATGACTTCAACGACTGAAATGCCATGAGAACATCATGTTCTCCTTGGAGCAACAATGGATGTGACTGTGGTGCAGACAGTCAACTGCAGGCAATGCAGTCTAAAGGCAAACGCCAGTCAAGAGCCTCTGAATGGGCCTTTTGTGCAGTGCAACTCAACAGGTAGACTGTTTGCAGGTATACTGTGCATGTTAGATCGGGAATGAAATACATTAATTGACAAGTATCAGAACAACGTCTTTTTCAATGCTTTCCAATCAAAGTGAGGAAATATTGTAAACAATGCACCGTCAACAGTCATAAGAGAGTTTCAGTGCAAAACAATGTACCAAAAGAAAAGAAAAGAGAACCGAGACCACAATGAAGATTGAGACATTGCAAAGAAAGATATTTCATCCAAGATCATATGATGAGGGGTGTGCGAGTGAGTCAGTGGGAAAAGGTTACGACGAGGTCAATGGGAGCTGGGTGTTGCGTGGGATATTTCGGACTACATAGCAAAGCAGTTATTAGAGTGTGGGTGTTGATCACTTTAACTTGCACTGATGTCATTAAAGTGGCTTTTTTGAGCTGCAGAGTTCTTTACACCCACATACCTGCCCTCAGCTTGAAGTGATAATGGATTTTGTGTGTGTATGCGTGTTTCTCACATCACTTAAACAACGTATTCACACAGTTGTGTTTGGATGGCCTCTGTTCACGTTGTTAATTTTTCTTTACCTCACCTCTAAATGATTATATGGCCCCATTTTCTCTCACTAGTGTTAACTCAAGGCGGCTGAAGTTGAGGGTTTCTCAAACCTTGCAACACCTGTTCCTGACACAGACTCTGCAGCCAAACACCCATCGGTCCCAGGTGCATTCAGTCACACAGCACAAACTACAACTCTGTCCGATACAGCTTTGCACATTAGTTTCTATGCCGTGTCTGATGGGCTTTTTTCAACAGTTAAACCTACTGTAGAAAGGCTTGCTCACCATATGACTAGAGACGACCTCAGCACACACACACACACTCATGCTGCGCTTCCAGTGTTCTGTCCTGCATCCCTTTAGTCGGGACAGAGACAGCCAGAGCTCTCCACAAAACGGAGAACAACTCTCTCCCATGTTACACATGCCATGGTAGACGGTTGCTGGACAAAGGGACAAAACATGTTGCCTTGGCAACGCTCCCCTGAAACAACTGCGTTGGCTTGCTCTGGGAAAATCTAGTTTGTACATTCAGCGAATACTAGAGACTGAATTGACAGTGGGAGTACATTTATCTAATTCCCATGTTTACAGCTAAAAAAAGTAAAGTGCTCAAATTTAGTCTTGAACACAAAAAACACTTCCTTCTTCGGAGGCCTATGCCAAAAACGATCGCTGAAAGCTGCACTAACACATTTGCCTTGCATGGCAGCACACGTTTGATGCTGGCCAACATTATCAGCTATTCGCCCTGTCCATCCTTCCAATCAGAATCCCTTTCCCTTTATCTTGTAGTGAAGCTACACTTTCTTCTCTTTACCACTTGTCTCTTGTACACAACGGCTCCGCAAAGCCACAGCTGCTCGAAGCATAACGCGATGGCAGTGGTGCGTTGTGTTGGGTGTTCACTGTAGGTGGGCAACCCCAAATCGATGGCTTCAAAAACTGTGATGTCTCCCAGGCCTTCGCTAACCCATTCCTTTTCCCTAGAGCTGTGCCACATCCTGCAGGTTGGGACCGCAGTCCATCTGGGTTTGGTTAGAGCCAAGACACAAGAGTCATAAAACGAGGCCGAGAGGAAAACAGAGGGGCACCTCATCTGCAACCCGTACCAGTGCTCTCTGATGTGGTCTGGAGCAACATTATACTGGCGAAAGCTGGCAATCTTTAAATTTGACCCGATGTCAATAACAATACAGCATTTAAACTGATCATAATGTCAGTCTCTTTCTTGTATTTAATGTGGAGTGTAGCAATCTGAAACATTTTGCACTGAATATTTTAACCGCATGCTATATGCATACTACTGCATACTTCATTGCTGTGTATCAAATTTCAAAACCATCTCACCCAGTTTGGGCAAATAACTTCGACATCAATGGTGCAATACATGTTGCAATAATGCCTAAGCTGAGATCACGTTAAAAAAAAGGCAAAAGCGATACTAGCTACTTGGATTTGATCAACAGTAAAAAAAATATCTGGTGTTATTAATACATATTGTATATTCAGGCCACGTTTTGGCACTAAATGTATTTTACGTCATTACTTATACTATGTATAAAAGGCATTCACTTTATGAAATCCTACAATGCCACTCAGACTCTAACCCTACCTGATGTTTAAACAGTCCAAATAATAATTGGACCCCTTAGTCCACAGAAAACGAGGGCCTGAGAGCCAATTAGCCAAGTTTGTGCAGCTGTTTATTCAACACTAAACAATTATTCTAATGAGTCTGGTGTGACAAGTGAGGTTCTATATTTAGTGTCACTTGATATTTCCAGCTCCAGACCCTTGCTACCCCACTCTCCTTTTGATCCTCCATTCAGAGCGGAGATGAAAAGATGAAGAGTGACATCCAGAGAAAACGATGAATGGAAGGAGAACATCCGCCTTTTTTCCTTTGTCTCTCCCAGAATACACACAAACACAATTTATTAAATAGAGTTTGACATTTAGGCCAAACATTTTTGGCATGTTTAGTACAATGAAAACCTTGGTTTAAGAAAACTTGGATGTGCTATGCAAATAGTAGCCTTTCCAGTCAACATGTAGCACATTTCTATAGGGGGAAGAAATGACCCTGAAGGGCACAGTAAAAAAAAAAAGATCTACACAGCATCCTAGCTCCTGCTGCTTCTATTACATAAACCCTCTCAGCGTATCTCTCCTCTGCCAGAGAATGCCACATACAGTATGAAAGGGTCAGAAGCAACAAAGCAAGTGCTGTTTCAACTACTTCTGCTTTCACCTCTTTTCAAAGCACGTTCACGTTTAGAAAAAAAACTGCAGTGTGCTGCTTCGGGTCAATCAATATTCAGTGTGGCCACGTGCTGCAGTGCCTATAGAACTATAGTATTGAAACAAGTGACCTAGAAACACACAAACTCAAAAGGAGACACGGCAGTCTAAATATGAAGTGTTTTATAAAACGTTTAGTTTTTTCGGAACAGTAAGGTACAATGGGGCTCTTGCACAATAAGTGTGTTAACTAAACACACACACACACACGACTTTTATCATTATTATTGTCAACAGCACAGGCTGTCACTCCTTTCCTTTTGACACTGCTGCGTTAGTTAGCTTAGTGTTTAACACGTTCACAAAATACTCTGTTGGATGAGAGAAAGCGCTCCTGTTAACAGCGACATCACATGCTGCAGGTATTCCTCTGAAACATCATCATTTGAAGCCTCTCTGCTTGAGTCAGAAATGACTTAACACTGTACTGTCATCGGATGTTTATTATAGTAAATCAAGCAACAGTAAAACCTACTGTAAAATAATCAGAGTCCTCAGGACCTTCTTTTAATTCAACTGAAAAGAGAGGAAACCTTTTTTTTTTTACTATCCGGAAGAAAACTTTCACTCACCATTTCGTCCAGAGCATAGCGTAGTAAGCCGTGCTCGTAAAGAATGAAGAACCTCCTCTGCCATTTCTGCAAAAAAAATAATGTTTTGAATTACTGACATGGTAACATCATAGACATAACAATCCCAGAAGTGAGCCTCATCAACATTTTGTAAAGGATGAAGCAACATGAGAAAGATATTTGGTTTTCAAAGCTGTATTGTATTTTACATTAGCCACTTTTAGCTATGACAGTTTAACAATCAGCTACTGTTAGAAGTATGAACAGATATTAAGTTTATAAAACGGCAGATTGTTTTACTGGATCTGTAAATTAATCTTTACATGTTGCAATCAAAACCCTGAATCTTGTCCACGAAACTGAACTGCATACACATACACCCAGTAAATACACAAGGGCTAGCAAGCTTTGGGAAACGGCTGCCATGAAGTGGCATCCCAGTTCTCTGCACACTTTCTATTACATCACAACTTCATAAGGGTTTCAAGCTGGAAATCAGATCGTTTTTCTTCATAAATAAATAAGAAAAAAAGGCTGGACACTAAACGCAAATAGTAAAACTCCTGTTTTTCCAATGCCATGTAAAATGCACATAACCTTAAAAAGATATCTGAGGTGCACAATGTTAATGGATCCCAGCCTACTGGGGAAGGTGAAGCCGATCATATTTTCAGAAGGGAGTAATTTTATCGTTTGATTACATTGTTAATTCTGTCAATATTTGTCCAAATGATATGGTGACAATTTGAATTGATCTTTTTTACTCATTGGCTTGATGCGCTTCCCCCCCCCTCCTTCCTAAATGCACCATTTTGTCTCAGGGTTAAATATCCTGGGCTCCAATTCCAACTGAGCCCAATCCATGAAATATTGAGAGGCATTTTGTAACCTAAAAGGCAGTGGAAGGTCTATAAGTGATGATATGCTTCACAGTTGATATTAAAAGGGTCACTGCAGTCATAACCATTAAAAAGGTGATAGATGTGTGTCTTACAGGGTTGTTGTTGGACAAAATACAGCCGCAGACCAGCATCCTGTCAGACTAAAGTGGTCCTAAAACATGACTCAGCCAACAAGTCAGCTCTTTTTTCTCGGTTATTTGTTTGTTGGTCAGTCGAAACCTGACCAACCTGCTGACCTCAGCACTACAGGCCACCAATTATACACCGGCGGTGAAAAGCTGATTGTAATAGTAGGCCGAGCACATGAGCGACTATGTCAAAGCAGCAGCAGTCTGTTGACAGTAGTTGAGTTGAAGGATCCAGAGGTGCTTTTCCCAAAACCCATATGGAAGCCATCAGTGTGGCTGTGAGAACTGAGACTTTTCCTTCTCCTCCCCCACATTCTCTCAACTCCTCTTTGGGATGTACCACCACAGTATAATCTGAGAGCTGATAAAGGAAGTGGAGCAGCAGAGCAAGTCTCCCATTACATGATGTTACGGGAGCAGGACTTGTGAAATAAAGTCAATATTAGGCTCATTATTGCTGGAGAATGAGACTTCTTCTGATAGAGGGCCAAGCCTCCCACAGGAAGCTGCTGAATTCATGAACCAGCTACAGGAGCCACAATAACCAGACCTCCTGTTTGTCAGGTGTCACATGAGAAACTAAATTAAAAGGAAATGCTAGCTTCTCAACTTACTAGCTGGCCTAATGTACTGAACTTTACCTATCTCATAGTCAAAGCTGTCAAACAAAAAATCACAGGCACTGCACATATTGACTCCTGGTAAAGTTGTTCTCTATGGGAAAAAATAAATACCCTTTTGTTTTCATTAAGCAGCACCAAATGTATATTAATAGGTAGTCAAAAAGAGCTGAAGAGACCAAACTATGTTCTGAACATGTCTAGCAAAGGAACCACTTACCCGAGATCTGTGTAAGGGATTGTCAAAATTTGTTCCCTCTGGTGCCAGTAGCAACCATCCTCCATATATAGGCTTTGCCTGGTGAAAGAAAACACAATCAGTCTTGAAAGCAAACACATTAACAGGCGCATTAACAAATCGGTTGACAGTTCAATTGTGCACATTTGAATTCACTGGGAGATCTAACTGGAGGCGCGTCCCTAGTTTAAAATTGTGTCCTAATATCAGACAGGATTACAAGGACACCCGCACACACACACACTTTAGCTCAACACCGGGAAGGTGTGTATTAGTCACTTGCTGCCTTGAGTTGACTGCAGGCTACATTCTCCAGCTGGCTGTATTCCAGAGTACCATGCTGCCCTGGGAAAAAAAGGAAAGGCTAACACACATGATTTTCCCTCTGATCCTCTAAGTGGGTGGACTGGTGGGTGGAGGGGGCAGCAAGAGGCAGAAGTTAGCAAGAAAAACAGTGGATGAGAAACAGGAGCGAGAAGCAGCACAGAGCTTTTGTGGATCCAGATTTGCAATTCAAACTTGCACTGAGAAATGCAAGTTGGCCTGGCAGTCTTTCTTAAATCGTTCTGATACTTGAACTCAAGCCATACTAGTAGTCAGCATTTGTTTGTGATCCCAAAAAAAAAAAAAGAGTTCTGCATAACCACCGCAAAGTTGTGTGTGCAGAAGCCCACATTTTACTAAATATGTTTACACTCTTACCTACACGTCAAGAGCTTAACAAATTAAGTCCCTTACGTAATACAACAGCATTCTGTCTGTGGCACAACAGCCAACAAATCAAGTCGAAAGCAGTGACATTTAAAGCCGCCTGGCACCTCTATGGCCCTCCATCAGTGGTTTTGATTACAGTCACAACTTCCTCCCATGTAAAGCCAAATATAATCCACTAAAATCCTGTTTCGCTTTAATTACAGGAGGTACAGCACATTTCTCAGCTCAGTGATTTTATAATCACAAGTCCAGCTGTAACCTTGGATGGTCAAGAGCTGGTGCAGACACAATGTTCAACTTTTGGAAGACAATCTGAGAAGCGACACATAGGAATAGCACCTGAGATGAGTTATTTGATAGTGTGACTGCAGGAAAGAACAGTTTGAAAGAAGTGTTGAGAGGGAATCACACTCATACTGGGACACTAGCTTGCTCCTGGCTTTAGTCTGAAGCCCAAGGAGAAACATCCTTCCTCACATGACCTGTCAGCAGCACAAATGGCCAGTCCTCCCGGGAGAGCGACATAGACAAGACGAATCAGGGTCATATTTTACCCTTCAAGGATTCAGTGGATAAACGGCACCATTTGAGTGAGTTTGCGTGTGTTCATTTATCAATCCCCCTCTCCCCCCCCCAACGTCTTACTACCCCACATCATAAATAAGGAGGTAATTCTGCACCAGTGGCGTGGGGTTTTGAGCGATGCATTGGTGGGGCGGCAAAAGTAATTAAAACAAAGTTCTGGGTGGAAATAGATTAATTGGCCCTCAGTATCTTCTTGTAGTTAGACGTAAAACAATGAACCACAAGGCCAGGCTGTCCCGGGTCTCTAGCCTCTGAGCACTGACCTTAACCTTTCACTGGGTGCAGTCATCAAAGGAGAAGGCTGATAGCCAGTGGGTCCGAAATTCCACAGAGAAGAACAAATAACCTACAGACTATTTCCATTCCAACAGAGGAGCCATTGGTCACGGCAGAGGAAACTACAGGAAAATGTGTACAATGTCAATTCGATGTTAGCCCTCACCCAGCCGTGTTGAAGACACCTCCGACAGAAGTAGCATCAGTAATATAAAGAAAGGGAATATGGGTGACTCTTGACCGGTTATAGGCTAACAGAGTTCAGTGTGCCCTGATGTCACCTTTTACAATCCATCAACAATGGCAGCGGCATCATTGGAACATCTCCATTTGTGAATATGGGAATGCAACATAGTAATAGGATTTTGACACAATCCAATTCATTCATAACAAACTCAAAGAAGTGTTAAAGCATGGGACATTATTGCAACTTTAAAGACAACTGCATCCCAAATGACTTAACAAAAGCAGTTAATAATGGGCTACTTTGCTGCCAGCAAGGCAGCCAGGTGGAGGCCTGCATCTGCATGAATTGAGGTCAATATACCAAGTTTCCCTTGGGCTGGAAACTAATTATGTCCAATTAGCCTAACCTTTGCACTTCACGGGCTATTGACACATGACAAACCGTTTGAAACGAGCACATCAAGGGGACAAGTAACAACAAGCTTTCACTTCTCCTTTCAGATCGGCTACGATATTATTATGGGACATGCAATATTAAAAAAACACAACCACTAGTTCACCTGGTTTAGGTCTTCGTCGTTCAGCAAATGGGATTCTCTGGGTTTGAAGCAGTTCTGGCATTTGCTTTTGTTGAAAATGTTGGCTTGAAATTTCCGACAAGGATTGTCTTTGGATGACATGATTGACGGAGAAGGCGACACACACACACACACACACACACACACACACACACACACACACACACACACACACACACACACACACACACACACACACACACACACACACACACACACACACACACACACACACACAAAAATCCCCAAAAGTTGTTTGAAAAACAAAACTACTCAATTCTCGCAGCCAGATGCGTTGAAGTCAACTTTCAGCTGGTGAAATATCACGGGACCCCCTTTCTGAGAAAGGAGCTTGAAGTCCATTCAATAGGAACTCGCGTGCTGACCACCTGTCCCGTGTTACCTGCGGCAGAGAGCCACCTCTCCTAAGTCATCTCTATGCCCGTCATCTTGCCTGAGGGGCCGCCAACGTTCACCCCGCTAACTTTAGTTTTTGTGTGCAGTCGTACGAAGAAGTTGTCAGACGAGTACTCGAAAGCGCAGACAGGTGTGTGTGCGCGGTCTTTCCCTCCTCAAAGACGTCCCCCAACGAGGTGTTGCCGTTTCCCAGGTGACATTCCAGGCCTCGAGCTCACTGCAAAGGTCCCGTCAGCCTCCATCGGGCGGCGCGGCTCTACCGAGGGAGCGAGTCCACTTTGGCCCCTCTCTCTCCGTCTCTCTGCCGAGCAAGTGACACCGCATTCATTGCCGTTAACACCGATTTGACGCTTCTAACGTCTCTCCTCAAGGCCGGACACCGTTATCCAACTTCACGAGCGCCATCGACTCGGCTTGTCACGCCGTTGAGTCCGTTCCGTCGGGTCCCGTTCGCCGTAGCACCGTTCCCGCTGGCACTGGTACGCAGTCTGCGGTTGGTGTTTTTGTGAAAATCCTCGTTTGGGCCGTACAACCGGGAGGTGGAGGGACGGGGGAGGGGCTCGGGAGCGAGTGGGGTCGTGAGCGACGGCAACCTTGACCAATCACACGCGCCCAAAACCGAGGCCGTGTTTTGACTGTCCAATAGGAATCCTCAAAAATCTCCAATACTCTCGCTCAAGCTAGGTGGGCTTTAAAGAGCCCATGATAACAAATAACAACTTCTATGTAGAACTGTGCTGTTATTAATATGAGCCTGAGCTAATATTTTTCATACCGAACTGAAAAGAAAGACTGCGGGCTATGTTTAGTCAGGTTACCCTCGTTATTAGGAGAGCTTATTACTTTAAATTATGTTTTTGTCGGAGGGGGTTGTGCTAATCTTTAAAGCCATAACAGGACAAGACAGCAACACAAAAAGTAAAAGTAAAAGAAAGGTAAGTATTTGTCCAAACATTTCTAATTATTTCCTTTTATCTAACATTAAAAAACTGTGTTACCTCAGATAAAAATGATACAGGCTAATTATTGAGGCTTTACTTGGTGATAACACCTTGGTTGTTTTATCTTTAATGGAGTGCATGCAACAGTCTAAACAATAAAATGCACTGAGTACACAGAAGCGTTTCTTCATAACCTACTTTAAACGGCTAATAAAAGCTACATCAATTTAATCATATATTTCTAATTCTATGCATGTTTTACACGTAACATGACACGGAACTCACTAACACAATAATCTTGGAAATTGCACTTAAAAATAATAGATTAATTAGATTTGATCATAACAGATGAATAAATAATATATGCAGAGCATGAATGTAATATACTTTTATATTTTATGGTTTAATTTGTTTACATTATCCCATTTTTACACTAAGGCTACTAATGCTACAACTAAATGCCATTTTGTGAGATGCAAGTAGACAAAAATAATGTCTCATATGATCCCCAAATACAGTACAAGCTTAACCAAAGCCTGTCAAATGTTCCTTTTAAACAGGGGGGCGCGATCCTGAAGTGGTGTTTTGGTTCAAGGCTCCAGAGCACCATCTGTTGGTCCTAACCATCCAATGGCTGTGTCCTTGACTGAGTGTGAGTCACGTTTGAAGATGGTAAAAGTAATAAAACCATGTTGTACAAACATGTCAGAGTGAAACCAAATGTGAATGCATGAGAGATAGAGAGCAGGTGAAGTTAAGTCAGGGAATTTTGCAATTCCTCCGCCGTGTGGCTGGTTTTATGAGTGAAAATATGAAGTGTAACTTAATATTGTGATGTCATTAAAATGTTGACATGCTTTGCAACGTACTGTAACCCTACTTCTTGTCTTATCAAAGCAGCTCACACTAGAAAATATAATTAATTTCAAAACAATAGGTTTCATATCTTATTACAATGTTAAAGTTAGTGAAATTTAGCAAGACGTTATCAAAAGTCATGGAAGACTTCATTACTGTTTCTGACATAAATGTGCATGCTGTACCGAGAGAGTATCAAGAAGTTATCTCTGTAGGGTAGAGAAAACCAGATCAAGAATGTCTATCATCACAGGCAGATTCATTGAAGTCTATTTGTATTCATATTTCTTTTCCAATTGATTATATGTACAATGAGATTCTTCTGTGAAATTCACCATCATTTTTTGGGGGGGAGGGTGGGGGATATGGCCTCAAAACTGACTTCTCATTGCAAACAGTTAACCTAATTTATTCTGTCAAAGAAGAGACATTTATTTTCTCAAATTGTAAGAGATTTTATTTAGAATGCTTGAGGTGGTGTGATGTCTATGTTGTCAATGTAACTTATCACGGCTAAGTCAGGGAAACCATAAAACTAAAATAAGTAAAGTCATCAAGTATCACTTTCATAACCCAATTTCGCACATTTCATTGATTTAGTGACATAAACGTTTTCAAAAATGTTCTTTTCAGTTTTGTGTTTAAGCATGTATGTAGCCAGGAGACAACAAAGTGAGAATCAACTGAATAATTAACATATAATATCATATTAAAGTAACGATGACAAGACATTCATTTCATATCTTCTGTCAGAATTATGTGTTGATGACAAGCTATGAACGTTGTATGTACCCACACACTGCGCCATACATCAGGTATCATGGTGTATTATAAAGGTTAATAATCATAATCTACAAAGGCTTACACTCATTTTAAACAGTTTCACAACAATTGTACCACTCAAACCACTCTCAAAGGCTGTGCTCTGACGTCAATCATTCGCTAATTTCCAGAAGGCAAGCAAAAAAATACTTATGCATTTCCTCATGCATTGAACCACATGTTGATGCATTATCTTCAATGTGCCTAACCATATCCATCTTGTAGTTGCGATGTGCACATGTTTTAGGAATAAATATATTTTTTAAAGCATAAATTCCCCACAAAAATGTTTCCATTGATCTGATCATAATCCAAGGTTTTGCCAATCAATCCTAAATAATATATGAGCATTTTGCTGATCTGGTGCCACTATGAGTGTGGAAACATTACAGCAGACCTTCAGTTAAGATCTTAGAGGTTAAGCATAAAGGTCAGGCAGCGGAAAGATTGTCTGCATTCGTAAATGTCACAAAAGTCAACATCAATTGTTGGTTTGAAACGGTCTAGTCTCTTGCATCAAAGATGAACATATTACTTTGAAAAATGCCACACTACCTGTTGCATTTACGATGAATGGTGATAAATTGTATACATCTAATTGTCCAATATGAACGTAATCTCTGGAGGGACAGGGCTGATTTAGGAGAGACAAAATAATATTGTTTCACTATCAGTAAAGCCAAGACTATAGCAAGTTGAGTTCTCGTGTTCATATGTGCTTTGAGGTATTATACATTTAAACATGATTACAATAAACTAACTGGGAAACACAACACTGTGTCCAGTTTATTAAAAAAGAAATTCCAATTGTTTTGTCAAATGCAAAGAAATAAACACAAGGGGCCACCAGAACTTGTTATGTACTGCATATTAACAGTGAGTTAAAACATGCGTTAGGCAGCATTTAGAAGAGATGTGCCCTCTTCTTCATACCATTACGTTTCCACAGTGGAAGTATGTCAAATTCTTGAAACTCCATGCCAAAGATTTCAAAGAATGAATCCGGGGAAAGGTGACGCTGCAAAGGAAAGCAAGAAAGAATAAAGTGGACTGTGTAAAAGCAGCACAGTTAATCTGTTTTTTCCTTTCTTTTTCTAAAATAGAATTTATACTGTAGGTTTGCCTTGTTTTTAAGGAAAACCTTTCAGCAAATGATGCCACTGTAATGGAATTCATCAACATCCGAGAAAGCTTTAATCATATATGTGTAGTATTTTACACAAGGTCTAGCATTTATTTTTTTCAAATGAAATGGAAAATATTAAAAACACATTTTTCACTTAAACTGGTGTACTTTGGGCACATTTTTGTGTCCAGTGAATATGTTACGTTTTATTTAACAAATGGCAATTACAGAAAAGAATTATACAAAGCCTTCTGTTCAGCCTGTAAATTACAATGCTTTTCTCACATGCTACTGTACCTCAAGTCTTGTTCTGTCAACATCCCTGGGAAGTTTCACTCGTCCCCTACTACTAACTGCGAGCAGTTCATACGGGTAGACCTTGAGAAAAAATAAAAAAGTGGTTAAGAATGCTTCGTAAGTTGATTATCGCACAATGCTACATTTAAACACAATCTTTTGGACACTTACACTCTGAGCTATTGAGATGGAGTTTGAATGTCATGTAGCATGCCAACATGAATCTTGTAAAACTGCTGAACCGACATACAAAGCAATACTCTACATCAGTGGTTCTCAACCGTTTTACAGTGATGTAGAAAGGTTGTGGAATATATTTTTCAGCCAAGTACCCCCTAACCAGCGCAAAGCATTTTTGGTTGGTGTTTGATTTAATATACAGTATAATATATACAATTGAGTTTAAGAACTTAGACTTAAATTGAATATTTATTACATAACCATTTTTAAAGGATTTTTTGAATTTATGCTTATTTTAAATATATATTTTTTAAATCTCAAGTACCCCCTGGGGTGCCTTCAAGTACCCCCATTTGAGAACCACTGCTCTATAGTACCAGTGCTTCAGCGAAAAATACAAGATTCTGCTTCTTTAAGGACTTTTAAAGAAAGGACAATAAGCTATAATTTGTCATGTATTATTCTTATTTTGGAATGCAATCTTCTAAAGATGCTTGTAGGTACAGAACATTACAGGTATTTGCAGTGAAAACACTTCTCTAGTTAGTACACATGAATATACAAACAATACTTGCTTTTGGTTCCAACAAGTTAGGCATAGAGACTCCTCTGTCCATTCGTGCTAATGGGTGTTGACCATCGTAGATGAGCTACAGAATGAAGCCAAAACATGCAATGGGAAAATGTCATGGCGACATTAATCACTTCAAAGCAAAAAAGCATTTATCAAATGAGTGGTGAGAGAGTCAGTTATGCAAACAGTGCAACACATATATCAATGAAGGGATCTGCAAGCTGTACCTAAAATCTTGGATTAAAACTGAGTTGAATACGTACACTGTACTTCATAAAACATGCTCATGCAGACAGTGAGGTGAGGCCAGTCCTTTGGAAATGCAACAAAGCAAAGAGGGAAAGGAAGTATGACCGGGGGATTCAAGATCACTTAAAGGTCTTCTCACATACCTTGAAGTCTGAAAGGCGAGGGAAAAGGTAACGAACACTAATTAATATCTGAAGAATTATCCACTGAGTTGATATTATAGTGATCAACAATCTCCATGATGGATGAGAAAGATGTCTACATATACTAACCTCTGAATCTGTCGCTGCTGTAATGGGAGAAATCAGCTGACTGTGGCTTAATGAGAAGAGGAGGGAAAACATAGCAGACATTAAGTGCTGTTTGAACAAACCTCTGACAGTTTCTTTAGTGTTTTTCCAGAGCTATCCTTTACCCAATTTGGTAGCACTTTATAATAACTATACGCTATTTAGCATTTACAAATGCAAATCCATCATTTATAAAGTATGAAAACCCAATCATGAAACGCATAATAGTCAAGCTTATTAATCAAGAATAAAACATTTATAACTGTTTATAAATTGAGTTACTAATGAGTGTTCATGTTGGAACAATGCTTTATAAACTATAAATTAAGTGTTTACTCATGCTAAACAATGTGTAGTTATTATAAAGTGCTACCATAAACTTAAATAAAGAAATACAAGGCATGCAACTCTTTAGTAGTTTGTTGTAATCTAATTGGACTTCAAAATCATGTATATTTGCACTAAAATCTGCCTATAATGTCACTTATAATAGCCGTGCACAATAATGCCAAAGACAGCATTAGATATCAGTGATGTTGCTCTTACCGGATTGAGGCCATTGCGACCATATCCAGGCAAAGAGGATGTTTGAGTTGTGGTGGAATTTGGATCTATGTGAAAGTGAAACAGCAGACAGATTAGCTCATCGTGAGGCGATTTACAGTCAGACTCGGCTCTTTTCCCATATTAGATCAGACTTACTGAGCAGAATATATCTCGCCTGCTTCTTTTCTTAGCCCTTTGCTAATTGTTCCGAAACACCAGCTTCTCAGGGCTGCTCTACGTTTATATTTACAACCAAATTGCATAAGTATAGTTCAGTGAAGATAGATAAATGTTGTAAAAGAGGAACAAGAAGGCAAACACATGCTTTAGAACAACTCAACTGAGATAACAATCAGTACAACATTTAACATTTAGCAATAAAATTAACCTTTTAAAAGGTTGCTTGACAGATGAAAAGGTCATATCGTACCTTGCTGTTTATAAATTGGAGGCCTCCTGTACATGTTGAAGCCTTCGTCTGCCGATAGAAAAGAATGCTGAGTCAGCAGATAATTTATTCTAAAATATCACACAGCAGAACAAAAATTATAAATTGTAATAAACCTCTGTGTCTCATTTTTCCCTTTCAATGTTTTGAACTCAAACTTTTCTCAAATTTTCTTTTTGGTTGAGAGGAAATTTTTCGTGAAAAAAGAGTGCGATCAGTATAATAGAGCATCTGTACATATAATTTACTTACTCAGAAAAGCACAAAGGTCAGTAAAGGTTCATCACATGTATAATAATTGCAGTTAACTTTTCATCAATTGTTTAAAACAAGGCCAGCATGGCACAAAGGGGATGCCATAATGAGCACATTCACAAGAAAAGCTTAAATACTATTTATTTTATGTTTCAGAAATGATCACCAACATAATTTTAAGGATCTCAAATCGATTAAATATAAATAACGAATATAAATAGTGCTCTGCTTACAATACAGAAACCCAGACAGTGGGTTGTGAGTGATTTTCAGTTACCACCCAGAACACATGCCAGAGCTTACTGGTCTGAGCTTGTCATATCTCACAGGATAAAAAGGCTTTAGAAAAATCACAGCACTGCTATAAATAGTCAAGGTTGTAGAGGAATGTGTGAGTGAATATTTATTTATTTAATCACTCAAATCTGTTTTTATAAATACCTACTTTGATCTAGATTTTTATAAAGGATTTTTTTTTTTCCCAAAGTCAAATATGCAAAATGGGAAAGAAAAGGAGAAGATCAATGGAGTATCTGAAGGGAGCGGCTAGCTGCTCCAGTGTGAGTGTTTTCTACAGTACGGTATTGTAAGAAAAGAGTCTGAGTGGGTGAGTGACAGTGGCTGATGGCTCAGACTTTGTAACAACAAAGTGAATCACATCTCTGCCATCCATCCTATAAATGCCAACTATGACCCTTAAACTGAATTATTTTTAGTATTTGGTTGTTGGATAAATTCCTATTTCACCATTGTACTCACACAGTCCATGGTAGTTTAGAATATGAATAAAATAAAATAAAAATATAAGTGCTTGATACGTAAGGCAATAGCAGGAGGGGAGAAGGCATGCAGAACAGAGTGGCAGAAGAGCACGGGTCCTTACCTCCGGTATGAGGGAGAAAGTGGTGACATACAGGGGAAGTGGGGCATGTGTCATTGTTGCCAGAGGATAAAGAGGGAGCGAGCATCAATCCTGTTTGTTATTCCACAAAAGAAGTGGAGTGAGGAGTTGTGGAGGTAGAGGAGATGAGGAAAAGTGGTAAAGCAGAGAAAAAGTGAGCAGAGGGAGGTTAATATCTTCACAAAGGTGATAAGAAGATTGAGATAGTTCTACTTTTGTCCGCTCCTTTTACCTGGCCGGTGGAAGTGTTGTGGTGATCTGGACAGAGTGGGAGTGTAGCTGTGACGATTGTATATTGTATGAACTCCAAAAGATCCGTGGCTTGGAGATTTTGGTATGCAATTTCTGAGTTCAAAACTCTCCTGGAAAGAAGGCAAACACAAGATCAGTGTTGAATGCACAACAAATACAAATTAATTTATGAGTGTTGACGCGTATGATTTTAATAGGGGTCTGGCATGTAAGGTATGTCACCTGCAGTAAGTCTAAGTAAAGGTAATAAAACATGTATTTACCTCTATGTTTTCAGATACATTTCCTGGTGACTAAATCAGAACAGAAGAAGAGAAAGAAATGTAAGAACCAGAAAAAGAAAAAAAACATATATTGTAGACACTTCATGTGAAAACCATGTATCTCCAAATTTGTCTGATACGAAAAGAAAAACAACCTTATCAGCAACGTTTAAAATGATTTATAAGAGGAAGACATGTGCACTAATCTCAACTCTGTAATTGGAAAAAATCACAGAGGTGCGAGATTTTCACACAAAGACAGATATGGAAAATAGGAAACAAAGGGATTTTATTATAAAGGTACTTTTAGCCAATTATTCTGAGTTTGCACAGATCATAAATTAAGGCTTATTCACACAGTAGATAGCAACTAACCAATTTTGTTTTTTAATCAACTGACTCCATATTAAGTACGCAAACATTCTCTGATAGTATTTTAAGTTGCTTTGTATAAGAGAATCAACCCAATTCTTAAAGATGTAAGTATCATCTTAAAGATGACGGACTTAGATACTTAAAATGTTATCTTAATGTAGAAGTGCTATTGCTTCATAACACACACATCTGACTATTTGTTTTTTAAGCCAAGAACTTCACATGGTTTGAATCATGAATCAAACCAAGTGAACCAGTTAAAGAATGACAAACATGTCACCGGACACAACTCGGAGCGTTGAACAAAGTTACCTCTGCAGGGCTTTGCCTGTCCTGTCTGATGCCTTTGTTGTCCAAAGTAGAGGAGTTGTCGTTCACAGACTCATAAGATATCATATCAGGATGCTCTATTTCATATATAGCCTTGACTCTGGGAATGGCTGCTAAGTCTCGGTAATCAATGATCTCATTATCTACTTTTGCCTGGGACCAGGATAGGGAGGAGAGGGGAGGAGGGACACAGAGGGTGGAGGACAGAAGGAGAAGACAGTGTGGGTTACGTCAGGTGAAAGGTCAAGTCTAATACATGATTTCAGGGAGGACTTCAACTTTATCCCACAACCTCTTTTTGAGTGGTCAGAAGACTAAACAAGCGCTGTACAAGTCCATTTACCATTCACCACAATAGTCTGACTTTGGCACAAAAAGTGGACAGATTAACATTATAACATGTGGCTTGCTTGTGTTTCAACATATACATTATTTCCCAGGCTTTTAAGTATAAAACAATAAGTAAAATGTTTGTTGGCTCATATTTTAGGGTGTTTTGATGGGGGTAAAGTTTATTCCTCACAAAAATCAAAATAGACTGGATGGAGGAAACAAAAGGACACCGAAAGCGCCGGGTTGCTTTTATAATAAAATTTCAATCTGAATTGCCAATGAATTCAAATTGACCAAGCAAATACACCTAAACTCCAGATCAATATGTGGATGATTTGAGACAATTGAAAGACTCTTCATCATTCAAGCACAATTGAAATCCTGTCTCTCACACAATATAAAAACTATTTCCGATCAGTCAAGGTAAAGTTGAAAAGATATGTGTCCGAAAATTTTAATGTTCTTTAATGTTTTCCACATTGGCTTTTTTTCTAAATGTTTGTCCTCATTTACAAAAAACAAGATCCTAAGTAAGAGACACTTTTTCCATGCGATTCCCCTGTATAAATAAAGGATAAATTTAAATAAATAAAAAATTCAAGCCATGGTGAATTGTGCACCATGGAAAGTGTTGAGCAGATGTTGTCACCAGAACTTACACAGATGACCCGACCAGGACTCCCTGGTGTGCAGGAGCCCGGCCTGGAGCAGGAGCCTTCAGATGAGGATGTAGTGGGCTAAAGGAGAAATAAAACATATATTAGTTTGACTCATAGGATGCTGAGAAACTTACTGCTGCAGCTCAGGTGTTGGTTGACAGCTTCCATTGTTTTCTTCCAATGCATAGTCACACACAACTTGGTCCTCACATCTGGTCACACATGTGGGTAAAAGCAAGAACCAGGAATCATAATGCAGCAGTCTGGGCCTGGCGTCATGCAGTTTATGTGCATTGTTCCAGATTGTAATTAGCTAAAAAGCTTTTATTTGTACTTTATAATGCTCTAATTGGCCAGCCTGGTGAGCAAAGCGAGTGTGGTTAATCTCAAAACGTGAGATTACAGCCTGCTCACTCCAGAAAACCACAAGTGCAAACGGCACACCCGCTCACAATATTAACCTTTAGTTTAGGCCGGGGGAAAAAGAAATCAAGACAAGGTGTTTTTGGTCTGCCGACCTGGGAAGGAAGAGAGTGTGTAAGGACAGCAACACAGTAAACATCGCATCCTCCTTCTAACAGCATTACACCTGCATATGAACTCGTTATTTTGAGTTGTATAGATGATATTGTGACATGACATGCCTTGATAGAAATCTGAGTCACACAAGTCGAGTTAAGTTCAGGAAGACTAACCATGCAACTGTCCTCAGTCCTGCTGCTGTCTCTGCAGTCTGGGTGCCAAACTGTTGATCCTGCGAAGGCATCGACATTATGGCAACACAAAATAAAATGGCAATCAAAATGGCAATCAAAATTTCAATGTGTATTTATCCAAACATGAATCTCAAACTGACCTTGCAGATACATGTCTTCACCCTCTTTAAACATTTTGTCACATCGGCTGCATCTTGCACAGCTGGGGTGATAATGTTTCTCCCCTGCCTGCAACAGATGATGAGGAAGGCAAAAGCGTCAGAATTAGGCATTATTACCAAGAAAAAAACTAAGATATGATACTCCGGGCAGGCGATTCCAACCTTTTGGGACGTGGGAACACACTTCAAAAGATCGTATCAAATCAGGGCTTCGGATAAAATCAATAATGATCATTTCAATAAAAATGTCTGTCCGCGATGGGTTTTACACATTTTTCTCCCACATTGAAAACTCCAGAATCTATGAATATGCAAATATTAGTGACACAAGAAGTCTCCTCTGACATTTTCACATATTACACAAACTCTGCACATGCATCATTATGCACAGTGCCCAAACACCCAAGTGACGCATTATTAAAGGAGAGGGACAACACAATCATTAATTCAAGATTAGTTGTGAAATAAAAAATAAAATAAGTTAAAAATAGGTTAGTCATTTAACTAGAAATGTGTTAGAAACATCATCCGTCAAGTCATATTGATATATTTTTTAGGAAAACAGAGAACATTTAAGAAAAGTCACAAAATGTATTTCACTTGCAAGTCTTCAAATATAAATATAATCAGAAGCTTACTCTTCAATAAAAGTAAAGATTTCTCACCTCTAAGACTTTTCCAGTTATAAATTTCTGACATGCATCACATTGTATACCAAATTGAATCTGGTAGTCCCTCTCACAATATGGAACGCCATGCCTGAAAGATAAGATAACATTAAACACACATTTCTGTGTACTAGTTGTGTAAGGTACCAAGGTAGGTAGAAAAAGAATTATGAGCAAGAGATTTGTATTTACTTGCTGATATATTCTCCACTCAGCACTCTCCTGCAGGCTTTACACTTGAAGCAGCCGAGGTGCCACTGGCCACCGAGCGCTAACAGAGCCTGGCCGTTCTTGATGTCTCTACGACAGCCAGAGCAGTCTGAGAACACACACACACACACACGCACACACACACGCACACACACACACACACACACACACACACACACACACACACACACACACACACACACACACACACACACACACAAACAGGCTCTTGCCAGTCAATACTACACTAAATATGTTGGGCCAAGTCGATCTGGTGGTACACAAGTTCAGGTACCGATATTCTTCATTGTTTCAGGATGTAAATGTGTAAACTGAACTATTTGAGTTCCTGTGCTATTTCCTGTAGATTCTGTTTTTAAATAAGCACCTTTCTGTACAGTCCTATAGATAAATCCTCTTAATCCTCTATTGATCCCTGGCCTATATATAGTTGTCGGTTGCATAAGGTCAAGTTAAGATGGAGAGTTCAGGTCTGCTGGATCATGTAGTTCATAGTGAGTCATTGACCTGGCAGGATCCCAAGAAGATGACAGGATTTTAAAGGTAATATCAACTGTTGTGAGAACACAGCTGGCCAATGTCCACGGCATAATACACTGTCTGATTATGTCTGCATGGGATCAAGGTCTCAATCTATTCTAAAGCTTTAACAATAAATAGTTTTGATTAAATGTCCAGAGTAAATCATACAAGAGTGAACTTACTGCCGGAACTACTGACGTCGTTAGCAGAAGGAGACTGGGGTCGGATACAGCGCTGACAGAGGCATTCCTTTCCACTGAAGGTGACACAATCCCCAGCAGGAAAAGGCTGTCTGAGAAACAGAGAAAGAGACAGACATACTGTATACCACACAGTTCTTTGAACAAACAAAAAAACATGTGGCCTCAAAATTCCCAAAACAATACAAATACTGTTTTCACACTTACTTGCAAACGGTGCACACAAAGCAGGCTGGGTGGTAGGTCTTCCCCAGGACTGTGACCACCGCTCCCTCCACAAATTCCCCACAGCTGTTGCAGAACGTGCCGTGAAGCCGCTGGAAGTCCAGCGGGCAGAGGTAGTCACCGTTCTTCACGAAGAAACCACTTTGAGCCAGGTCACAGCCGCACACTGCACACACATGATGACATAATGAACACATTAAAGCTGAAATAATCTGTTGTTTCATTATCTTTGGATCAATGGACTCTGTGTGATGTGAAAGGTGTTGCTTGCCACTCACAACCAAGTTTTAGTTTTCGCTCATCAACCGCTCTGACAGACCCATAGTACGTGAGGCTCAGCAACAAAGTTAGCGACTAGCGGGTGAGCTAATGCAGATAGGTAGAGTAGACTAGAACACGCTTGGTTAAACTTGTTTGCCATAAAAAAAGGTTTAAAAAGGTGATAAAATGGGTGTCATGTTTTCATGAATTACATTTTTTGTTTACTGATTTATCATTTTTAATTTGTAATTTATCATTACATTTTGTTTATATTTATTTACTTTTTTCTTCATCTACATAAACATGTTTTCTATTCTAAGGTTGCGTTTTGCCCAACATTTCCTTTTCTGTGTTCTTTTTTTTGTTTTGTTGAAGAGCTTTGGGCCAAAGGTATTTGTAACTTCTAACATGAAAATTATGTTTTTTATGAATTGAATATTTTTTGTCTTTTGTATTTTGGGTCAGTACTGTTTAAATTATCAAATTGTTTCATAGTAGTAAGTTTACAGCTACTACGTAATCCATCCAAGACATATATATGCTACTTGGGCTGTCTGACCTCATGCTTCTGCCAGGGTTTCTGAAGTGTTCATGTGTTGAACAAGTTATTTGGGGAGGAGGCAGTGTTTTCTCCGAGCTTGTTGCAAGTCATTTGATACCACACAACCCGCCCAGCGCTGTCTCTCTGCACCTGCCACGACAGAATGCACAGGACAAATGGCAGAGATGCCAAGGAAGGATTTGTGCTGCTCTATTCCTGTCCTACTGTAAATCACCTTTCCTAAAAATGCTATTTTTAAGTATGAATAAAACACAAACAAACACTAATTCCTCTGAGATTGCTTCATAGAAATAACATAATGAACTGTACCTATCTTCTGATGTTCATAAATGCATGAGTGCCTCAGATTCTTAGCTGATTTTATACTCAAATAAACTGACACATAATTGTTTTCACTGTGACAGTTGTTTAATTTGCCTTCACCAAAAAAGGCTTATTCTAATTCACATTTTGAAACTTGTGATTCGGTGAAGACCACAGGGTTTTACCACTGTTAAAACACTGCAGGCTCTGAAAGTCTCTTTGTTTCATCTGCACCGTAAACATTGTCACAATGCGTTGAAAGGCCAACAACAGGAGAAGCTTGCCGGTTTCGATTAGTGGGGACAAAAGCCTGCTGAGGAAATATGTTTTCCACAAAACAAAGTAACTCTGGTGAATGACTGTCTGACGAGGTTCTCACAACCCACCATTATAGACGCAGAATATTATGTAATAAATTGAATGGCACCAGCAGGCAAACTAACCTTTTCTAAAAATAAGGTATTTTAATGCAACCTAAAGGCTCAAATAGTACTTGCGTTACTGCTTGCATTTGGTCTTTTTAAATGTGAACACAAGTTTTAATCCAACTGGAGAATCAACACTGACTTTAAATTCCTAATTTAAAGTTAAACCCCACCACAGTGTTCCAGTCCTGATGAACAGTGCCAGTAGGCAGATATTGATGGTACTACTCACCTTTGCAGGTAAAGCACTTTATATGGAAGTGGCTGTTCTGTACGCGCAGCACCTGTCCCTTGCATGGGTCCCCACATCTTAAGCACGGGATGACTTGCTTCTCCCCTGGAGAACACGGCTGGCCGCCTTCCTGAGCTTGTAGCACTGCAGGAGGGAAAGGAATAAATTAATTAGTTAAGTCTCAACAAATGAATTATCCCTGTTTACCTATATGAACGTCATAAGAAATGTCATTTTATAGTACCTGTAAAGGCCACGGGTTGGACTTTACTATCTTTTTGCCTCCTTCTTTATAAAAAACTCTCTCTTTATTAGGCTTTAATGAAGCAACAGTCATGAAACCACATGTAATTGTTTAGAAGTACTTATACACTCTCATGTATTTGCTAGTTTTAATGTTTTATCATGCAAGGAAAGTTGAAATGTCCCGAACGATTTTGTAAAGCAGTCTGTCACAAAAAAAGCAGTCTGTCACAAAAAAAGCAGTCTGTCACAAAAAAAGGTGGAAAAACGTCAACAGAGTCAACGGAAGGAAGTACTCAGATCTTTTACTTAAGTATTAATACCACATTTAAAAAAAAATACTTTGTTACAAGTCAAACTCCTGATATAAATATTACCTAAGTAAAAAGTAGTCATTAAAATATACTTGAATACCTAAAGTAAAACTCATTAGGCGGATTAAAAATCATAATATATTATATTACTGGATTATAAACATCACTTTACTGTTTCAGGTGAGACTGATTTTAATTACTTTACATACTGCTGCTTACTTGTAATAAAGCATCATAATTCATTATTTATTTATGTTTTGTATTAATAATATGAAAGTAAATGTTGTCAAATAAATGTAGTGCAGTAAAAAAAGTACAATATTCACCTCTGAGATGCAGTGGATTAGACGTGTAAAGTGTACTCTCTTTAGCTAATTCTAAAAGCTAGCAACAGAATGCTAGCATGCTCACAATGCCATCTATAATATATACAGTGTTAAACACGGCAACCATTAATGTATGTTAGCATGCTTACGCGTGTTAATTAGGAATAGACACAAAGTACAGCCAGCTAGTGGGAATGTCATTCCTTTTTCAAGTGTTTGATCACCAACATTTTCCGAACACTTCCAAACTGTTCATCCTTTTCTGCCTGAGTAGTTCATTACAATAAATACAAAAGTCCCTTCTGTCGGTGCTCACATAACTGAACGTAATTAACAGACACGCTTTCCTTGGACAGGGAAACACACACGCACTCGCACACACGGCCACAGTAATCTATCGAGTGTCTCACGAAGACAGACAGGAGCTCACGAAGAAGCCATTCTTTCTCACCGTCGATCTCGCTACAACATCAATCAGTGTTCTGCATGAACCTCATACTGTAGCAAGAACCTCATTCCTTGGACTTTTGTCTCTTTTATGTTTGCGTGGCAGGAGAAGCAGTGGATGCCAGTACAATCTAATCACGGTCCACTTGAAAGGTCTTGAATGTGATTAGCAGAGGAGAGAGGGGAAAGAATGTGGCGTGTTGAGAGCGCTGTGGAGACACCCGGCACACAAATAGATAAACACATGAACTTCATCTTTTCTTTTCATTTTTTTCATTGATACTTTTGCCAGAGAAAAGCAGACCCTCTGTATATGTGACTAACATGTATGAGTTGTGTCTCAGAAGAAAGGTTTCCTCACACAGCTGGAAGGGGGAATGATTTCAGACGTTTCCCAACTCAGTCTCGTGAATACTAAGAAAATTGAGTCAAGTACATCGGTATGTGGCCCCAGGTCTGCCCCACAACAGGAGAGATTTGTCACTATGGTAACAAGCATGAAGTAGCAAACTAGATTAAGAGACCATGCTTCCAAAAAGGTTATTATAAAGCTTGCCATAACTGATTGTACAGTTGAGGAAGACATACCAGTATACGCACATTATGCAGTGCTTTAGGGATCATGAACTTCCACAGCAGCTGTAATGCAGACTGCATTAATGCTGATCGTGATGAGACAACAACTAGTAATCAATATCTTAACATGCTAGAGGAGTCTAATTAAGTATCTGTATTTGCAAGCAATATAGGATACATATGTTATTGGAACTAAAATCTTAAAATAAAAGTATAAAAAAACGGTTTGGTCGTACTGAAAGAGAAACGACTTTGATTACATCATCCTTTGCTATTTTTTGGCTTAAATTATAGATTATTCCTGCAAATACGAGAGCAGTAGAAGGACATCGCATAGTATCGAATCTCAAAAAGAACTTTTATAACTGCCAAACTTGACAAAATCCGAGTGGGAATGTAACCCGTTCTTTCGGCCATGGGACTCCAACGAGGACTGAAAACCCATGCAAACTGGCCTTTGTCCGAGAACGCCTCAAATATTTGTTAATGACAGAGCTGTGATGCCAACACAACAACATCCTGATTATAAATGTTTGAAGGTTTTGTTTGGTTGTAAACTGACTGATGGAGAAGGACAGGTTATATACTACATTGTATGATGTGTATACAGTAATACAGCATTTGTGTGGTATTATCCTGGATATGAAGTGTATCCTTTGTACAGTATTCTTTTAGTTTATGCTCTTATGTAACTCATGTGTGGAGTCCTCAGATGGAAATATTTTAAGAATCCAAAATGTCTTCTGTAGTTTCTTGATCTCGCTCAGAACGTGAAGCTGATATGGTGTGAAGTATTAGCAAATGGTAGATTTAGAAAGAGAGCAAAGGGAGAGAAACCTGAGACGGACAGTTAATCACACAACCCATATCTCCAGCTATGAAAATCGGCATCTGTGTGTGTAAGAAGTGCGTATCTATTTTAAGTCTCAGAATCTTTTCATGTTGATGTAAATATACCTAATTGTATGAGAAGTACAAAGTACTCTTAATATACTGTGGGTATCAAATATAAGCTATGCAATGAGCTCATATAATAACTTTTTGAATGCTATTAGTGTGTTGTATGGACTACTATTTGTCCGTGCTACTATATGTGTGTTAATAATGGTCTTTAAAACTGTCGACGTCTTGAATTTCTTTTGGGTAGAACAATTTAACAGAGAACATTTCTAATTTCACTACAGTTATGCATCTACAAGGAACACTCAGGAGTCTCCCCTGATGTCAGGAGGCTTTCATCAGCCACTAGTTTAGTGAAAGGAGTGAGAGCACTTCCTCCACTCTTACTCAGTACGAGTCACGACAGCGGCACAATAGAATATCTTTCTGCTCCCTGTGGCTGCAACACAGAATAATCAGAGAGAAACACGGCTAAATTCAGAAGTATGCTGGTTTTAACCCACCGCTACGATTAGCTGTAACAGCTGTGACTGCACTTTCCCCTACTTGGCAACCACATGTTTTATCTTCCAATTCACTTTTCTAGATTTGGGAAAAAGTTCACTATATAAAAGTCACTATTTGCTAATCTTAACAGGCCAAAATGTTTGTTTTTGTTTCCAGGACTCACATACGCGGATTACAAATAACATGTAGTTTAAACAACACTGTACAGTAGAACACTATGTTAAAGAATAGTATAGCACTACGTACAAGAGCAGTTAAGACAAAGTCATGATTTGATTTGACCTTCAAATGCCACCATCACAAGTTGCAAACAAATCATAAGTAATTAAAGACAAACTTATAACACAAGCAGACACACACCCTCTCATTTTCATCCGACACCACACACACACAATCGCACATACTTGAAAATGTCTACCTTTCTCTTTCATGACAGTCTTTCTCGTCTGTTGGAGCCTCACTGCAGCGGATCACAGTGAGGACAGGAACTATGTGGACTGCTGGTCCAAGGGAAAGGGGGTGGTCCAAAACACAGAGAGCAGGAGAGTCTGTGTGTGTGTGTGTGTGTGTGTGTGTGTGTGTGTGTGTGTGTGTGTGTGTGTGTGTGTGTGTGTGTTCTTAAAGAGGACAGTAGGAGTGGTGAACATGCTGAACAAGAGAGTATTTGAATCCCAGATATTTAATGCTGATATGGTTGTGTATTATTATTTATTTTTTAGGTAAATCACACTAACTTTGTCGTGCTTCTTCTGCTTCAAATTTGGTGATGACATTCGCCTACACTAACCATCTCATTGGTGATGTATTTAAAAATGTCGGACACATATTTTCTTACTTTACAGAAAATTGCTATAATATTGGTGTGTCTATAATGGAACAGTGCAGATGATTAGGTGATTATATTACCTGCTGCTGATATTTTTGACCTTTTCAAAAACTCTAGCATTTTGTGACTTTTTGTAACTAACAAACTGAATATGGATTGTCTCCTAATACACACAGGCTTCTATAGTCTGCATAGAAGTAATTAAACCTGATAAATGAGGTACAATATTCCCGATAAGTGTGGTTAAAAGTTTGAGTGGAGACAGCTGTTAAATCAGTCAAAGGCTTGTCAGCAGTCACAGATTACTCACATGTCCATATTATAGTCTGATTGATCAAAAACCTTCAATACTCACGTGAATGAAGAGCTGTGGGGATGAATAGTGATGCCAGTTGACAAGCAGACATAATATTAAATGCGTACAACACTGCTTGTCTATTAGCTTCATCTCTCGTTATTAAATAAGAATAAAGCAGACAGAACATGTTAAATATAATCATATGGTACATGAACAAAAGAAGTTATGGCCAAAGTATAGACTGCAATGACAAGTCTTTAAAATACCACATAAGGAAGTAAACTATTCTTTACCTGACATCTCTGCAGGTATACCGTCTAACTTCTCACACAAGATGTAGTCGTCAGGGTTGATGAAAGGCAGCTGCTCCATCATGGACTGTTTAGGAATGAGGTAGAGAATCTCTGCAATTTCTCCATCTTCAATAATCGACATGCGCCTGACAGAGTTCTTCCTCTTGACCCGGTCCAAAACTACCATTTCATTGCTGTGGCTGGAGCCGCAGATCTTGCCCAGACTGCTGAGGTTGAGGTGGCCCAACATGCTCGTGCCCTCAAGGCTCTTTTAGGCTGCAGACTGTCACCAAGTGAGAAACCATGAAGCAAATCTTGAGATGTTAAAGCCCTCTGTTGAATGCCAGGTATTAAGTTGCCCTCTAAGACTGTGTGACTGACTCAGTGTGTGTGTGTGTTGTCCATCAGGCTGTCAAAGACTAACTCCTACCACACGCCCCTTAAGAAGATTAAGTAGGGTATATTTTTAGGGTTTATCTTCATGCTAAACCGAGGATCTGAGCTCAAGGAAGTCTCCATCAGGTAACCTTCTAGCCTTTATTCCCGTGACCTTAACTCACCATCATATGCAATGCAACATTTTAGTAATCTAGTGATTGAAGAAGATTATGAGCTCCATTGTATCATCGAGTTATGTATGCAGCTAAATCATTTGATTGTATTTAATGTCTGTCTGATCTTTGGTTGGATTCCAACTGAATACAAGGACCAGCTAGAAACTAAATATTACATTTTCAGGAACCTTCCCTAAGCCCAGGCTGTAAATATTGTACATGTGATTGATTGTTTTCTCTCTCTGTAATCTGCTGCTATTTGGCATGGACTGCAGTCTTTTGAACGCTTAGCTTTAGAGCAGGGACAATTTAACCTGGAACAGAGTCAGGGACAGGAGTTTGGCACCATGAACCAGGAAATTTAGAGTCCAGAAGTATTTAAGGACTGCAGCATTATTCAAGACCGTCTGTCTGTCTTGATGAGTTATGGCACTTTCTAATCTGCTTTTAATCAAAATGCAATGCTAAAAACTACTCACTGTGCCATGTGTGAAAACGGGCAGAAGTAGATTGAAACTGCACAAGCTGTAGCAAGTTAAAAAAAACTGCACAAATACTCATATAGTGCAACCCATTCTTTTTACCTTTCTTTCTCTGATGGGAGTGCACATTTTTAGGAATTGACTAATAGCATTCAAGCTAGGCGCCTTAACATTAAATGATGTGCCCGTCTGTATCATTTTAGAGGATGAGTAAGTTCTCCTGCATTTTAGTTAGTTACAGCTGATGTATTCTATTTTCAGAAATAAAGAAAAATAGCAATTAAATGAATGGCAACTTAAAATATAAATTGGCACAAATGGTACAGCAAGTAATGTGCGCAGGCTCAAAGGAATAAGAGGGAAATGTGTGTATACTGAAAACATGTCACTCTTACTTGCCATATTTGCCCGTAGATATTTAAAAGCAGTCTACATTTTCACAGTTGTTGACAATATGATGGGTGTGATATGAAGCACTGTTATCATGACTAGCTCCCCTAAAATACCCACACTGACCCACAAAAAGAAACCTGGAAAGTAGAAGTAAAAGTCATTAGGATAAACAATCTCTATAATACCATGCTTACTACAGGAGCAGTAGACTTATCCATTGCAAACAAATGTCTCAAGAGCTCTACCTATTGGCCGTAATGTGCAAAACATTCTGTGATCTATTTAGAAGAAGATTACACATGTTAAACTGGTCAATCTGATATTGCATATTAGGATTGTAGAGAAATATCTGGCTCTGTATATTCTCCTTCTTGGTGAGATTGCACTCTCAAAACAGCATTTTATTTTTGCGGTTGTAAAACTGTTTAAGATCCCTTCTTCAAGAACATTGTGAAATCTCTAACATTGAACAAACAAATAGGAGGTACAAGTGTTTCACGATAAAAATCATTTAAAAAAAACAAACAGGCATTACATTTTTATGACGTGCATGTTAGCGGGAACATTCCCACATTTGATGTGGATGCCCAATCAGTGTTGGTGGTCAATTGACTGCATCTACCATATACATAAAAGGTGTCAAATATTTCCTTTATGATTAAGCGACCTAAATTACGTTCACACAGTCAGTTACGGCAGTACAGTTGGAAGCTAAAGCTTTGAGAGAGTTTGATGTTTTACTTACCTGTGCTACTGTAAATACGGTTTAACAGGGATTTATTGATTCCCACTCATTAAACTGCTCCATTATCTGCAGTAACAACAGCAGACAGAATGGAGAGGTCATGTGGTTTTCAGTGAGGTGTTCAGTACATAGAGTCCCTTTTGAAGTGTTATATGTAAAATACAAATATAAAAAGAGAAATGTTTAAACTTGAATAAAATGTGAACAGATCTTAGGAGTTTTCAGAACGAGATCTGACCGCCTCGTCCTCGTCCTCCTGCTCTTCCTCTCCCTGGTTGAGCGGCTCTCTGTCGGAGTCGCTCTCTGCCTGGCCTGTCCTCTTGGTGGTCTTGTTCAGGATCCCGCCCTGCAGAGCAACACATATTAACTGAACACACTGTACTGTATTCTGTGCTGTAGTCAGCTGACAATAGATACACACAGAACATTTATAAAATGATGCACAGACTGTAAGACGTCTGACCTGTCTGTGATCAACAATGTTGAGCAGCACTGCGGTGACGATGCAGCTGATGGTGTTGGCCAACATGAAGATCATCATCCTTTGCCAACGCCACAACGGAATCTTAGTTTCACTGGTCAGGAAATGGAGAAAGCATTGAGGGTAAGTAAAGCTCTAACATTCAGCATGGACCATCAAGTGCACTGCAATGAGATCCTTATCTGAAACATTTACTACCTGGACTTGGTGCCCAAAATCTGCCCAACGACAAGATTTGACAACCCAATTCCAACCATCTGTACGGAGGTGGCCAGGCCCATGGCTGTTCCCAGAGTCGCCTGAGGCACCACGAGGGGAATAGACGGCCACATGCTGGCCTGGAATACAGCACATATAGTTGAAATTAAAGTAGAGCACAAATACATTTTCACTACCCCAAAGTATTCGAATTGAGACAAATGAATCACTTATAAACAATGTATATGCCACGAGTCCTTGATCATTTCTATAGGACTAAAACCAATAAATGAACTACCTGAGGGAAAGCAGACGTTAGAAATTAAAATGTTTAAACAATGGCTTTTTTTGTTGAAAAAAAAAATTAAAACAAAATATCAAGAGGTTAAAACATAAAAAATGTAAATTAAAATATAAGAAATAAACAATGGCTTCGACATGAACTCACAGCAGCAAAGGAGTAAGTGATTCCCAGCCATATGGTGGACACGAGAGGAGCAACAAAGGTGAAGGCCAGCAGTCCAAACACAGGCAGCGTGAGGACGGCACAGCCCAGTGCAAACACGCCGCGCAGCCCTACGTAATCCTGGAACAATCCCAAGAGAGGGTCACGTGTTACACCAACTGACCTCCACAAGACTGCCTTTCGAGCTTAGAGTGTGGAAACAGCTTTAGGTTACATATGCTTACAATGAGAATGCCCACGCAGGCTGAGAGGACCAGTGAGCTGTCATATACCGCCCCGGCGACATAAGCCGCCTCCTTCTGAGTGTAGCCGCTGTATTTATCCTGAATGAACTTACTGGACAGAAAAAAATACAGCAGTATGTTAAAACATAATTGTTCTTTTAAGCGTTTATGCCCGGAGTTCATTACAATACAGTGATATAAAACCTGTGTCGATAGATCTACCTGGCATCAGCAATGAACGGGAAGATGCCGTTGTAGAAGAACATGATGGTGAGCACCAGCAGCCAGTATCTTAGCGACAGGAGCTTCACATCCTGAATCCTCTACACATGCACACACAAACAAATGAGGTAATCGTTAATTTAAAGAAAATAAGTGAGGTCAGATTCTCCATCTTTGCACTTTATAAACAGGTTATATGTGAAAGGTACAGTTCGTACCACTTTGCGGGACTGCTCTTGGATGGCGCCATCGAGACCCAGCTGCCTCATACCGATCTTGTCCAGGCCACTGACCAGAACGGCAGACACAAAGCCCAGCACACATAGTAGTGCCCCTAGAACATATCATGTGAAAAATACTCTTACTTGAACCTTTTCCTTTTCTTTTAAATTTCATTATTATTGCCACAACCCTTGAGGTTTCTCTCCCCTTTATGTATTACCTACCACCCCAGAGTGTCCACTGCATGCCATACTTTTCTTCGAACCTTTGGGTGAGGAAGAAGTTCAGGACTGAACCCAGGCGAGAGAAAGCCAGGGTCAGACCGAAAGCCAAGGCTAGCTCCTTCCCTCTGAACCAGAAGGCTGTGATGCGGTTCTGAACAACTTATAAGGAAGTAAAATGAGAAGAGCAGTTAAGGAATATTCCTCTGAGTTAACGCCGCTAAGAGTACGTATGTGACCTCTGGGACGGTGGCCTTACTGGTCAGAGATCCATTGCCTGATCCAAACAGTAGTCGCCCTGTGAGCATGAGCGGCAGCAGATAGGGAGTTCCTTTGAAGTGGGAACCCAGTGCAAAGAGCGACGAGCCCAAAACACACAGAAAAGAGAACAGAAATACTCCAACTGCAGAGAGGAGAAAAGGTGAAACGGTTTACCACGAGTTAGCATAAATCAGTTGTTTGATTTGCAGGAAAGATATTGATCTATTTTTGTAGACTTACAGCGGTTTCCTAATTTGTCAATCAGGAAGCCAGCCATAATCACCACGACTGCATTCCTGTTGATAGAAGAACAGAGCAACTGTAACCGTTTTCTGATAAGCCGTTATCAGCCTGCAGTCGAGTCAATAAGTGTGCACTTACGTCCAAGCATAGATGGCATAAAGAAGATTGTATTGCTGAGGGCTCATCCCTAATCCCACCACACAGTCAACTGTGCCATTGATTACGGTTGCATTGGAACATGTCAGGTTCTGCCAGATGAGGGGAAGCCAGGGATTTAAGTTATTATCCACACAGAATGGGACTACAGATGCAAATTATCTGAAGATATAATCTAGTACAGTGCATCAAATGGTGACATTTATGTTTGAACTGTACATGGCTCCTTTTAAATAAAGATAATTAAATTAAATGATCTAACTAGCCACAAACTGAGGACGAAGCTGTAATTTTGACACCAAACTGCAAAGACCCTGGAAATCAATTGATATAGATGGTATCTTTAAGATGGTCTGTCTGCCCTGCTACCTCTCACTTACCCCTTGGAACTGATCCTGCAGCACACTCGGGATGTCGAAGCAGAAGTAGGAGCCAAATGTCAGCAGGCAGTTGAAGAACAGCACCACAAAGCGGTAATACACTGTCAAAAAAAATAAACACAGAATGTTAATTTCTCCTGAAGTTTAACGTTCATTGAAGAGCCCGACTTCACTCTGAAAGTCACAACATGGACAGGAAGAGATGCACACATCCCCGGACACTTCAATCACATGTACACCAAGAGCAGCTTGTCACAAAGACTGATAAAGGAAAACATTCCTGCCCACTGCTATAAGACTGTATAATAAGTCACCTCTGGCCCGATCCTCTGTAAATTAATCCACATCAATAGCGCCTGCACTGCTTTTGTTGTTTAGTCACTTAAGTACATACTTCTATTTCACTGTATATACACTTCATAGACATTTTTGCACTTTCTTTATGGTTTAATTTTCTTAAATTGAATACGCTCTGCCTACTATTTTTGATTCTTCTATGTAACTTGCTTGCTGCTGACACAAACACATTTCCCCGTGGGGATGAATAAAGTATACATCTATCTATCTATATTTTCATTGAAAGCTCATTTAAATACATTGGCAGAATATATTCCAAACAGAAAATATGTGAGCACCCTGATGGAAAATCTTATGTCATACGCCTTTTATTCATTATTGGTTTTGACATAGTGCTTTTTTTTCACACAAGCTTCTCATTCTGCATAGCAAACCCTTCAAGTGAAGGAACAATAAGAAGAGCACATTTTTAAGTGCATTTCCTTTCATTCAGCCAAATGGGGAACGTCGTGTTGTTTACCTCACTGGGGAAAAACAACTGCTTGTGTGAAAGAATTTCAGCTGAACTTACAATTCATTTCTGCTACCAAGTCAGGGTTTTTAGTCACGTGAGCTCCTCAGCAACACTTAGCTAAAGCATAAACTGCTGAGTTGGTCTTTTAGTGGCCCAGTTGTTCAGGGAAGTACCGACATAGATGTTTACGAGGCAGACGACTGGTTTTCGATTTGTTGACAACAGTATTTTCTTTGTGGGAAACAAAACTCTGTACGGACCTACCTTTTTCCGCCGGTTGCGTCATAGTGAGTAATAAAAAAAAAGGACAGTAGCTATAAAATAAAACGTCCGAATCCCATTCTTCTTCAGTGTTGTTTACATGAACATACTGGTGAGCAGGACCACAGCTCTTTAAGCTGCATGGAGGCACCTTGTGACGCGCGAGGACGCAGCGGGTTGTTTGGAAATCTACTCGCGCTGTCTGCTTCTCGTGGGCAATAATTACAGCACCAGTCGTAGCAAAGCCGCGACTGCCCCCTATTGGCAAAGAGGATTATCACCCTGCAGCTACTTTAGGTGAATGCAGGGTTTAACTTTGTTTTTATTTTGAGCAATATTAAACTATTTTAAAACAACTGCCTGTGTCATCTCAAAGATATTTTATTAAAAGGAGTGAATACAGTGAAAGCAGAATACACCTGAGGCATCTTTCAAATTGTAACAATTTAAGTTGGAGCCATTTTTGCTAAACCAAACACACTGAAATGAATACCATGTTAGTCTGCTCCTACTATATAAAATTAAATATACTGTCAGAATATTTTCTTGAGCCTGTATTCACCACCAGTGGACATATGTTATAAACACGTGATAAACCTGACAAAACAACTGCTGAATTAATAAATCCAATATTGCATACCTATAATACATTTATATAAAATATACAGTCTCATTTACATACACAGTTAGTAATTTTTAGCTGTTTATATGAAAATGTAAGAAATAATTCAAGATTCAAGATATCTTTATTGTCATATGCACAGTATAACAGGCAGTTATTCTGTACAATGAAAAGCTTATTTTGCTGGGTCCTCCTAACACAGAATTACAATAAACTTTAAGAAAAAAAGATAAATAAGGCACAAAATATAGTGACAGTATTGACCCAGTAAAATAAGCTTTTCATTTTTTTATTTATTTTTAAATTGTCCCCTAATATCGAAGTGACAATCTAACAGTACATTAAATGTGGGGGAAGCCAAGACCCTACCTTACTAGGTTATATTGGTAACCCCACCTAACACGGGAGGCCATCTCATTCTCCACACACCTGAGCGCCACCGCACACACTGCGCACTCAGAGCAGTGCCGAGCTCACCCGGTAACTCTGAGAGTAACACGTGTTCTAGGCGTGTCCCGAGCGCTCTTGCCGAGTGACGACACTGCTTGCCAAGGAAGAACAATATCATACTTATCTTGTATGTGTTGTACTGCATCTGGCCTCAAAGTAATCTGGCTGCCCTGGAGATTTCATATTTGCATTTTTCAAAAGAAATACTTAATAAAAGCCGAGAAATAACATTTTAATATATTTTATATTAATTTTATTTTATATATTATATTTTTATTTTAATGACCTTCATGTTGGGAAATAAAATGTACAGAAGGCATATTGTTTATAGACGTACTGATTTAATGAATGTGACATGTTCACACGTTCACCGGAAGTTTGCCCTTATTTTGAAGCCAGTTCTTACACGCTCGTACCGTAAAGCTTAGTACAAACACGTACCGTGTTCACAGGGTCCATCTCTATAGAATTGAATCCAATTTGATATCAAATTCTAGTAAATATATCATCATGTAGAGTTAAATATGAACACTAAATAGAGTAAAACATACTCTGAATTATTAACTCTGAGGCAATGGTAGATGTTACTCTATTTAGACAAAAACATATAACATTAGTAAAAATGGTCTGCCTCTTTTGAAAATGTTTCTAATGAGCTACCAGGTAAAGGCGCGTTTATCACCTTTTGTCCCTCAGCGGACACCGTCGAGACGATCTAAACATAATCTATCTGTTACAATGATCCGATGCGTTCAAGGGGTTTTTGATTATATTTTAAACGTATGAAATGTCTGCTTTGCGGAGAGTTAAAACATGGGAAATATCTGAATCCGAGGAAAGCGAAGCGGAGACAAAACGTGATGAGGGTGTTCAAATAGTAGCGATCAGCACAGCGGAGGAGCAGAGTTCAGACAAGTGCACAACTCTCCAATCGTCGTCACCCACAAACACGGAAAGCAGCAGTCACACTTCTGCTTTGTCCACTCCGCGACCAGATGGACGTGGCACACCAAGCCCTGCAAGGAAACGCCGCACCAAGGAGGAGGTAGAGGCGGACAGACAGACAGCCAGAGAGAGGAAGGAGGCGAGAGAGAGGCAGAGAGCAACGAGAGCCCAGGAGAAGGAGGAGAGGAGACGAGAGCAGCAGAGGAGGAAAGAGGCTGCGGAGAACCTGAAGCGTCTCCGGCCAGAGAACTGCCTGAAGTGTCTGACTGTCTGCGTGGATCCAGGTACGCCGTGCTGCCTTCAGGTGCTCTCGGAAGTCTATTCCACCGACGTGATTGGAACAGCTTGTCAACAGTTGGGAAAATATTGATAGAAAAAATACAATAATACATGCTACGAAATCCGCATACTGCAAACATACAGGGGATATTGATTTAAAGTAGAATATTTTTATTTGATATTTACATTTTAGGAAATGTATTTTTCCATTCATTCTTTTTTTTGATTTTGCCACAGAAGTATAACATAGCTGAATGGCTGTCAGTTTGTAATGTGTATTGCTTATATAAGGAAGTAAGTGCAAACTTTTGACAATGACAATTCCATGCAGGACAATTCATATTTACCAGGCCTCATGCACAGGTGTTCATCTAGAAGCCTGTCTCTGTGTGCTTTTCTTCCAGCCCTTCTGCAACAAGATGGCTCAGACATCTTGCTGGACACCCTCACTGCCTTTGAGTGGAGGTTTACTATCGAGTCCCAGCAGATCCCACACAGCATCGCCTGGATCCGAGATTTACCTCAGGTAGTAGGCACCTCATACTTCTCGTGAAATTTGCTGTATTTCTACTGCCTAACATATTCTTACATTCTCTACTACCTCGGGCTCATTACGGTTTTGTCTTTTGCAGGGGGAAGATGGATCGGTGGAAGAGGAGCAAGTGGCTCTGGTGCTGGGTCTCAATGACTTTGTGGAAATGGTGATCTCTGTGAAGAAAGTAAGAAACCGTTTGAAGGTGTAATCATTTAACTTTGATGCCAGTCTACATGATGGCCCTCCTCTGTGTCATTTTGTTTCCACTGCAGATGCTAGACAGCGAGGGGGAGGAGTCAGGGACGGGGTCTTTCCTCGGTCCAATATTGGAGTGTCTCAACCGGGATGCTAAGAAGGTGGTCACTCTTTTAGTGACAGACTCTCAGCCAGATTACAGGTCAGTGTGTGTCTATGACTGATTGTGGCCTCTGATGGATAGATACTTTCTTATTGACCAAGTTTACACACATATTCTGCGTTAGCTTCCATGTACACACTCTGATCTGACTTATTGGTTTATTTACCAACAGGTCAGATGCTTATGGCGTGCATTTACTAGATGAGATCCTCCAGTCCAAATCAGGGTTGGAGAACCTAGACGTCCAGGAGGTCAGTTTACTTTGAATCTGAGGATTAGTTGATCTAACATGTTCTATTTGTAGATGTTGCCACTCACCTGTATGTTTCAGAGGGTAAGAGAGAGCTAAACAGTGTACATACTTGTCACGTTCCTGCACACTTGGTGATTTACGATAAGTTTTAATGATTTAATTAAGAGGGGTGTCTTTGATATTGTCTCCATTTCTCTCCAGGTTTTTGTGTACCTACAGCTCTGTAAGAATATCACCCTGGTCTTCCTGGGTGGCTGGCAGGAGGTCACTAACCATGTGTGTGCCATCACCAAAGCCTTATCAAAGCGCCCTTTCAAGTACGAAGCCACTTCTGTCATCATCTCACATTAACAGACAAGGAAATCTTACCTGACTAAGCTTACCTCACTTTCAAGATGTCCTTCCATGTATTTTCAGACTGCTGACAGAGCGAGGAGAGCTGCCCTTCTGTGTGGACGGTTCATGGGCCAGCGGGGTTCGGGTAGAGAGGGATGGCTCGGGGCTGATCCAGGTCTGGAGCAGGCAGATCCAGCAGCTGAACAGAGTTAGTCCTGCTGTGGCCTCCACTGTGACTGCAGCCTACCCGTCTCCGCAGCTGCTGCTGCAGGTACACCACCTGATGATGCTTCAGTATGGTCTTGTAGAGCTCAGTGCATAAAGAGGGGGGTCCTGAAAAGCTTTACAAGCTTTCTATGTTGTTTTCTATTGCTATTCATAACTAAAAACCTTTTAGGATGGATAAAGAATAACCAATTTCCAATGTGTTTTTTTTTAGGTGTACCAGAGCTTAGAGTCAGAGGATGCCAGAAAGGGGCTTTTAGCTGATCTCTTAGTGAAAAGTGGAGGTAAAGAGAGACGAGTGGGACCGGAGATATCAGCTAGAGTTTACCGCTGCTTCACTGCCCACAACCCGCAGCTTGTCCTGGACTGATCTGTCCACTTGAGAACCAGATGGACGGATGTCAGCGAGGATTAATCTGGTATCTAATGACACTTTGTCACCACTAGGTTGTTAATGTGTTAATGAATTGTTTACAAGCTAAGAATATGCCTTACATATCATGTCCACCTTCCAGTAAAGCACTATTTATACTCATCTGAACTTCAACAGATTTGAGGAATATAATATATTTAGTAAAATAACTAGTTATATGATTTATACTACCTTTATACAATATTTTTGTTTGTTGAACAAATGTGAGATGTATTGTTATAGTTAGAGGAACCTTGATAAACTACTTTTTTTTTTTGTTTACCTGTAAAATAGCCTTTACAATGAGCTGCAACAGAATGTTTTTTGTTTTATTTTAGAGAATTTCCAGAGTAAGAAAAGTAATAAACAAACTGTAAATAAAAAAACAAAGCCTAAAAAAAAGAAGCCAAATATTGATTACAAAACACATTTACAAAATGTAATTTCCATTGTATCAAAAAAGCAACTATTTTTCTCCCTGGAGTCTATCCCTGAAATAATGTTTTTGTCAGTCTAATCTGGCAAACTTTAGGCCTTCCAAAGACTGACTGGTAGATAATTCTTCTTATTTTTTATTAATAACTCAATTATATAAATTGGTGAAGTTGTGAATGAATAACCAGGATGTCACTCTAACATCTAATCTTGATTAAATGTCTTACTCACTACACACTCACTCCCGTCTCCTTATTCATCGCCATTGTTTGAATATCACAATATTGTTAAATAAAAAGGAAGCAAGAATCGACTCAAACTAAGTATTGGCTTAATCATTATCTCCAAGATTTCCAACTGGAGATGTCGATGGCAATGGTAGAATAGCTGTCTGCCAAATACGTATTGACTGCAAGGTCAAGTCCAGCGGCATCTTTTGCATTGGTAGTCCTCCGGCTCAGAACTGCAGCTGTCGTAGTCGCTGCTGGGAGAACTTGGAGGGTAGTGCCAAGTGCAGGGATGAGCTTGAGATGACATTTGACAGGGGCAGTGGTATGGGACTGTGTCAAGAAACGGGCTGGTGCAGGGGCTCGGAGAGGTGCAGGCACTCAGGGTGGAGACTGGGCTCGGGATAGGGCTGGAAGGCAGGCTCATCTCCTCGTGGAAATCCTCGAGCAAGTCCTCGCGCTGCTCTGAGGCTTCGGGGTTGCTGCTGAGGGAGAAGACCCAGCCTAGCTGTAGGTGGAGGACGGTGCGCAGGCCCGGGGGCAGCTCTATAGCATTAAGTACATCAGGGCATCGAGGCAAAATTTGACGGAACCGGGCACTGCAAAGGTACTGCAGAGAGGTGGGTGTGTAGCAAGCACGGATCACCTTCATACTGCTTTTAGCTGCCGTGGAGCACACCATGGGGTAGAACTTCTTATTCTGTAGCCTTGTGGCAGCAACACCTGCAAACGCCATGAGGCAGTCGTAACTAAAATGCAGTTTTCTTGTGTTTTATGGAGCTTGTATTACAGAGAAACACGCACCTATACAGCGCCGATTCTTGTAGAAGGTCAGGGTACCATGCCAGGTGTCCAGGTGCACACCTATAATGGACCCCTGGCCAAACCGAGAGGAGAACTTCACTCGGTTCCCTTTGTGCTGGAGGAGTCCTTTAAACAGATTTAGATAAGAAACAGGATGTATATTTTATTTTCTGTGGTGGAGGAAGTATGTAGAAATATATTAATAATACTACAATGGAAAAAGTACCTGGTTCATACATTAGGGGTCGCCAAAGCAAGTTAATTGCATAGTTTATCAGTTATTCTGTATGGTTATTGTTATGCATCATAAAATTATTAAAATATGTCACTCAGGGGTCGTCACTTTACTCATGCATTTTTTGACATGCATTTAAAATCCTACTTATGTGAAGGTGCAGAAGTGTTATCAGAGAAATTATATGAAATTGAATGGATCAAATAAGAATAAAAAGGTATTCATTAACCACTGTGTGTGATATATGATCATATATTACATCATTAGATTGTATGCATCATACAAGGGGCGGGGCTGTGGCGAAACCCATGACACAGATGCAATAAACTGCCTCTCAGTGGGGTATCCATGTTCTAAACCTTTTTCTTTGATATACGGCTCGTTTGTTTAGTCCTTTTGTCCAGAGGTTCCCGATTTAGGGTTCGTATTTTGTTGAACTTTTCACCACTGGGGGAAAGTCTCCGTACTGTTTCACATATCACTCTTATAATTCATGGTATATTTCCAATTTGTATTGAAATACCTGTGTAGGAGAGTCCCCAGCTGTCTTCATCGTGGCCCAGAAGGCTGCCAAAGCTGAATTTGAACTTCTCCATATTTACCTCTGCAGTTCCAATTCCCACCATCTACACCAACAAAACAGTCAAAACATGATCAAAACAGGTTAAGTAGCCTTATTCTAGATCTCCTCTATACGATCTGATTGCAATGATCCTCAAACGCCTGCTACCCACCATATCGGTTCCGTAGACGGGAGAGGTCATCTTGACTTCCCAGAAGTGCTGACCGTCTGCGAGCTCCTTGGTGCCACGGATGGCGGCTGTGCCACAGCTGTAGTCTGAGTGAAAGCTCACCTTCCTATTGTCACAGCTGAGTAAAGCTGCGGAAGACGTGAAGCACTCGTCCCACTCCCAGTCAAAACCTGAGAACACAAACGCACTGACGTCTATAATAGCTGGATAGTTATGAGTTCATACTTTGTTCATTGCAATATCTGAACAACTATTGAATGGATTGGAATATGTAGTTATATGCTCACAAAGCCAATTTGTAATATCATTTCATAATACTGTGAAAGCTGTATGATGTTAGAAATAGTCTGCCCAGCTTCAACACCACACTTGTGCCAATTTACAGCGTATTCTGCTGTGTCCATATGGTGTATTACTGTCATCAGCTTTTGCTCACCCTCATCCTCCTCCCCACAGAGGCAGTCACTGGTGACCCCAAAGCCAGGGCTGAGCGCTTCCAGTCGGTCACACTGGCAGAAAGACTCCCCGATCACCGGCACTATGCTGGGCAAGGCAACCACGTCAGATTCGGCCTCAGGACTCTCCAAGTAATCCGCCTCAGACTCCATGTCGCTGATCTGGTTGACACAAACAGCATGAACAGCATCTTGTAAGTTTATCGACGTGGCCATGATCCAGGGATATTGGCTTGGTAACAGAGAGAGGATTTAGATCCAGTGGAGGGTGTGAGGATTGTATTCAGCTTTATATAAATTCCACTGGAAGCCCTGATGCCTTTTCTTAAAAAGAATAACGTCTTGGCGGCGGCAAGAAAGAGCAACCTGGAAGAGCCTGGACGGAAATACCACTCAATCTTGCTTTCTTGAACGGTCGATAATCCAAAGAGCCAAATGAGAGCCATGTTTCAAAGACTCAACAAGATAACCTTTTACCTAAAAGCTGTTCATGGTTCCTATTGGTTACAGAAGTCATGTGTGCTAGCAAGTAAAATTAGACCTCTTCCAAAAATACTGTGCCTCCTTTCCTTGCCTTTGAAGACCCAACCATCTCTTCCACACAGACATTTCAGTCATGGAACCGTCCCAGTGGAAAACTACTGGTACTCAGGTAGAACTATTATCTGTCATATCTGGTCGTAACATATTTGTTCTGATGACACAAACTTTGTGGTTTTGTATCTTCTTACATCAAGTAAGTGTCTCTTTATCCAGTAATAATACATTTGTATATGTATCTCCCAGTCCTTTTTAAAATTCTATCTTTTCTGCTCTACACTTTTCTTTTCACCTCACAAGCCCCATGTCTCACCTGTGTTGTTGTTTGGCCTTCCCATTCCTGCCTGTCTGATGTCTGGATCACTGCCATGGCATCTGTCTCTTGTCGTGTCTCGCTCCAGGCTAAATGCCGAGCGCGGACGTTCTTGCCTCTTCTCAGCATGGCAGCTCTGTGGACAGCAGACCCAACACATTTACGACCAGCTGGCATGTGTGCAGCAGGCCCTTTCCTCCTTTATGTCAAGTAAGGGCAATGTTGAACTCCTGGTCCACAGTTTATTTGTTTGCCGATGTCATATTATTTTTGGACACATACAAAACCATATCTACTTACACATTTTTGAAACCTAGAAGGCTGTATTCAAGGAAGAGAGACAGAAATAGCTCCCCATTTCAAATTGAAGAGGGCTTTCGGGGATTTAACAACAAACAGATTCAGCTGAATATGAGTTTAAAAGTGCAAAATTAGGTCTCAAACAAATGAAGACATATCCTAAATCTAACATTAGAGTACATCACCTTCAATTGGTTGCATTATTTCTAAATTTGAAGATGGTTACTTCTGTGGTTTCACTGAACGGAAATTAGGTCAGTTAAAATTGTGAATAGCAAATATTCACACCAAGCTTTTCTCACTTCAACAGTGTGTTCACTAACCTTTACTCTCCTTACAGTCAATGTGAAGCTACAAAATATCTTTGTCAGACTGATCTTTGTGCGCTAGATCGCCAAGCTCTATCTGTCCCATATGCCGCAGTTGGCAGCAGGAAATGTTTCCATGCACTTGTTTAACCTTTAAAACCAAACCCTGTGCTTTGCCACTGTGGCAGCTTTACTGCTCGCTAGCTTCCTCTATAGACACATATGAGGTCCTGACCAAGTGACTACTATGTGTACCAATCACAAATGACATCTTCTAATATCCTTGTGCTAATATCACAGAATTATGTAGCACTTTCAATTAGTACAGAAGAAACATTTACAATGAAAGTGCATTCACTGATTCAATAAATGAGACCTTCTCCATGTGTGACATATCTACGTTTGAGGAAACTTTAGGGGAAATATAAGTCAAGGTATGACACAGTGTGACACAGGGAACGATGTCAGTATAACAGAGTAGTATACATGGAAAACGCATGTGCATTCAGTGAAGCTGAAGCATTTCCAATGACGAAAACTTAATTGGCACTAAACGGTTTGTATTCCTAAAGTATGAAACTATTTTTGATAACTTCCCCCTCTCTGCTTCCAAAAACCGAACAGTATATGTTTGCTATAATTAAAAAAAATCATATCTGTGTTGAACTGTTTACCACTTTCACAACCAGTAACCATTATAATAAATTGCCTCAGTTGAAGTTGACACCTCAACAAGAGTATTTCTTTACTGAACGCTGTACCTGATAGCATGTCATAGTTAATGCCACCACTGAGAACAGCAGCTTGTGACTGCTTTGCAAGCAGGTGAAGGAGGTAACTGATATAATTTAGATTAGTTAGTCTGAAGCTAGTCTCACTTTAATTGGGCTTTACCCTACATAATGTAAATGCATCATCTGGAAAACACAGACCTCAAAACAAACTAACTCTAACTTTGTCAGCCAGTGTTCAGACTGATACCATATGAATACAGTTGCAGTGGGCCAGTGACAGTCTTTGTTTCCATGTTTCAGATATTAAATGACTGAAAATCCCACCACTGCCCATGTCCTGCCCAAACTTTATTTTCAAAATACACCAGAAGCAAGTCATTCTAGATAATAGCATCTGCTTTATGTTTAAATCTCAGCATATAGACTATTACATATAGACTATAGCATATAGACTACTGTGTATTCAGTATACCACTTCAGCCGATGTGCTTTATTTAAATCTTTATTCTAACTTAGCCAGTAAACTCAATTAACCACATTACAGCATGCGTATCTCCATTCTAACAGCAGTTGTGCTCTTACCTTACAGTAGTCGTCCTATACACTGTGTTGCAGTGGCTCATTTGAATGTCAGTGTGTCTCTATATCGGACCGTGTGACAGGTGGAGTTCACGCTCTGCCCCACTTCGCAGCAAGCAAGACGTAAACATGACTTCTCCACGCCCTCATCGCATGCTTATTGGATACGACGCTAAAGGGGGAGGGTTTTATGTTGACTTATTTGTTTATCCTTACCTTAGTGAGTAACTATTTAATACCTGTGGTCTTTTTTTGTGGCAAATGATTACACTGATGAGAACCACTATTGCAAGTGACAGAAATTATTAGTATATTTATCAGCCATTCAACAGACTTCTAGTGTAGTACAAGTATATACTACTGCTATATATATACATATATATATATATATATATATATATATATATATATATATATATATAAACATTTCACAACCAGGAAAGCACAATAATCACGTTCTTCCCAGGCTCTGCCAAACATTTTGAGCATCTGTGGTGGTGGTGAATGCGCCATGGTGCGCACCGGCAGCCTATTGGTGGCCTTGAAAGAGAGGCGGGACTTAAGTGTAACATGCGCTTATCTGATTGGCGAGTTAGCGCGTGACGATGCACGGAAGTAATTGAGCCCTGTGCAGCGTGCATGAGTCAAATCCAAAATATGGAACACAATAATGGTAGGTCTGCGTTACCCGGTGAACGAAGTCCAGGTTAATTGAAGCTCGTCCATCTGAACAAGAACCGTATCCTCGTTCTTTAGAGTCGCCAGCTGTCAGTCACGTGATATGTTTCCCATGTATAGCTCGGCTTACGGGCTAGCGGATGCTAATTGAAAGTCAGCTTAAGTTTTAAATATTCAGCTCTGTCACAATATTGAAACAACTTCACGTCCTCGGAGACGCTATTGTTTTAACCTAGCGTATATGAAAAGGTCCACTATGGTAACTCATGTTAAACTATTCCAAAGGAGCTCCAATTAATTAACCCAGTTACGTTGAACGTGCTGCCCCAACTGCGACACTTCTCTCTTGTTTCTCATTACTCTAACGGCTCACATTACCGACCCTCGTGACCGATGTGTCATATATGATTTAATAAACTTAAGAAATATCCATTCGAGTAATTTACCAATTGTCTTTCTCCTTTCCACATGAGACGGGAACCTATCGCAGGTCCGGCATGTTGTGCTGGTCCTGTCAGGGAAGGGAGGCGTGGGCAAGAGCACCATCACCACGGAGTTGGCGCTAGCTCTCAGGCATGCTGGCAAGAAGGTGAGCTCCAAGACCAGCTGAGTGTCTGTCTGTGCAGCAGAACACCTGGGTGCTGACACTTTGTTACCCTTTTTTAAGACTGTATGTGGTTATGATGCATGTACAATGACATTGCTTTGAACATTATACATAACATAATATGTTGCTCACCATAAGTGAATTGACTGACATGTCTGTGTTCATCAGGTCGGCATCCTGGACGTTGACCTCTGTGGGCCCAGTATCCCCCGCATGCTCGGTGTAGGCCGGCCTGACGTGCACCAGTGTGACTCGGGATGGGTGCCAGTCTACACTGATGCCCAGAAGAGCCTCGCCCTTATGTCCATTGGCTTCCTGCTGGAGGACCCAGATGAAGCAGTGGTCTGGAGGGGGCCCAAGAAAACAGGTACGCTGTTCTCCAATTGAACCGGTTTGGTCCACTACGGATCAGTGACACTATTTAGTAGATCTGTAATGTGGGCGGAGCACTCTTTTTATGTGTCTACTTTAATGTGATTGTTTTTTTTAAGGGATCTCACACAAATAAAAATAATCATCGTAAAATAATCAGTTTGTCTGCTTTAACATCTATGTCTAAACACAAACCTCTGTGCTACAGTTTCAACTTTTGCCAAATATGTTTTCCTATCTCTGTATGTCCTGTCCCACAGCTATGATAGCCCAGTTTGTGTCAGATGTAGCGTGGGGAGAGCTGGATGTGCTGCTGGTGGACACACCACCAGGGACATCAGACGAACATTTGGCGGTACTGGAGAACCTTAAAAAACACAGAGTGGACGGAGCTGTGTTGGTCACCACACCGCAGGTACTTCCTGTCCATAACAGGAGCAAAAAGACACACACTGACAAATAAGCTCACAAAATGAGCTTTGGCTGTTGACCGCCATCTAATTGATGGTCCTGCATGTGTTTTGAAGTGAGGTGAAAGAGTAAACTGACTGGCGCTGTTGTGACCCAGATTTGCTGCCATTGAGTTCCTATTACTTGTAGACTGGAGCCAAAGCAGAAACATTTTGTTAGTTGCATGGCATCCAGTGACAATTGTAATTTTTGGTCTTTGGCTCCAGGCGGTATCCACAGGGGATGTGAGGAGAGAGATCACCTTTTGTAAAAAGACGGGCGTACGGATCCTGGGCATCATCGAGAACATGAGTGGATTTGTTTGTCCACACTGCTCAGTATGTAAACGTTCATACAATTCAGATGTGTAATAACAATACTTTCTAATGAAAATGTATTTCTAGTAATCAGCATCCAAACTGACTTTGAAGGATCTAAAGATCATCTGCAAATCAATTGTTGTAGTGGCCCAATTTGAAATGTGTTCTCAATTAGTAAAATACATGCATTATTTATTGATAATTATTTATAGTTGATTATATCCATTTAAAGAAATGTTCTCTCTTTTCAGGAATGCAGCAATATATTCTCAAAAGGTGGAGGTGAAGAGTTAGCCAAGTTGACTGGATCAACATTCCTCGGTGAGATCAGATGGATTGAGTTCTGTGTAATGTGTGTCATGTTAGCTTCCAGCCACATGGTGTCACAACGCGCTGTGACTGCACATCCCTCCTCACCCACCATTCATGATATAGGAGGCATTTTACGTGACTGCTATGCTGCTAAAATGGTCGATCCAGATTTCAAAGCAGCTTAAAATAGGTTAAAATACCTGATACATAAATCTCATTAATTAATAATTTCATGGTTTCCCTCTGCGGTTGTCCGCTTTGTGTGCAGATCAATCTCTTGAGTAATGATGCAGCTAAATCAGTTACCCTGCGACAGTCACACGCCAGCTGTAGTGCTGCATAGCTTTAGCTGCGCGGGTATGTGATCAAGTCAATGTCTCATAACAGCCACTTGGTTCTCACTATTGACCCTCATTTATTAGTGTCATTTGGAAGTGTTACATTCAGGCTTATGGTTGCTTAGAGACTGAAGTGGTGCTATTAATTGATTCAGTAATCAACAATTCATCTTCTCCGTTTCAGGTGCTGTGCCTCTGGATCCTCTACTGGGCGCCAGCATAGAGGAGGGTAAAGACTTCATACAGTCTTTTCCCGAGAGCGCCACTTTCAGTGCCATCAGCAGCATTTCTCAGACTCTGCTCAACAGCCTCCAAACAGCATGAGTTGTGAATGTGTATAAACTCTCCATTGCGTTTACGTTATCAAAATGTGCTCTGTATAATGCTGAGTCATTGTGCAGATAAAAGTATGCTGATGCCTGTGTTGCATATTGTCCTGTACAGTTGAACACAGTATAAAACTATTTACGGATCTTGTTTCATACCTTTAAATAAAATCACCATCTGCCATCAGTACAATGCAGGCTTTGTGTGATGTTATCTTTCGGTGCTGCAGTTCGAAGCGTTAACCAGTGTGGAGATTTCCGGCTCTCACTGCAGAGTAACAAGATATGACTGCTGTAAAACTGCAACTGAGCTAATAGTTTTACTGCCGATTTAAACCATTTTACAGTAAATCATGCCTGTAGAAGATTTGGAATGTGCCACCGTAAAACAGTCCTGAAAACACTAGGTGTTGGAAGCCAGTCAAAATTAAGTTGGAATCTTCTTTAATTCGATTGTGACATGTCGATACATCAGGATAACTTCAATACCAGTGGTGATACAGGATTGTAGATTGGCGCTTTAGTAAATGCGTCAGCAGCAGTTCCATTTTCAGAAAACTAACTCCAGATCAAATTGGACCAGTCCATGAAACTAGGTAAAACTGGAACACTAATCACTGGATTCTTGCTGGATGCTACAAACGATACCATAAGTGTTTTGTCATGTAAACTTTTTTTTTGGAGGAAGTATGTCACTAAACCATCTTTGATCTGGATCAAGTCTCCTGAAAGTAGCCTGCTCCTCCGCTTCATATCCAACAGCAACAAAACACTGAAACCATGCAGGATCCTAATGGCTGGAATGTAGAAGAGATAACATGACATACAGCCACAGATGAGGGCAGGGGGTGAAGAAGATGGAGAAGAGATGGAATTTGGAAATTACACTTGTGAGACCCAACACGGGGCACACACCTTTAATGCAAACAGCAGTACTACAGGAGAAACACTGACGTTTGAGAATGTTTGCATAATGATTAGAATACAGCTACACACAAAACTCCCATTTCACCAGCAACATACTAAAGGCATTCTTAATTATTAAACCAAGAATTACATCCAGAGGAATTCCAACCACTTATCACAATTAACCCACAGTGCATTGAATCTATGAAGATATTTATATATGTTTGTATATATGTATAATATATCCTGGGGAATTAAAGACTTTTGCTGAATTAAACAGTTCAATGAACAATTTCTTATAAATAAAATCAGTGAAAAAAGGAAGAATCACAAGTCCATATACATTTCGCTTTACAAATAGATCCTCAAGATTAATGCAGAAATTGTGTCGACTCCCAAATTGCTATGGGAGGAGAAAAAGCTGTTCGGCCCTTTGGTCAGCTCTCTAAGACCAGAGGCTACGCGGCCTCAAGGCCTGAAATAAGTGGAGGGAAGAAAGGAATCTTTATCATACAATTTTGAAACACGCGCACACACACAGAGACACACACACACACACACACACACACAAATCACTACGTTGCGCATTTACAAGTTGACTATCAAATTGAGACAACTGTACACATTGTTGAGATAAGACCATATTTATGTAGCCATTTTAAACCTTTTTTTCCCTCCGTCTTCACTTCTTTCATCTTGAGTGGCAGAAATTTTACAATTTTTTCCCGTTTTACACTTTTTCTCCAGCAGCAACATAAAAGGACAGATCTTGTATTCGAGATGTCTGGGTGTTTATTTCGTGGAGAGAATGAGGGCAACAATGAGCCCGTAGAGACCCAAGACTTCAGCGAAAATCAAGATGAGGATCATGCCCACAAAAAGCCTCGGCTGCTGAGCTGTGCCCCTCACGCCCGCGTCGCCCACGATGCCAATTGCGAAGCCTGCTGCCAACCCACTGAGGCCCACGCTCAGACCAGCTCCCAGATGGAGGAAACTCCTAAACACAAACACACAAGTGTTCGTCAACACAAGGGATGTTGATCTGGGTTTACAATTTAAGCAATACAAAAAAAACATTTAAACTGTGATTAGCGCATGTGATGCATGCATGGAGCAAATGGTTTGTCATAGGGCACTCGAGGAGCTGTTGAAGGTTTGAGTTTGGCCCAACTGTAATCAGTCTTCTTCTTACAGTCCTAACCATATCCAAGACGGTATTTGCTTGTTCTACTGTTCCTACCTTTCAAGATTTCAAACTGATTCAAGAACAAACCTGTGATTAATGTCTACGTACACTATTTTTTTACACTGACAAAAGTGCACACATTACTCATTGTAGATATTTTCTAAATACTAGTCAAATTAAAAGAATACAACTGGTGTAGTTGCATCTTTATTATGCCTCTGTGCCCTTCAATCATTTATTTTGTACAAGTCATGGCAGCACAGGGAGAAAAAAAAAAAAAAACAGGATAAAAGTAACTGTGAACACACAAATGTCCTAAGCGTTTGCAATTATGTGACAAGATTACAATTATATCCAGTCATGTAACTACACTGGCTGTGTTCTTTGTACATTAGGGTGGTGGTTACACAGATTCATTTTGTTAGTAGGAAAAAATATGTATTGGTTTTGGTTCCCTTTATAACAAGTGATGGAGAAATTACTACTGCTTTAGAACAGAGTAAATAAGCCTTTCCTACTCTGTTGTCTCTTGATGTGTTGACAAATACACTAAAAGGAAAATGTACTGTAGACAACATGAATGTCTGGAAAATATAATATTGATCAACTGAACTCACTTGTAGAGGGTGACTTTCTCTGAGATGTTGTTGGCAATCAGCACTGCTACTACCAGGCCGTAGATGGCTATGATACCCGCCATGACCACTGGGATGATGGACTTCATGATGAGCTCCGGCCTCATCACGGACATGGCGGCGATCCCTGTACCACTCTTGGCTGTGCCATAGGCTGCTCCCAAGGCTAGCGGGGTAGAGAGAGGAGATCATTTTAGAAAACAAGACAACAAACACTGCAAGTGACAATAGGCTACTAGACTGATGACAGAAACCAGAGGGCCCAGCTGAATAATGAAGCAGAAGTGAAATAAGAGCTGGGTCAATAAAACGGTTAGTTTCTGTTCCCCTTAAAAAAATTCCAACGTGTCTCTATCTGGGGATTTTTGCTTGTGTTCAAAAAAGGGGAAAAACAGATCCTGTTCTTGCAAACAAAAATCTGCTTTGTTAAATGTTGCTGCTCATCTCCTCAAGCTGCTTCAGCCCGGGTAATTTCAGAATGGACCCAGCAAGACCGCTGCAGAGTTGTTAATCACTCTCTGAATGAAACAGCCACATTAGGTTAAGCACACAGGGAACTGCTGACATCCTAAGAGAAGCAGGATGCCACATCTCCAGACATAGCATCAGTACAGTGCAGGATGGGCACCAGGGCTCTGGCTAGTGTCACTGTAATGTAACAGGGAAGGAGAGCAAACAAGCTTCATCAGCATATCAGCTCCTTCAACCTGTGACGCTGAGGAGAAAGCATAGCCAACTACGTCACACTCGTCAAGTCTGACTGCAGGAGGAGAGTTAAAGAGAAACATAAATAATCAACCCGACCTAAAATTAGAACGCATACGTAGCCAAATATAGAGACGCAAACGTAGAGTATCATTTTATATAACAAATAATTGAATAGCTTCCAGGTGAGAGGAGTACATTTTATTTACAGCACAATATCACAAATTTGCCTCAATCTCTACAGCCCAAGACACCCTCAATCCTTAGACCCTAGGTTCAGATAAGGAAGAAAACAGAGGGCTAGCATGTGTACAGAATAGACTAACTAGTCTTTTGCAATAGTTGCCCAAAACAGTCAGTGTGCTATGAAACAGACTGGCTGGCTGGACAACCTTTCCCAAAACAAAAAAGGTGTGCTTGTGCACAAGTGTTTAAATATGAATGTGTATTTTCCCCTCAACAGCAAAAGCAAGAAAAAAACACAACAACTCAGAGAGCACTGGCCTCCACATAGAAGCTAACTTTACAGCAGTATATTTTCCTGGTATGCATGCGTATATATATATATATATATATATATATATATATATATATATATATATATATATATATATATATATATATATATATATATATATATATATATAATTTCTTTTTCGAGAACAGTTGAGGACATTTCATATTTTCACAGATGTTGCTTTGATGCTAAATTAAGCCATCTGCCCTCTGTGGGCTCTCTATTGCATTGAAAGAACATGCCAAAAGCTAGTTAATGGTTGTATTCAATTTGTGAATAGAATAAAACATGTCTGCATAACAGTCAGCTAATCTTATGTAACTGGGTAAAACATAAACTGTATCGTAAACAAGTTAATTTAATTGTGCAGATCTTGTCTTACCATTGTTGTACAAACAAGGATCTGGCAAAGTAGCTTTCTTGCCTCTATAGCCAACATGATGATGAAATGTGAAAATCTTGATATAATCTTGGATAGCCTTGTGCATACAGCCCAAGGAACCCGGCACTGTTTTCTCATTTCTTGGGACAACGTGTTAGCTAGCCTGGAGATGGTTCTTGTCCACTCAAAGACTAGCTGCGAGGCCTTCTGGCAAATTAATCTAGAGACAGACGAGAAGATGACGTGGACCAATCTTTAAATGGGCACCTGGCAGCCAGCCACGGCCTCAACTCCTTTAATATTGATTCATCACAAGACTGATGCTATCAATACAAGGATAAATCACTCCTGCTTATCTACAGAGATGTGTTTGAGTAAAACAGAGCACTGTTTTCTCAAGCAATGACACAACAATTATTATTATTTTGACTTTGTCAAAGTGCCGAAATCCTTGCTGGTGGACTAAATTAAAACACAAATAAACTGATGTATAGCCCCATGACGAAGTACAGACAACCAAGCTCAGTAGTTCAAAATAAAAACTGACCCAGAAAACAGATCAAAGTTAAAAACAAATTCCAAAAACAACAAATATTCTGGAAATATCTATGCCACCCTCTTAAAAAAAAAAAAAAAAAAAGTGATTATTTTAGGCCTTCAGCCATCCATTAAAAACCAGTACAATATGTTACTGTCACCAACGTAATCTTCCGACTCCATTCTTTCTAGGTAAGCGTGGCCTCACCAAGGTGTGACAGGCAAGAAACACTAGAAAACTCAAACGTTGCCATTGTGACTTGACTATTAAAGGTTCGATGTCTGGCAGGGAGCCTTCTGCAGTGGTGTGGAGGCACAACCTCTGGGTTTTAATCCTAATCCTCTCAGTTTAGATAAAGAGCACCCACTCCCTCCCATTTATTTTTTCCTCCCTGCAGTATATTTGAGAATGGGATGCCCTTGTGACGTCTTGTGATGTCAGAGTAGGAGGGGCCTCTAGCTAGGGATGATCCTGCATGCAACATGCCCACGCAATAGCCGGCGGATTGGTGTGCTCTGAATAGTGGGCGAATAGGGAAGTACTCCGAATGATAAAACCTGTCAGGTCATAGTGGTGTTAAAATGTTTTGCTAGCTGCAGCAGACACCGTGTACAAATATAAGTCTGCAAGCAGAAATTGTCAGACTTTGACAAATCAATGGCATCAGAAGCTGCAGGCCATCTAGAGAATGTTACTCATCATCAATTACATCACTCCATTGAAGATTGTGAGGTAGAAAGAGAAGGATAATGTTATTTAAAAAGGTCAAGCATCTGAAAGAACAGAATAACTTCCTTGGTGATGAATTATTTGTTACTGGGCTATCCAACTCAGAACATGTATACCAAAAATTGCACAGGCAATTGGAAAAGGCAGATGCGACAGAGCAAGAGGCACAGTTTTAAGATGTATAGCAAACATGCATCTTAAACTGTTTTTGTAAAATATGGACTAAAAGATAGTAATAAGGGGTGGGGAAAACAGAAAGGCAGTACAGCTATAATGTGAGTGGTGGTTCAATTACATAATGGCCCCTTGTGAGGGTCACCTGTTGTGGGCCAGGCATTGCTAAAGGCAATCCTCAGGTCTGGACAGCATCACATGACTATTAAAACAATGCAATCACCTAACACCAGAAAATCACAGCAACTTACAGCCTATCATAGAAATGGCTAATTACAACAAAAGATTTTTTTGCAGTATGATATTTTGAGCCTCCATCAATATTTTACAAACCGTATAATGGATCGACACATCAGATTGCAACGAGGTCAAGTGCAACAATAGACTTTCAGCTTGTCTACACCAGGCAGCAACCTCCTGTTCTGCCGAGTGAAGCCAATGCAGCAGTGTCTTAAAACTTGCATTATATCTACTAACCAGCAGGGGGAGACTCCACCGGTTGCAAAAATAAGTGATTGTATAGAAGTCTATGAGAAAATTGCCCCACTTTTCACTTGATTTATTACCTCAGTAAACATGAGTGTATGGTCGCAATGGCTAGTTTCAAGTCTTCTTTAATACAGCATGATGTTCATTTAGTAACTTATGATCCCTTTTAGAATAAAATAGACCATGAAAAAGGCTGCTTTAGGGCGGGTTTACTGTGATTGACAGGTTGCTGCCGCTACCAGAGCCAGCATCTCTACGTCACTCCTCGACATTATAAATGTGGTAAGTTCTGTTTATCGTCTGCAAAACAAAACATGGTGACAGCCGTAATCCAAAATGACGACGGTAAAAATCACAGAATTTAAGGCTTCAAAACAGACGTCACGGTGACTACGTCCACGTCTTATGAAATCTATGGTGGACACTAAAGGGAGCACCAGCCTTAACACTTAAATCTGAATAATCATGTGTCCCCATAAATCTCACCACTAACACATCCCTTCTTTGTGCCAGTATGATCCCCTCGCCGTTAGCTAATTCCCCAGCTGTCACTCCCTCACCACCACCGACTAGTACTACTGCTGGCCTCATAGGACACGACCGCCGTGCTGCCCTCGCCTATTACTACATAATAAACCTGAACTATGACAAGATCAGGATTGTTTTTTACCATTCAGCTGGTTTTCATTTCCTAGTAGGGCTGAACAAAGTGAGATGATGTAGTTCCATCATGTTTTTTTTTATATCATCATCATCATCTGTAATGCCTTATTGTGCTGTCAACACGAACACCTCAAACTGAAGTAACCAGGTCAGATTTCTCTCAAATGTATGCAAAACTCTATTACGGTACTATAAAATAAAAATAAAAAAGGGATTTGTCATTCCCATGCAGCCCAATGTGATTTGTTAAACACATGTTAATTCAATTAATATTAAATGTTGATATAAAATAAATAGATCATTATAAATGTGTTAAGACAAAATAAAAGGGGAACATAAAGCAAGATATCGGTCCGTTGGAAAATGAGCTGTCGAAATATATTCAATAGTCTACATTCACTGGCGATGTCTACCGATGAAACATGGTTTGTCATTCGCCACCATAAACGGGCCAGTTTTGCCATAAGGCCTCGAGCTACAGCGGGTCATGCCCTCTGCAACATGGTCAATTAGCCTGTTGATTTCTCTTTTGAGCTCCACCCATCTCACCAGTCACCATCATCATGTAGGCCTTTCCTGTGATCATGCCATTGGCATATGATGTAGCACGTGTTTAAGATTCACAAAAGACAAATAATAAACTAGTAAAGAATCCATAAAAAAAATTATGACCAATAATAAAAACAAGATCATTTCAAAGTTCACTTTCTTAGCCACTTGATACTTTCTATCCAAAATATTGATAGTGGTTTCAGACCCCTGTCTTTTGTTAAAAAATAGCCATAATAACTTTGAACTGGTTCCATTGCTAACGTTGGGCTTGAGAGTTAAATTTCACAAGAGTTAGCCAGATGGTAATTCCCAAGTCAGAAGTATCATCATGTGATCATCATGTGACCTTATGCCGTTCCCTTGAGCAATAAGGAAGTCAACCAGCTGATTCTGCGTTTCAGTAGTTATCCGAGTTGTAAGAAAAGGAGTATCAACATATTTTCGTATCAACATAACCTGATAAACATAAGTGACACTACCTACTTGACCGATGGCAAATTGTAGCAGAATAATCAAACACTACTCATAATGACATGTCATTGGTTAATGGTCTTCAATTTCCAGCGACGTACAAATATGTTGTGCCCATTGCTATGTACACCGTACTCCGCTAATTAATACTCAAAGCTGTAATAGCAGAGTTAACATTACATTGTCTGATCAGTTAGTGTCGTTCACCTTTGTCCTTTGCGTTCAGATAAAACATACCTAACGTGCTATAACCCAACTAAGCTAACGTCAAAGCTAACGCTTGTTACGTTGGTCGTCATCAGCTAGCTACCGTCGCTAACTAGTAATGACTGGTATTTATAGTCCGTCGTTGAAGCAGTAAAACTAGCAGCGATAAATGCAATAAAATACCAACACTAACAAAACATTGTCAGTTCAGGAATAATCAAAAGTCATGGGCTGTCTGTTAACATATGTGAGACGGCTCAAGATTAGCATTGCGACGTAAACGTTAGCAAGCGAGTAAGCTCCAAGAAACGCACCGTGTCAAGGTACCCTGTTGGGAACGATACAAAATGCAAAAAGGGTTAACAGTAAATTCACACGGCGACATTTTGTAACTAACAAACAGCTTCAATATAGGAGGTGATCTTGTGATAATTACCGCTGAACACCATGGCCGCAGAGGCGCCCATCACTGCAAAAAACGGAGCGTATTCGGGACTTTCGGACGACATTCTTTCTCACAAAATATAAAACAAACTAAATATACAAAATGACTTATTGATGTTGACTCAAAAAAAATCTCACGAAGATAAACCTATCGAAGGCCACAGGCTTAAACGTATGAACCGGGTAAAACAGGAACCGTCTGACAACCTAACTAGCAGTGTAAACGGTAGTCACGACTCTTCAGATAAATACCCGGCGCAGCAGCACAAAATGGCGAAGCGGAAAATATCACCTGACTCGGCCGTACGGATCAAACCTATCATCGACTGGGTGTGTGTGGGGGGGCAGTAAAACAAACTACGCTATTAAAATACTGTGTCATACGAGACATGTATGAAACAAGATATATGGATTTAAAAAACGTAAATAATTTATTCCGTACAATTAAAGTGTTTTAAATTGTTTTATTGTTTTTTGCTTCTTTTTTTTGAAGGTCACCCCCTCTCAGGCATCACTGATGGTGTGCTCCGCTGCAGGCTTCCCCTTTGATATCACCCTTCAAAAGCAATGGGATGAAGTGATGGGGAGAAGAAGCAAGAGGGTGTGGAGACACTGCTCGGCTAATGGAAATATGTATTTGTCTTATGCTAATATCAAAATAAGAAAATACACCTTTTATTTTAAATGCCTTAATACATTATAAATCGTATATGAATGTCATGCAAGAGACCCTCACAGTTGATTAAAGTAACATAGTAAAGAGGGCCACTGAAATTCCTAAATTGTAAGTTCAAACACATTTCTTTATCTTGCACCAAGTCTCTACCATGCAGCTGAGGGTGGTTTACAGTCAGCTGTGATATGCAGGAGTGTGAGAGTGAGAGAATTTGAGGCAAAGTGTGTATGGGGGAGTGTGTGTGTGTGTGTGTGTGCGTGTGTGTGTGTGTGTGTGTGTGTGCGTGTGCGTGCGTGTGCGTGCGTGTGCGTGCGTGTGTGTGCGTGTGTGTGTGTGTGGTGGGGGGAGGGAACCGAAAATCCCCATTACAATCTACAGCTCCCAGCAAGAGCAAGCTCAGAGATGCAGAAAGAGGAGGGGTCGACAGAGCTAGGACATCATGGGAGTGATGAACTGTGACTGTGTGTGAGTCAGAGAGAGCTTGTGCAGTCCCCTTGCCTCTTCCTCCATCCATCCCTCCATCCTGCTCCCTCTGCATTGCCTTGTCTAGTCAGCACCAGAGAAGGACCCCTCCCCCTGTGTCAATGTGCAGCTCCTGCACTCGTGATGCAATTTCTACACCATGCAGCATCACAGGCTTCCTTCCATTCAGACATTTTACTTGACCAACATCTTACTCCGGCTGCTGCCAAATGCAAGGTTGCATTATACAATGAAAAACGATCATTTTGAGCCATGAATGATGATGATGATGATGATGATGATGATGATACATGCATGTCCGTGTCCGTGTCTGTGTGCGTGTGTGTGTAGTGATGCATTAAAAACAAAAAGGTCACAATGAATGAGATAAAATGATTTTCTTTCTCCCTGCTGACTGACTGAACATGCTGCCTCTTGGGTAGACAGGTATTTAGCCTTTCTGTTGAGTTTAGTTTATGATATTCCGGTCTGGGATACATATCTCATTTGACATACATAGCAATATGATAGCCTATATCTACACATTGTTGTGTCCCGTTTGTTTTGGGTGTTTTTGTCCTTCAGTGGTACTGATCAAGGTTGGAAAAGGAGAGTATGAGAGCACAGGATATTTTTGAAGGATGGTCTTTGAGATGGTGCTTTAAGGAAGGGAAACAAGGAACTATGTGAGAAATTATCACAAGGGCATGATTCAAGATAGCATCCATTAATGCACAGCCAACCATTTGCCAGCCGTCATGAATCAGAACCAGAATCAGAATGTACACTAAACTGTGATTATAGACTTAGATCCGTCATTTCCTTCATCAACAGACAGTCCAACTCTGTGTTAAAGGCCAAGGATCTAAAGGTTACTGAGCATTCCAATAACCAGAATTTAAATATTCAGTCTGTGAGACAAATCAATACTTGTCAGGACCTCCTTAGTCTGCGTCTTAATCCCCGTCCACAGCCCCTAGTTATCTGATTGGCGGGGGCTGGTGAAGGAGAGTCCCATCTCAGTGTAGGGTTAAAGATTTAAGCCTCTTACTCCTTGAGGCTGGAAAGCATGGTTTTCAGGAGATGCGCCAGACCAACACCCAAAGGAGCAGCTAAATATAGAAGTGCATGTGCGATTAGCAGAGTGTGAATCCTGAATAAACAGCACAGCCATGGCTGCACGGAGTTAATACCACTTACTGTAAAGAAGGAATTACTCCAACACTCTGCCATCTAAGATACTAAATTGCTGCAGATGCATTAGCTTGTGCCGTACCTACTGAAAATGAATTGGCCATACATTTTAAAACACCTTTTAGTAAAAGATATCAGTTGTGAAATGTGCACTTTGTTTAACAAATTTAAACAAGTTATAGAAATTTGACAAAATAAATTATGCTGTAAAGCAGATTATGGAGGGAGACTTTTACGTATATATACTTGTAAATATATCTGACTCATCTCTGTTAAATATTTCCAGTCATGCTGTTCACTGTCAGCTTCCACGAAGAGCAGACATCCGAACAAAAATAGAAGTGTGCATGAGTGGTTTAGGAGTCACACAGTTAGTGTTAGACCTTTCATGTTTTTACTGAAAACTAGTGTTTAGTTTAAATTAGAGGTTTTTCTGACTAATAGGCACATTTTCATTGAAGAAAAGATATTTACATTTTTTTAAATTGGAAACATACAGTTTGCATTAGTTTTGGGTATTAGTCCTCAATTCAATGAAAATAATAGCATGACATGGATTTTCACAATACTATTTCAACAAAGTGTATTTTTTTTTACATTTGTCATCACAGTAAATTTGTTTAACAGGCGTATGAGCTGGAGTAGAGCACGATACAGGGGGATAGCAGACTTTAGAAGGCATCTGGCACACCTCTGTGACAGTCTGAAGAAATGTCCCCCTCTATTTGCAAAGACAGAGACGTGATAGATTTGGAAGAAAAGCAATCAGACAAACAAAGACCAAGTCACTTGCTCTACTGTAAGCATGTTGCTGTATTTTCACACGTAAGATACATTTGTATTTACTCAACGTCTCACAGGTTTGAACATCCAGATACAAACAGGGTGTATAACTCCAACGACACCTCGCCAACACGGCACAATTTTGGACTTCTTTTGTGACGGTCTTCACACTACAAGGGACGGCAGTAGCAGGAAAGGGTAAGAAGAGGAGAATGAGCAAACTGCCTCGCTCTTCATTACTTGTAAACCAAAAACATGTTTCACTTTTCAAAAGTTTGTACTTTGTATTCACATGAATCGTCATATACTTAAAAAAAAAAAAAAAGGAGGAATTGCCACTCATTCAAAAGAAAGATTTGAGATATGGTGCAAAATGGCAACACTCAAATTCACCACTGATATCCACAAACATTTACCACATTAATTCATCAGCAGATCTCCCACATATGTACAGCAAATCAAAGTTGGGGAAATGAGTTCGGACTTAACTGAGAACTTAGCTGACCTGGAACTTCACTGCGTTCTTCTTAGTTTCAACATGAAAAAACAGATCTCACCAAATCAACACTTGACTTCACACATTTTTTATCTCAAACCTTATGGCCTGGTTAATATTTTTTAAGGACCGCAGAGACAGCTATACGGTACATTTGGCAGATTGAGCTGAAGCACAGCACATAAAGGACTGAATACACATTCAGAAACTGAAATGTTTTCAGCTCAGCATGAACGCGACACAGCAGACATAAAAAGACCTAAATTAACCTCATATGGGCTTTCCTCTTGTTACCGGACAAGTTAACATGTAGCACACCATAATACATATCTGTAATTACAAAAATAAAAACAAAATATCACCTTTTGTTCACATGTTGAATTTGGATGAACTGCATTAATAAATAAAAAATAGTTGCTCATATATGAATTTGTAGGACGGACATTATTCTGTTTGCAAACCTCTGTTTTCCACTTCTAACACTTTGCAGGACATCGTCAAGATTTTCTGCTTTAATATAAGTGTTAAAATGTGTGTGCATGAATATGCGCAGTAGTCTATGCTTGTATGTGTCTACATGTGTAATGCATGTTTACGTGTACACTATTATGAGGCCATGGCGTCCTGGAAGCCCCACACTTCTAGCAGTGCAACCTGGAAGCTCTCATTACACAAGGGTGGGTTGTCAAAGGTGGCGCACCGGCCAGCGCGTCCGTGGTTGAGCTCAGAGTCGATGTAGAGAGCGTTGCCGTCGCCTCCTCCTGATCAGACACAAGAGCAGACACTTTGTATAAGATTCGACAAACTGAAGACTGTATATCTGCAAATAGTTTTTTACTGTTATAGTACATTGTAAAATCAAATCATAGTTTTAAATGGGATGAAAGGTCAACAATAAAAATCCCATGTGATCCCATGTGTTAAGAAAAAGGAAAATACCACATTAAAAAGGAAACAGAAAGGCCCAAAATATAAAATACGAATCCACACACCCACGATGATGGAGTCAAAGTTGCCAGCCATGAACATGGAAGTATTCTTGGAGTTGAGGTTGAAGTGGCGGGCAGAGAGGAAGGGCGATAGGTCTCCAACAGGTTTCTCTGGCTGCTGTAAGCCATTGTTGTCCGAGTTTTGCCCCTCAGAAGAGGCTGTGTCTTCCTGGCCCTGAATCTTGTTCGAGGAGGCCAACTCAGGGTGGCGGATCACCACCCACTCGTAACGCTCCATCTCTGGCTTCAGCTAACAAGGGAAACAGCCATTCATTATCAATGACTCACCTGAGCATCAAACATTTAACTGTACATTTATTAATAGAAAATAGATCATGTCCTCAATGGGACTACTTGTTTAAATAAAGGCTCAAATGAAATAAATCAATTTAAAACATCTGATTGACATCAGTCCTCCATTTTCTCCTGGTGGTGTCAGGTGACGGCCAGGGCAGATACTACTGGATCAAGTTTCAGGAGTTTCCGATCTGTGTGTGCTTAAGTATTAGTGTGTGAGATGACGGTGTTTTCTAGCTCAGACAGCCCACAGCTGTGCGTCAACACAGCTACCCAATAAATAATTCATACACAAGACATTGGAGCGGCAGTCTGTTCTGCCATTTCTAGCCCAGGTGTTAGAATCGAAGCTCAAAGCAGCAACGCTTCAAGACCATGATATGTGCTTGTTTTTGCAGACATGGCAATGCCAGTTTGGTGAATTGTGACAGCTTTTCCCAATGGGAGCCTGTCATTGAAATCCAGAATATGTGAAAACAAAGCAGATGGTGCCCTCTGGTGGCTATATGCTCAAAATGAAAACATTCTCCCTTCAATTGATCCCGAGAAAACCATCAAAGTTAATCTAAATAAAAAAAAAACAAGACAGATAGTAAGTCTAGATAGTAAATATGAACTCACCCTGAAGACAAAGCACTCCCCTGTGCCAAAGAAGCTCAATTTGTTGCCTCCTCTCTTCCGCTCCTCCCAATCAGTGGACAGGAAGGCTCCACATACCTGAGAAAAAAAACCCAAACCGCCCCCCACAAAATGCATCAGTGGATTTTTCTTTTTGCTCATCTGTAATGGCATCCTTCTCGAAAATAGTTGAATACATTCATTCGAGTGGACGATTGCTTTCTGTAAACGGCCAATGTTCGTGCTGAACCCCATGGAGCACGATAATCCAATCACATGACACCTGTGTGATCGTGACCTTTGACCTCCATAGAGTTTAAGACAAGAATAAAACCCAAGTCTATATACCTGAGAAATATCTGATTGCATTATATCAGGATGTCATCATATCCCATGTACACATTTTACAGCACAATAATATGCATCCTTGGCCCTCTCCAACATCATGAGAGTGTTTGCCGTCTGTGTTGCTTACGTCTCCATCTGTGGTCCGGATGAGGAGCAGAGTGGGTTCGTAGCCTTCACAATGAGAGTAGAATCTGGTGGAAAATGTAATAGTTGAATTCATTGCAACCAACTTTATAAAACACTTTATATTGAGTCTATGAATTCAACTTTCTGTTTGTAGATTTACTAAAGGCACACGTGCACGTACAGGCATTGTTTAAATATAGGACAAAAATATTCTTAATTCCACAATTGCAAGCCTGCTGGTTACTGTAGACACTTTCTGTCTACAGAACAGGTTTCAGCAAAGATGCACAAAACTAAATCAATTAATATGAATTAATATATTGAGGTAAGCCCTGGACAATGTACCTGGTCAGGCTGCAACCATGGGTGGAGGTGGTGAAGAGGAGTTGTGGTTGGCACAGGGCAAAACGCTCAGGGATCCACGACCAGATATCCCGCATCTCCTTGGCACTGACAATCTCAGAGGAGAACGTGTCAGGGTTAAGTGCCAGTTGCACGTTCCGCCTGGAGACGTCCAGAAACACAGACACAGGAAGAGATAGAGAGAATGTGAGGCAGTTCACATAGTTGGTGATGCATAAACCTGAAAGTAAATGAGTATTATTTGTAAGAAATAAAGATGGATCTGGAGAATAGCATTGAGAAGAAAACCCACCTAGAACTGTGAAATAACCAATGTAGTAAACACAGGAGTGAAGTGCAGATGGTGGATGGAAAGACACGACAGAAACCAAATGAAGAAGACACAAGAACATTATGTGAGTCAAGGATGCAAAAGCAACTCAAACCATTACCCAGAGCATGCTAGAAAATAGAGCTGAAAAGGAACAGGACATTTTTGTCAATGTGAGTTTTAAATGAAATAAAACCAGCAGAGATAAACTATCAACAGAGATAATACTTAATGACAAAAAAAAACATTACAGACGTGTACCAGTAAGATTTCCATGTGATGGATTCCATGTCCTTACTGATGCTAGATATACAGTAGGTGTGCCAAGGAAAGCCAAAAGAAGCAGCCTACTTTCTAAATAAAAAGGCAACAGAATGCTCACAATTCACCACGTAAAAATGTGATTATTGACTATACCGCTTCTGTTTGACAGTGATGCCTTTCTGCTGCAGGGACTTTTCATTTGTGAGCTGCAGCAGGGTGATCTCCTTACGGCTAAGCATGCGGATGGAGAAGGCCTTCTCCAGCAACTTCTCTGGTGTGACGGTGGAGGCAATGCCTTTGACGAAAGCTTGAATGTCCTCCTTAACTTTGCTTGAATCCTGCTGCTGGTTGCTCTGGCCTCCCTCTGCTTTATGCTTGCGATAGAACTTGAGCAAGGCTATAGCCACACGGAAGAGAACTTTGTAGCCCTCCACCAGGTAGATGTCCAGGACCCTGACCATGTGACTGAAAGGCAGGTCACCTAACACCCAGCGCTGCCAGTCGGAGTAGACTTCAAGCACATCCTGGGCTGTGGCCACGATCATTTTGTGGGCAGCTGTGCAGTACTTGTTGGCCAGGTCACCAAACGTCATGCAGCTAGACTCATAGGCCAGGAAAGTCTGGTCCAGCAGTCGTTTGCCTGGCTCGTTGCAGGCCAGCATGCGGCTGACATGCTCAAAACACTGAGCCTCGTCTACGCTGAAGTGCAGGAGCAATGAAGTAACAGCCGGTAGTGACGGGCAGTGGGAGATATCTGGAAACTGTCCGGCCACGCAGTTGATAATCTGATGGGCTGAGGCTACTGCCTCTGCCTTCAGGCAGTACCGTGGCAGAGGACTTCCATCCACAAACTCTGGAAGTGGGATGTGGGAGGAGGGCTTCTTAGACGCTGCATTCCCCATAATGTCACGATATACTTCTGCATCTGGGGTAACTGTACGACAGGGAATGTCTTTGATGAGCTGCTTGTAGACTTGTGCTCGTAGTTTGTGGTTGTTGGCCCAGTAACCCTGCCGAGCCATCTGTTTGAACTCTTTCAGGTCCTTACAGTCTACCTTGGTGGGCCCGCTGCTCTTGGCCAGATCCCCCATCTGATTCCAGTCCACAAAGCTACCATAGTCTTCTTCAGCCATGGTGGTGTAAACGTGCTTGTCTGCCTGAGTCGGAAGAGAGGAGGGACGCTCCGGGGTATTGCTAACTTTCTGTCCTCCACACAGCAGCCTATTTTTCTTAAATGTCCATGATGGTTACTGGAAGACACAAATGAGAAAATAAGAGATTAAAACAATCTGTCACTGTCAGCAGCACCAGAGCTTAAAAAAAAACCAAACTTAAATGATCTATGTATGTTTCACACTGAGCAGTATCAAATTAAGAAAAATAAACAAGTTCTAAATTCTCTTTGACCTACAAAATCCAACATGTCCCTACAAGCCTAACTGTTCCTAAATACTTGGCCACCTCCTAAAATATGATATCAATTAGTTGAAGATATTACATAGACTTAGAACAAAGAGACATACTAATGTATATCTGTTTTCATAAGAGGTGATTTGCTGCAAGTTAGAAGGGAGGTATTGCATAAATCTGTACTGTGAAACAACGTTAGCAAATTTCCCTAATCAGATCTATGCTCTTAAGATCTTCAAAGGGAAAAGAGCATGTACTGTACATCATGCATTTCATCTGAAGCAAAAACAAATCAAGTAAAACCCTTGAATGGAATGGAGTGTAACGCTATCTTAGTGATACCATATGACGGCCACAAAACAACTTCAGATGTCCTGTGATGCACACATTTGCACAAAACAACGGGGATTGCTGGTGGTGAGAGAAATACAAAAATTGTGTATGCTGTAAAAGTTGACTGGCAATATATTTAGAAATCGACAGTTGTACAACAAGATCATTTCCGCTTACCCACAAGATTCACAGAGATGCATGTCCAAAGATTATGATTAATATACAGTGTACTGATAATTACTGTCATACCTCATCAAATCATGTCACACTTGTTTTTTAACAAGTCACATGGAGATGCATGTTCAAAGATCACTTGCAAAATACTAAAAATGACAGTCATAAAATCATCAGATCAATCCGCATTACCTTCCAACAAGTCACATGGAGGTGCATACCAACACAATAACTGGAAGCATTTATGGTGACTGTGTAGAGATTAACTGCCCTACTTTGAGGGCAAAGTAACTTAGATATTGCCATTTTACCGTAGCACAGGATGTAATTTGCCAAAGGTAAACTGAAATCCAGACCAGCAAAATGAACTGAATGGGCTGAAGCCCTCTTTGACATTTTAGTGAATTTAATACGTTCTCAGAATCAGACAATACCAATATATATTCTCAACCCATCATGTATAAAAGAGGATAACATTCAGGCAATTCAAGATGCCATCCCATAGGTTCAACAGGCCATCCCATAAACATTAGTGCCGATAATTTAAACTGGGGCCACGTACCCCCACAATTGACAAATTAACTTTGTGTACTGTACAGGAAGGCTTGGCAAATAACAGAGGTCCAAGGGTTGTTGGAGCTCTGGTCCTGCAGAGCGGAGTAGTATGCTATTTAAAAAAATAAATAGTCGTTTTCATACATCGGATGCAATAAGTTACATATCCAAATAAGAGGTTTATATTGCGAATCAAATGTAAATACTTAATGTGACGTTAATGAACGGAGAAGGAGGCTGGAGCGTGCACATTCAACTGACCTCTGCAGGACTGGACAGATGTGGTTAGGTAACGTTGCTGGAGGCGAATCACGGACTGTAATGTTATCTTTAGAGGCTAAGCAAGTGCAGATACAAAGACACAAGCACAGCATTTGGGCAACGCCACAGTGTCTGACAGTTTACAGTATATTACAGTATACGCGGGTACAGCTGTGTCATCACACGGTACAACGACCGCTGCTTGTTTGTATGTATTGCCGTTAGCTAGCCAGCAGCGCTTAGAGCAGCCTGTGCACACGAGTCACAGGGTATTTAACATTAACCGCCCGAGTAAATCTGATGCACCCTTTTCCAGTCAAACGTGCCAATTTAGCATTGCTAGCGTTAGCTAGCCGCAAGCTGCTGCTGTCAGTGCGCGTGCAAGGAGCTAACGAAACCTTAGACACGAAAAGCTCGCAGACAACACGACAAGACGGACACGAAGCCAATGCACAGTCTACCAAAAGTAACACACACACAAAACACAACACAATACAATGTGCTGGCTAACGTGAGCTAGCATGAATGTTACCACTAATCATTTGGTCCGCGGGCTGTCTTGGAGTGTGTTGATGTGAAGAGATGTCAGCTTGAATTGGTGAGAAAGCGATGTACATTTAAAACGTGTAAATAAAATAAAAAAGACCGGCGTCAGGAACACGGAACAGCTGTCAACAAGCAAACTGACGTTGCGCTTACCTGGATGTCTTGAGACGTGAAGCACCCTTCATATGAAGTTGCCTCGAGCATGCGCAGTGCCTTCAATCTCGGTCCGCGTCTGTGAGCGTGCAGCTGAAGCTGCATCGAGGGGCTCAGGTGGGCTGGTTGCATGAACACTGTTTACTGACACTTCTAGGGAGGCTCTGGTTGATTCACAAGAACTCCTCTGAGAAACAGTTTGACAATTTAAAGAGTGTGTATGAATAAAAAACTACCAGAAGATACTTGAGTGTTATGGAAATACCACAAAACAATAGTATGATACTGTGCACCAAACGCCTGTTCTTTACTTCTCGAGGCCAACTTACACTGCTGTGACCATGAAGACGTTGCATGGCAGATCACAATATCTAATTTATCTTGTTTACTTGCAGACTTGCTCTGTCAAATAAGTGGTGGCACTGAGACAGGACAGGACGTATCCTAGCAAGGGAAACAAACCCTGCCTTTGTACTCAAATCAACCGACAAAACACAACAACCCCAACACATGACAGTTATTACTGATAATTAAATTGTGGAGCCATCATTGCCTTCCAGAACCACTTAGGGTAAAATGTTGTTCGGACCTGTCTTGTCCCTCTTAAACACAGCTGAAGTCTTCATTTACTTCTTAGTATTGCAATACTGAATAAAGAATATGCTTTATGTATTGATAGAGATGGAGTAATATTTTAGTCTTAGCAAAAGATTTAGCAGCATTTGACTGGAAGCTGGAGTTACTTTCACAATCAAAATAGTACAAGATACATTCATCCACATCTCGACATTGATTAAACAAAAGTAGACTTCTTCATGATTTGAGTTGAGTCGTGTCTTGAAGGTACTTCTGATTGCTTTAAACAGCTTGTATTAATCAATTTTGCACCACAGTGGGTTAGAAAGACGAGAGCAGCAGCCATGTCACATGATCATGATAATCTGTATGTTTGTGTGTGTGTGTGTGTGTGTGTGTGAGAGAGTGAGAGAGTGAGAAAGAGAGACAGCTTATGGAGGTTAAGAGATAAGAGAGACTATAGCTTATGGAGGTTTATGCTCTCACACACTGCGTGACATCACTCCAGTAACCCCTCCCCATCCTCCTATCTCTTAATGCATACTAGTGCACAGATGCACGGTGGCATAGATGTTTATACCCACACTCTACATACATATTCTATATATAAGACAACGCAAGATCACGATCTGAAACAATACTTTCATATCAGACCAATCCTGAATAAGAATTAGACTAGATCCAGTGGTATCCTGTAAACATGCACTATAAGAACAGGGTTTTACTAACTTATTTAAGATGATAAACATACAATGAAATTTGATAATTGACTTCACACAGAAAGATGTTTGTGTGAAGTGAGGGTGCAATTCTATTGTCTCCAAGCAATTGTCCTTGGCCAAGGCACAGATGCACTGCACAGCTATAATTAAAGGTTAATCCAAACAACTGGATGGATACTAATGTTGCTAATCTATCAATTATTTAAATTAGTAAAAATAAATGATGTACCTTGTGAGGAATTGCTTACTTTTCTTTGGTCTTATGCAGTTTTAATTGATTGAGTATCTTTGTGTCTTTTTTTACTGTTTGTCAGAGACATTAGCAAAAACAAGGAACAAATAAGCATAAATGTGATGGGAGTGCAAGTCAGAGTAATAATAATAAATGTAATCATCTTTAAATTGTAGCTCTTAAAGTCATAGATCCGATGAGCTGTACAGTCCAATTTTAACCAGTAGACTTCCTGTTGCCTCCCCTCAGCATTAACCTCAACTAGCCAATCAAGGTTCAAAGTCGCTGCTTACCGGTGGAGGCAGGTATAGGTGTGGCTTCTGGGCCCTTAAGTCCACTGCTAATTGTGTTCATGGCCTATAAATGGGTGCACTCCCTGTTTGTATCATTGCTGTGTGTTAACTGATTCAATGACACAGTGCCCTATCTATCTTTATCCAAATGGGATGTTGTTCATTAGTTAAGTGGTGTGGAAAGCTTTGGCATGCTGTGATCTGCAGTCCTCCTGAAGTCAAATTTAAATAGATCACAATAACATTTTTATTTCTGTAATTTTTTCGTGTTTGTATTTTCGTTTTTGTAGAGTTAATTTGCTTTAATTTGTGTTCCCAGTTGGATTTTTTTCAGTGGAAAACATTTTTGCTCAGTCTTTTCTTATTTGCCTTCCAGTACAGATTCTCTACAAGGACACCTTGGTACTCTGGCGCCCTCCTCAGGTACCTGGGAGGATCCGGGCTGTGGTCAATCTGTGTGGCATTTCCACTTGCAAGTTGTGCGTGATTTAATTAACCAGTATTTTTGACTTAAAATAAAAGCAGTTGACGGTCAGTAAAACACACTTGTCTTTCAAAAACGTGAGATCCTATTGATAGCTTATGGTTTCTCTTTCACACATCGCCTTTTACTGTAAGTAAGTCAGAATTACATCTTAACTTAATTTTAATTGTTATCTAGAAAGTTTCCACTGGGTATTTTCTTGTTTGGCTCACTATTGTTCATTAAATTTGTACTGTCTTTTGTCTGCATTGTGTCATTTAGGGCCAGAGGTTTGCACCATTTGAGCTATTTAAATGAGCTCCCTGCTTGAGTATCAATTCACAAGCGCGGCTTAAGTCTAGCCAGCGCGACTGAAAGAAACTCTGTTACCCAATAGCGTGGGCTCCATTGTATCCGTGAAAGGCCTCAGCAGCACCCTTGCTATTGTTTTCTCCAAAGGGGAGTCAGGTTACCTTGACAACCGCAGGATGCCTACCCATCGGCCCTGAGCCAGAGAAAAGACACGGCCAGATAAGGAGGGAAAGAAAGAGAAAGAGACAAAAAAGGAGGCAAGATACTTCCTAGCCCCAACTTTATTTCTTTTTTTTCTAGCTTGTGTTTTGAAAACAGGCCTGATGGTCTCCAGTAGGTTGGGACGGAGACCCAAGGAGGTGAGGATGTGTGTTTCTGTGTGTGGTTGTGCGTGTGCGGGTTTGTCTTGTAAGCTGAGCTGTTGTCATCTCTGCATCTGTCTCACATTGACGGGCAACAGCAGTTTGGTTTTGCTTTGGTTCAGTATTTCTGTCAGTTAATGAACACACACACACACACACACACACACACACACACACACACACACACACACACACACACACACACACACACACACATGCTGGTAATAACACTACTTTAAACTCAATCAACTAATGCAAATGCATGACCATTCATTTGCAAAATAAAGAAAATTGTGTAACAATTGAGCAATTAGGATTTTCTCTGCCCGAGGCATAATCATCCATTCATGAAGCATGTTGAACTTACTGGGATTTGCAATGTCCTTGTTTTGACAGTGAGATCCAGTATCCTGTAAACAGAGGGCCATGCATGTTGCACTGCGGCCACGCAGGTAAGGCTGAGCAGCGTAAAACCAGTGGCAGGATGTAGCAAAAATGTACAGTCGAAAGAAACTAATGCACTATGCCTCATCCATATCTGCCTCTGCATGCCTCGAAGTGTGCATACTGCACAGGCATTGTGCTTTATTTACTTTAGAAGACTGAAAGCAAAACAAATGCAAACGTGGTTCTCATTTTGACAGCTGAGTGACACCTCACAGTGAATGTTTAGCTCGTTGACTAAGCTCAGCCCAATGAGTAATTGATTATAGTTGTAATCTTACTTATACGTGGAGCTGGACATCCCTCAGTAGATATCCAACTATCACAGAGTATACTGTTTTATCATGATCTCACTTTACAGCGCTGCTACTTTTCCATTCTGTATATGCCCCTCAACCAAAGTGATGAGTGCCTTGACAGCTCTGATGAAATGCATGAAAGGATCTGAATCTGGGGCCTTATAGGCAGTAGGATTGGGCATGTAGTTGAGCTTGGCTACACCGTGTTCATTTGGGTAAAGGTTGGTGGGTTTATTGACCTGATGGAAGTGAGAGCTCAGTGGCTACCCTCTCTGGCCCAGTTAAACCAACGCTGGGAGCCCATGTGAGCAGCCAGCAGATACATGCTTCAGATATTTGTTTTGACACACCAGGGTCCTCACGTGAAGTCATGGAACCATTAAGTTCTCCACATTCTCAACGTATCTGGCGAAAAGGCAAAGTCCGGCTGTACGTTTTTATTGCATCAGATCCGCTCTTAAAATCAAGTAAAAAAAAGATTTAACTGGTGTGTAAATACACAATTTATTAAAGGCAGGCCTTTTATGGTATGTCCATGTAAACATCGACATATCTGGAGTTGTTTATAAAAACATGATGCATAAGACTTGGCATGTACAAGGATTGTAGCTCAATTTGTGAAAATAGAAAATATGATTTCATTAAAAAACATTGAGTCATCTGCAGCTTGTGGCTTTAGTTAAATTGTTAGCTTAAAGTTATGGATAAATGCTTGAAATCTTAAGCCACGACGAGGTATATCCAACCTAAGTATTGACAGTATATCGTAACAAAATCCACTTATACATTATGTTACCTTGATTCATGCAAAAACAAGGTTGAGAACCACTGGTGTGCTGTTTGATGCTGTTTGCTGCTGTTTCAAGAGGTTTCCCTGTGTATTGCGCCCTCTAGTGGTTGCCTGGTGCTCTGCCTGTGCCTGTCTGTGTTCACCCTGCTGCTACAAAGCCTCTGGGTGCCCCTTGAGATGGCCAGGGATGGACCTGCGGGGAGGTCACCAGAGGAACAAGGTAAGCCTTGATGGTGTTTGAGCAACACTGCATGAATAAATAACATAAACACATCTCATAATCTCAGCCAGAAGGGACGTTTTCACACTGAGCATTGCTTGGGGAAATAGGGCAGTATAGTCTTCTATATTTTGCAGAGATTAAGTGTATCTCTAGTTGATAAGACCTTATTTGACTGTCTTTCCACTGTTAGATGAAGCTTTGTACACAATCCCCGGTGGGTCCTCCCATATGGCTGACGTTTGTGGGTTTGCGGCGAAGATCTCTGTTCAACTCAATTGTTTGGTTAAAACGTTTCCCTCAAGGAGGGTATTCAAGGGGCAGGAGACAGGGTTGTTTGGGCAAAAGTTGTGTTCCTGGTTTACAAAGAAGAGGCAATGTTAACAACCTCCTGCAGAGTATGTTTTTCCCTAAATTCAGCATTCTTTCTTTTGCATCCAAGAAATAAATTAGCATACTCTGGCGCCGTGGCTCTCCAAGAAGCCTAGGAGACTCAGACTGTGTTCGGGGCTTCAGGAGGTCTCTAACCAACATTCAAGGGTCTATTTTTGGTTTTGTCAGGAAACTTGACTTCGTATTTAACAGTGTTTACAATACATCATTTGAAAGTTCCTGATGTTTTATTTTTCCATGAGATCAGTTTCGATGAACACATTACAATATGATATAGATACTGATTCATGTTGCATTTCTTTGTTTTTGGAAGTTTCTTAATTCAAGGGAACTTCATTCACTTCTGAATTAAACCGCTAAGAAACCCATTCATAGATAGATAGAGATAGATAGATATATACTTTATTCATCCCCAGGGGGAGATTTGTTAAATTTTCATGCACATGATTTAATTCTCCAGTCAGTAAAAGTAGCCATCTTAGGAGGGCTAATAACCAGATACACAGGCTTAACTTAAGACAGAAAAAAAACAACAACTTTGTGACAGACTTTAAATAAATCATTTTATAAATGTAATCACGATAAGACTTTCAAATCTAAATATCCGATACTTTTCTTCTCAAATTCTAGGAAAATTGTTTTAAGCAACCACTGGTGCATCTTAGCCACAGACCCACAATTGCTCTGCGCTTTGATGGACCCACCACGAGTTGTGTACAAAGAGCCATCCAGCAATAGTTGTGTTGGAAAATATACCACTTGCGGGAAGCTGTTGGTAAAGTTCAAACTGTATTGTCCATTCACACAGCATCGCATGCTCCAAACAATTAACAGAATAACATAAAAAGAACACAGAGAATCTGCCGAGTCACCATCCAGCAACCACCGAAAAGACATGCCATCATTACTTTGACCAAGTCATGGCTCTGAGATAGAGAAAGTTTATAATTTCATTAAAACATATTATTGTGTTTTGAAAACACATAATAAGGAGCTTTGTGCTGTTTACATTTCTGTCTCCATGTGATCTGACAATGTGCAGAAACAACTTAAAAATATAATAATATTGAATTAAAAAAATATAATAATCATCATCATCATTACTACTACTACTGATAATAATAATAATAATAATATGTTTTCTACTATGGATATGACAAGTAAGCAAGGGTTGCACACACATACCCATTCGTACATTTACGAGTGTTTGAATGATTTGGTCATATAGTTATCTCACACAACTGGCATTAAGTTGTTACAAGATCCCACCTCGTCCCTCCCATTCATCTTTCATTGCGTCTGTGCCCAAAGGGCCCCTGCATGTGCATATGATGATATCCTGACATTCAGCTGAGCAAACAGTGATGAAGTGACATCACCAGTCTGGTGGATTTTACTGTGTACCACAGGTTATAGCTTTATTTACAAGGAGATTCTTACTCTGACCTCAAAGCAACCCTCACACTACCAGCAACCCCTCCAATAAAACACTCAATATTCCTCATTCCCAGGCAGCATCTCTCTTTAACAGTCCTGCTTGCCTCATACAGGTGATTTCAGTCAAGACATTCTTGATCTGCCATCTCAAATAGCTAATTATAAGCCCCTCCAGCAGGCTTTTAAAATGCACATTCATTGTTTTTATAGTAATGGTATGTCTGGTAACTGGCTGTGTTACTGTGAACATCACTACTTCAAGTTAGTCAACACAACACAAGAGGTACTGGAAAGTACTTTATGTTAAATAAACAAAAACCTGTTTCTTTCCTCTACCTCTTTCTTTGAATACACTTTATTATTAGTTAGGTATGGTTTCAAACCTGGTGGTAAGATACATTTTACATGTTAAAATATATTCATGAAAAATACATACACAACATTATGTTTTATTTGTCGTTTCTTTCTTCGTAAAATATTGGACACTTTCCCCTCTTCAGGCCTCTAAAAGCTAAGAAACACTGAACTGCTTACAACTAATTTCTGCTTCAAGGTCATTCCAGTTGCAACATAAAGAGATGTTGCATAGTTTTAAGGAGTCACAAGCCAAAAAGGTTGGGAACCGCTGGGTTTAATGAATGCACCTGACGAAAAGCAATGTAAATGTGCTGTTTGTAAATAGCCAAGTCAGCAACTTGAGTTTAACCTTCAGCCATGGAGGTGTCAGTGGAAACTTTCCTCAAAAACATACAGTATGTCGATATGAGTGCAAGTGCCTGTCTGTGTGTGTGTGTGTGTGTGTGTGTGTGTGTGTGTGTGTGTGTGTGTGTGTGTGTGTGTGTGTGTGTGTGTGTGTGTGTGTTTGGGCTGACTCTGAAACCACAAAGCAATGTGAAATGACCACAAAGCTCCAGTAACACACAGAAATATTTTGTTGTCAGAAATTATTACATCTTCATCCGTCATATAAATAAGTCCCTCAAGAAACGGCGCCTCTAAAAATATGACATTCCCCCCCACATGCAACATAGAAAATACACATGGCCATAATTTGCTGCTTCGTTTGCAGCAGATCAGGTTAAGAAAATAGAATTACGTAACCCATCGAGATTTGCCATGACATAATACAAAGTACTACTCCTTAAACATTATGTTAAGGGTTAGAATATGATACTGTACGTAGATGACATTCCATGTATACTTTATGTCCCAGGTCAGCGGGGTCTTGGCTTTCGTAGGCTGGCGCTCCGCTTGGAGGCTTTGAGTACTCAGGTGCAGAGGCTGAGCAGAGAGAGAGGTCAGGTCACCCAGCTGAGCAGAGATGACCTCAGTCTGTTGCAGCAAAGGTATCTATTAACACATGAACAACAGAATATTTTATGTATTGTACTTATTGTATTTGTTCATGCAGTGTGGTTACATGGGGATTTATTTTCCAGCTTTAGACAGGATCAGCAAGGCTTAGCTCGCTTGGTGGAGAGGGAGCTGAAGAGAGTGTCTCAGAGGCTTGACCAGCTCAGCCGTCATCAGCAGCATCAGTCACATGACCTCAGACCACACACAGGTAAGGCCCAGACCTAATCTCTCTTAACTGATGTGTGCTGTTGTATTAGTCTTTTTGGGAGGGGGTTAGATTGATTTGACCTCCTTAATAATGTAAGATACATGTTCATTGCATTTAGAGCTGCTTTGAGCAAGTGTCTTTGCTAAATCTGTACTTAAAGACATATCATTAAACATGATGATGCTCTATGATGTGAAGGAAAACAAGTTTCTCTATCAGGAGGCAAGCTTTTCCCCGGGACAGAGAGAATTTTAGATGAAGGAGTTTTCTATCTTAGTGTGGATTGTCATGTAATGTGGGTACATACGTACCCAACCACAGAATTTGATTTTCGCAGATATGGAAGATCTGTGTGGTTTAGACTAGACTTACTGGGGCCCCACAGTGAGATTTAGACCGAAAAGACATGTGTATTAGGCTATGACATACTAATCTTTCCTAGTTTAGCTTTGATTTTACAATACTAGAAGCAGCTCACTGTCCAAGCCAAAACAGAGATTTTAGGGTTTGTTCCAGATATAATATGCTTTAACATTCCTGCTACACCAAATAAATACACTCTCCCCTCCCCACATGTTGCCAGCTTCAATAACTGTAAGCTTTTCTGTGGTTTACTACAGTGGTAGTGTGATACTCTGAGCCAAATGCATGGTTCGTAGCCTCAATGGAGGTTAACCACACAGTGAAATTAACAAGCTGTGATAATGGAGGGTGTGAATAGGGGGGTTAAAGGGCAGTGGGTGCAGGTGGTTATGGGGAATGAAGTCCTTGAATAGAAGTTTAACAAGTCCCTCAGAGCCAGTGCTGATCAACTGGCCGTGGGGAGGAAAAAAGTTTACATTTACACGACCCTCGTGAGAGGTGTCAGGTGAGAGTCGGGTTATGCACCCGGGTTGGCACGTGAGGGATTGTGTGTGTGTGTGTGTGTGTGTGTGTGTGTGTTTGTTTGTTTGTTTGTTTGTTTGTGTGTGTGTGTGTGTATACGAGTGGCTACATGCTCACCCCCCTTTCTAAAAAGGGAATTCATAAAGCTTGGGCCACACACACCACACTGTGCATTTATGAGGGTACACTCTTGTCAGCTTGCACACACATGCCACCCGCAAGCACACAAACACACGCCTCCCCATCACCAGCCTGTCCGTCCCTTACCCTCCTCCTCTCACATTACCTCACACCCATAAAATACCACTGAATTACCCAGGAGCCCTTTCACCAACTTGTCTACTCATACTCTTGTTTTTGCAGAGGGAGCACTTTTTTTTCTTTTTTTTGCTGTGCTCTTATAGCGTATCACTGTTTTTAGGCTTTCACACCTTCACTTCGGGGTTTCTTATCTTTTTTTCTCTCTTTTCTGTTTTACCATGTTGTTTTACATAGTTAGGACTGCGTATTTTGGCAAGGACTGGCATTGTAAAAGGGTATGTTTGGTTGCAGGCAGGTGGGTCAGGTGTGTGTGAGAGTGTGTGTGTGTGTGTGTGTGTGTGTGTGTGTGTGTTCATTCCAGTTGATTGACATTGGCTAGAAATGGTGGGGGGTTTACTGGAAAGGGCCTCTAAGAACACACTGCCTCTACTCTAATGCCTCTTACACGCATGGCAGCACTATACATCGTGCTGATGGCTGCTATTCATTGTGAACATTTCAGTTGAGAGGTTGTATATCAGAATTATTGTCCACTGTTCTTCATTACCCACATTGAGTTAACTCCACAATGTGCTTTCTGTTACTAAAGCAAGGAATGTAGCATAATGATGCATTCAAAATGGCCACATAAAGAGAAACTGTGTGACGGCTAATATCTCACCCGCAGGGCCCAAGGAGAAGTGTGAGGTGCCAATGGATCGTGCGTATCCGGTGTGTGCGGAGAAAGTGGAGGTGAGAAAGTGGAAATATATGTGGTAGCATGAACTTAATGACACTGTATGCGCAATGTTATGGTTTCATTGAAGTCTTTACCTTAAGTTTTAAGTTGAATATTTAGTTCACAGTATATGAGCTTATTATGGAAATACCATTTTAAAATAATGGGTATTAGGATGTAGCATGCATATATTCTACGTTATTTATACTGTACATCACCAGAAATGTGCCTCGTTATTTTGTCTGATTTAACATCTGTCTCTCTGGCAGTTCCTGCGGGCTCGTTGGCAGTCAGACCCCTGTTATGCCTTTTATGGGGTGGATGGTACCACCTGCTCCATATTGACATACCTTAGCCAAATAGAGGACTTTTGTCCCTTTCGTCTTGGAAGAAACCACTCTGCACTGCCATGGCACCAGCAACCTCACTCCTACACAGAAAAGGTACAAACACAACAGGATAAAGCCATTGAGTGTCATTATCAAATTATTCAGCTCATGATCTACTCTACTATCATTTATATCTGATGTACACTTTGCACTGCCTCCTTGTTTAACATTATGATTTTACACAGGCTGAGATACGTACAACTCTGAGCCCACTCTATGAGGTCATCAACAGCAGCAATGGTCCTGCCATGAACTTCATCCGGTCTAGAGTGGAAAGGATGTCTGAGCGGTGGATACAGTCTGCTCTGAGGATGAGGCAAAGCAGCAACAAGACCGTCTCGACCCAGATGAGGGTATACACACAAAGACCTTACATCTAGAGGTTTTCAGTAACATGCCTGTGTGACCATGTTTATGTAAAGGGTGTTTAGTGTACTGAGAAAACCCACCTATATTTAGGCCTCTGCTCGCAAATTGCATACCCAAACTAAAAAGGGTGTATCTCTGCAACCACTAGGGCTATCTGAATAATGTTGGTGTTATAATAGAAGGCTACACATGTGAGATTTTCTTCAGATGTGTAAATATCAGTCTAAGAGTAAATGAAGATGACACACAGCAAAAATGAAAAAGTTTCAGGTCCGCCTAGAAAAGAAGCACTTTCAGGATGATTATTTCTTTGAAATTATGCAGCTGTAAGGTCTAAACCTCTCCCAAATCATAGCACAATATGTGAACATTCTTTTTTGTAAAGGTTGACTTTGATAAAGTGAAGCAGAACAAAGTAAGAGAGGGTTTTAGTTCAGAAAATTCAGGCGAGGTCTCATTGGGTTCCATTTGGGATATTTGAATGCTATTTGAACGTTCTCATTTACCAAACCCTATATTTCACTTGTATATTACTTTTGGTGTTCAATACATCCAAATACAGCAGTTTTGGGTTTTTATTTTAAAAAAAAAATCATAAAACAACCTATGATTTACAGTTTTATATAACAATTGCTCACTTCCCGCCCTAGGTTTTTAAAGGTTTTAATATAACCAAAACTCTAGTTTTCAACTTTCATTATGAATGCATTATGAACTGCTGCCTCTCCAAAACTGCTTGGCACCCATTAAAGATGGATTTAGGACTTTATAACCTCCCATCCTCCAGGTGCTGCTTTATCCTGGGGCACCAGTCTTCATTTAAGTTAGTGTGTTCCATATTTATTTATTGTGCTCAATTCTTCTTTCTTCTCTGTAAAAATATAACAATATAGCTCAAATCAATGTCTGCTAGTTGCTGAACGATCTTTTACTGCTCTAACTTGTTGATTTTAGACAAGAGTTACATTAACTGTGAACACATAACCTCAAAAAAAAAAATATATATAGATAGCCTAACAAAGTACTGTGTGCTAGCGCGCGATTAGCATCCGTGGCTAATAGTTAGCTTTCTCCCGTTTCAGACCTAAAACACTTACTAAACCACTAAAACAATTACTAAACATCAAAACATGACACTGCAAAAGTGACCGAAATCAACACACATATACATGGTGAAAACGAGTATCGTCCTGCAGCCACTCCAGGTGAAAGCAGGCAAGTCCACAAGTCACACAAACCATTTTAAATTATAATAACCAGAAATTAATGCTGTCAGGGGGCAAGGTACTAACACAATATAATACAATAACACTTCTGAAACAATGTTAGCCCTTAAAATGTCCAGGGTGCCACATGAGAATCACATCAGAATGAATGCATTATGAACTGCTGCCTCTCCAAAACTGCCATGTTGGCATCCATTAAAGATGGATTTAGGACTTTATAACCTCCCATCCTCCAGGTGCTGCTTTATCCTGGGGCCCTGGCTGGCAGTGTTGGCCAGCGTTTTGAGGCCCTAGTGGATCGAGGGGGTCCTCTAGGGGAGCTGGTCCAGTGGGCCGACCTCAGCGCCTGTCTGACAATCCTGGGTCACAACTTAACCTTTAGCACCTCACAGCAACTGCTCCACAGGTTACCACCATTGTCCACTAGCTACTTTCACCTTACACACAATATTATATATATATTATGTATACTCTAAAAGTACTGACTACATATGAGATTTTTTTATTTTATATATAGTTAATTGATTTGTAGAGTCAAAAGATGAATGCTCCATGTCGCTGAGCGATAAGTAGTGTGATGTGTGTTTATTGTGACTGATCCAGCCTGATAGGTGCTGCGCCAGGCCGAGGCAGTTGTCCAATCCAGAGGCCCCTGACCTTTGACCTCATCTACACTGACTACCATGGCCTTGCTCACCTTCACGGCGCCATGGGACTGGCTTTCCTGCATTACCAGTACAACCACAATTTTCTAAGTACATCATTATGTCTCTCATATATCGGTACATCGGTTCTATATTCTATAAATAATATTGCATCTTTGCAATGAGCCATAAGTGTGTTTCATGTTATTTGGTATAAAAACCTTTAATGAAATGGTAGATGAAAATATTTATAAACCCTGACATTTACCTCATGATTATCATAAATGAAATTCCAAATCCTTGTCAGCCTTGTCAAAGATGACAAAAAGTTACACATTGAAGTGTTACATTTGCAAACCATGTGTATAAATGCAAGAAACACGTTGTGATTAACCATATTAACCCCCAAAAAATTATCGTAGGTGTCGCTTCAGAATCCTGGACTCTTTTGGAACGGAACCAGCCTTTAACTTGGGGAGTTATGCGCGTAGTCATGGATTTAAAACACTGTGGGGAAGCTGGGGACTGCAGCCTCTGCAGTACATGACCATGTTCCGTAAGTCTGTGTGGATGTATTGTTTGTACTGTAATCATGCAAACACGGTGGTATGATGGCAGCTCAGTACAGTACATTGATTCAGAGAAGCATGACCTACCACTCAACTCACATCTACAGACATATTTATATTTTGCTGCCGCAGCACTGATCCTTCACACCCACATCTCTAAGCGTCTTCACAGTGAGAGGATTAATAGCTAAGGTTAAATAAACGTGGTGCCCAGACAGAGCTTTCATTCCAACACCTCTCTATGTCGTCTTTCCCACCCTGCTGGGAGATGGAGGCAAGCTGGCCGCACTGGGCCGAGAGCCACTCTTCGTGCCTCAGCTTGAAACACTGTTTATTTGTCCTGCTGAGGGGGAGACTGGGATGAATGTAAGCTGATGGTTGGGAGAGGGAAGAAAAAGAGAAACAAAGTCACAGGAAGTGGGGAGAAAAAGAAGAAGCTTGAGAAAAGAGTGTTTATGCTTCTGTGTTGAAATGGGGAAGAGGAGGATAGACGATGGACGGATACTAAACAGACAAGCAGACGAAGCACAACTGTAAACAGGCAGCAAGAGATCTGAAACCGAGAAACAATTCATTCCTTCACAGCTTCACATGCCCTTGATCATATCAGTTAGCTGCTGAATGCCTCTGCTAATCTGATAGGTGAGCCTAGACAGGTGTAAGAGACATGTGGGAACAAATGGAGCTGAAAATGAGCCCGGAGAAAATGATGTGCTGCTGTGAATGAGAAAAGATTTGGCAAAAAGTATTTAAAACAAGTATACCTTGAGACAGGAGAGAATCACACACACACACACACACACACACACACACACACACACACACACACACACACACACACACGCACACACACACACACACACACACACACCTTTGCCGGCAGCACATTCCTATTAAAGTAAATACTCATCTTTCACACCTTCTTTCATGTGTCGTAGGCCAGCCGGGTGGCAGCTGCCTATCTAAACAACCAGAGGTTAACCTCTCAACCTTTCTTTAACAGCTGATTTATACTGCTCAGCATGTTTTTTTTCCTCGCACATAATTTGAATATCAACTGTTATTCATCTGTAATATTTCTGGACTGTATTGTCAGTAATTGTCCAAGAGTAAAATGTAATTTGCGGTGCTCTGTGATCTGCCCTCTAGCTCATACTCCTGATAACTCCTTCCTGGGCTTTGTGAGTGAGGAAGCAGCGAGGGAGGAGGTGAGGAAGGAAGAGATGGAGCCGGACAGCTACAGGAAAAACAGGATAGCAGTCATCTACGGCAAACAAGACTACATGTGGCAGGTGAAATGACCAAAAGAGGGAGTGAAGATTTTTCATAAAAGACAGCTTAGTGCTTTTGTTTATCCTGTCTTAGATCATCAATCATCATAATTATGTGTGTGTTTATATGTCAGGGTAAATCTGAGTATGTGGAGGTGATTAGTGAAGAGATGGAAACCCACGCTACAGTCTACCAGCCTCCAGGACTCGCCTCTAATCTGCCCAGCTTCATCAGAAACCACGGCCTACTGACTCAGGAACACTTCCTACGACTTCTACGCAGAGCCAAGGTCAGATAAAATAATCTTTTAAGTGTATCTATTGTTTCTTAAGTAGATTTGTGGCACAATCATATTTGACTTAATTGTGGCTGCATATGGGTCACTGTCCGGACATGTTTATCCTGCCTGCCTGCCTGCTCTGCCTTGTTTATATTCTATGACAGATCCTCATGAAGATGCAAAATAACACGTCTTCCCTTTCAGGTGTTTGTAGGTCTTGGGTTCCCCTATGAGGGACCAGCACCCATTGAGGCGATAGCCCTGGGCTGTGTCTTCCTGCAGCCACGGTTTCACCCACCACACTCATCAGACAACAACGATTTCTACAAAGGGAAGCCCACCACAAGACAGGTAGATAAACGAAAATAATGATGATGTTTGAATCAATTCTTAGACAATACTTAAGACAATAAATAATAAATTAAATAATAACCAATACATTTGGATGACAGATCTCCTCCCAGCACCCTTATGCTGAGAAATTCATTGGAAAACCTCACGTGTGGACCGTAGATGTGACCAACAAGACTGATGTACGCGAGGCCACCAGAGCCATTCTACGCACAGAGGTAATGACTGGAGAACCAGCAGTTATACTATATATATATGTATATATATATATATATATATATATATATATATATATATATAGACACACGTTGTAATCTTAGAATTTTCAGTTTCAGTAGCGCCGTATGTTTTTGCAGGTGAAGCCTTTCACTCCCCGAGAGTTCACCTGTGAGGGAATGCTGGAGAGGGTTCGTGGCTATATCGCTCACCAGGTACAGAGATGTAGCCATCGACCTATTGAAGTATTTTTGTTGCTCCTTCTACCCAATTAGACTCCCGATGTGTCATGATCTTAATCTCTGAATTAGGTGAATTTCAAGAGACCCGTTCTTCAGATTCCGTTGTTGTCGTTTGGTTCAAACTGTCCCTATTGACCACTTTCTTTCTCTTAAATCCCTCCAGAATTTCTGCAGTAAATCTGTCAATACTTGGCCACCAGAAAGTGCTCTAAGGGTGCACCTGGGTCCCTTGGGTCAGTCATGCGTAAGTGTGTGTCGACGGTCCTCCCTCGTGTGTGAGCCATCTCTATTTCACCACCTAAACAGTCCTGCTGCGTTCGCCAGGTGAGAAATCAGCAGGCACACCCTGTACAGTTATGGGGTGAAAGGCAGTTTAACAAGTTCAGAGTTGTGAATGGGCCTTTATATTGTCTGTGAGCATAGTGTATATAACATGCCATTTGTGCGGTGTGCAGCTGAAAATGAATGCACTTTCATTTCCCCTTTTGTAGACTCAGTATAGGCTGCTCCAGCATGGGAAAGGAAGCCAACCACCTGTTTCCTTCCTACAGCCCTTGGGGCCGACACTGTGGCCTTCAGCAGGAGCCTCTGCTGTTCAGTTGTGCCGGCTCCGACCCGTCTCACCGCAGACTGTGTCCCTGCAGGGCTCACCTACCTGGACAAGTGGCACTGTGCCCTGACTGCCTCTGAACAACTCAGGAAATAGCGGGAGCGGAAGAGGAAAAAGGTGATATGATGAAGACAGCACCAAAGAGCTATTTGCAATACAAACTATACTGGTGAAGAATAGTTCTCGACCAAAGAGAGCCAGCTATCCCGCCAATGCTACTGAAAGCTTTGTGGTCTTGTTTGTGGATCTCAAACCAAAGTTGAAAGATAGTTGATAGATCGGGATTTTATTCTCATGTGTACATCGATACAAGTTTTAGTGCACCAGTAATCTGAATCATCACAGTCAGCATTACTGGCATTCATTGTGTTGTGGCAAGTGGGTAAAGTTTACTTATGTGAATATTCAAACATAGCGGAGTGTGTCTACTTTTTAGTGAGTCCACTGTTATGGTCAAGAATTTTGTTTACGACAGTTATTATTCAGGAACCCAAAAATGAATGATTGTCATTTCAGAAGTGTTTAAGGATGATGGATTTAAGGCCTCTTGAAACCCCTCTTGTTTTTGTAGCTTTTTCTCGATCTCTTGAGCAAACAGTCTTGAAGTATGAAGACAAGACACACTTTAGGGAAAATGGGTTTAGTTGGATTTAAATGTATATAAATGTGGCACATACGACTCCAAAGCCCTTTAATTATCTTCTCCTGCTCCAGATTTTAAGTTATGCTGAATAAGTGTCTAATCATTAATTTGCTTACAATAATGTATCACGCTGGTCAGCATTGCATCAGATTATCACTCATGTAACCCCTCAATGCTCTGCTGGCTGCAAATATTAGCCTGGGCCTCGGCGGAGAACGGGTGACAGCCTAAGTGATGAGGCTCATTATCCGAGTGAATCATGGATAACCTCTGGATGCCTTTGGGAGGTCACAGCCATATGACCATGATTATACTGTCATATAAACCATTGGTTCCCAACCATCTTTGATTTAGGAAACCCCCTCAGCTCTGTTTAAATCCATGCCCCCCGCCAGTAAAGGCAGAACCCAATTGTTTGTCTTTCACACACATATTCTGCGTCATTAGGACCAGGGAAAAAGTCACTGAAGGCAGGATTAAATATGTTTTCTCTAGTTATTTTACTAGAAATTATGATTTTGATCATAACAGATGACTTAGTTCTTGCATTTGCGCCAATATTATTCTATGACTGCCTCATAACCTCCAGATATTTAAAGCTTCCCCCAAGAGCATTTTGCATACCACGGGTTGATATGAACAAAACTGGAAACTTAACATACCGGTACAGTAGAGTGTTTTGGCAGCATGACACATGCAAAGAGAGGTTTTGAGCGTTAACGTTTCCATTTTAGAAACCTCAAATAGTCACACAGACTTATCCCATCATCCCATCCTGCAAAACAGCTTGTGAAAGAAACAAATGATAACAACTAAAGGCTCAACTACAGGCCACAGTCAGTATTGTAAGTAATGGGGTGCTGGATTTACATGGTGCAGCTGTTGGCAAAGGTTGCTCCAACAATGGCAACACGCTGCTATATTGAACCGGGTCAATGTGAGCTTTTGGAAAGGATGCACTCATGAATGTTAATTGGCAGAGCAAGAGACCTTTTCCGCCCCGATACACTTCATGTGACCGGAACATATTGTAACTCAGGGATCAGAGCGACGACAGGACTGGTTGACAATGTGATTAACGACTAAAAGTATGTGAAGCGGTCTACGGAAACAACATTTGGGATGACTATGGTGGACTCCGGTGAATTAATTTGGACCTGTCAAATGTGACTGTGTTTCATTAGCTGAGCGGTCCAAAGATGATGGAAATTAACTTGTGTTTATGTCAAAACGTTGTTTGGATTAAAATAAAATAAAAGTTGCTTTTGACTCTGAAGCAAATTTTTGGAAAGTGATCTGTCATTTCTGGATGAGTCATGTTAAATCATATCAGTTACATGTGTTATGGCATATAAAAGCTCTCACTCACCTCCCAGGGGGCTGATAGCAGAGGGTTCAAACTAAGGGTTTAAAAACAGCACCAAGTAGATATGGAGCAAACGCGTAGCGGTGGACGGACTAAGGTTTCATGGTTCCACACGGCTGCTAATGACATCATGAATGAAACTTTGGGAGAGCAAAACTGAGTCCACATGTTTGTCAGAAACCAATTTGACAGATAGATTGATACAAATATCCCTAACATATTGCAATTTTAGTTAAATTAGTTCACAACCACTTGGCTCACTTAGGCACAGTAGTGCTTTAGCTGAATGCTAACTCTAGCATGGAAACATGCTCACAAAGACAAGGCTAATATGCTGACAATTAGCAATTTTAATGTTCACAATGTTCACCATTTCAATTTAGTATCTTAGCATGCATTTAGAAACACAAAGTGCAGCTGACTTTGATGAGAATTAAACCAGAGTAGCCTATGTGTTGATCTTTTGATGATGTTTACAATAAAGAATAAAAGTGAGGGGATAACCAAATTGATTTTGGTTCATCCCAAAGGGAACATGAATGTCTACACAAAAGTTAATCTTAATCCCGCCAATAATTGTTGAGTTATTTCAGTCTGGACCAAAGTGATGGACCAAGTGACAGATGGGCATTGCCATCCATGGAGCCACTAGCTTGGTTCAAAATACTGTCCTGTACTTGCATGTGCTTGTTGCATGCCAGCCACCTCTGCATGTTGAAATTACGATTAGACGGTTAGAAAATAAGGGATGATTGATGAAGGAGAAAAACAATCTAAACCCTTGAGAAACTAGAGAGGAAACATGAACCTGGGTCAGAGTCAGACAGATATTGTGGAATGTTTACGCTCAAGAAGAGCTTCAATAATGTTTGTCTGAGTGCTTTTTAAAATTGCATGAGGGACGGGAACTCTGTTGGCCACATAGGACTCTGTCTCCTATACCTTTTAACTGTGGAATGTGGTTGCAAACCAAATTTCACTGCCAAGACAAATGAGAGATCTTATAATAGAAAGCAATACAGGGGAGTTTCACCTAGATTCAAACCTTCGACCTGTGTAACGTCTGTTGTTTTATATGAAAGATAAAGATTTATTCTGAGAAAAAAAAGCATGAAGTAAGATAGCAGTTTACATGTCTTTTCAAACTTTATTGCTTTTTCACATACATAATCTACTTGCAAATTAGAATGACAAAGCAAGAAAAAGTTTACATTTAGCCCAAATGATTGCCGTGTGTCAGGTTCAACTTCAAGTTACATAGGAGAGGAATATTATAGACATATTTCATCTGTCTGTTTTTCACGAGGGCTATTGTTACATTTTGTAACCACCAAAATGTGTAGTTATTGCCATATTTTATCTTCACAACTGTTTACTATCAATCACACTGTTAAACTGGATCTTCAAGTGTTTCCCAATGTACTTCAGATCAAGCGAATGCTCCCTTTTTCTCATTTTCTTTGGTCTCCCTACCGCGTTTGTCTTTCTGGCACACCGTTCTTCACATGCACTTTACTCTTACTCATGTCTCCCCTCTTTTCCTGCATCTTTATCCATGCTATGATGAGTTCATGGAAAATAATTTGATAACATATTGGTGACAAAAAGATGGGATAATCTGGTATTACAACTCCTTTTGCCAAAGTCTGAAGTACAGATGGATGGGAACAGTGCCAAGTTGGCTTAAAATATAAGGTATACATATTCATTTAGTTCTCTGCATATTTTTGGATTACCTCCAATATGTTAATTTGTTCACCATATTGTTGTTTTAAAAAAAAAGAAAAGTGAAATGTATCTAAAAGGGGCCAAATATTTTCATGTAAATTATTTAATTTTATACATGTCCCCCACTCTTTAAGAACCTCTTTGCCTCTCCAGCTTTGTTGATTTGCAACAGCAGGTAGTTCCCTAAAGGGGGCAGTGTGGTCAAGCTAAACCAGCTGACATTGGACAAAGCGGCATGAGCAAAACCTCAGCAACATGCTTAAGTTGACGGAGATGAGAACAGAGAAAGATAGAACAAGAAAAACATCCAAGGAAAACTTGAAGAGAGAGAGAGAGTTAAAGGGAGACAGAAGTGCAGTAGATGTGTTCGAACAAATGACACTTCTAGTCTTCTCTAGTTTAGTCCATCCATCACACTTGTGCATGGGAGAGAGAGAAAGCAGCTTAACTACCATAAGAAAGCAGCTGCTTTTATTGAAACCTGTTATTGGCGTGCCAAGATTACACTGAACAACAACAACGCTCTTCCCTGGAAGCCAGTAAAATGCCTACAACAAACACTTGGCTTGCCTACAGCGCTGTTAAAAGCCACAGAGGTTGGTCTTAATGATACTTGGTAACTATTACAGACTATTAAATGTAAGGAATAAAAAAGGAAAAGAACGGGAGAGAGAGCGAGAGAAGAGGGAGAGGAGCAACAGGGATTCGTTGCTGTGCGTGTGTATAGACTGTATGAAAGGTAGTTTGATTTTTTAATGAAAAAGTGTGTTTTTGTGTCTGCCTAGAGACAGATAAAATAGTTCTCTGCCTGATCTGCTGTTACAACCATCAGCAACACACAATACAGGCCAGAGAGCTGTTGTGTATGCTTGAGTGGTTAGGGCAGGGCATGGGCCTTTCTGTGATTTCCCCCAAACGTCTCATGTCAGTATTCCAGCAATCTCACCACACCTGAGTAACTGTGAGGCAGACGTGATCCGGTCCACTTCTCGGTTGCCTCTGAGTGTGTGTGTATGTCCACATAGCTGCTAATCCCATTGTCTTTATGTATGTATTCAACTGAAAGCTTGCTATGACCTCTAAGGGACAGGGGAGGTCATTGGCGCAGACAGTTCTTAGAAGCAGCAGCCACGAGATAAAACATGATATCTGAAGTCATTTCTAAACGTGCTGCAACATTAGAACAGAAAACACTTAAATCATTTTGCAGGGTCCATTTGTTCCTATATGGCAAACTGATTTTCCAAGGAAAGCTTGGGAGAGGCTTGTTTTTCTCGTTTTGTGCAGAACTGATCCGTCCCTGTGAAGAAACACAGAGCTAAAGCCCTCGTCATCTTTCATCTTACACCTCTGAATTGCCTTTATTTTCGGGGGGCCCATAAATTGGCTCTTCTAGTCCAATAAATGGCTCCTTTTGGGGTGGGATTTATAGTGAGGGGTGGCAATGGGGTGTACGGGGGGGTTAAAAACCAACCTTTTGATGTCCCCTCTGCTTAACAGGCCGTGCAGACGCGCCTGTCCATATGCTGTACGGTGCCTTGGCCACACACTGCTAGCGTGCAATTCTCTCACACACAGGCACATTACAAGATATTAAACTACTTTTCTGCTTTCATTCAGTCATGGGATGTAACAGCCAAGCAGGGTGGTTCACATTAAGCTGTGCCACTTCCTCAGCTGTAATTAAAGCCGCCCATGCAGGGGGTCTCTAACAGTCTTGTTTTGCTACACCCCTGATCCTGACCTTTTTAAAAGGAGACGGTGAAGCTTTTTTTTCTTTCTAACACTGCAGAAAACCTTGAAATAATATAGTCTGAAGTTTATTTCTGGGTGATGATGTGTTTCAACTTGTTAAAAATCAACCAAAATACTTAACTTCTGATGTCACAAATAGAAAGCTTTGGCACTACAGTTTACACAAGATCACAGATGTGATATATAAGCACACTGCCTCATAAAAACGCTCTACAGAAGGGTGACAAATGGTGAAACCTACATACGCAAATATGGGTGTCTCAATTAATTGGTGAAACCAGTTGGGGGAACAAACATGGTGATGGCGGAAGCCCTCACTATTAATGTGACGAACATGTGGCGTTGGCCCAGTGTAAGATAAGATCAGGTGCACTATGCTTCAAGCTAGTGTTTGTAAAGTAAAGAACAAACTCGTTTATAGCTCAGCTGTTTTTTATTTATTTTAATCAGCATATACTGTAGGTCTAAAAGCAAACAGAAGGCAGTTAGAACTGGACCACAGTTACCTCAGCCAACACACATGGCAGTACCTTTATAGTGCATTCTGAAACTATATCAGACCCCTTCACTTTTCACATTTTATTATGTTGTAAATTAAGCAACATTTGAAGGATATCTTCCCCTCAATCTTCTATCAAAAACCACAATAATACACTTTAGACTTTTTAGCAAACTTATTCAAATGTGAAAACAGAAATATCACATGGAAACAAGTATTCAGACTGTTAAGTCAGTACTCCGTCGAAGCGCCGTTGGCACTAGTTATACAGCCTGTAGTCCTTTTTGGTATCTGATACAAGTCCACACATGGATTAGGGGATTTTCTGCAGTTTCTCCCGTCTCCACACAGGATCTCAGACACAGTGACCTTCGGGTTCCTGGTCACCTCTCTGACAAAGGCCCTGCTTCCCCGATTGCTCAGTCTACAGGCGGCCAGTTCAAAGAAGACTCCTGATTGTTACAAACGTCTTCCGTTTAAGAGTCATAGAGGCCACTATGCTCTCTGGAACCTTCAATGTGGCAGAATGTTTTGTATTCTTCCTCTTTCTCCATCTGTGCCTCGCTGCAATCCTGTCTGAGCTCTGCAGGCAGTTTTTTCAATGTTTTTTTCTCTGCTATGCAATGTCAGCCATGAGACCTTATAGACAGGCCTGTGCCTTTCCAAATCACATCTAATCAATTGAATTATAGACTCCAATCGAGGTGTAGAAATGTGGGAGGCACCTTAGCAAAGGTTTCATAGCAAAGGGTCTGCATTGTCTTCTTTTCTTTTTGACAAATTCGGAAATTTTGTTTTTGCAAAACTTAACTTAAATTATTTTAGCATACGGTTGCATCTGAATATTTTTCGAATGCACTGTCTATTGTGGCTGATGGTGCACGGTTGACTGGGTGAAGTGATGAGTTGAGGTGGGAATCTCAATAGTGACCACTAGTGGGCAGATCGAGAATGGCAGAAGTTCTGAGATGAACCAGAGACAGACAGGAGAAGAGAGGATGACATACAAGTTACTGTAGACAGCAAGACAATGTTGGCCACAATGTGTCCTTGTTATCTATCGAGGTTTTCTATTTGTTTGTGAGATAATCCATCACTCTGTTTGTTTTTCTCTCAGTTTTCCTTCTTCATGTCTCTCTAGTCCTTTCTTTTCCTCCTTCTTTATCTCGCCCATAAACACCTTTGCTCTCTCTTCACTCTGCCTTTTGAATTCTCTTTCTCTCTCTCTCTCTCTCTCTCTCTCTCTGAGGCAGATGAGCCAGGTGATAGTGACAGCCAGCTGTATGCCAGTTACCACGGCGATGACAGCTGCCAGCCCAGGTGCTCAGGCAGCTGGGGAAGCCTAGGAATGTGTATGTGAGAGGAAAAGAGAGTGGGATATGTCTGTGACACTGGTGTCTGTGTGTATGCATACTTCTGTATGTGTGACAGAGATGGTGGAGGGAGGGACCTGGGTGCTAGTGAGGACACAGGTGTGTTAGTGATGGTGGGAGCGTGGGAGAAGGCTGGGAGAAGAGCAGTGGTGGGGTAAACTGACCTTTGACCTTTTTCATCGCCTGGGCACTCGGAGACTCGGATGTGTCTCAATGTCTGCTCATTGTCTAGACGTTTGTCCGTCACTCAGTACTTGGCGACCGTGTCTCAGCGAGCGTAATTGAGTCAAGACATGAAATCATTGCAGGAAACACGCAACGTGCTTAGTTAGTGCTCAGATGACATCAGCTTGTTAAATTGGAACCTCTCAAATAAAACAAGGTTATGAGATGAACTAGAAAGATAATGACTGAAACTCTGACCATTCCAACACCGTTTGGAAGCTTTCCCTCCGCTATTTCATTGATGGTTCAAGCGCTATTGAGTCATCACAGCAAATCACATTCCTCCTGTGGTGCACCTGTGAGACACGCACAGATGATACAACTCCCTTCAAACAGACTCTCTTTTTCTTTTCTTTCTTTTCCTCTCTTTCTGTCTCTTCTGGGAACATTCCAATCTGCTCCTCTCGTGCACCTTCTCCTCTTCTCCTCCTCCCCCTCCCCTGCTCACCCTGTTCCCTCTCCTGAGAGCGGGAGGCCGCGGTGCCATCACTCACCACTTGATGATAACCGGCACAAAGGGGGCCTTGGTGGCCCCGGCTGCGGCCGCTCAGGGTGCACCGCCACTGGGGAGAGAGTGGAGGAAAGTCCCCCTCCTCTGCCGATTCCCTGCAGTCCTCCGTCGTCCCCACCTCCTCAGATGATGAAAACTCTGTCAATGCGGATTAGGAAGGAGCGGTGTGCGTCGGCGGAGGGAATAACAGTGATTAAAGCCGTGCCGCCGCACCTCTGTATGTCCATCGCTCTTTCAACTTGCTCACTTTTTGTCACTTCATACTAATTTTGGGATTCCAAATCTTTTCATGCTGCTTTCACATTGCCAAGCTGTTATTAAGCTTCAATTTTTTTATGAGGAGTTTTAACGGGTTTCCATTTAGCCTTGCTGGTGCATTTTGATGATCAAAGGCATGTAAGCCTTAGCTTATACAGGTGGTAACAGCATGCTCAGGGTGACAATGAGACATTTTGCTCTACTGATTCACAGTGTGTGGTCTCCATTAACGATCTATCTTTCATGTTTGAAATATATAATACATGTATAGACCAACGTTTGGGATATATTGTAGAAAGGTGGGGGCTCTAGAGACATTTTGAACAGTGGATGATGGCGATGAAGAAAAGGAGACGGCGGGCGCCTCGAGGGCACGGGACTGAAGGATTCTGGGATGGGGGCATTAAGTTGGGAGGAGGGAGTATTCTCAGGCTGGCACAACAACGGTCTCGCTTCATGGTGAGAGAAAATGGGCGCTGAAGAAGGGTGGTGGGAGGGTGCAGGCTCCGAAATTGATTTCATGCCGGAGTCAGACACAGTCCCAAGGAAGGATTAATATGTGCGTGTGTGTGCGTAGAAGAGCAAGAGAGTCCAGTGTGAATTCTGAGGGGCACACAATGGCAGAAGCAGGGATGGAGAGACAGGAAAAGAGAGGGGCCGGCCTGCATCAAAGAGACTGGATCTGCATGAGAAAAAGCATGTTGCTATTTTGCTGTTGACGGCAGCAGGCAGCGCCACAAAAAGTGTGTGTTTGTTGTTTGCTATTATCAGTTCCACAGACCTAAACCACACGTCCAGTGAACTATATTTTCAATGATGTTACGAGCATTATTTTCCCTCACTATAGCATCCAACAGAACTAAGAAAGGATTTGTGGAAACCAGAAATGATATCAGTATTCCCGTGAGCACTGGCAAAAGTCTGGCAGAAATGTAACTAAATAGGAAACGTTGTTATCCCTTCAATTACATTTAATCATTATTTAAACCCCCAAAGAAATTTCTATTTTGTCACATGTACCACTAGCTGATAAAACATTAAATGCAAACGTGCATGAAAGATCTCATTAGTGCAGTGCCAAGTATGTAAAACACATGCAGCAGACCAGTGATCTCCATACCACTGCAAAGTAGTGAGACCTTGAGGGATCAGAACGTTGGGGTCTACGTGCCATTTAAAATTCAGACTGTTTCCTCCTCTAATGTCTCTCCCCACACACACACGTTCAAGTGCACAATTGCACACTTGGAATCCCTCACTTTTAAGTATTCTCACACAAGCATAAGAATATGTGTACACAGACACGCTGTGGGAGTGCATACCTTTGAAGAGTGCTTTGCATTGGTCTGCTCCACAGACCACAAACCTGCACTGATGCCTTTATTTGTACTCATTACACCTCTCATGAACTCAGCCGCTTTCTTACACTCTTCCATTCCTTCTTGAAGTGTTGTCGTCCTTGCCCTCGCTCTCCGTTGCCCTCTTACTTCTAGTCCATTTTTCCCTTGATCTCTCCTTCCTTCGCTCCCTCAGTCTCTCTCCACTCTCTCTGTCTCTCCTCTGTCCTTTCCCCCCTTCTTGGCATCGGCGGCAGCATCTCTTTTAAGGCACATGTCAAGGGAACTGTCTGCCGCTTTCAAAGGCCTTTGTGTCCGGCCTTTCTTCCCCTTAATTTGGTTTCCCCAAAACACTTTCCCATAGCATGGCCGTCTCGCCCCCTTTTCTCCCAGCTACCCCTCTCCTCTCATCTCTCCCTCCCTCTCACAGTTGCAACTGTCCCAAATACGTTTTACTGAAGATGATATGCATAAAGTCGGGGTGTCTCAGACTTTTCTGTAATCTTAATTCATGAGCGTACATGTCAACATATGTTACGGTGATCAGAATATAAATTACATCAAATAATAAAAAATAAAAAAATCCTCTTTACTCCGAATATTTTTCAGAAGAAGATTCTTCAACATGCCAATATAAATTGTATTCTCAGAAGAGTATAGGGAGATGAGGAACGATGAAGAACATATGGTCAAAGTGATGCAAAAAAATAGAGAGCAAGGAAATCTCACAGCATGGTAATTATACTTCCTAGTACCGGGCCCTCCAGTGCGTCCCGGGCATCCGGTTTCACCGCTGCCCTCTTCCCATGACTTCTCTGACTGCATAGGTTTCTTCAGGGAGCTTCTTGTCATGGCAACGCTTACCAAAGTATTCTTCTGTCTGCAGTCCGAGTGAGAGGGAAGATGACCTTAGAACAAAAGGAGCATATTTATTTATTTGCTTTGCAAGACGATGGAGATGAAAGACGCCATGGAGATGACACGTTAAAAGTTTTTTGCCTACGGCAGAGAGTTGGCAGGAGAAATACATTCTGGAAACAAGCGTGCGGTGCCCCTGGTCGGTGCAAGTGACGGCATTCTTCCTCGCATGTGTGTGCAGCGCTGCAGTGTCCTCACCTCAGGCAGACACATGTGGTTTTAATCCAGCGTATACGGACATACTCCTTCACTTTATCTGCATCTCTTTCTCCTCCCACAAACCTCTCTTGCGTCTCTTCATCTAGCCCATCAGTCCTGCCTTTGCTCCCATTCCTGCCTCTTAGACAGCAGTCTTCCTTTCCTTCACAATATATATTTCCCTTTCATATCTCTTATATCCCTTGCCAAGATATTTTCTACATTGTTTCACCTTTTTGCTGAAGCCCTTTCTTCCTTTTCCCCCGTCGTCGCTCCTGAACACGTCAGCTATCTGTCATTCACTCTACCCTGACATCTTTGAAGTATTTTCCTCCAGGAGCGTCACAACTGTCTCACTGCAGGATCTATTACTTCTCCTCTGTATTACCTCTCACATCCCACCGCTTTGAGAGAGTCAAGCCAAAAACATCTCTCCTCCAGAGATGTGTGATTGTATGTGTTTCATCAGTGGTTCTAGTTGCATCCTAAACCACGAGGGGTCAGAGAAACATACTGTATGTTTTCACAACTGTCCAGGGACTGAAAAAGTACAAATCTGTAGTGGATAATCTTTCCTTTGAGGCGTGTGTTTGTGAGTAAGTAACTTCCTCTCCAATAGACTGTTGTATAAGCATAATTGTGTCCAAGTGTGAAAGAGACGTGTTCTCTCGGTGCTGAGAGCTTTAGCGTGATAAACAGGAGATGGTTGAAAAGGAGATGTTTGTCGACTCGTCCACCTCACGGAACTTATTTCATCCCCGCTGGAGTCTTGAACTGCTGTTTACAGTAATGCAGGATGTTTCCACAGCTCTAAAGGAAAACAGGGGAAAATCACATCTTTTTGATTGTCTTTTCTTGAAAGTGGTTTCAAATTTTGACTGCCAGAAGAGGGCCAATGCAGACTGTCTTCAACTTTTTTTCAAAGGGTGGGGGGCCGTGGTTGATTTGGAGTCTCTCTCTATCGCAGAATCAACAATGGGATTGCATTACTGAGACTTGAGGAACTCTGTGAAAGCAATGAGACATCAGATGCTTTAAAAAAATGGTTTAGCCTACTTTAGGGCCTTTTTCAGTCGGATGACGGTTATTGAGAGTGATATGAAGTGAGAGTGATACGGCCAGGGTCAGAGCAAGTCCTCTTGCGAGCAACAAAACATGGGAGAGGCATACTACAATGGAACGATCATGATGGAGGACATTTGCTTCTAATTGACCTCCACCCTCTCGACTGGGCCCCCCAGTCAGGCGTGGCTCGTCGCCCTGAGTAACCCCACGCAGCATCTCCACTTCCCAGAGAGCAGAATAGGAGCACTCTCTCTTCTTCCTTTGACACACGCAGCCTTGTACCTTTGGCCTGAGAAGCAGGGGAGAGGTTGTTTTTGCTGTCTGAACTCAACCAACCATCAAACCGCTCACAGCTGGGACCCAGAGCCGTGACCTGGGACCAGGACTCTGAGGAAACTGGCTTTCTCCAGAGTAACGTCAGATATATCAGCAGTGGTGGTGATAAATGTGATAGGTTGCTAAAATGTGCTGAAAGGTTTCCTTTTTCATAATCATTTCTAAGCTTTGGGAGCCGTCCTACGGGCATGTTCAGATAACTAAGCAGAGAAACAAAGAGGCACTTGATATGATATGCCATGACATAAAAAGTTTAAATCATGGCTCTATTTTCCACAATCAGTTAACCTGATGTCAAACAACTCTGTGAAATTGGCCATTTATTTGGTTTCCAAATGAGACAGGCCACCACTTCAAAGAGATTGATTACTGCTGCCAAGCATGCATGAAATCACGAGACATATTTTCTGTTGCACCTAAATTATTCCAAGCACCGCATTTTAGAGGTTAGACCTTTCCTGATGGCTCCAGAACAGGGCTGCACATGCACACACATGCACAACAATACTGGCAGCAACGCACATGCTTGAACACACACACACACACACACACACACACACACACACACACACACACACACACACACACACACACACACACCACAGCTGAGACAGCCCCCCCACACACTTTCTTGCTCTGACTATTTGTGTAAGCAAAGATTTAAAGTGGAGAGGGGGGGAATAAGAGGGAGAGAAGACAGTGAGAGCGAGCTGCTGATCTGACAGCGTTTTGATGGGCACAAGCTGGAAACAATTTGTGGGAGGTAGGAGGGGGGATAACTTTAATACAAATTCCTCCCAGCGCAGCCATGTGTCCCGGTCGACCTGAGCTGCCCCAGCACACCTCCCTAGAAACTCACACCCTCTGCCCGTCTCCCGCCTCACCCACCTCAGAGCGCTCCAGTATATGCTTAGCTGTCAGTCACAGCCGCCTGTCACATTCTCCTCACGCCTGAAGTGTCCATGTTTGTGTGCATAAGAAATGCGGTGTTTGAAGAGAGGTATTCTGGGAGTCAATCATCTCGCGGACGAGAGTGACAGTTGGTTTTGGTTTCGCAGTACCTGAAAGTGTTTTGTCTCAGCAGACCTCGTCATGTAGGTCTAAGATTGTAATCCTGTGGCGGCTCAGCTCCTGTCATGAGGTGCTGTGACTGATCAGGTGATATATTGACTTTAAGCAGAGCGCTGCAGATGGATTGTGGAGTAAGAAGAAAATAAGTTGTAGTTGACGTTCAGAAAGTCGGCCTCATACTGTTTCAACCTGTCTGCCATTAGGGCATCATTTGTTCTCCTTTTGATGAAATAGGTCATTTGCGGTGAGGATTAGACGGAGATTATACTTAACAATCATTGTTCCGAAGCAGAGCGGCCCGCTCTCACTTCATCATCCACTCGTCTTGTAAAAAGATACCCTGCACTTTTCTGCACCATTGGCAAGCATGATTGACCACAATTAGGCCAATTACAGCCAATTTTAATGACTGGGACAAATTGATGACAGGGTTTATGGGAGCAGCTGTCCTCATTTTCACCATATTACTCTCATCAGCCTGGACATCACTGAATGAGCTGTAGAGGCAGCGGGAAAGGTGGGGGAGGTTGCACAGTGGAATGCACCCTATGTGTGGAAGTGTAGGCGAGTGCTCAGGCTCTTTTTCTGTGTGGATGCAAGTGTTAGGGTGTGTGTGTGTTTGTGCGTTTGTGTGTTCAGCTCGGTGTTGAGTCACGTCCAGGGCTGATCTGTAGTCACCGCTGCGCCAGAGCTGCAGGTGTCTCTGTGCCCCGTCGATTGCGGGCCGCCTCTTTTTCCCAGGAAAATGCTTTCAACCAGAGTTGGGTTACAGCAAAGCAGCACAGACATCTGAGAGATGCCAGGAATGTCCCTCCCCATCAAAGGGCAGCATTTGGCCATTTTTATATCTGCAATTAAAAATGGAACAATAAGAGAGAGGAGAGAGAATGAGTGCGAGGTTAGACAGAGGAGAGAGTGAAAGAGGGTTGGAATAGGGGGAAGAAGGGGAGAAGGAATGTCAGCACCTGCCATGGCTGCATGCTCTGCCAAAGAAAAAATAGCCGCTGAAAAGAATGATGAAGTATGATTCTACCCCTCCACCCATATTATTTTCAATAAACCCTTTAATAAAAGAGAATGACCCCTCTTGACCTCCACTTTGCATCTGGTTGTAATTGTTGGGGGAATGCCTTGCCAAATTCAAAGACCTGTGAAGGTAAACATGTCTCCTGTAGCTTGAAAAAGCCACAATGCTACAGCCATTCACTTTGTTTCAAGATCATTGTAAAGTTGAATTTGATTAAAATATAGTGTTTAAAGACAAACATGTGTAACTGTGGTAGAACTAGTGCTAGTGTACTATGCTTTTAGCCACGTTAAGCTCATTGTTTTGGTTTTCGGCCCAAAAGTTTGGTTTGTTCACTCTTGACACTCAGTAGGGTCTTTTTTAGCTGCAGCAGTCAGCTGGTAAAAGCAACAACAAATCCATTCGCTCACTGCTAAACAGTCAAATATTTCCCTCAATAGTAAGTAGAGACCAAAAGAAAGCTAATTGGAGAGTGAATATTGGACTTACATTCATTAGGCGAACACAAACACAACTCCAAATATAGCTAGGTGGTATATCGTCCTTTAAAGGTTTATCGACATATTTTCAAACAAAACACAATCAGACAATACCCTTTATATCGATATAGGCTGATTTACATGAACTGTTTCTTCCATGAAGAAAAACGTCAGTGTTTCATCTCACCTCTAAAAAAATAAAAGTTTGTGCAAGTTTAAGCTTAATTCTTTTCCTTAAGGAAGGCCTACAACCCGGTTATTGTTCAGTCCTCTAAAGGTCAACAATGATCATCGTAATGAAGTTGACCAGAGTTGTTGTCACTTGGAATTGGAGGAAAACATCACGTTTAATGGGCTTTCATTTATAAAAGCCCTCCACAGCCTTTAAATCTCTGTGCTTCACATATTTCTCTTGAAATATGCTTGTTTTTACAGCCCATGAAAACAGCCCAAATATAACCCAGAATAAGGGACACAGCTTCCACCTTGGGAGGCTTGTAAAAATGGGTGTTCATTGCATTTTCTTTCTCGAAGCCACCTGTGCACACTGGCTTTGCTTTTATCTTTCAATTTCTGAAATGTAACCTGTACATTCTGACCAAAACAGAACAGAGTTTTAGTAAAATGTTCCCTTCGATTTTCCCCAATCACTTACTTAAATGGAGTTTTCAATTTTGATCTATGAAATACATTTTTTTGTCGTTGGCTTTGGAGTAGTGGTGGAACATAGTTGATCCTTTGAGTTGGGTGTGACCGTGTCTGGCAAACCTAGACAAGCCACTTAATAGCCTTTCTTTCATACGGTATGTCTAAATCCTTTGCATGCTCCCTCTGTTGCTCCATCCCACTTTGGCTTCCTCTCTCTCTCTGTGACTTGGGGAGCTTTCAGTCGGCACATTGCGTGCGACAGTGGTGCAAGCTGGAATGGCCCAGTCCAGGAGCAATAACATAACTGGTGCAATGTAGAGGTGTGTATCTTTGTGTGTGTGTGTGGCTGAGACAGTGGATGCACCTGAAGTAAGCTAGGAGTGTTTTTTAAACAAGTCAGTCGACATACATATGTGTGCTTAAAAGACTTAACCATCTGGCAAACGCCACTATAGATTAACCAGCTTGCAGTTTCGCCCGTGACGCTGACTTCCATGGCCAACTCCAACAGGCAGCTGCGTTCTGGCGCCCCATAAACAGAATTCCTGCCTGATTTTACAGTTCTTTCCTTTTCCTTGTTCCCTTCAACAAAATGTGGATTAGGAGTCGTGCCTTTTAGGGTGTGAGCTGGACAGCATCTCGATCTTTAGTGATTTGATCAGTTCTGCTATAATAGACTGGCCTACTGAGAAATTGTTCCAGCAACCTGTTCAATCCAGGTGGCAAGTGAGCTACACAATCCAGAAAAGAGAGACGTATTCCAGCTGTGGGTACGCTGCTCGTGAAAATATCCATATCGTGAGAGCAGGTGCTTAAAAAGGCAACTTTTACACTTACTGAACAACCATCTCTAAATACTGATGTGAGTAATCTGACAGGCACTATGACTCTCTACTCTTTTTTCCCCCACATGTAAAGGAGTCCATATGACATGAATGTCCCTTCAAAATCCACTTGACGAACATGGCGTTCTGGGTAAAGACATTGATTGGCTGGTGCCCTGCTGTGATGCTACAGAGGTGGATTTTTAATGGAGGTTTTTTTTTCGGGCAGGAAGTCCCGTCGGTCGCTATAAAGCTTACTCATATAAAGAGGTAATCCCCAAATAATTACAGGTGGGGTGCTCCATATACAGACTCAGACTGAGGGAGAGGAACCACTAGCCAAGGTCACCCCCCACCAATCAAACTCCCCTACCTCAAACCATGGATGATAAAACACTAATAGGCTGAGGCTAACACACGCTATTTAACAGGTGGATTTAAAGTGTTTTCACCAACTGTTTCTTATTAGACACCAACAAAGTGCAGGTAAAACACCAGCATCAGGACAGGCAGCGTAGATTGTGAAAAACTCCACTTTATCTAATTATATTGCAGGGTTACTTTTGGGGTTATTGAACATCAACTTGAGCTTGTGGTTTGTCCCAGAGGCTCAAGATACAGTTTCCACAGCAAGTGGTTTAACCTCCTCCACTCATGGTAGCTTTTCTCCTGCATTCTCTCATACCAGACATGTTGACATGGTCACGGCTAGAGTTACAGACCATCCTGCATAAAACAACACAGTCGGACGATACATAAAGGAAACAAATGTTACAGTACTTAGTAAATGAATACAGAATGTGGTAGATTTTGAGTTGATTGAAATGGGAACAAGGCCAGTTGAATTATTGACTTGAGTTTCTTGAGCTGATCAAGATAGAAAAGAATAAATAACAGAGTGAAAGAGAGAGATGAAAAACAGGCTCTCCTGCAGACTTATGGTTGATGTATTACATACGTAACTGGATCCCCTTCAGAGACTGAATATTGTCTGATTATGAGATCTTAAATAAGGTGGTTTACACATTCAAATTACAACATTGACATTTATAAAATTTCTTCAACCTCCTGTTTCTATTGAATTTATTTCCCAGAGATCACTTGTTATTTAAATAATATGGCCACTACTGTTCTGTTTTCTTTCTTAAAATTTCTGCAGAGGTAATTGAACTTTCATCAGGTTGCACTCTTTTCTATGTGTGCTGCTGGACAAATTGCATAATGAGTTATTCTTCTGTTTGTTCAAAAGAAAGCTCTGTTGCAAATATATAGAATACACATCCTGGGAAAGCCCTTCCCTGCATTGGCTTGCATTATACCCTGTCCCACAGTTGTGCTACAGTTGTTTCAAAAATTATATTGTTATTTAAATTTTGCATATTATTACTTCAAAGGCTATAAGACATTGCCGTTAACTCTTCTCGTCGTCTTGGCTTCTCTCCGGCTCTGAGAGTTGATTTACAGACAACAGCGGTGTGGGCATATGGGTCTTCCACAACAACTGTGACCATTCCTCAAAAATAACACTGCTCTAGTGTACACTAACACAGCCTACTAGACAAATCTGTGGCTTTACTTCTCACCTAAGAATGCAAACTAGCAGATACTACATTTCACATAACAGTTGCTGTACTTGCTGCCAGGTGGGATGTCTTACTGTGTTATCGTACAACACCTGATACATATTTCCAAGCAGGTTCTGCTTATAATCTGATAAAGAAGTCTTTGATTTATGCTATTTGGCAAGTTCAGATGGAGATGATGGATGGTGAGTGTAAACACAGTGTTCAATTGACTGCGCGACAACTGCAGCAATGAAACCTTTCAAACTAATAGAATCAATCAATGCACTTTGGGCATAACAATACACAATAATAGTCGCAATATTATGTTTATTTAGCAGAATGTTCCATATCCCAAAAAGTGGGGGATGGATGTGGGCAGTTGTGGGAGCAAGGTATTCCCTAAAAACACTGGAGGCCAAGTGAAATTGAGCCTAATTCCCTGGAATGCCGCTTCCGTCTGGTCATGTCGATAAAAATAAAGCTTATTGTGATAGTGGGGGTTCAGCCCCCAGCTAGAGTAATGAAAAGAAAACTGGCAGAGCTCCCAATGGGGAAAGCTCACCTTCCACCCTGCTGGCCATAAGCTATACTCACATGAATGCATACCTACAGGAGAGAAGTGTGTGTTTATGTGCGTAAATTGTGTGTTTGCATGCACAATTTTGGGAGCAAAGGTTATTCGGAATGTTAAGCTGCACACAAACATGCACTTATCCAGTGTCGGTGTAAGGAAAAGCGAAGGAGGGAAAGTGAATGAGAGGGTTTGGAACCACGACAGGTATTTAAGTGACGTGCAGGTGTGTTTGGTGGTCAGAGGTGACTGCGCTGAATCACAGTTAAGGATTTCTGAAGTAAATGCCCACCAGAAAAGGAGATATCATGTCCCTCACATGTAAAAACAAAACAAAAAGTCATCAAGAAGGCAGTAAGTTGAGTACACATGACCAGGTGAGAAGGTATGAACGTGTGGGATGTGTAACAGGAAGCGAACCGCCTCAACGCAAGAACGGACGACAGCTGCACCGGTCTCTCCGGCTGGAGGCTTTACGAGTCGACTCAGGTGTGCGTCTTTACAAGCCAGAGGATGCATTTAATGAGGCTTCCTTACATGCTGAATGAGCTAAACTTTATGCTGAGCTAAACTAACCATCTTTTGGTTGTACATTCATATGTAGCATACAGGCATGAGAGTGGTATCGATCTTCTCATCTTATTCTCGCCAAGAAAGCAAACGTATTTCCTAACTTAAAAAACAACAACTGTTTCACTAAATTGTCTTATTTGTAGAATATATAGAGCCCCAATAGGGTTACAAGTTGAGCTGGATAACATAATTGAGCATGATTAGTGCATTTTACAACATGCATTAACCTGTTGAAGCTGAAATGCTTCACTTTAAGCATATAATGGTGCTCACTAAAAAGAAAAATATGCGAGTGTTGTTGCGGCAGGAAACCCGCTGTCCATCTGATTCAGCTACTGCAAAACACATAAACTATGCAAGATAACTTTAAAATTTGGTTCAGGCTGTTTTAGTTGTAGTTATTTTAACTAAAAGAAAATATGGCACTTCATTTACTGTTATTGTAGGCGTTCAAGTCGGACACTCCTAATACTTAAGGCTAAGCCTAGGTGAATGAGCATGATATAAAAGATGAGTGTAGAGTTATGTTTCAGACAAATTCATCAACATTATGAATTTAAAAATGTTAAAAGGGTCTCAAATCACTGTAATAACAACATGAAATTACAGAGTTTAGCAGCGTTTCCACAATAAGTCTCCACTATTTTACCTGGATGAGATCCATCCCTGATGCTTTCTGTTTAAGCAGATGATGAATACTGTGTAGAGCTTTGTTTGTTAGATGGATCCAACATTCACTCACTGCTTAATTGAATTAACTTTGGTTTACGGGTTGAGTCAGAATAGGGTCTAGAAAAGCTCCAAGAAATGTTTTTAATTCAGGAAAAAATGGTTTTGAGGCAGTGAACTCCATTGTTGGTTTGTGTCTTTTGGAGAAATGTGTATTAGTGTGTGTGTTAATATTTTTTAGTTTGTGTTCGTGGCAAAGAGAAAGCAGGAAGTTAGAGCTTCACAGGGTTCAAATTACAAAGCATGGGTGTAGTGGGATGGGGGTAAAGCATTCTTTAAAATCACAATACTGCTGCTGTTTACGTGTGCAGCGTGACCTCACAGAATATTCTGTCATGATTTTAGTTTGAAACAAGTTGACTCACAGTCATCAGAATTGCTGTTCTGAACAAATAAAGGTACTGAGAAAACAAACTCCCCAGAAGGTTCATTTAGTAGCTGTGCTGGAACTTTCAATCACATCGCATGATTTGCCCAGTTATGTAATTATATTTAAATTTCAGTTTTGCTAAACATTTTTAAGGATTTCTCAAACTTAAAATATATTGCAATACATCCAACAACCTCTGTGTAAAAATACAGTTTGATATAACAGGTTTAGGTATGCTTAGGAATAGGTTGCTGTGATGTACCCTTTCTAAACTGTAGTCAACCCAATGCATCAGGATTCACTGCATCCCAGCAGCCAGGCGGCAACCTCTGTTTCCGAACAGTGAAGCCAATGCGGAGGTGCCTTAAACTTGCATTCTTTCTAATGGCCAGTAGGGGGCGACTCTGGTTGCAAAGAGAAGTCAGATAGAAGTCTAAAAGAAAATTACCCTTCTTCTGACTTTATTTATTACCTCAGTAAACATTGTAAACATGACTCAATGGTTCAATCGCTAGTTTAAAGTCTTCTTCAATACAGCATGATGTTCATTTCGTAAATTATGATCCCATTTAGAGTAAAACAGATTAAGGTGTGACCAATATGTGATTGACAGGTCGCTACAATTGCGTTGTTCGGTCTGGGAGTTGTCCTTTGTTTTAGTCGTTCTGCTTTAACCCTTTCACTGTTTATTCAGTTCATGAAAGATAATTGTAAAAATGGCCTTTTCAGCATTCGGTTGTACATAGCTCCCACCCTCTCATGTCACTTCTGGTTTCAAATACTAAAATGGCGACAGCCAAAATGTGGAACTTAAGGCTTCTAAACTGCTGTCCACAAACCAACGGGTGATGTCAGGGTGACCACGTCCTCTTCTTACGAGTCTACATGCTGCTCGGGCTGCAGCAGCGGAGCTCTCTTCACTTTCAACGTCATACAACATTATGCTAACATTGCCACAGCATTATAGCAGTCAGTGGCTGATGGTAAGCAGGCTGGCAGGCCCGGGGTGAACAGGAATGCAGGCTTTCTGTATGTTTGTGCTGCTGCAGCTGGGCTTGGCCACAGGTATGTACGAGGCTGTGAGGTGGAATACTCAGAGTGGGCGGAGGTCCATGCCATCTGCACGCTGTACCGTGGGAGAAAAGCTGAGGGATAGACGAAGCAGCTAGCACGGTGGTAAAAGATGTCAAGACAAATAGACAGAGGGAGAGAGTGAGGGGAATCCTTGTGCTGCACCAAGGCTGAGTGGATGGAGGCAGCTGTTCGGCATGTAGGCTAGCTTTAGGGGTTGGCAGACAACATGAAGGCCTGACTTTTGGTGTTGACAGTAACACTAAAACTGTCATCCCCACAATTGCTGACGGAGACTAATTCACAAATGTACATGTAATTGTGAGGTGAAGAAGTTGGTTAAATGTACTTACCTTAAACCTGCAATAACATAATATGTTGTCCACTAGAGGGCATCAGAAACAAGTTGTGAACATATCATCACCTTATAAATTGATATGGTAAACCTTTTAGTAATTACATCATGGAAAAAAAATCTCTGCACAAAAAAACGTGTTGAGCAGATAGTCTATTGTGCGATACAGGAGGTATCACTCGCTGGATTATAATTAATTGTGAACTTTGTAAACAGTTGCTTATTTACAGTTACAGAGCAACGTTACAGAGCAACATTACAATCATTTGGAGTTGTGTTTCTGGCTGGATGAATAGAAGTCCAATATTCACTCTTCGCATCTTTTAAGCTCTGGTTTTGGTCTCTACCAACTCCTGAAGGAAATATCTGTCTCTTTAGTAACTAAATGCTCCACAATGTTCAACAGCTAACTTTATCTCTCTGCCGTTTGGTGCTAAGCAGGTAGTGTGCAGTGGGCTTTTTGAGCTTTTTCACTATTCACTAGATACCTGTTTACAGGTATCTAGTGAATAGTAACCCTCTCAGGTACAAAAGTGAGCGCTGCATGTAACTTTCCATCTTTTGGAGGGGCATATGTGGTGGGGGTATCCAGATGGCCCCTTAATTAAAACCAGATGGGAGCAGTGAAAAAAAGAATAATAATGAAGAGATTTATGTATTACACTGAGAAATATAAAGATCAGGTCACTTGAATAATGGCATGTGATTATACAGCTCATCTTTTTTGTGGGGAATCACAATTGTGCAACAATAAAAGACAGAAATAAGTCATAACAAAGTTTAACATATGAAAGCAAGGAGTACTTGAGTAGTAGTATTCTTCTCGGGTCCTCATAATTAGACTAGTAGAAGTTAAGTCATTTGTTCTCAGTATTTCACTATTTTACAACATGAAATATGTTTTCCTTGAAACTGTAATGACAGTAAAAACTCTCAAAGGCACATATTTCCTCTTCTCTAAACTCTTTTTGGCTGAAAAAAAAAACATGTCAAAGAGAATTTTTCACAAATGTCACAAATATGCTTCAAATTATCTACCCACAAATAGCTATACAGGTCCATATATTTCTGAGGTAAAACGCTAATGGCTACAAGTCAACATTAATTCTCTCCAAAGCGCTTGAGTCGATCAAACTCCACAGTAGGCCGTGCTAACCACCGCTGAAAAGTCATAACCACAGTGGTTATTGTAGGGCTGGTGTTAGCCATATTGTAGCTCAACACCTTCTAATGACCATCAGCCTATTGCAGCTCACTTTAGATGTGTAATCTGATACCGCTGTTCACACCACAAACCAACAGGTCTTCGGGGACTTCTCAAAAGGTGTCTTGTAATTGACTCCCACTGAAAGCCGCCTTTAACTGACTGATTGAGTAGTTAGATTTGTTGAAAGATAAATAACCAATGAAGAGGAGTTCTGGTTGGAGAGTAAAACAGGCGAGCGCTGCCAGAGACTTATGGTGTTTTCTGGCCTAAAGTAAACCAATTTTGAACTATGAAAGCAAGTTTGGCTTGCCTTCTGCACTTAACTCTATTATGATTATGATTACAAGCTTGGCAATTTGTGAAGGTCAAGTATGGTGTTTTTGACAAGGAAGACATAAACAAAGTTGTTCTTTCTCTCGTTTGTGTTTTCTTCATTTTGAGTCTCACTCGTTTTGAATCCTAGTTTTTTATTTTTGCAAATTAGACAAAGCTTCAGGAGTCTGTTGCATTCTAGTGAACTTAGGAAGCCCTCTCACCTGGTTGTTATTATGCATGTTTTTCGTGTGGTATGGCCGCCCCACTCTTTCCACCCCAATAACCCTCTCCTAACCTCTGCCTTGAAATAATAATCATAACTTTGTCGTCATGGCACCCTGACAGACATAGCCCACTCCCTCTGAACTTGGACCCCAAAGATCACTGTCATTTGTAGGTTTCTTGCACTGCAGCAGAGGGGATATAACTGGATTCAGGAGTTAAGTGCTTCTTCATGATGTTGCATTCAGGGCGGCTGTGTTGTGGATTATGCACAAAGCTGCTTCATCTGTCTGCGAAATGGCCTGCTTGTGTCAGTGGGCTATGTAAACACAGAGCCTTCATATATGAACATCAGTGTTGACTTTTCAAAGCATGAGAGAAAAAATATAGAGAACCTAAAGGTCACATGAGAGGGCATGCTGGTTGAAGGAGAAAGGAGGATTGTAAAGCATTAAAAGAAGTGTCTTTATTTTATGTCGTTTTCATGTAGAATACCGATGTCCTATTGCTTATAAAATGTTCTTCTTTAGCATATATAAACCACACTAATGTCTGCTGAATTTCTTTAAAAAAAAAAAATTTTAAACCCAAAGTAGAACATCTGTCTCTGTCTCAATCACTTCGATGGGGTTTTCCCTGCCCCCACTCCTATCTCAGGTTTCTGGGAATGCTACAGGTGCACATTCAGGTGGAGCAATACAGATCCTCTCTATTGCTCCTTACTGACAGTCCCATATCTCAGAATATCATTGATCTTGTATTGTGAGGTAAGGTTTGTACACCTGCATCTTTTTTTCCCAAGTGTAGGTCTTGATGGTCCTTTGGAAAGTAACTTCAAAGCAAACATGTTCATCCCATCTTCATGTCCCTCATGAGCTGCTTTAGTGAGGCCGAATTCTGCAGGTTTCCCATTCCAAGCTGAAGTTCATCAAGACAAATTCATTAACAGCACCATGTGGTCAAATGATCCAAATATGATGCCTTACACAGTGGAAACCATGAGGTAAACATAACCATATCAGAGTATCAAGTGATTTGAACAGGCTCACTGAACATCATGATAGAAATAATTTGTGTGAATGCAAGGCTGAAATCTGCTGTGTTTAAAAATAAATTGAAGGTCTGGTTATGCAGCCATGTGGTTACAAGTTTCTGGCCTATGGCGCGGGTAAGGATGTTTTTCCAGTCACTAGTGTTTGCATAATGATGTACCTTTTCTTCCCCGAGAGCTCGAAAAGTAACGATTTACCAACACTCTGCACGGCTCCAAAGCTCGTCAGCATCCTGCCAAGCATGACTCGTTCGTTAAGCCCGTCGGGAGGAAAAGGAAACCGGAACGGATGATGCCAGGACGGTTCTCATGTGTGTCTGGATACCCGTATAGCCTGTCCTGTGTGTTTTTGAGCGCCTGGTGGTCTCAGTCGGCACTGGTAACGCTGGACTGAGGTTAGGGTGCCAATGTAAATTGTGATGGCTTTCTTATTTTGTGGCCTGGTTCTACTACATGCAGCCGCTGCTTGTGTTGCCGTGGCCATAGCTTGGCTTCAACCATTACCGCTCGAGAAACAGGAGTAGAGGACAGGAAGTGTGGTTTCCTCTGGTTTTACAGCACCATGTCAAGCCTTGGGTCCTGCAACAGCCCAGCTAGCCACTGAACTGTGACACACACTCATAGGAATTTGCCTTTGTTAAAAATGACTGATTACAGCCTCAATCACTCATTTTGTGTATTTTGATGTTTTGCAACTGCTGAGGTTGCTATTTCTATAGCCATGTCATAGCCGGCAGTCTCTCTATGTTTTTTTTTTTTTTTACAGTCCAGAACCCTCCATAGTTCAAACGTTGTTGGGCATTCTTTTGCGCTTCAATCAGAATACAGACATTACTACACAAATGAAGCCTCTATGCCACGAAAACCAGATCTCGTCCTTAGCTCTACCACCACCCGAGCGAGGTGTTTTATTGGCCTGCGGGCGTGGCTGTCGAGTGGCATCTGTCATCAGAGCGTGCCCTTGCTCTACGCCAAGGTGAGTTTATTTGGTTTGATACGTGGTGTGCTGCCCATATTTTCACAGGTGCCTGTGTTGTTGAACCAAGAGCCTGATTCCTGCTTTCCCTGGCAGACACAAGGCCCTGGTTGTCCAGAACTTCCTCTGCTGGAGGAGGAAGGAGGAAGGAGGAAGGGGGAAGGGCTCTGCTCCCTTATGAAGCATTCCCCTTGAAAATGGTCCTCTCTCCAAATCCCACCACCCTTTCTCCCTTAATCTATCATTTAGGGTGAAATTAATGTTTTCTGGAAGTGAACATAATTTGTATTAATGAGAAGAATTTTTGGGGACAGATTAATATCACTTCTGTGATGCTGCTCTGAGTCACGGTGCACTCATTTCATCAGATCCAGCAGCACAGTTTGACATTGCTTTTAAAAAGCAACCAAAGTCTGTAAATGACAAGAATTTACTGGGCAAGTGAATGATTGAATGTGAAGACTTTCAAAAAGCAACAGTAAGAGCACCATGGATCAAGTCCTCTGCTCTCGGATTTTTTATCATACTACATCAACATATTTAAGTGCAGATATCCATGGCGGACATGGTGGAATAATAATGGTCCGGGAGCTTGTCATTAGCTGTGATGAGACTCTGGCTAGAGTCCGCCTGGCAGAACCACGTCCTGCTGTCAAGTCACGCCACAGCTGGGCTGAGGCTGTGATAGTAGGGGGAAGTCCGTCACACGCTAGCTGATGTCGATCTGGGGTCAGATGTAGATGTATTGTTGGCTATGTAGCGTTGGGAGAAGAATTTAACTTTGGTAAGAATTAAAACACAAAGTTTAAAATGAAGAACTTGTTGGATCTTTGAAGAGCGTGAAACCCCCTCCCACAACAAGTTTTGTGATAACTTGCAAAACGAATGGCCTTCACATGAGCCTCAGCTGTTGGCTATGATGTTAGCATGCTAACACTGAAAGCATGTTTGGCCACCAACACACATTACAGCAAACGAGAGACTGCACATAGTGGATGTTGACGTTCTCATCATCTCAGCAGTGTGTTGCTCTACGCACCCAGTATAACCAGTTCACTTGACCTCTCTGGTCCCACTGCGCATCTCAAATTCTAGACGTTTTGAACATCAGGGATTAAACGTCTCATCCAGCAGGACGTTCTCACACACCTCACTGAAGGTAAAAGTTCCTCTGTGTACACAGAACCATGTTAGGCACGCCGAACAGCATTCAGTCATGCACGTATTTATATATACACGATACCAGACAGCAGGCCCAGGTAGAAAATGCATGGCCTGCCACTGCCCTAATTAATTGTGCTCGAAGCACTAGCCTCTCTTTATACTATATCTGTCACAGGAGCACAATGTTTAGGACCCAAACGCAGACCACAGGAGACAGTATCTGGTAAAACAGTTGTTAATGCGTGCTAATTATTGGATGCCTGTCGTAGCCTCCGGAAGAACTCAGTTCAACAACTTCTCTCGTTCTCTAAATATATTTACTAAATGATCACAAGCAAAGTAGTAAGCTCTGCAATTGCAAAAGCAGTGAGTGGTACAGCCAACACGCAGGTTGGGCACAGAACAACTGCCCCACAAACGGAAGTGGGGCTTTTCATACACAGGTTATCGTCACAGGTTCGTCTCGCCTCGTCCTAACATCTGATTCGCTCTATCCTGTCAAGAGGAGGAGAATCCCATGTTCTCATCTTTTCTCACAAGACTGGAAAGTGCAACGACCAGTCTTCTTCCCGAATGTCAATAGACTGATAAACAGTTGTGGGTGTTGAAATGCGCAGGCGTGTGACTGACTTCCCTTGAGAACTGGAAATTTCATAGACACAACCAACTCCAGCTGCATAGCTGTGTTGTACTGACCTCGCTAACCTGATCTTTAAGAGACATGAAGAGTAATGGAGAATATAAGGATTTATATTATCACAGTCTTTATTGGAGCCAAAGGGAATGTGGGGAGCCCGTGGTCCGCCACAGGTGGTGCTGGGCGGTGTGAGACCCGAGGTTTGACACCTGAAGCCGGGCAGAGGGGACAGAGTTTAGTTCACGAACAAAAGACTCAGGAGAACTTACGGAGCGGCAGTGGTGACTACCAGGGCAGAAGACGAAACAGACTGACTACCAAGGTCTGCAGGACCAGGTTTGATGTACTGCAGGTGATTGTCCAGATTGTGTGCAGCTGTGTGCCAATCAAGGATGCGGCCATGGGAGGTGTCAGGAGGCGGGACCGAGAACACAAACACAGAGCACATGGCATACAAAACAAACACGAGAATGACCAACACAAGAGGAGAGGAGATTTGGAGGAAACAGAGGTTTAAGACACAATGGGTCAGACAGGGATCTTGACAATATCCATATATATTTATATATCGCATCACATCCCGAGTGTCTCCACTGGGCATGGAGTTCTGCCCTCTTGCTGCTGGTTTATGTCCTTTCTTTGTTTCAATCTCCCACAGTTCATCAGGACTTTTGTTTGACCTCTGTAATGGATGCGGCTGGAACTGTAGCGAAGTGTACTGTGTATTAATGTGTTCATGTTTTTGTTATAGCCGGACACATCCTAGGATGTAACCAATATTATCTTATACATGAAGGTATTATATATTTTTCTTGGAATTAGATTGTGAGCTAAACCTAATGGTGGAAAGCATACAAAGAAATACAAATAATAAAACAAAAGAAATGTAGCAAAGTAGCCAATACTTCTGAGAAATAGTAGCCCACACAAAAAATCTTTTTTTACTGTGACTGAAACAAGTTTAAATGTACATTTTACTTCCACTTGCTGTATAGACTACTTGCATCACTTTGAGTGGAACTGTCCACAAGTGGGTGACAGTATGAGCCAAAGCTCTTCTCTGCACCAGACCTCCACTTGTCTGATTGTCACATACTTAAAGACCATAATTCCCTCTGGAAAAGCCTCCAGGTCTTTTTCGCAAGAAGTCGACGCAGAGGAAGTCTGAGAATACAAACTTCTGAGGGGAAAAAGGGGACGTGCTTTTCACTGGGGGGTTGTGTTGGCCTGCAGACATCGAAGCGTGACTGCAAAAGTCCTGGTGGACTGTGGAGCCTGATGACATCTCAGTCTGGACTCATCACTGTCTTTGTTTTTCTCTTGAGGGAAAGGCCCCTGTCTTCACAAAAGCATCAAAACCGCTTAGATCACTTTTCAAACATTCACGCTGTCCATTCTTCCCATCTCGCCCTGTCATGTGGTCTCTATTGTCCATGTCATACTCTAATCACTTTCCTTTCCTCTCTACCTTTTTTCCTCCTAACCCGGCTTGCCCTCTCTTGTTTCCAACCCTCCCCCTGCTCTGTCTCTCTGTCCGTCTTCACAGATAAGTAGGCATCCCTCACCTTTCACATAACATCACATGGAAGCAATCAGAGTGGGCTTTGGCAGACAAATTAGGGCAGTTAATGTAGACCGGAGATCAGTGCAGAGGCGGGGAAGCTGGTGATAAATGCCAACAGATGGGGCCTGAAATGGATGGGCCTAACGCAGTACGGTACAGTATAGCCTTGGAAGTAGAGCTGAGAGGAGCTGAGTCCAGAGGAAAGAGGAGCATTCTTACTAAATCTAGTTTTTTATTAACGAGAAATGGAAAGATGGAGAGAGAGAGCGAAGAAAGCCACATTTAGAGATAATTTCAGTCTAAAAAGGACTTTAATTTTATTGGAAAAATTATTAAACCCAGTCTTATCTGAATTGAAATGCTTTCCAGAGTCTTCAGAGAAATGCCATAAGGCAACACCATTCCTCCCTGGCTCTATAGTCTCTGCAACAAAACATATTATGCTCTGTCCATTTATAAAGAAACCGTGTAAATGTATTCCAAAAAATGAGTCAGATATATTTCAAACACAGCTTGACCCCTAGTTCACCACTGAGTTATGCCTATTTAATCAAGTGTTTGGCTGAGACGCCGGATGGGACTCAAAGCCAATTCGGCATAGATACTCCTCAAATGCCACATTTTCACCAATCAGTCTGTCGTCACTTGTAATGTATGAATGAATAATGACCTCTGAAATCTATTAATTCAGAATAAATTTCTCCTCTAAAATGTGGGACTCATCATACGCTATACTCTGTGAGGATTTTCCTCATTTTTATGTTTCAGTTAATCTGGTTTGATGAAGCGTACGTCCCGTATAGATGATTCATTTACCCTTTACAATGTATCTAACCCAGTGGGCGCAAAGTCCTCTCCATCTGTCATGAAGTCCAACTTTGAAAGAGTGTGAGGAGAATTATCTTTTTGACATTCCCCTCTCATAAAACTATGGCAAAATCAAAGCCAAGATGCTTCTCTGATTTTTGTATCCAACCTTTATCCCAAAGCCAAATGCCTGCTCCAGGCTTGATCTTGAAGTAGCCCACCGCGATAGAGCATTCTTGGGCCAAACACAACACTGCAACATATTGAAAGTGTTTTATTCTACATCGTTAAAAGTGTTCGTGCTCATATTGAAGTGAAGGTCTAATAATTACTCAGCCCTAAAGCAAGGATTGTAATTCTTGAAGAAAAACTATTAAAATGTGCCGTAATAAGTGAGACGACTCACAAAGGGCTTACGCAAAATGTATCAGTGTAATTTCTATTTGTCCATCTGCACACAATCCGCTTTTTGTGATCACCTTAATACATGGGCAGCACACACGCTCACACACACACACATTCCTCTTATGTTACAGGCTTTGAAGAGGCAGACTCATCCCCATTTTCAACAGTACCCAATCAAACACAAAGCTGAGGGGCGGATTAGGAGCAGGCTTTTGCTGCACAATGCTCCTATCAGGGACCACACTGGTTTTAAATTACCCCGTATTCCTAACTCATTTTCAATCACTCACTGGCCCAATAAAGAGTGTTTCTCCAATAAAAAAGACCAACAAAGGAACACTGAATCCCAGTTTTATGCGACAGCAGTCAGTAACGATCCTTGACACTGTATGTTTGTGTGTGGAAAATTGTCCACGAGTATTGTGGATGCAATTTAAGAGTTGAGTGAAAAGAAGACATTTCCTTTTGGAGGCATGAAATGTGCTCTTTTAGTTTAAATGGAAAATGGAAAGATGGAGAGATTGAAGGATGACAGATGTGCGAGCGGCGGTGTGGTCATTGTCACGCATGTTGTCGGATCCAGAGGGAGTAGTGTCTCCTCAGCCGACAGCTGGTTTCACTCAGAGAAAAGACATGCTGCAGAGAGCGAGCGAGAGAAAGAGATCGGACCTTCACCACTGAATATTTATGATCTTGGTCCACACAAATTTCTCGCCACATTTCTTTTGCGGTTTTCAGTGGGGGTTAGTACTTGGTGACCCCCACACACACACTCAGAGGCTCCCAGACAAGCATACATGAGTGTTCACAGATACATTCAGATATTCAGACAAGCGTTCGATGTCTCCGAAGGGAAATAAAAAAGAAAACGGGAAATAAGTCATAGAGATCATTCGAATGGAAAGTGGTGAATGTGGCAAAAAGTAAAGCATTAGGGAAAAGAGAAGATTTAGGAAACAGACCCCATGCTGGAAAATGCCGTTGTTGAGCTTTGAAGCACAGTGGTAATGAGGCTCCATTTAAAGCCAATGAAGCCGCTTTGGCAGCTTATGAAAGCACAATTGGTAAGCCCCCCTCGTCTACCGCTGGCTGGTGTGTGTTTGTGTGTGTGAGCGTGTGTATTAGGATAGAGGAGGGGGAAGAACGGACGGTATTTGGCCGGATCCTCTTTGCTCGTTTCCAGCGCTCAGCAGCAGCTCTCTCTAAGTCCAGTCACTCTCTAGAGCTACAGTTTTCTCCGCAAGTGGTTTCCCAAAAACACTTGAAGATCTCATCATTGAGTTGTCATTTCACACAGTGAAGAAAAGGGACAATAATTAATAATGACTCTTTCTTTCCCCAAATATACATTTCCGCAAATATACATTTATCAAGGTGTAATATTGAGGGGACAAAGAGCGAAACAAGCTCACACAGCATTATGCATTGCAACTCCAGGAAACACAAGCGGAACAAGGAATAAGAAACTTGGTGCAAGTCATACAATTGGAGGGGATAGCATTCATTCATTGTTGATTTTGATATACTGGTGCAGAGGCATACTCCCAACTGAAAGTATGCTGTCTTATATATCCTTTCATATCTTTAAGGGGTGGGAAGGTGGCCTGTACTGGCTTGAGAGACTTTGGGGATGGAAAGACCAGTTCAAAAGTTCACAAAAAGAAGCTAGCTGCTGATGACAAAAATAAAACGGCCACACAGCCAAAAGACAGGCCACTACATTTATTCATATTTATTTTTGTTGCACCTGCACCTGTCACTATGAAAAAAAAGTCAAGGGACAGGTAGATTACAATTTGTGGCAAAATAACCAAAAAGATGCCAAACAGTTCGAACACACACTGAGTGAACAACGGAGACAAAGGAAGATAGAAAGAAAAGAAAGCTGATGGTAGGCCAGGATGCCCAGGAGGGATGTGCTTGATGCAGAGACATGTCATGGTTTGTGTGTGTGTGTGTGTGTGTGTGTGTGTGTGTGTGTGTGTGTGTGTGTGTGTGTGTGTGTGTGTGTGTGTGTGTGTGTGTGTGTGTGTGTGTCCGGACCATCTCAGCAACCTCTATTCTCAAAGCCTTGATGGCCACACAGGGGAGAGTGATGATAAATGGTCGCTTTCCTGTAATTTACCTTCAGGAGGATGGATGGAGCTGGCCTGTTTGGTTAGAGGGTGGGGAGACCAGGAGAGAGGAGACTGTAGGTGAGAGAGTGGGGGAGAGAAAGAGAGTAAGGAGTTTCCTGCTTTGGATCTGACTCTGGAGTTGGGTTTCCTCAGAGGTGAGGTACACATTCAAGTGTGTGTGTGTGTGTGTGTGTGTGTGTGTGTGTGTGTGTGTGTGTGTGTGTGTGTGTGTGTGTGTGTGTGTGTGTGTGTGCGCGTGGCTGGCTGTTTATTTACAGAGCTTTAGCTCTTGCTATGTTCGTAGAGGGGAGCTGCTCTCCCCAGTCGTCTCCCCCTTCAGACCCCAGTGTGAGTGGAAACACACCAGCACAGTGCCCACTGGATGTGAGCATACTTTCCAGTGGGAAACACACACGATTGGACATTATTTCCGCAGCTAAGGCTAATGACTGTAATTAAAGAGACAGATGATCAGCACAACACACAGCTCATTAACTAATAATTTATTTTTTTTATCATTTAGATTAAAAAGTCAGTGGTTCATTGCCTCAGAGAAAAAATGTACAAGGAAGACTTTGATATAACAGAAGTGAAGAGCAGGGCTGAACTGAGGGAAGAATCCCTTTGTTCCCCAAAAAAGGTAAATTAACCATTTCTGTGTGAGTGAACCATTATTCCCAGGAAGTTAATGTAACAGAGTGGATTGTTGTGTCTGTGCCTCTCTGGGAAGCGGAGAGGGTCCGATCAGCCCGCGTCACATTTGCATTCGATTCTCCTCAAAGTCATTTACAATTGGGCGGTTGTCTGGAAATAACATAAAACCAAAAAAAAGGAATACATTCTGTGTAATATCTGAACCACATATTCTGGCCGTGATCACAAAAGCATATGTTTCTGGTTTCCACATCCATAAAACATCATCTGGTTTGTACATCCATAAACGTGAGTCATCCAAGGCCAAGTGACGCTTCACAAAAGACAACATGATTGGCAGAGGCCGTTCAGTACATATTTACAACATCAAAAAATGTGTCAAGACTTATTAAACAACGCGAGATGGAAGTGAACCAGGAAGAAATGGGTATCAGGCCAGGGAATAAGTAAATGAAAACTCTTCATCTTCGTCAATGCAAACATTAAACAGTGGCAAAACCGAGAAGCTGTGTGCTCCCAAAAGGTTTGCCTTCAAATGAGAGCTCTCTCACTTCTCTGCACCTTCGCTTCATGTGAGCGTCACTTGTTTACATGGGTATGGTTAATTAGACACACACACACACACACACACACACACACACACACACACACACACACACACACACCTGTGAATGCTATATATGAAGGGAGGAAACAAAGCAAAGCAGTTATGGCCTCAGTTCCACTGCCAATCTGCTGAGCTTGTTAACGTAAAACAACAGGACAGCTCTCCCGATGAGGCTCACTAAATAGCTTTCACAAGACTATGCTTCCACCCCCCAAACAACATCTGGCCACTTTTACTTCTCATCTTTATTCCAACAATCAGGGTGGGCACTTAAGAAAAGGAGAGCTAATGGAAAGGATAGGATGATTTCCCGTTTTTTTTTTTGCGATTCTACGCGAAAGAAAGGCCCAATTTAAGGAACAATTCCTTCAAATGTGTGTTGGTTGCTTAAGGAGTTGAGCACCAGAGAGGCCTCACTGGCACGTACTTTGACCATCAATCACAAAGTGTCACGCCGTACTCGCATACCGTGACGAGGACTGGTGCTACTGTAACACCACCTGTCTGACGGGCCACTGTGGACAGCCAACACACAAATAATTGACTGTTTGGTTCTGCATTTTTGCTAAATTCCAACGGTGGGAATTGTGTCCTGGGCAGAGTGCTGTCCTTTTTTTGACCTTCATTGCTCATTTGTCTCACACCAGAAATCCAGGTGGGTGATATCTCATTTTGGTTACGTGTTTCTTTTTTTGGGGGGAGGATTAGGAAATCAAAAATATGAGACAGATAAGTATGAATATCCACAACATCCATCGACATCCTTCAGAGTTCATACCGGCATCAACTGTCACGATGTCCACATTCTTAAGCTTGGTGACATTATTTCATAAACACTTACAATCAGACCGTACACCTGTGTGAGTGTGTTCTTCACAGTTTGACATACATTCTCGGAAGACGTGACAACAAGAGCTACAGCGCAGTACAGTACACCACTGAGGTGTTTTGGCAGCCTCGTTCTGTGCTGTCACTTATCTAAGACACTGAATACACAACATGCAAAATGGGTTAAAAAGGGAGTTTGGGGAGGGTGGTGGCTGACACAGACAAGAAAGCAAAGGAGAGACACTTTTGGAAGGATGACAAACCAAACATACCGCCGCAGCCAGAGGAGCGTAACCACTCGCTAGCATGACATGCCTATCCGCACACTCACTGCTACGCTAGCTTGATGTGCCCCTCAAATCTGTGTGTTTATCTTGTACTCTATTTAAATAAATTGTAATGTGCTTTACAAAATGAAAAAAATTGCAAAAAGGCAGATAAAAAGCTTGAGAGCAACCAGACGGCTCTCTCTGTGGGTTTTGTTGGTCCTGACTTCCATAGTTTCTTAATTGAATTTAAAAAGGGACTATGCTTATTTGGCAAAGGATGACAGGGCCTGTGTCAGTCGACAAGTGGGGGAAGATAACTTGGGAGATTTTCCTTTGGATCTCTGTACTCATTTTAGTTTAGTTCTTCACTGCTCACTGTAAGGTTTTGATGGACCAGCAAAAAACCACAAACATGCAAACATAACAAAGCACATGAGGAATGAAATATGATCCTCTCGTGTCATAATACAATCAGTGAGCACTAAAAACTTTCCAGCCTCATTCATTTTGTCAAAATACACTAGAGAAAAACACAATTCTGTTGTTTATCCGACTTTGTTTTCTTTTTACTGCATGAAAAGGAACTCTCGTTTCAATCTCTTATTTTGGCAAACAAAAGCCTGCCAGTCACTGGACGTGTCAGAAATAAATCAGACATTTAAATACAAACAAATGACAGTGGCCACACAGCAACACCTGGAAGGCCACTGCCTAGCAGAAGACATTATCCATAAAGCAAAAGGTCTCCTTGGAAATATTGGTATTGTTCTGAAATTCCAGCCATTTGTCCACACCGCTTAATCTTTCTTCCAGAAAAAGTGACAAGCAATGAGTCATGATGGTGATGCATGACTTTATAAACCACTCATGAGAGGGACTAGTGGTGAAGAGGCACGGTCCCGGGGCCTGGAATGTGACTCACACATGCTAACAGGGTTTGTTTTTAAAATGAAATAAAAGGATATATCTCAAATAAGGACACGGGTGGGATATGGATGGATGAGATAAAAGTAGCCACACAAAAAATATAAACTCTACTATGAGCAGTGGCATCAAATACTTGCAGATATAAGAGCCTACACGAGCAGTTTGTTCTGTGGCAACAGCAGTGGTGGTGAGACTGAGGTTTGCTGTGGAAAACGTCCCTGCAAAGGGAGCCCTTGGTTCCTCCCGGGACAAGAGTTTCATAGTTGCAGTCCGTAGAAGTTACTGCAGAGACTTAAAGCAAGTAGGCCCATTTTTTAGGAACATTTTAACAGCACATGTTGATTGGATTGCTGATCCAAGTTGTTTCAACAATGAAACGTGAGGCGAACAAGCTGAGGATATGCAGCTTGTCGAGTTCCTGAAATCCGTCAGTAACAAACACTGTTGAATAAAATCCTCAGAGAAATATGTGACGTGTGGTCTTTATGTCAAACAAAGTGGCAGGAGACAGTCAGTGTTGATGGTCGGAGGAGGCTGAGGGTCAGGGGGTCGTTGGCAGGGGACAAGTGGACATTTCGGCTGTCGTCGTCGACGGAGGGAATGGCGTCTGCTTTTGTCTACACTTCATACCCTTTTTAATGGTCCCTTTTTAAGGCAAACCAATTGGACAAAATAATGACAACTGACATAACAAAGACAAACCTTGAAAAATAAAAAAAAGGAAAATAATTATACAATATACACAAAACGTGGTCCTTAAAACAGGTATGGTACATGCAGTCTTTCTAATGTGCACTGTTCCCGTGATGGGGGAAGACGAGAGGGAGATCGCTGGGTAAGGGTTCATGAAGGTGGGCGATGGAGTGAGAGGTAGGGATGAACGCTGCTTCCCCATCACGCTTTGCTGCATTTTCCCTTCTTCTCTTTGCGCTGGAACTTCCTCAGGCGTCTCGTCCAAACGTCCCTCCACTGGATCACCAGGCTGTTCTTATCGGCCATTAGGCCCACGTGCTCCGTCCCCGGACTGGCAGCTCCACCGCCGGGACCGACACCCGGACCCGTCCCTGTGCCCGTTCCACCGTCGCTGCCGCCCATCACCAAGAATCGCTTACTCATCTGGATCTTGGGACATTTGCAGGCCAGATCCTTCATGTGTACCCACAGGATGTTGTCGCCTCGCTTCAAGGGCTCACCGCGGCTCTTGTACACAGACACCAAATTAACTGAGAACTTTGCCCAGTCCCCGACCGTCTCCATGTCCAGCACGTTCACTTGCACCGCTGAGGACACATTCATGAGAAAACACTCAGGCCAATACTGTAAACACAGTACATTCATTAATTATGGTTGATAATTAATCCTTCTCTTACCATAATCCTTTTTGCAGTATTTTTTCATGTTGATCTTCAGGTTGCCCTTCACTGGTTTACAATAGGACTCACAATCTGCAGAAATAGCATGTACACCCGTCACTCACTCCTGTAATGCAACTTCACCACTTACTGACACTCATATTACACACATAATGGGACACTTACACACTTGAAATTTGAATCGTCATAAGGTTGCATTTTAGGTTTTATAGTGTATTATGTGGTGCTTTTGTAGCAGCACCACTACATCTGCAATGCAAAGTCAGTGTGACAAAACACCGTAAACTGTTATGTGCTGTGAAACCACCAATGCACACACACAGAAAATCATCAAAATAGACCCCCATGTGCTCGTTTCTGCACATGCACGTCTACTTGTTTGGATCATATTTGTACTTGCATTCAACGTCAGGGCCGAGAATGTAGCAGGTTGGATAACATTGAGCTTGGTTTGGTTTTTGTGTGCTAAAATACAACTTCTGACAAATCCCACATCAAACTGCTGCAACAGCCGGTTGAAACATACCAGAGTAGTAAAAGTGTTAAGTTTGACATGTTTTCGGGGGTCTTGAGAAAAGACAGAGCGTGATGGAAGCAGGTCATGGTTGGATGGATGTGAATAGACCTTGGCTGCCAGCGTGACGACTGAGACCACACATTGGACAGATGACCTCCACTGACCATTCATAGCGCCAGAGATGAGGTGTTATAGTTACGGTTGTGACAGTTAAAATGGAGCTCTTGGCTCAGTGACCTTTCTCAGATCTGATCTTAACTGCCTCTAAAATCAGCCTGGGTTTGGTTTAGTTGTCATGTATTTATGAGCGCCTTTTTTCAGGTCGACAAATATGGAAACTGCACTGGAAAGAATTCAGCCCTGAGTGTCTTACTATGGGACTTGAACCAACATTGTCTCTGGCTGCAGCTTCACATCTCTACATTCTATGGCACAAACGTTACCTTCAACCTGCATGACAAATGAGACAATACTTGAATTCATTTGTAAATTGATGTTGAAAAATGACTGTACAACATTGTCTCTGTCCTGAGAGAGTTGGAGATAAGTCACATTAAATAAAAGCACATGCATGTTTCTATTTCGCCTCGTTTGTGTCTTTTGTAAACCTGAAATATGTATTTTGTTCTCCCAGTGTTAAAAGCATTGCTTCTCTCTGATCATTCTCTGTGTTTTTCATGAGCTGGAAGCAAAGTAGAATGGAGAACAAAGACAGGCTAAACTAAATGGCCTTTCGAAAATGCTAATTTGAGCAATAAATAACAAGTATCCTAATACAATGTATAGCATTGTGTTGTGTTTTTAAATTGTTCTCATGGTAACTACTGCTACTGGAGCAGTGACAAGAAAGAGACACTGTTGATCATTAGCAAGGCTCTACTGTACTTGACTGGATGCCACTAGATTTTATGAACCGTCTAATTTTGCATCCATTTATTTCAATTACAAAACTATGAGAAGGTCACAAAGTTAGGGCAAAAAATGAAAATGATAGACTGAAAAGTGGAAAATGCCAGGAGGGTCATATTTCATGGTTCCAAACAGTTTTAGTGAGAGGACACGAAAAGCTGACCACGCTGCTCACTTGTCAGGGCATGAAACTGAAAAACCACATGCTGGTAACTGGACTGGTATCTGTGGTCAGACCTCTCATTGCCTTCAACAGGAAACCCATTCAGTCGTGTTGCTTCCCAAAGCAAACCAAATAAAATTCCCGGACGTAAAAATGCCCCAATTAAAAAAAACGGTCGTGAGAGAGAGAAATTACGCTTTCTGGGGTTGCATGAGAGAAGGGGTGTTGCATCGTTGGTTTTTTAGGAAGGACGGGTGGAGCAATGGAAGGAGGAGAAAGAAACGGGGGACCAAGGAGCCCATAAAAATGTCCAGGAGGTTTGGCTGTATATCAGAGCGCTGGGGATTTTATTAGCCAGAGAGAGGAGAGACAAGGAAGAAAAGGGAGAAAGAGAGAGCAGATGGCGGCTTCCAATAACCTGCAGACAGGGTGACTTAAAAAAACGATGAGTGGAGGTGTAGATGTGGACGGGTGCAGAGGTGTACGTGTGGATGGATTTGTGTGTGTGTGTGTGTGTGTGTGTGTGTGTGTGTGTGTGTGTGTGTATTGTACATTTCTCACATACTTTAAATAAATGATGATGAATATCATAGCTTGCTTAAGGACTTTTTCATTATATGTAAGCGTGTGGTTTCATGTGCAGATCATTATCATGCAAGTGTGCTTGCAACTGTGACAGGCAAGCATTCGTATGAGCTGTGCATGGATTTCATTAGATCACTGCCATTGTGTGTGTGTGTGTGTGTGTGTGTGTGTGTGTGTGTGTGTGTGTGTGTGTGTGTGTGTGTGTGTGTGTGTGTGTGTGGTATACAGTGGCTGGCCTAAAGGTATCAGTGGTAAAATGCTTGCTGGGAGACGGTGTGTGTTTTCCCATGAAGAGTCACTCACTGCTGGCTGTTCACCTGGAAAAGCTTTCGGTGAATCGGCCACTGACCCAGAAGACCGGCCCACTGAAAATACTCACAATTGGCTCCGAGGCTCTCGATGCCCTCGTTCCTTTGAGCCCCGCTCACTGTGCCATGACAAGGACAAATTGCACCCACCGCCCCTTATACAAAAACTTTCTGGGGCCTTGGGTTTCTGATGTTGAAGCTCGTTCTATGGTAGTTTAGGAAGGAGAAAGATGGGGGAAATGCTCGGGTGTGTTTGGTAGAGCCTGAGGTGAATTGCCGATCAACAACTCTTTTGTTCTGAGACCCCGAGACATTTTCCCAGGGAAGTAGACACCAGAAAGTAAACACAAGAAAGAGCTAGACTGTGCATTTTTTTTGGCAAAAAAAAAAGGCCCAAGTAATACGAGTCAGAATGAGAGAAGTCGCAAATGAGAAAAGAACCTGCAATTTTGAGAAAATAATAATTATTGATTTATATTTCCCTTTAAGGAACTATTAAGACATACAGTATTTATTGAGAGTCTGAAGAGAGGATAAAAATTGCTTTCATGTCTGTGCGTTATTCAATATGCAGCTGGAGCCAGCGGGCCGGCTAGCTTAGCAGCTCACCTGGCTTTGTCCAAAGGTACCCATCTGTTGTCTCTCCTTTGTTTAATATGTGTTCATTTTGTAAACAAAAAACCTGACTAAATATGCTTGTTCACAACCTTTTTTTTCCCCAGAGTCTAAGACAAGAAGATAACGAGACGTCACCGACGTCATTAAATGCAACAATTCTGTTTCCTGTTCTTTGTACCAGGACTACAGGGGCAGAGCACACCGAGCACATTCAGGAGGACTCAGAGTCACTGACTTGTTCACTTAAGTTATCAATGACAAGAAGTCAAAAAGTGAAAGAAATAACCAAGGTGATATTTGGGCTAGAATATATTGACTGAAATCTTCAATAAAAGCTGATAACTAAAAAAGACTCAACTGTAGACAGTTTTCATTGACTAAGATAAGGCTGAAAGGCCCAGTCAACTAAAAGTAAAACAGGATTTGGTTGATTAAATATGATAAAAACTGAAAAGGATATTTGACGCAGCACTAAAACTAAATAAAATAAAAATAAATGACCAACACTAATTTGTACAAACAATCTTTTGCATTATATCCGCTTCTAGTCTTTGAGGTTAACTAACCTAATTCATCTAATTTACAACATCCTCCACAGAAACATGAGTCATTCAACTTTTGGCAAGAAAGCAAATAAATCAAACCTTTCCAAACCAATGTATCATTGATGTTCATTCTATAACATTTGATTTAATAGGAGGATTTATATAATTACTGAATGCAATGTTCATTGACTGTGTTTGGCCTTCAACTTCAATATGTTCCTGAGAAATTAAGTCAGTATCAGCCACTATAGACATCATTAGGCCTCAAACTGTTTTTCAACAATAAACCGATATGCTTTGTCGAGCTCGGTAGAGTATCTGTGGCAACGTGGGGGGCGTGATCTGCAGCCTGAGTGATGATAGATGTTATAAACCTGCTAAGGAATCAACATTTCCAAATCAACACCACCATTCAAATCAAACAGCCACAGAATGAAAAATAAGGGTAAGGTAATTGACCGGAGCGTAAATTGAACAGTTAGAGGGAGAGACTGAACAAATTTCCCCCCAGCCACTTGCCAACACTCTTTTCACGCCTCAACACTCTCCCATCCACTAGATCTCCCTGCTCAACTTTAACTAATCACCTCTGCTGCCTATCTGCTGGCCGTGGCTCTCAGCTGCAGCTACACTTCGAGCACAGCGATGCTCCACTAACTTGAGGTTAGCGGTTTGGGGAAACCGTGCCAAGGACAGAGGTTTTCTGCAGGTCCCAGTGCACTCATTCTCTTTGCCGAACTTCAAAAGAACGGACCCACCCTTCATTAATATTTATTCCACACCTTAAAACTCAAGTCCAGAAATATAAAAACATATTGTTTGTTCTTCTCATAGATGGGGCGAGGTGTAGAGGGTGAATACTAACCTGCTGGTTCCTCTGTGCTGCTCACCACAGCTGTGGGGTTGACCACTGGGATTTCTGAAACACAAGAAATACAAAGTCATTTTGCTGGTTAAACTTAAATCTACGCCTTTTAGGTATGGTCTAAGTGATTTGGCTGTATACCTACATAGACATGTGGTCAAAGAAATTAAGTATGTCTGAATTCATTATTAAAAGAGTTAGTATGAGAAGGTTTTGTGATTAAATACATAAACCCACAACACAATGAAGAGGGTTGCTTAGTATTAAGAAGTAGAATGTGTATTTTCTCACCAAGGCCAATAAGATAAAATACTAGGGCTACACATAAACACATACACATAAAAACACACAGGGCATTGCAGACAGACATGCAAGATAAACATTGACAGAAATTTGTATTACTTATTGGTGGTGAGAAAGAAGACAGGCTCAAACAAACCACACATTCCACAAACTAATGTGGTGGTTTCGCTGTCATGTTTCAGGAATACATTGAAAAATCCTGAGACGGTATAAGTGTCTGAAAAAAATGGAGGCCAGAGAAGCCAAATTCATTCGATGCACCACAACTACACACAATAATCCAGTTTGGAGAAGTCAATCCATTCAAAGTCGGCACATTTGATACATCAGAGGCACACTGATTAAAATGGAAAGGTGGCTGCATTAGATTAGTCTCGTCCTCCCCTAACAGATGCTGGGTTAACGCTGCTGTGTAATCCCCATGCAAGCATGTATATAGACAGATGGACAGATGGCAAAGGGGCAATCTTGGTTGGATCGTCTTGAGACAGATGCAGCCCACCCTCGCTGAGCCCGCTGGCTGCTCTAAAAAGTGCCTTGTGGAATTCCTCCAGGACTTCTCTCCCAACCGCATTCAACTTTCCAATACAAATGCTAATACTAACAACGGGCCCGCTGCATTTACCGTAAACAAAGTTACTGGAACGCAGGCTTAGAATCCACCCAGTGGCTCTGCTTTTGATAGGATTTGGAGGTTGAGGGTTTGAACCAAGCGAGTGGGAGCATGTTGGCGAAGGGGAACGGGGGGGAGGAGGAGGCTGCAGTTGTCTCTGAAATTATGGACACCCCGCCAACAAAAACAAACAAGGGCACTGAGCTTTGCAAAGACAGGCGCAGCTGCTAGAAGCCACTTTGAGTCTGTGTGCCCTCATGGCCACATCTTGTGAAGACAGACAGATGATGAAAGGATCATTCAGATGAGGGTTGCTGCCATCATACTAATTGGCTGCTTAATGGGCTTGGTTCTGTCTTAGGGTCTAAGACCCTCAATGGGACGTACGATGCCCACCATGAGGCCATATTGACACACACAGTTGTCATTAACGCTATTCATAATGGATCCAAATGTGCGCATGTACTTAAACGCACATACACAATTCTTCTTGTTCTCACTGGGATGGTTCAGTGGCACTCAAATGAGTGGGGTCTGCCATCCATGACCACAGTGGTTTTCTCCTTCTCGCCCATCCACCATCTGCTACTGGAGCAGCATGTGAGGGAAATAACACGGCACCATGTGGCACAGTGTGGCGGAGCTCGGGACGGCACTGGGCTGCACGGTTTGCTTGGGTGGAGGTTTTCTTGCGAGTGTGTGCAACGTGCGACCGTACCGCCTGGCACACAGTGTGGTGGAAAGTTGCCCTCTATTACGCATGCCTGCATGTACCGGGGCCACTGGCAAACTTCATAACCCATACGCACACATTTGTCACAGGAAATTAAAAACCTGATGTAGTTGATACAAACTACTGCAACTAGAGTACACACACACACACACGCACACACGCACACACACACACACAATACATCATTGACAGCAAGTGGACCAACAAAACCGAGTCTTGAGTTCTCACACCAGCTCTCGTAAAAGATTACGTTTGAGTGTAGCCTGACTTTACATCTGGGCACTGGTTTGCACAGGTTTTGGGCTGTTCTCTATGAAATTATCATTGCATTTTTAGTGCCATTCAAACCCACAGAACACATGCACTGTAGTGCAGAGTCTGGGTTGGGTGTGCCTGTCAGAGGGCCAGAATGACTTTAGGCTATAGGGAAGTGTGCTTTCAATTATACTCTGTAACCTCACTGGTTTGTGCTGCTTTTAGTGTACTTCACTTCTGTATTGTAACTCGGTATTAAGCCTTTTGATATCTTACATTCTTCACAATAGAGCTTGTCATTTTGTTTTGCAGATGATTAAATTACCATGCTTAAGACATGTGTCATGCAGTGGCTGCTAGTCGTGTGTGCAGTTGAGTCACTCACTGATGCAGGGGGCCACTGGGGACCGGCTCTGCTGGTAGCCCTTGGCGCAGCGGTTGCAGGTGATGCCGGTGACGCCATCCTTGCAGGGGCACTGGCCTGTGGTCTGGTTGCACGTCTTGCCTGCTGCGCCCACAGGGTGGCAGTCACAGGCTGGGGGTGGGGGTCGGGGTCAGGTGTGAAGGGGGAGGGAGGGTTGTGATATCAGAAAGAAGGGAGGGAGAAAGTCAATTAGATGTTGATTAATCAAACATGTTGCCAAAATGACACACACAAGACACTGGTGGATTCCTCAGATATGAGTCTCTGCAGAGTACTGGAGTCAATCTTGTAATATTCTGTTGTTTGCCAGCAGACAACGGATATGCATTAGAGCGGAAGGTTTGGCTCAAGATTTTGGGGTGTGAGGCAACGCTTTCCTGTCTCTGCTTTGGATCCCCTGAACACTGCAAGAAGAAACACTGTGTATGTTTGTGTGAGTGAGAGAAAAAACGTAAAGGCACCAGGTGACAAGTAGGGGATGGGGTTATGTTGGTAGGGCATCACTGTTGGGAGACCCAGAAAGGCACACTGTGTCCTCCCCTGTCCGCTCAGCCTGGTGACACACGCTCTGCTGTTTCATCATCAGTTCCCGAAAGTTTAGTCGATGCCCAGCAGCAAATGCCAACAGCAATAAGCAATGCTCCGGTCACCTCGCTTTGGCAAGCTTTTATGACTTTTGCTGGTTCTAGGCAATTTATTCAGGCCCCCTTAAGCAACGTGAGGCTTTTGGTGAGGGTGGGGGTTTAAAGAGCTGTTTAATACAAGAGCTGGCGAGTTGGTCCGAAGCCTTCCGAGAGAGCTTTACAAGACATTAAAGAGGATGACAGGGAGAGGGCAAGATATCAGAGTGAGAAGTGAAGTGGAGGACTGGAGAGAAACGGGTAGTGAGTGAGAGAGACACAGTGCGTCAGTGTAGTCCAAACACAGCCTCTGGCTCAACAGCATAAACAACAGTGAATCTAACCAAACTGTGGTTACTCTGACTGCACTAAATAAACAGACATTTGTTCTTTGAGTAATAAACACATACTTAACATTTCACAGCAATCCAGCCAGACAAACACATCAGTGACATATCAAAACAAATGTAAGACTTTTACATTTTCTTGATGTAAATGTCTTACAACGGTGTGACGGATTGGTTTCGCTTCAAATTCTCTGTCCAGAACAAAACAATTCAGAGTTTAATTTCCTGTCCTATCTACTGACATGCTGCCAAAAAAAAATCATGAAATGCAAGGTGAACATTATGCTCCTTTCCTTATTTTCAATGTATTTCTTTGGAAAACAGGCACCGACTAGTGCAAAATGACTGAAGCAAATAGTGTGACTCAACTGTAACAAGATAGCTGTAATTGTCCAAGGTTATCAAGAAAAGACAAGAAAGGCCAATTTTACACTTTGGGGAAAAACCCAGCAACCCAACATTTTTTTACTGGGTTTGCCAGAGGAGGCAGCTGCTAACATGCCACGGTTTCTTCCCACCACTTGACGGAACTGTGAATGTGTTTATTTACGCCGGACATATTTTAGCTGCTACAAGAGAGGAGAGCCTGAGGACCCTACCACCTGTTGACTGGGCAAAGGGAGGGTTTGAAACTGACCCAAGAGTGATCATCTGTGTCTGGCGGCGGGGTGGAGAGGGATTAACTGTGGCTCAGATCTTCAGAAACACGTTTGCCTTTTTCCGGCAAGGCCCACAGGTGTCAAAGTGGCTGGGCTCTGTTTGAAGCTGTGCACAGAGACGTAAATCTGATGCTCCAGTGTCAGTGCAAAATCCCCACCGCTTGAGACACGTAGGCCCAACGAGGAAACTCAAGCTTTAATGACACTTGGTAAGCGTTCCTAACTGACCTAAAGGGAAGGCACATCTGCATATGGCGAGGTCAAGCCAAGGGCCTCCCCACTGTGTGTCTGGTGCTCTGTGCCAACCTAAATCTTCACCCCCATACCCACCCTCATCAGTCAGCACTCCTGCCACTGTTACCAGGTACGACAGGACCATTTGAGAAACTCTATCATTCCTGGAGTTTGTGCCCCCCCCTTTCCTTTCTGTGAAATGATTTGTCCAAAGCACATGTGGGATAAACCCCCCGTTATTCGATCTGTCTGATACAAGTCTGGAGTTGGTCTGTCATGCCTGCAGAGACATGTGGCCATTGTTTCCCTCAGTGATCATTGAACAGCACAAGCTATCAACTCAATCCTATCAGTATGAACAAGATGTGAGTAATGTTAGACGTTCTCACTTCCCTTATAAACAATCATAGGCTGTTAAGACATTTGAGTTTACTGTCAGAGTCCACTATGTTCAGTAAAAGAAACCAGCAACTGCCAGATCTGAACGGGCTGGGAATGGGGGTGCTGGTGTCAATCTCCACCCCCAGCTCTCCTCCTTGAACTGCTTTTCTGAAGTTTTATGTGCAGGGGCTCAGGCCAGTTAAGAAGCAGTAAAAACGTCCTCAGAGGTTGATGACTTTTCAAGCCTTTGCGACTGCAGACGTGACAGGCACTGTGAAGGGATTTGTAGTCCTTTGACAGGCTCAGTTTAACTGATTCGTGTTGCACTGTGCATATGGGCCAACTTGTGAAGACTGCTTTTTGTCTGCAATTGCCACATCCGCAAGAGGTTGCCCTTGGTTGGATTTTTTTTTTTTATCTGTCAGCTGGTTACTTTAATGTCTGAAAATATGTGCATTTCGTAGGTATTAAAAAGCCTGTTTCCACAAAATGACAAATTAATAACATGCCACTTTCTTAAGTTTTTGCATGTCATAAGACGCTCAGAGCAAGTGCTTTGGAAGTTACAGCATAAAGATCAGAAAAGTCCGTGTTGGGAGGAGGTTTTGGTGGTTGGCTGCAAGAAACAGGACTTTCACCTCGGAGCCCGCCACCGTTGACTTATTTACGCTGAATATTAATTTACGTAACAAACGTCCTTAATATAACCCAATCATGGTCATTTCCTCAACCTAACCAAGTAGTTTTGTTTGAATTCACAATATTTATAGTTTGAAACTGCACCCGTGCAGTCTGTTAAAAGCTGAAAAGCTTCAAATGTGATTCAATTAAGTAATTCTAATGCACAAATAAATCGTGCACAACTATGTACAAAATATATTTTAGCATTTGAAATAGTAACGCTATGTTGAAATGTCTAAACAGAAGATCAATTGAACAACTCCTCCCTCTCAGGGACACCTGAGATTAAGATCACAGGTACTGGGTAACCTTGATACTAATGTGGAGAATTGCTGTTATTCACCCTCAAGGATCACATTTTATGCTGCTATTACTAACCTACAATTACCCTCAGAATTAGGTTGCATAACACATTTTCTGTCCACAGATCCTCAGAAAGATATTTGAGACATACGGTCAATGTGGTTTATGTTGGCCTTCACAAGGCCTTCTTGCCTTTTATCAATGTTCCTTGTGGTCAACGGATAGCAGCTGTACGGCTTGGATTCACATAAAAACCTTGTATTTTGAAGAGCTCATTTATTGCAGCCAGGCCATGTGGTGATTGCCATGTTTCTTTCACTTTGCTGGCTGTTTTAATGCTTGTGACACGGCATAGGGCTCGTGGAGAGGCTGGTGCCTGGGCATTTGAGAGCAGGAGTCCTGCAGGTTTCTATCTTAACCCTGACACGTGGAAATAAAACATGAAGGAGCAGAACAAATTTGAGCTGAAAAATAAAATCAGGGACGCCATGGTAGAAGAAGAAAACAATGGTTTTATAGGCTTGAAGTGAGTCATGGGGAAAGAAATCAGAAGTTGGGGAGGAAGAGGAGAGGATGGTTATAAACAATCATGGGTTATGAAAAAAAAATAGAACAAGGGCGGAGGCAAAGGAAAATGACAGCTCCTAGAAGGCTGCGGAATTGCTCTGATCAATCATGGAGCCAGACGCTCAGCGGAGGCTTTTCAGACGTTAACTTTCATTTCCGTCACATCTGGGGCCTTTGTTCCGGGGGGGAGATAAACTGTTTACCACCTGATCATGAGGCTTTGATAAAGACAAATTGCAGTGGCGTGCGTATGTGTGAGAGCATCACACTCCCAGGTATTGCAGGAAATGGAGGAAGAGGGAACAATTTGCACACGGGGGCGCACATCTCAGGGCCGATCTCCCGTCAGGATTGAGGCAGATCTCGTTCTCTCAGTGTTTTGGTGCAGCAACAGGTCAAATGACTTCAGCTTCGAGGTATGCCATTTAAGTAACTGTGGAGTTTTTTGCCATTACATGATGAATGGCACGACATCTCAGCGCAACTAACATGGGCAAGTGCGGCCTGATATCGTGCCATTTCTAACCAAGTGGTTTTGGGTTACAGCAGCTTGGGTCGGCTACAGAAGGAAAACTGAGCAGAAGCCAGCGGTCTTTACAGCCATGAGCGTTGGCTGCTCTCGCTAATGCCATTTCTCTTTTTCTGGAAGTGATTCTTTACCTTCATCAGGATCAACAAGATAAAAAACAATTTCTCTATGCAATTGATTTGAATACTTTCCTGAGCAACGAGTAGAGGAAACTGGTGTTATTTTTGCAATGGGTCCAGTGGGAGGAGAGAAATGCTTCCAGCATAATATTAGGCTGAAAGATATTCACTGCAAATGTGAATTAATTAAAGGGTAAAAACATTTTTCCATGAGAAATGTCTTGGTCAAGTGATAATATTATGTGGTGTGTGGTACAGGGAAACAGTTGGTGCGACAGCCAGAAAAGCTTCAGGCATAGTATCAATTCGTTTCTCTCTGCTATGGTATGGCAAGTTAGACATGCTGATATTTTTCTATTAAAATGTACCATGCCTGTGTATGTTTCCAATCATAACTTTTAAAGTTTTTCAGACATGATTACAAAAGTATAAGCAGGGTTAGAACGTCTCAATCAGCTTTTGTTTGAACATTTTGTAAATATTTAGCACAGCATATTGCCAAATGAAAACTTAAACTGAGCTTAAAGTAATAACCCATGACGTTTTCATATAAATAAATATTCATTTTTGCTAATCTCTCAAAGATTGATGTGACACAAAAGGGATCCTTGTTCATGAAAGCGTTTCCATTAGTTGTTGTAAACATAGAGCGGTTGGTAATTCCTTTAATTCTGACAGCAGAAGAGCTCGGTATTTAGTGCTGCATGAGTGATGAGCGATCACCAACGTGTACGCATGATTCGACTAAATGAGTATCAACAACAAAAAAATGCAAAGAGAAAATAGATCAAAGTAAAAAAAAGTGGCTGCTTGGTTTCCAAGCAGCCACTTTTTGTGTGACTTTTACCTTTGCAGGCTCGTCGGTGGGTGATGGGTCTGGCCAGGTCTCTGTAGAAGCCCTCCTTGCAGTAGTGGCAGTGGCGGCCTGCGGTGTTGTGGCGGCAGTTCATGCAGACGCCTCCGCTCTTCCTCCCCGACAGCTTGTACAACTCCATGTTGAATCGGCAGCGGCGGGCGTGGAGGTTGCAGTTGCACGCTGCAGAAGGAAAAGGAAAGTTGTCAGTGGCGTCATCGCATCAGTGAAGGTGAGCAAATGGAAAAGGATCTTTACTGTACTTTATAGAGTCTAAATGTGAACTTAGATGAAATGTTCATGTGCAAGTGCGCATTTGCAGTATAACATATGTTTATATGTATATCAAAAGAGAGCTGGTCGAAGATTTTCCAGCGAGGCAGTATGATAGGGAGTGGTTTATAATATACACTGCGGCTTTGTGCTTGGCTGCTATTACAGAACTCATCAATCAAAAGTGATATTTGCAGAGCTCATTTTCTCCATTTCATAATTAATGAATTCTGCTTCTCTCAGACCATTAGTTAGTAATCACTGGATAGAGAGACACTCATTTCACGAATCACTGATGAGTAAAGACTCCTATAAGATCTATTAAAAGCGAGAGCGATCACGAAAAGGAATGGGCTCGAGCTAGCTGTCTTCTAAATGAGGCGAGCCGCAATATATGGGACATGGGAAGTGAGGTTATATCTCTTCGCAGTCCCTCACAGTTCCACTTGAAATTCAGCCGATTTCTTTATGTCTCTTTGCCTCACGGGTCTTTCCATTGATTCCTCGCTATTAGACCACATTCACCAGCTCTGACATTGTTCATAAACTCTGTTCAGCCTCTACATTTTGGGATTGCGTTTGAGAGGCCTAATGAGAAACCTGCGATTCTTGTTTGCGTAAAAAAGTTTGATCCAGACCCTCTGCTGGTTAAATCAGAGTCAGACCTGGGACCTGAAGTCTTGGCCCTGGCTTCAAAGACGACTGCTGCAGATCTTAAAGTTATCCGTAGATACATTAGAATGGGGTAAACAACAGCAAAGCTGCTTTCCAGAAAATGGCAACAGTTAAACCAAAAAAGGATTGTTAGGTCATAACAGAAGGTGATATTAATTATTCTGGTGTGAGTGTGATGGAGAAAAATGCCATAACAGTAAATGTTTAGAAGAGAATAAGACACAATAATGGGGAAGAAGTAAAGACAGATTTGCTGAGGGACTGGGAAGCTTTGATGCAAATGTTTGTGGAATACTGTGGTCGTTATAGAAATATAAGAACTTTCTAGAGAAAAGGGAACAAAAATAAGTTCTGTTTCTTTCCTCGTCGTCACTGCTGACACATCCTGCTGCAGTCAAGGTCAGTTCTGCAGTTACACTGAGCTCAATGATCTGTATAACGTTAGATGAGCTCCTTGCAGTTGATAAAAAATGACTGTTAATGACTCGTGGCTCTCTCGCAGGAGGAGAATGACTTATATGTCAAGTAATATGCGAGCAGTGAACGATATTTAACCTCCATCCACACTGAAGGGGAATCCTGGCACCAGGTTAGGGGAGGTCCAGTTTTCCCTGGTTTCAGACCTTGGAAAAAAAGGGGGGAGCACATTCCCAGACTGTTTCCCAATTCCATCTGGTTATTACTCGGCCCAATTTGTATGGAATTCGACAGTTAATGAAATACTGTTTCATGTATATGGATCCATATCGAGGCAGCGTTGTTTGTGTGAAGACACTGCTGGATGTCCTGGAGAAAACTATAGATGTGTAGGATACCGAGGGATGCTTACATGTTGTACAAAGCTGTTTTATCGTCTGTGTAAAAGAAACACATCAAACTGATGTGAACTGATGAGAATGTGTGTGTGTGTGTGTGTGTGTGTGTGTGCGCGTGTGCGTGCATGCGTGTGTGTGTGTGTGTATGTAGTGTGTGAACAACTACAGAGCCTGCCCGACTTCTTACTAAGGGAATGTGACAAAGAACACACCAGCTCCGGTGAGCGGCTGGGGCTGCTGGGGCAAGACGAGTTGGGGGGCTGTGATTATGATCAAGCGTCTCAAACACACACACAGCTGTGAGCACTTGTGTCCATTAACACCTTGCAGCAGAACATGAAAGCGATGGATCACATTTTCTCGCCGGCTGAAGTACCGACGGCATCTTTTCGATTCGCCGCTTTGCAACAAGATCGGCCAACAAAGTCTGAAGTAGGGAGGATACGTTCAAGTGTGGAGAATGTAAAGAAAGCTCCAGAATCTAACCTTTAAATGATTTAGCATGTGCAGCAGTGATGGCTTTAACAACAGCCAGACTTTGTTTTTGTGACAGACAGGTAGAATTAGTGACAGAAATAGCACTTTGGTATTTCTTTGACAAGGGGAAAAAAAGAGAAGAAAAAAAACATGAATGAAAATGTGATCTAAGGTTAACTGAGAAAAATAAATAAAAAAGCGCTCAAGAAGGTGTGGGTATGTGTTCCCGTGTATGTTTTCTATGTTGTACATGCTGTGTGCCGTTAACTTCAGCTCGGAGCTGCAGCTGCCCAAGGATCCTGGAATGTTTATGGGTTTGTTTTGAAGTGCTTGTGAACACACACACACACACACACACACACACACACACACTCGCACACACACACACACACACACACACACACACACACTCGCACACACACACTCGCACACCCCACCTCCCCCCAACCATGATACCCCCCAACACCGCAGATCCCCCCCTCACCCAAATTAGGCTCAGCGGGTATAACTAAACACTGTTGAAGGCCATTTTTCAATTCATTAACACATCAAAGTCTCACTAGTGTGCAGAAAAAAAAACACACACTCCCTAATTCTTATCTGTTGGAGGAACAAACCAGACACGTCAGTGTTCTGTGGGTGGTGGAGAGTCAGCAAAGAAACTGAGATCCTCCAGTAAGCACGGCTCCTTTATGGGTCAGTGTCCAATTTTGAGGATGCGTAAATCTGGATTCTCGCGTTGTCGTGGAAATTAAACAACAAACACAAGCAACGGGCTTGGCAAACAGAGGGATGCTGCAACAAAAATAAAGGAGGGGATGAACATTAGAGTAGAGAACAGTTGCACCACTTTGTCATCAGAGTGAAGAGCACCACATTCTAATGTTGGTGGAATAACTGCTGTAGTAAATGTCTTGTTGTTGTCCAATATCTTCCTCAGTTTGTGATCTTACTTCTGCTTACTTCAGGTCAACCAAATAACATAAATGTACAGGTAAAACAAATTAATAAATGTGCAGTTAAAATTAGGAAATATTTCAGGTAAGGGGGACTCCATTTCGTTGTCATAGTACTTGTACTATGTGCAATGACAATGAAGTTGAATCTGAATCTGAATCTGACTGGCATGAAGAACACAGCGCTGTTCTATCTCAGCTTTCATAACAGGATCCTCAACAAGTAAATGTGCTCTTCACAAGCTCACGGACTGGTCTGTCATGTCTGCTGTGACAAATTGGCCCGTAAAGACTTCCCTCAACAAATAAAATGCAAGTGTGTTTGTGGAGTGCACCACCTCTCTGCTCCCCTCCACATGTCAGGGATAAATCTAACCTCATTTTTCCTTTAGCTCCACCAAAGCCAAGCCGGTATGCACAGCCAATTGATTTTGGATGCCTGTGCAAAACCCAAATCCCATGGCTAAAATTGGTTCTTGAAAATCGAAGGGGCCGCTCACCCACCACTACTTCTCCTCTCCTGGCCCAGGCTGCGGTCCAGACCTGCTGCAGCCCCCCTTGGGTGCCCTCTCCGCCTGGCCAAACAGGCTCTGCTATGTGGGCTCCTTCCATCATGTGTGTGTGTGTGTGTGTGTGTGTGCATGTGTGCGTGTGTGTGTGTGTGTGTGTGTGTGTTTGTGTGTGTGTGTGTGTGTGTTTGGGCTGAGTTCCGCCTGGCTGCTCCAGCCACCTGCTCAGGGCACTAGGGGGGAACACCCGGTTAATTAGCTCCTCATTAGAGCCAAGGCAGTGTACAGTGTGGACACAGACACACACACACACACACACACACACACACACTTCTTCTAGTGGTAGTAACTGCACACAAAATTACATGGATCAAATAACAAAGATGCGAAAAAAAAGTCAAACAATAGTGAGACTTAAACGCCGCAGGCTCTAATGAGTTGTGGACAACAAACTGAGACAAAGATTTAAGAACTGAGCTGAAGACTACACGGACATTACAACTAGTCCTGCTGTGAGCCTTACGTGGGCCGTGCTATGATGAACGCGGTAGCATCTACCTCTTTATAACAAAGCCCCTTCAGAGTTCCTCTTTGCTTCTCTTCCTCATAGACGTCTTTCACTCCTAGCTTCAACACCGCGTCTCAACCTTTCCCGCCCTCCACTGCTTTCTGCGGTTAGCATCACACCGTGGGCTTAAGAGCCGGCTCTTGGGAGCCCTTTTGAACTAAGAGTCCCCTTAATTCCTCTCCCACCCCTTCCCTAAGCCTCCCTCCCCCCTCTCTCCTCTTACTTTCATGAGACCCCATCTTGAATACTCTCACTGGTTGCCTCTCCCTCCTTTTGCTTGTTTCCTTCCCCAACTCTTTCTCGTGTCCATCCTTTCCTACATCTCCCGTTTCTCTCTCTAGATGGCATCAGGCAAAGAAAGATTTTAACGAGATTAGGCTGGAGGGCTGCCATGTTGGGGGGTTGGTGTCAGTGGTGAGTCTTTAGCTCTGTTCCCTCTCTCTGGTCCACTTCCCCACATCTAAACAGTGTTATCTGTCTCCCCCCCTTTGCCTTCCCTCTCTGTCTGCCCCGGTTGCTCTTTTTTCTGCAGTCCTGAGCAAAGGAGCAAAAGTGGGCGACTCTTGTGCAATCAAATTATCACGGTAAATCAGTAAAAACCAAGGTAAAACAGATGTACTTGTGCCATGACTCTTGGCATACATAACCATGAGGTCCAGTCTGGGTGATGCATGCAATGCCTGAGCCGGTTTAGAAATAGAAGTGACAGATGGAACCTACTGTGTGAATTCACTACGGCGGCCAGAAATGACAGTAGAATTGTCGAGGGAAAACCAAATGTTTGTCTCTGTTCAGCTTGTGACGCCGGCTTGTATGTGAACGCACAGAAAGCAAAAGAGTCCGGAAACCCGGAGCAGTAAATGGAAGGTCAAATGTTAAGGGGAGGAGAACAAATATTAAGATAAGAAGCTGGGCTCTCCAGTAACAAACACCTTGGACATTTCTTATTTGAAATTAGCCCAATTCGAGATGACCCTGAGGACATCATTAGGGTCTTTTTCTCAGAGCCACAGAGGGCACAATATTAGCTGAGCAGTACTCTTTCTTTTTTTTTTTACAAGTAAACTAATCATTGTCTGTGTAAACCGGCAGAGTGCCCCTTTAATTTGTCAGGAATTAATTTAGCCATTATTCATTCTACTGCCACTGAAAACTGCCGTTAAGTAACATTTCAAATACATGAATGTGTGCAGAGACACAGACAGCGTATGCATATGATTTTGAATACAATGACTGTCAGCCACAGCCAGACAAACCACAGTTAAAAGGAAACAAAGCAATTATCACACACTCATTGTTAAAAAAAAAAAACATACAGTATATTTTCTCCTAACAGCCTCTGAATGTTGCTGCCACCAGCAACACCGGCTGGCAGCCAAAAACCACATGTTTTCTCAGGCAACAGAGCACAGAGGACTGCGACAGCATAAAAAAAGAAGCAAACTATGACCAAAAAAACTGAGAATTCAATGAGAGAAGAAAAAAAGGCTGATTTCAGCAAAAAAAGAGAAATCTATATGGAATAAAAGAAGAGGTGGCTAAAGGGGAAACGTCCATGCAGAGGGTTAGTCTTTGACGAGAGTCAGTTACACAAGGATAGAGGGGAAGAGAATGCCGGCGGTGACGGGCACCTCAGGAGGTGATTGCTACCATCTGTGGGGGAGAGTCGATGGGGGCCTGCAGGGAGAGCAGGGTGGGCACGCTGCAGCTCCACCAGTTTGCTTTGGCACAGGGATGAAACGCCACATCGCACTACTTGGTTACATGCATCTCTCGCTAATGCACAAATGTAAGGAGATGCGCACACACGCAGACACACACACACGCACACATACAGCCTCAGGGCTGAGCGATCCAGCGCTTTAACCCGGCTGACATTAATGTTGTTATTTGACACTTTGCTGTCCTTAACGTTTGTTTCACCATGTTCCCTGCTTGCCAGAGAGCCTTTACGGGTGCTTCATGGAACGAGAAAAGCATCAATCCCTTGTGGATTGGCCGAGGACCAAAGTTGCAATACTGACAGACGGAATAAAAGCAACGAGCAAAGCTACAGTACAAACCAATCAAACGGACAAACCCCTGTTGGCTAAGCCAGATAAAGGAGGTTACTCTTGCTTCAAACACACACACACACACACACACACACACACACACACACACACACACACACACACACACACACACACACACAAAGCTCACACACATCTCATGTTTGTTGGCCTCGCTGTTCTAGCAGGCCCTGCATCTCACGCTAACTACACCAGAGCCATCATTTCATAGGGCTGTTGATTTTAGAACAACATTCCTCTGCTGTGTAATTATTTAAACGCACAGGAGGTTTCTTTTTAAAAATCACTTTCTTTCGCTCGCCCCCCTTCCTCTTCAACACACACAAACCTCGCCTGCTCATTTGTGTGTCCCGCTGTAGGTAATTGAAGTGTCGGTTCCTTGTTAGCCTCCAGCGACAGGCGGCGGAGGTGGGAGGGTCTTTAAGTCAATTAGCGAAATTAGGAACAAGGCACATACACGTAATATCAAGGCAGCTCTGGCTTTTTTCATCCTTATCCGTCTATATTGGGCATTTTACTGAGCTCCATAGCATGTTGCCCTCTAGAGCTACAGTTCAGCTGGCTGCTGTGTGCCTGATTCTCAGGGTTCAACGTGGAAATTCAAAGCAATCCATTGAAGTTAACTTTGTTCTAAAGAAGACCCAACAACATTGTGTTGGAAGAACAAAAGAACACAAATCCTGCTCCTCTTCATGCCACGATTGAGAACCTGCAAAGCGTTGAGTTATCCAAAGCATGCAGACTCACAAACTGTGCCATAGTTTCACGTGTGGACGGAGGTCATTTCTCGATCACTGGAACGAAAAAGTGTCCTGACAAATCTGTTCTACGACTGGAACACGGGCCTGACCTCTGCTTGCCCTAGCTAGGAGGCGTGGAGCGGGGAAATAGTGTGAAAGCATAGAGGCCTATTTTGAAATTCTAATCGGCATCAAAAAAAACATCTGCCCCTCATTGGTAAGGGAAATAACGAGAGCGAGAAATAAAAAAAGAGAGAGTTTGTGCTCCTGTGGTCTTTGGAGTTTCCACAGCTCTGTGCAGATCTGAGGGCTTATTCTGAGTGAGTCCTGGTCCTGAGCATGTGTTCCTGGCTGGCTTCTAACACACACATTCTCTCACACACACACACCACACACACCTATGTTGGATCCGGACTGCGTTCCCTAAGAAACCCATCTGTCAAATTCCCCCTAATTCCAGCTAACAGTTTCCAAAAAACAGAGGCTGAGCCCACCAAAAACCTAGAGCCCCCACAAAAAGTCGGAGAGGTTTGTGACGTGTCTTTTCGACTTAAAAATTGTACTGTTCTGCTTCTCATTCATTAGTTTGGAAGACATGATCTAACAACATCTATTATGTAATGGGTAATAACATTTTAGACGTGAAACCTAAACTATGGGAATTTCCTTCAGGTGATGACATGGACTGCTGTAAAATGAGGGTCCACAGTGAATACTTATTTGGTTCATTGATTTAATTCAAAAGGAAACTCCTCTTGTGCAAAAACAGAATATCATATCACTCATTTCCCATTGGACTCAATATGTCAAAACCTACTATTAAAAATATTCAACACCACACCCAGACGTTGCCGCAAAGCAGGAACACCCAGCTCTGCAACTAACCGCTCACCTGCATTTCTGGCAAATTAGCCCAAATGGCTATTCAAACAGCCTTCATGTGACCTCTGTGTTTAATGCTATGAATGCATACCAGTGTGCCTGGAGCAACACTGGGAGCAGACCAGGCCTGACTGGTCCATTAGGGATGGATGGTGTCTGGCCCTGGGCTCGTAGCGTCGCAGAGCAGTACTCTGGACTTCCTGCGGTCCGAACGAGCAAAGGAAGGGATGAAGAATAGAACGGCTTGGTGCCTGAGCCAAACAGGGCCATGGTGACTGCAGAGAGTAGAGAGCTCCTACGCCGCCATAAATTATCAACTACTCAGGATGTCACATTGTCGTTGACTCCACAAGAGGCCACTTCATTTTATGCAGGGACTTTGGCTGACACACTGTCTCACATTTTTAAGTCAACAAAGTATTTACACTTCAGCATCGGCCATGCCAGCAGAAAAGCCAATACTCCATCACAACCAGTAACCAAATAGCTCTTATCCATCTGTTTCCTCATTCTGTCCTGTGGCTCAAACTCCGGGCAGATAAATCACAGCTTTTTCCATCATGTCTCCCTCAATACAAACAGACACGCTCCTTTACGAGGCTGCCCTCTCTGACTACTAGAGCAGGGATTTGTAAACCGATGTCTTGAGGCAGAATTCATAGCGAGGGAGGCGGCAGATGGGGCGTGTGCGTGCATGGCTTGTATCTAGAGACAGTACACAAGCTTGCAAAGAGCGCATACAGCAATCTTGGCCCGGTGCATGGCAAACATTTAGTAAGACCAGCAAACAATCAAACCAGCCTGTTAGAAACAATGTTCTTGTACTGCAGGGTAAAGATTAAAGTCAAGACTGCTCCGAGTGAGAGCAAAACTTAAAACCATCTTAACAATAATGTGTGAATAAGTGGGGAAATCAGCTACCGGGCACATGCTTTCTCAAGGATTGACAGACTGGCCGTGAAACAGCTATTGATTTGGCTCTACATCTGCCCACTCTGAATACCTCATTACCCACAAACCATCTCCCCATCAGCTTAACCCCGTCACCACCCCACAAAGGATCATGATCTCAGCCCGGCCCCTTCAGACCCTACCTCTAACCCGAACACCCACAGGGCCTCACGAAGGCTCATGTGACACCTAAGGGACTCCTTGAATCTGTAACTTGCCCCTCTTACACACTTGCCAAGGCTAAAGACTTATACCTTGCTGCCACAGCGGCTCCCACGGCAGCCCGTTTCCTTTTGTGCACCGCATCAGAAAGAAAAGAGGGCGGTGGAATCAAGGGATGCATTTTAAGAACGGGTTTTAATACACACTGGGGAGACTTTTTTAAAGGCTGTCCTGCTACTTGGAGGATATGTTGGAACCAGTTCCACCGGAATAGGCTGTAAAGAAGCTTTTAGAACATGAAATTGGGGACATCTGGGACAGACTTTTTGGCTTGTCCGGATGTGTGATCAGGTGTAGCGTGCAACTTGCAATAGGCTTTCACTGCCCCGTATCAACACTGGGATTAGGTCATCAGAGTTGGCCAGTGCAGCCAGACTGTTTAGTCCAGGAATTGTGGATGGAAGTGACATATTAATCCTGCCGAGAAGAGCTCGACGGGAAGCGCGGGTGTAACATTTCGGAAACAGCTACGGGACATTTGAAAGAGGCCGTGTGCAAAGGTATGAGCACACTGAGGGATTTACAGGATATTGTTGTGGAAGGAGTTAGGTGCGTAATGTGTGTGAGTGTGTGCTCGTCTCTGAGAGCTGAGTAAGTGAGGGTGTCAAGGGTAGATGAGTAGCCAAAGTAAGGTTGTGTTGGCCTGAGAGGTTTCAGAGGACAGAGAGAGTTGGCTCCATCGGCCTGTCTAAGGCTAAACTGGCGTTGCTCCTCTGGCTCTGTCACTCTGTGTCCCTTTTAAACAGATCTGGCACTGTTCAATGCTAAATATAATCTCATGCCAGCTCACAGGGCAATTATAACATGTTAAAAAAATATACACTGTTTTTCAATGTTCTGCTCCTGTTTTTTTTCTTTCCGGTTGTAATATTATTTCATTACGGGGAAAGGTTAAAATAGGGACAGTGGTTTTTAAAATGGTTTTATTTTCCTACGCTAAGAATTTTTTATGACAAGCTAAATTGACCTGAATTAGGTTCCACCTTTGTCTATTTATACTAACATGGAAATGCTGTTAAAATGACCACCAAAGAAACATCCACATATTAGAGAACGTATTCCTGCTGAAAACACGGCTAACATGGCATATGTCTAAAACCTTTGTACATCCAAGAAATTAATATACGCACCAAATATCACATTAAAGCCTATTGCAGTACAAATGTAATCCATTTACATTAACAAAAATTGCCAGAGAAATTGCTCTAATTTTACTTGGCAAGCTTTCAGAGTATGTCTGGATGACTTTTGCAGAGCATGTCTTGAGGTCAAGGCAAACACCGCCAAAAAACATTCTTGGATGACTTAACTATAGCGGTGTGCCAATGACTCAAGCTGTTGTCACCCAGTGTTTAGACTCGCTTGTGGAAAATAGTTTTTTTTCATAGTCACGTCCAGAAATGATGATTTTGTTAAGAATTGGGCTGTTTCTGAAGTGCGCAACGGTAAACAGAAGGGGCTGATGGGAAAAGGATGGGCCTCGTGTTTTGAGAGACGTTGCCAAAGGTGCAAGCTCAACCACGATGTGCTACCAGAACTCCTCACCTGCACAAACACAAACCTATCCGGTGTGTTCTGCCAAGACTCTTAATTACTCCTGTGACAGTCAAACACAGGTCACCACAGTTAAATCTCCTCTTTTCCGACTCCTTCTCTTTCCCTGTGTGATTGTGTAGAAATTGTATTTGTTTGCCGGATTTGACATTGATGACCTCATCTTGAGAGCGGGCGGTGAAGAGGTCATGACTCTAACCAACAAGGACATAAACAACTTTCTTATTTTCCATGCACTCATTGAGTTAAGAATTGTGCAGCTAAAGAAGACGCGGGTTTTAACAGATTACATTTATAGTGGTCACTGAACTGTTATAAAAACAGCTAAAGGATATTTTGAGTTATTCATCCTCTCACTTCCGTAATATTTTGCTATTACCAATGCAACACATAAAGTTATAGAGCCATTGTGTGTCCTTTCAGAAAATTTGTTGTGCTATATGTACACTCTTAGAAGTAGTCTATATTGTTTGCAGGTAAAGTATATTCCACATCACACCAACTGAAACATGCTAAAAGCACATAAAGCATGACTCATAAAGGGAGAGACTTACGCAGACACTCATTGGCCTCGCGGGCATTGGCCCTCTGCCACGGTCGGTCGTAGTGAAAGGGCTTGCAGCGGTCACATTCAGGTCCCTCTGTGTTGTGCTTGCAGTCACACACCAGTTTGCCTTCCTTGTCTTTCAGACAGCGCGAGCCGTGTCCGTTGCATTTACACCTCCCACCCACCTGGAAGTCTCCCACTGCATAGAAATAAGTAGGCAGCGTTGTTGTCACCGCCATGGGGTCGTCGTCCCTCCCTCCGCTATTGCTTCCAGCCCCCAGCCCTAGCTCCCGGGGAAGCTGGGGCCGGCTGAAGACTACGCGGATGTCAGTGACAGTCACCCAGTCCTGAAGGACGGGGCTATTGTCAAAGTCTTTGCCGGAGGGCCGTCCATCCAGAGTGCTGAAAGCAATGAGTCCTCCAGACAGCGGGTAGAGGTCAGTGTGGCCATCTGTGCAGAGAGCCTCCTGCTCGTTCTGCTTGGTAATGGTTGCTTTGTTGGGCCGATTGTACATGCGCCGGCACTGTGAGGAGTAGAACTGGTAGGGCACCCAGGTCTTGCCGTAGTCCATGCTCTTGTGTATGGCCAGGGACTCGGGTCGTGGGGAACAGAACTGCAGGCTGACATAAGTGATCTCAAACTTTTTGCCGAGTGAAAGGGTGACGGTCACGTTGTGCGGCGAGGTGTTCAGATTCTCTGACTGCCAGCAGGTGAGGTTGTGTGCTGAGTTGAGGTCAGTGAGGTAGGAAGCAGGGTGGGCACGGCGAGGGTCAGCTGCATCGCAGATTTGGCACGAGCGCACAGAGGGCCGATCGTCGCCCCGCTCCACCACACTGCAGGAGCGGGACGCGGGCCGGCCACAGACGCTGGACACCATCACCTCCTTGCCGAAGGCAGCATTAATAAACTCAGGGATACAGCGGCGGGCTGCGCCTGTGTCATCATAGCAAGGGTCTGGCGGGGTCTGCTGCCCGGCGAAGGGATTGGCGGCACTGTGGGTGGAAGCTGAGCATGCCAAGAGGCACAGGCCCAGCAGGCACCTCCAGGGTTCCCTCATCCTGCTCAGAGGCCCTGTGTGTGTCTGCGTCTCTGCACGGATGAGTCTTTGTGTGTGTACCCAAGAGTCTGTGTGTGTAGATGTAAAGTCGTTCAGATGTGACCCCTATGTGACTTGTGAGTCAGTAGAAGGAGAGTGTCTGAGCTCGGTGACCCTTCACTTCGCTGACCGGAGTCCTTCCTGTTAGAGAGAGAAACAAACACAAATGTCAATGTCATAGACATACTTTTACCATAATAGGGTATAAAATATAAACTGATGCTGATCTTATTTCACTCCATAAAAAAAACAAGTGTGCATCTTCAAAATCAAATTATATTCGCCCTAAGAAAGGAAACGTAATCTTTTGTACTGTACAGTTACAAGTGAATGTTTTCATTGACTAAAAGCCTGTCAAAGGATAAGACAGTTAGAAAGGGGCCCCAAGAGAAAGGATGTGACCATTTAAAGAGAGACATTAGTGGCTGCAAGTGACTGCATCCTGAATTTTAATGCCGCCTCTCATTCAGTACTTCCATTCAGGTCAAAACTGGCCAAGCCTTCTGGTCATGCTTGAGCAGCATGGCAGAAGTCACCCTATAATCCCTGGTCATGCTGCAAAGCAGTGGACCGTGTGTGACCCCAGTCAAACCACTGCTTTGAGAGAGTGTCCAGAAAAAAAGGGGACTATTTCTTTATATGAAGACATGGCCCTACTTTTCAGCTCTTACTGATTTTTGCAGGGAATTTGACAGGAAATCCACCATAGCGACACCATTGTTCCACAGTGCCGACCTTGGAGAAGGCAGTATTATGCTCATTCACTGAACCAGAAAATTCACCAAAAGTGAGGATTATTCTCTGCATTAGAAAAACTGAGGCTATGAGACTCCATTCAAGCCTTTCTAAATCTCTGGGTCAAGATATGGTACCTGGATGACATCATTCATATGCTCACAGCTAGACGAGGGGCCTCTCGGTCCCAAAGAGAGAGGATTGAGGTGGGAGGGGGAATAAGACAGAGAAAGAGATGTTTATAGCCTGAGGCTTTTCCTTCTCTAATCCCCTTTTTACTTCCCTGGGTGTCAAATCCAGAAGAGCCCCATTTGAAAACAGACAGCTGAGGGGTTGAGAAGGCACCCCAACCCTCTTTGCAAGGTATTTATTAAATTACAATGAATCCCACCCACCTCCTCTCACCCCCACTCTCCCTCTTATGCTACAGCATCCCTCTTCATCTTAGTAGAACAAAAGGCCGCCTCTGTATCCACTTCAGTCAAGCGGGGAAGGCAGACAGACGGATTTAAGAGGAGTCGGAAAAACAAAAGTTTGGTTCTTTTCTTATGTGAGGGGTCCTGAGCTAGCAACCCTCAGAAAAGGGCCCAGTGGCCTGGTAAATAGGACCACTCTTCTGTGCTCAAGTGCTTAAACCCAGCCATGTGGCCTCTGCTCAAGCACAGATTGGGTGTTAGAGAAAAATAGTGTGAGGGAATTATAGAGAGCACAAAAGACAGTGAGGAAGAAAATGACCCAAAGTGGAAGTACAACTGCTTCTTATGTCAATCCTAGAAAACTACACAAAATGTAAGATGTCTTTTCAAACTTTCCTGCTTCGTTTTTAACTATACTGGGGATAAAGATACAAGGGTATGATTCCCGTCAAGTTTCGAAGTAGCCAATTGGAGAAATTTGAAGACGTGAACATGAAAACCTTATTGAAAAAACATATTGCTATTACAATATTTAACATGCGAAAAATAGATTGCAGGGAATGGGCCAGCTCATAAATGATTGGAGGAAGAGTGGGCCTTGCCAGGACGGATAAGGACATTGATCAATGACATGTGTCTGAGGACGAGGAGGTTAAAGTGGGCACGCAGGAGGGAGTTCATCAGCCCAGGCACTCCATCAAAAGGCTGGCCGTGGTAAAGCTGGCGGCCCCGAAACCCACTGGGGAGGGCATGGAGAGACGGCTGATAGAATTAGCAACTCATTAGCATCCAGGCCCAGCTTCCATCAGCAGCATGTTCATCCAAGAAAAGAGACAGTGGGGAGGCTCTGAGAGGGAAGGGGGGTAGGGAATTATGACAGGTGAGGGGGAAAAGGAAAAAGACGAAGAGAGGGAATTATTCAGACTTAGTATTTGATGGGCATGTTGTTGAGGGAGTGAGAGAAAGTTAGAATGGAAGGCAGGAAACTACTTGACAGAGTTAAGAGACTGAAAAAGAGGATAAACAGGCACAAGGAAGGAAGAGTTTCAGTAGATAAGAGTGAGGGGAAAGAAACAGTGAAGGGCACAGTGATCAAGCAGAAATGACTCGATGGAGGCCGAGCGAGGACGTGTGAATGGAAGAATTAGGAGAGAGAGGGAAAGTGACAGATTGAGGGAGGGAAGTGAAAAATGAGAGGGGGAGAGATGGAGAGAGAAACAGAGAGAGGAGACAGATTAAAGGTGGAGGACGGCATTGGTCTGTGTCTGGACTTTGGATGACTAAATATGGTGCGGCCCGTGTGCTGCCGGGCCTGCTGGGAGATTCTTCCAGGGTCTGGTGCTGTCAGGCGCGTCTGGCAGATGAGCATGTAGGTTAAACAGAGAGAGAGCAGTGACAAGGCTGTTTAATTCCACTCTTTGCGCCCTCTGAAATAGATGCTAGTCTCGCAGGAAGCGTTAACGCTTGTCTGAGACAGTCCAGCAACACTGTGCTCTGGCAAGGTGCAGGTCTTTATTAAAAAAATATTCTACACCGCTATTAACACTGCAAAATGTGAGCCAGCTCAACAAAATCTTTCCTGGATCCGTAAACTTTGCCAGGATGTTAGCACAGTGGTGTAGCTGGCTGACCTTTGAAATATACTAAGAATCTGTTTCAGCAAGAAAATGATTTGCTTTCAGCATCGACAGCGTGTTTAACAAGCCACAATTTCACCTCAGTAGGGGCATACATTGCCTTTCACTAAACGTGGTTAAAGTAGCAACAGCTGTAGGCTCATGCGTCTGTCTTTCTAAAGAAGACAATGAATAACACACAGAAGTGCTGCCGAGTGGTATTGATCTTTGCATCAAACTCTCAGCAAAAAAGCAAATTAAATGTAACGTAACTATTCCTCTCATAGGTTAGAGTGACATCAACTTCCAATCTGAATTTTCATTTCCATTTTGGCTGCTCTTGTGTCCACATTTAGATAACATAATGTGCCTTTAAAGTGGCCCACAATCCTACCACCATATGGTATGTTAAAAGACAAACTGTATTTGTTCCCACACTCCTAGCAGTGGCTTAGCTACTGTAGGAACAAACAGCATATGCAATTCATCACTGCAACATTCCTCTGTGGATTAATGGCGAGGAAAATGTACTTGTGCCGACGTGCTACAATCCTCAGCAACTAAGCTACTCCAGCGTTAAATAATTTCCCCATTAGTAATACGGGCACAATATGTGAATGGATGAAAACATATGGGGCTTTTAGAGTGGAAGATCCCTGCATAAGAAGCCATTTGACTGTTGGAACGTAGTCAATGGTCTTATTCACACAGTTAGAGAAGGTAGATGATGGAGGGCAAAAGAAAGGGACATTATATTAAATTCCCGCTCTTTTAGAGGTGGGTGAGGAGTAGAGGGAGTGAGACAGCCAGAGAGAGAGAGAGACAAGAAGATGACAGGGTGGTCTGGTGGTTTCAGCAACGTTTTTTCAGCTTCTCCCTGTCACCGGGAGATCATCTCATGTTGAGTTGTCTCTCTTTCAAGCGTGGGCTTCTCTGTCAGAGTTCACAGATTAGGAAAACAGAAGTCGCTGAGAGGCTTTATTTGGCTTGGGTGTAGAGGAGGGGGCGCCATGGGAGGTGAGGATAGGAGAGGGACAGCTGAGCCACTTAGTATATCCCAAGTGGGAGCTTTTCATGCTGCTCTAGAGAGTTGGCGTGGTGGCCCCACTAAGACTGGGAGTGAATGGAGGTCTACGAGGTTGCCTCTCTTGGATGACAGCAAGCTGAGGCCCAAACTGGTTCCCTGCTGTCCCTGCAGCCTGCTGTACAGTAATCCCTGGTGGGGTTATTAGTGGCTGCCCATAGCCATGGAGGACTTTTTAATAGGCTAACAACAGGACCACCTCTATTCTCATTATCATTACAGAAATATGCATTATTTGAATACAAAGCAACAGTGAGAGCATCAACAAAGTACCCCTCCCCCTGTACACAGACTGCACAGTTTAAGGTTCTTGTTGACACTATTCACCTGAATAACGTCTCAGCTCAAGGGATCCATTTTCTGTCAATTGACTAATCAATTAATTGAGTAATTCTTTCAGCACCAATCACATCATTACCATCTGTATCCATACGCACTATGCATGCACACAATAGTTAAATAACCCTGTCCAGATGAATCAACATGACTGACAGGCCTCAGGTAACAGGGGTCAGAAATTAGTGGCTTGAATTCCACTTGATGATGGCCGTCTCTGCAGCGGTGACGACGATCCTGCTGTTTGTGTAAGTCTGCATGAGTGTGTGTGTGTGTGTGTGTGTGTGTGTGTGTGTGTGTGTGTGTGTGTGTGTGTGTGTGTGTGTGTGTGTGGGTTCCTCGCTGGCATTCATTAGGGATTGAGGAGGAGGGGAGGAGGAGCAGGGAGGACCGAGGGCAGGAGGGGGTCAACTCTCACAGCTGAGAGCGTCATTAGCCGGTGATCACTGACACATTTTTAAAGTCTGCTTATGTCTCCTTTTTTTTGCTTTACTCTTATTCCAACTTTTGAAACTATTCACAATCACTTAAAAAATCTGCCGAACTAGTGGCCAGACCAGAACTATAGTTGCTATCTGTCAGCAGGATAATAATCCGATAACACGTCTCCGGTTCTCAAATGCTTGTCGGGCTAATCCGGGAGAGTTCAAAAAGCATCATAAAACATATATATGAAATAATCTCTGCCTTTCCATCTCTGCTTGGCAGAAAGAGACACTGTAGGGAGAAAAGCCGAACGCCCAGTAGAGGAATGCAGCAGCTTCTGTGGCCAAGCCCACACGGCTGGCCCCGAGTCCAACAGCGGCTCTTTGAATCAACAGAACCTGATCCAGAACCAAACAGGAGGAGAGAATACAGACAGTGCAAGGTGGGAGACGAGGTCAGGGCTAATTCTCACAGATCCAAAGGCAGGAAGTTGTATTAAGCTACCGCTCTCTTTATTCCAGCAAGTGTACACTTTAATCCAAAAGCAGGAGAAAAATGCTGATCGGACAAATTGTGTATTTTTCTGTTAATGAAGTGTTCTGTGAGGTCAGTGTTTTTGGTGAGAAAAAGGGAGGCGTAGGGAGGGGAAAAGACATGAGCAGGCCGAACGTTCTGCACAACAGTGACTCATATTCTGGGTTAAGCAGGGTTAATTAGTGAGACACAAGAAAAGACATATTTGATTAAAAAGGGCTCTGTGTTTCATTTTCACACAGATTTTATATCCCAACACATCCAAACACCTTTGTGTTTTCTGTCGCAAAAAAGAAACTGTGCTGCAGTTTAGAGTGTTTGTTTCCAAAAAGAAAAAGTGAAGAAAAAAAAAGTAATGAGTAATGAGTAATGAGTCAGATTTCCTTAAATTAAACTACTATTAAAACTACTGAGGACATCCAACAAAACTTCAGTTCTGAATAAATTAAACGTAAGAATATAGCTGTGAATTATAGGAGAAAAAAGTGAACTGACAGGATGATGGAATTGGGAGTGAAGGGACAAGAGTTCAAAGATGTATAGCCTCCAATGTCAAACTGTGATCTGCTTTCAAATGCAAGAAATATTTCCTCTACATGTGCTGTCAAGATGCGCAGAGAAAGGGATGACACACACCAACCGCCCTGAGATGGTGGGCAGAGACACAGATTCATTCTCAGTGTTTGCCCCTGGATAAAGGCCATGCATCAGTTACAGCAAAAATGCTAAAAGGTTCAAGTGTGCTGTTTTGAGAGTGTGTGGGTGGACTGAGGGCTCCTTGATTGAACATTTCCCATGGACCTGAGCATAACCCTGACCACAGCTTTGCAGCAGTGTGGTTGGACAGGGAGAGGCAGGTGAGGTGGATATGAGAGGAAGTAGCTCGTTTAGATGGATGGAAGGATTTAAGGAGAGGAGAGGTGAGCACTCCTTCAAAGCCCTTTGAAGGCTGGCTGCGGTAGGCAGAGTCGCGGTTTTCCCAAAAAGCCCCCCTGACAGGAAAACAGTCTCTTTTTTTTCCATTGCACAAGAGCAACCTCTACCCCACAGCCGAAAGCAAGGGCCCGCTTTGAACTCACAGGGGGAAAAACCACAAATCATTTTATTAAGTGCTTAGAATACTCACACGGTTGCGTACATTACACTTAAACACACACGTTGTTGACGGACCAACACATGCTCTCCACTAGTTGTTATTCCCTATATATGCCCTCACTCACACAGCAAGACACATTGTGAAGGATGCCAATGTGAATGGCTCATCAGAAAACTCCCTTTCCACTCTACCCCTGTTCCTCTCCTCCACTCATTCTTCTACCTCAATGGTAACGCTAGCACAGATCGGCTGACCTTTCCCGAAAGGTCGAAGGTCAGTGAAAAGGGGAAAGCACCCATTCATTGGTTCCTGCCCTACTGGCCGGCCGACATCATTTGTCTGAGACCATTACAAATCACTGTGGAAAAATAAATCTGTGTTATGACGTGATAAGGCTTTAGTTGAGGTTTGGTTCAGTTTAGGCACAAATACACGGAGTCACAGTGGGAATTTACGTTCCCTCAATACTTTTTGCTTTTCCCCTGATCCTCAGAAACAGTGTTGGTCCAATTTAAAGACCAACACACAAAACCCACACCAGCAGCTACAGATCTTTGTCATCAGATTGTGATTTACCGTTTTCGGACACATGCTGAAACGACTGACGCTGTCGTTCTTCTCAGGGGGATGTTCTCTACTATCAAGCCAGCATGTTCGCAAAGAGTCGGTCAAACGTTATGGCAGCAGCCTGCTATTTTAACTTTATAATATACTATACCATGACTTTTTTCATGACTTTTTCTGGCATACAATACAACATGATGCTTTGCTCTCTGTGCTCAATAACTGTCGACGAGATGAGAAGCTCTAAGCTCGCAGCTAGCATACATAGCACCGGGAGAGCCAAACACGCATCCAGTAAATTGTCAATCTGTTAAAAACTGGCGAGACAGAAAGGAGAAATCAGCTGTCAGCTCATTATGTCTGAGAACTCAGAGTTTGCCATCAGTACAGAAGACGTCTACTGTGTGTGTCCAAGTCAGAAAAGGATACTGATAAGTTGGCACCAACACACTTGCAGACCTCACACACACACACACACACACACACACACACACACACACACACACACACACACACACACACACACACACACACACACACACACACACACTCTGCATCTGGATAAAATGTGTGGCTGACACATTCAGGCCTAGCAGGGTGCAGGGAGTGGCAGGATGAAGCATGGGAATGTCTGCCCCTGGATCCTCTCCTCACAGTGAGAGACATATTGTGTGTCATGCTGACGAATGACAGGTATTTTAACAGGAAACATAAGCGCGCACACACACCCAATTTGTCACTTGTAGAGAAAACACTCGGCCACTTCAGGCAGTAAGACAGCATTCTCACCTCTTTAGTGGAGATGATTAATGTGTAAGTTTGTGACTGAGTGTATGTAGGTACTTTATCACCACCTCCATATCCTGGTCGAAATATAAAAATCATATCAGGGCTGGAAATCACCCATAAGGGAAAGAACATCACAATTCTACATGAGATATTGAGTCAAATCCCAACATTAGACTGCAATTCAAGAAAAAGAGTAGTGGAATCAGGTGCCAGAGCCTAATGTTGCTCCAGAGAAACATCTGTATTATGAAAGGTGATCATTCTGATCTCACTGATTCATCAGCAGGGTCATGAACAGAGCTAATTTTCCTAAATTGGCTCGTGGTCATTTGTTCAAAATGACAAAACGATTGGCTAAAAAAGGGGATGGAAACCCAGTGAAAACAGAGAGAGGGAGATTACTTTGACTGTTGAAGCCATAGGAGAAAATATCTTGGATGTGTTGACTTTACTCGCTCAGTTGGACGGAGCCAAGAGTTCGGAGGAATCCGGCTTTTCCAAGCAGAAGAAAATGATCTGCTTATGTTACTGCAGCTTTCTCCATCTCAATCCGTCCGCTTTTCTCTGGGGTTCATAAATACCATGACACAAGTGCGCACACACACGCACATACACACACAGACACACACACACACACGCACACACAAACAGACTGCCAGGAGTGAATCAAATCTGCACTACGTTGCCTTGGATTAGCTTCCACATCATGTGCCCTCAGCTGCTCCTGGCTTTACCTCCCTCACTGTGTTATTGATGGAAGCAGCGAATGATGCAATTAAATAATTATGATTGATTTGCAAAAACAGGGAAGCAATTGCCAGATGAGCAGCACCTCACTTTTACCCACACGCATTCAACTCAAACATGTCGCCGGGTTTGGTGTTCTACATTCTCTCTGACCTCAGTGAACAGGGAGGATTCAGAGGCCTTCTTCGTGGACTGATTCCAGTCATTTGTGGTGAGAAGTAGGTCAAGTGGCTGACACTGTTTCAGTGTGCAATGGGGGCATACTTTGAGTCTATTGAAGCAGTTAAGATAAGCAATCTGTATGGGACTCTCGCTCGCACTTCCAGGCTTGTTGCTGCTTGTGAGCATAGAGTACATGAGCTGAGAGAGCGCATCCTGACTGTGATGCTTCCTGTCACACCTTGACCCCAGTGGGCCACACTGTCAAAGCACGCTCACCATCACTTTAAACACAGAGAGGACATAACTTAAAGCTATATCTGACCTGATATTGTACTTTTCTTTTTAAAAGTTGCTCTCCAAAAACTATCTTCAATACTTAAAATGTTGTTTTTTGTTCACACCAATGTTTTTCAATATGCAGGTGGCGTTAAAACGAAAAGGGAAAAATATTAGAAGCGACAAACGCATTTGGAGACTTGGCCAGGGTCTTGTCGAGGAAGACGGGAACCGAGAAGCGCGCTGCTTGCTTTGGCATCCGCACTTGGCTCTGATTCCAAGTCACTATTAAAGCTCACTGGCTCCGTATAGTCCACCTCTTGTACCTCGTATTAAATCCTCGGCGCGGGCTGTTTTTCTTGCTTTTTTTGTGTGCTCGCGACCCACGGGCTAGTAGTAAACGGAGGAGGCTGACACCTGTCTGCGGCGTCCGCCGCTGTGATCCAGCGCGCCCCGCTGATGCAGCGAACCAAACACCTACTTACAGTCACACGACCTCAGCCTATAATGAAGTAATGACAGTCATTGCCTCTATCGAAAACAAATGACAGGTAGCCTAATGGACGACCCGTCACAGCAAGCGTTATGAGGCACTCGCTTTTTTTCGAAGACAATAAGTGGTGCGTAAAATTGGGATCTGCTCCCTGTCAAATACTGACACAACGAACGGTAGATAAGAAACTTACCCAAATGTCGCTGACTTTGGATCTAAAAAAGGACGTCCCCCAGAGACCCACGCCAATTAGCCTGAAGGTTGCCCCACATCAGAAATGGTCCTCTCCAAAACGATGAAGTGTCTCGTGTTTCTCACACTCGCGTCGTTAAAATATGAAAGAGAAACGCGTCGGCCGAGAGGAGGTGGACCACTGCATCCGCGCCCACAGCTCAAACCAAGTGAAAGCCGTCCAGTACATCCATAGGTTGTAAAGCGAGCCCGAGGTTGGCTACTCCCCGTTCAAATCAAACCCAGATTTCCCCAACCATGGATGCGCGCGCGCGTAGAGAGAGAGAGAGAGAGAGAGAGAGAGAGAGAGAGAGAGAGAGAGAGAGAGAGGTGTCTAAATATTCCACTGTGTTCTGGGTTTTGTTAACTTAAGTTTCATTTTACCTGCAACTTTGATGACGCGTGTAATTTACGTGTCGCCAAAATGACGCTTAAACGAACATGACCACTTGACCAAACGACCGCTCGCTTCAACATTTGTTCTTCCTCAAGCAACTCCACTGCTCTCACTTTTACAACAAATACCTCTGCCGCTTTACGGACTGATTCTCACCGGGCTGCCTGCTCCAAATGCCCCATGGCTGGCTTTGTTCACAGGCAGCCATATGGAGGTCGTAATGAGAACACAACGTTGAACCTGTTGAAGAATAGTAGCACTAGCGGGGCTCCAGTGCCCGCAAAAACAAGAGGCAGATGCAGAATGTTATAATTTATTAATCCTAATAATAGTGGAACACATGTTGGATGTATTAGTGTATCGCCCGTGCGTCAAGGCAGCATTAATGTTAACGTTTTAATGGTTTTATTAATGAGTAATAATACAAGTAAAGCATCAATTTAAAAATATTATTGTATTGGCGTGTGGTTGCATCATGATGATGGCAGTGTGTGTGTGTGTGTGTGTGTGTGGGAGAGAGAGGGAGAGAGGAAGAGAGAGAGAGAGAGAGAGAGAGAGAGAGAGAGAGAGAGAGAGAGAGAAGAGCTTCGTTTTGGCACAGACAATGTGGCCCTGAGCCTTCGGCCATGACAGCAGCACATTAACTCATTAACTGCATGCATATGGCTTTATACCTCTCTCTCTCATGTGTAGGTTAAAGAGCAACACTTACATCTGGTTCGTCATGATGAGTGTTTGCAATTGTATGTCGCCTATCAGAGGAGGGTGTGCGTAAAAGCGCACTGAGAAGGTCACTGATTTACGTGAGGACATTTTTTTTTAATTCAATGTTAGACTCATGAACCCTATTAGCCTCATTGACACGACGTAAAGCAGTGGGAGAACATACGATGGAGACATTGATGTTAATATTGTCTCAGCCAATCGCCTCTGACAAGCACAATATTGTAAATACGTGTAGAATAACACGTTGTAAAACCAGTCCAATGGAGGCACAAACGCCCACAATCCGCTTAATGCATTCCGTTCATTTATGCGCGACAGCCCGCGTGTTGCTCTCCGTGTTATTGCAGGTGCAGCCTTTCTACCGACGGGTCATTATTCGAGACTCACGGCCGATCAAATCCCGAAGCACCTCCCGGCTGCGCTATAAGCTGATCAACATTCCTCTTGTATTTGCTGTACCATCCTCTGGGGGTAACAGACCGGCCCGGCCCGGCTCCGCTCGGCCCGGGACCGAGCTGCGCTCCAGGAATTCATCTAAAAACAATAATAATAATTAATTTAAGATAATAACCCCAATCCTAATTGTGTGTGTGTGTGTGTGTGTGTGTGTGTGTGTGTGTGTGTGTGTGTGTGTGTGTGTGTGTGTGTGTGTTCATTAGAACACACCTGCAGCCGACACTAATTAAGGGTGCAGTGACGCAATGGGACAGAAATCAAATGAAAAAGACACCGCCTATTAATGGGCATAAACACAAAGGGGAAAGTGGTGCAGCGTCATCAAAAGCAGGCTACAATTAATTAAATTGAAGCAAATTCGAGACAAAGTAAATGAGTTATTGTAAAGAATTGCAGCAATAGTCGGATCGTGAAAACGTGACACATTTTCTTCCCATTTATCTGCCATCAGACTATATTTGTTTTTATGACTCCTTTTGCACTTCTGACATTCTATTAGACTTTATATAGTTTTATGTTTATGCTGTCTTTATTCCTGACTGTAAAGCGCTTTATGCTGCATAGTAAAGCAGTATTAGCCCTTTTTATTCATTTATTTGTCTGAACCCAATTGAAATGCTTCTCTCCTTGACAATTAAAAGAAACATATTTTCAAGGGCTTCACAGGAGTCTAAATTGTTCTACAATTAATCCTCATTATTATCTTCTATTGGATTTCCCCCCTGGTGTTTATTTCTATTAATAGGAACTTCCTGAAATCTCTCATAGCGTGATGCAACAAACACACTGCTATCATTTGCTTTATATGTTTTCAATTAAAACGAGAGTGGGCCAGTGAAGAGAACAATTGGAACAATCACGGCAGGCTTTCAATAAAGCAACTGAGTTTCTTGGAATGGAACAAAATGCTGCACATCTTTAGTTCAGTAACACAACAACACAATACTGTCAGCTTCTCTCAGCTCATTTGTTTAGATGTATGCAGTGACAGTATAGTCCATGTTCACGAGAATCCTCCATACAGGGACAATTTTGACGCGTTTCTTTGAAATAAAAGCCAGCCACTAATCTAGTTAGATTATCTCTCCAATTACAACTGGAGGAGATTAGACTGCATTAAAGACATAATGAAAGAAAGCCAGACTAACAACAGGCAACACACTCACTTGCTGTCAGGCGGGGAGCTCTCCTCGGTCCTTTAGAGTTGTTCTTGGATCAGTCTGCTGATTTTAGTCTACAAAACAAGCCTCAAGTGGTCTGTCTGTTCAGAGCCCGGCTCTCAGCGGCGGGTTCCCTGCGGCGGACACCCTGGAGAAAATGTCAGGCTTCGACTCTTTCCTCGCTTCAATTTTTTTGGCACCCCTGCTGTTGGGCGCGAGGACAGACGCTTACCTTGTGGGGGGGGCCTTACCTGGTTTCTTGTGGTAACGTGGCGCCATCTTGTGGCTGATAACGAGTAAAGCGCCGTCAGGTTTTATGACCAGGGATCCGCCACACAGTTTATATTCTGTAGCATTGAATTCACTGTCGTTCTTGTCCTCTTTATATTGAATGAGTTAAACCCTGTTCCATTTAGTTGTCCCGCTCAGTCAGTCGGCAAACCGGGTATATTTTTAGTAGACGAGAGCAGGACAGTAACATTGGGTGAGGCCGGCATCGAACACCGGTAACAGTTAAAGGTTAACATATTTTACTTTTTTAATTTTGGCCGCCCACCGACATGGAATTTACAACCGGATGTTATGTATCTGGCTCACACAATAATACATTTGTTTAAGTTTGCAAATATTATGACAAAGCTGTTTTTTAACTACATGCATCACTAGAAAAAATGACATACAATTGTAACAGCGAAACATTTGTATTTATATTATTTTCCATCACCACGTTGCAGCAGCACATCAGTTTAGATCCATGTGGACCTGTAGACACCATGTGTGTGTGATACGTTGGGATCACATCCCCCTGTTGTATTTTCATTTTCACTTAAAAATTTGCTTTAACTTCCTGAAACAAGATTATTTGAGCATTCCCACGCAGTAGGCCGACTGCATCTCCTCATTCCAACATTCACTTAAGAAGTGTCTGAAATTCAGTAATTAGGTTCAAGTATTTATGGGCAATTTGTTCAAACGGAAACAATCTTGAAGTGCGATGAAGAATCATTTTGACATGTTTTCCCTCGTTGATCAGAACGCAACACAAGGGGTGTCTTGCCATGCATTTGTGATGATGAGTTCAACACTTTTTAATGACTTCATGTGGAATTATAAAAATGCTCTGGTAATCTTTGGTCTCTTCATTGTGGTCTTCAAACTCCCAGCAGAGATCATAAAGCTGTTTCACCTGCGTAGCGTCACTACCACGCTGTTCATCCACCTCATACTGTATGTACAATACCACTGCCATTGGCTACTATTCTTGTAACCTCCATAAAGGTGACCTTATTAGTACAGTATGTGGCATTGTCGTATGGAATGAACAAGGGTACGAGTTAAGCTCACAGCTTAAGTATCCAATATGTCCACGCTTCTGCACAAACCCAAACACCTGACTCCCACTGTGTCGACGCTGTTCTTCATTGTTGTGCGGCCTCCTGCTGATGCCTTTCAGTTCAGCGCCGAAACTCTGTGCCGTCGAACAGAAACATGACACTGCACATCCAACGCGACTTTACAGTCAGTGGTGGAGAAGTGGGCCAAACACAGGGGCACGGTGGAATCCGACCGACTGGTAATTAGTTGCTGCTGGCAAGAATCCCAGAGGGGATGGGGTAACATCGGGAAGGTTACGGCAAGGTTTTGGGGGGAAATGGGAAAAGGAAGTCAAGAGAGAGATAGAGAGAGAGAGAGCACTGAGGGCACTTCAAACGACATTGAGGTCCAATGTAAAAATAAACAGCTTGAGCCCCTCTCAGCACACCCCCTGTTTATAACGACAGCCGCTTGGGGAACCCCGCCTGTTTACTTTCCCTCTGCCGACTCATCTTAAGTCGGGACGGCGTGTTGGCGTTATTGTATACATCCTCTCACACACTCACTCACTCAGGGCTCAGCTGCCACTCCACTTCAAAGACTCAGGGCCTGAGTGGGAACGGAAGAGATATTAATGGGTATAATACCAGCATGTGCTTGTGCAGCGCATGTGTGTGTGTGTGTGTGTGTGTGTGTGTGTGTGTGTGTGTGTGTGTGTGTGTGTGTGTGTGTGTGTGTGTGTGCAGGCGAAGAGTCTCTCACACACACCCTCACATCCATCGCTTGGGGTGTGCGGTATCAACATGTCAACATTAAGGAAAGAGAGCTATCAATAGCTCTTCTGCCAGTATTATTGTCCCATCCATCATTTTGACATCACACCACTGAAGGTGGTCTCTTCCCAGCTCACACTGATGACTCAACCGCAGAGAGTTTTTAAATGAGGATACCTTGAGGCCGCAGCTCGGAATCTGCAGTAACCCAATCTGCAGTCCTGAAGACTCGGAGGATGTGTGCCGGCAGTATGTGTGTGTGTGTGTGTGTGTGTGTGTGTGTGTGTGTGTGTGTGTGTGTGTGTGTGTGTGTGTGTGTGTGTGTGTGTGTGAGGGGGTTACTGTTGACTTGCTGTGGGATTATTTTTGGGTTAGCTGCTCACATTTGACAGCAGTGACGGTCCAGAATGACGGTGGGAAATTGGCATTCCCTGCACTCAGTGTGCAGTGCATGAGGGAATAACCCACTGAGGGGGAAAAAAGATTACTTGGATGTTTTTACATACATGCATGTCTGTGCATTGAGGAGAGGGTTCAGGTACCTCTCTGGTGGTATTTAGACCCTTCATTTGTGTGGAATCCAGCATCATTATCCCAAAGTGTTGCCAGCTGGAAGCGCTTGGGAGTTCCCATTTGAACTCTATGTGTGTTCTGAAGATGTAGAAAGAGCAAAAGAGCCGTAACACTCTAATGAACGCTCACGTTCTGGTTCTCATTCCGCCTTGATATTCATGAGCGGCATAATCTGGCACTGTCTTGTCGATTAGCTAATAAATTGTGCGGCCACAACAATGCCACCCAAGTCTACAGAGCCTCTCTATGAAATAGTTGGAATTCAGTGAGTTGGAAGTGGATGATGATGAAGGTTAATTTCAAGCAGACTGATAAATAACAGCCACATAAATCCGCAATCTATTTGAAGAAACCCCTTAAATGTTTGAGTTGTTCCCCTCTTGCCTAAATTCATCAACATCAAACATGGTAATTACTAACAGTTTTGTTTGCTGGGTTATTACTCAGTGAATGAACCTGTGGCAAGGGGAAAAGTGAAGACACTAAATAAATTCCTATATGTAATGATCAAGTGTATACTATTGTTTGTCCTTCACTGGGACCATTAACCCCTCAGCCACCAGAGCACCAATTCCCTTTGCCTTGTAATTGAAAATGGTATTAATAATCTTCGGAAGCTCTTGGGATGGCGATGCCATTTTGGTCCAGACTTAAATATCTCTATGATATTCATGATTTTGAGAGGATTGATCTCAACAACTTTACAGCTCTAGCAGCAGGTCAAAGTTGTCACTTACACTGTGAAATCAATATAATCTTTATTGAATAGATTGATGTGGCACAGACTTTGGCGGCAGACTTTTTCTCTATAGCGCAACCATGAAGTTGACTTTTACAGTATTCAATGAAATGTCTCAACAACTATTATATTGCCATGACATTTGGCACAGACACTGAATCAATATCAGTTTGGTGATCCCTTAACCGTCCATCCATCAGTTGAAAAATTTAAATGTGTACAATACCTTGGTATATCACGAAACACCTGCTAATGACATAAACATTGGTCTTTATCTTGCTAATGATAGCACCCTAACTGAGGATAAACTAAGATAGTGACCAAGATAAATGTGACACCTGTAATCACTTTACAATCGAGAGTTTTCTAGGCTATCCAACCTGAATTAAATTGAAGATGTGTTATTTAACTTGTTTGTAAATGAGTGAGATCTCAGTCAGTTTATCTGATTATAAAGCTACATTTATGCAAGTTAACAGACTGGTTTAAAAGGTAATCAAAGGGTTAGCTTCTCACTGCCTATTTGGGATCACAGTTATAACCACAGTGTAGTCACACTGCTTGGAAGCGTACCCATAAATACAGTGAGCAATAGCACAAACCCTCACCACTAGATGGCAGTATAGGTCTAGTTTGACATGTTCCACCTGTTTCAAGGTTTGCTGGGCAGGTTAAACTATAAGACCATTGGCCGAGACCATATCCAGTCAAAATGGTCAAAGTTGTCACCACTTCTATGCAGTGATTTGCTGTCATCAACATAGCTCTTGCAATTGTTTCTTTTGTCTCTTTGGATTTCCGAAAACATTCAAAAGTAGTGATTGTATTTAAGAAAGCCATGGGCAGGTTCAGTTTATTTTTTAATGAATAACTTTACATAAAGTCTTTGGCCATTGTTGATGTTTTCTGGAGGGTTCAAGTCTCAAGTATCTTTGGATAAAAAGTCTTCTTTGTCAGGCCCAGTGGTCAGCTTATCGTAGTCATTTACATTCACAAAAGGGTTATTTATCTTCAATATGGTTAGCATAAGCTGTAAGGAGGCTCGGGGTGGGTCAATAATTACAATGCAATTCAAAACCAGCCCTCCCATTACTAAAAAGGATGTTTCTTGTCACCAGTTCAATAATATTAAATGGGCATAATGGTCTGGTCTGACCCATGCCTTTTCTTGGAACATTTTAAAATCTCTATCATAAGTTAACACAAACATGACTTTTTGCTGTTTTGTTTGAGGGATGAAAGCAACATTTTTAATGTATAACATGTATTTTTACAACAAGAGAGAGAGAGAAAGAAAGAGAGAGAGAGAGAGAGAGAGAGAGCGAGAGAGAGAGAGAGAGAGAGTATGGCCTATATGTCTTAAGTGGCGCGTACACAGTTTTGGATAACACTATGGGAAATTCACTTGACAATTGTCCGGCCAACTACTAGAGTATTACATTGTCTTGTTCATTGTGGCCTCTCTCAGTGTAACATGAACCATTCCTAAATGAGACTAAATGCCCTCTGATTCAAACAAGTTCATAGCAGTGTTCCCATGGGGTCAACCCTTGTGCAATCTGAGCTGAAAAGCATCCCATTCGGCTCTCCCTTTACATTCAGATCCCATTGACAAGTGCATGCAGGAAAGCACGCAACAACACACACTCACACAAAAACCTGCCCCCTTTGAGTCTAAACCTCTATAGCCGTATATGTCCATTCCCTAATTGGTGGTTCTTCTTTCAAAGGAGTGATTATGTGTGTATGTGTTTAGAGGCGTCCTCTCTATGCAAGGCGTCTCGATTCAGTCCATCTCCAACGCCAGAGGGGACAAAAGAGGCACCCGTTCCTCCTCTCGGGGCGAGGGGCCGTTGACACCAATAAATCCCCCTTCCACTTCCTCCCCGGTGTGTTGGGGTTATGTCAGGAATGTCCTGGGTCCTATTGTCCCCTGGTGCTCTGTTTTTGGTAACCCATCACCAGGCATTCTCTGCTGCTCACAGCGCCTCCTCCCTCCCCCCGTACACACCAACACACACACATACATGAACACACACACACACACACACGTCCACACCCCCTGGGTTGTGTGTCCCCTGGTCCCTCACTCTGAATAGACCACCTCGGGTGAATACGACAGACAGGCAGGCGTCAGGACATCAGGTTCAGCGGCCCAAGTCGTGCATGGCGGCCCGTTGGGTAAAATACAGCCAGTTGTGTTCACCTGTTTGGTTCCCTCGCGCTCTTTGTCTTATGGGAGAAAGAAAGTGAAATAATGGCCTGAGTGTTTTAGACTCCACTCTTAATGCTGTTCATTTTAGTGGAATCTAGTACACTGCCCTCTTCTCCCCTTTTATAGTGATCAGTGCTAAAGAACACGTTCACTTGATACCTTTACACTGTTATGTATATAATCCATCATGCATGGTGCTCCAAGTTATATTGTCATGATTTCCATCGTCTCATCTACCTCTACCTATATTAGTGAATTCCTTCATGTCCCGTAAAGAGAATTGAGGCAGAAGTTGTGTTATTCAGCTTTGGGTTGTGTGCACAAAACACTGACTGCACCATCTTTCGCCGGAGTTGTCTTGTTTTTACACACTGTAGTTTTGAAGTGGCACCAACGTTTTAGCACCTATAACATGTCTTACAGGCGGCCACAGATTCTGATCAATTGAGTTGAGCTTTGATGATTTAGTGCGAGAACATCTGCTTCCTCTACAAGGGGTTTCACACTGTGTAATGGCTACAATAATTGACTCCACTGAGGCTTTACTGGAAACATAATAATTCAACAACACATTGTGTTCTATCGAGTCATCAGCAAGGACAGAGAAACAATGAACAAGATATTAACATGCTGAATTGTTTTGCTAGGTTGTCTCATTCCACTGAAGATGTGATAGCATGCTCTGATGCACATCATTTTCATTTTGTATTGTAAATGTCACTTCTGTCTCGTGCAATTCATCTCACCAAGATCCATGTAAACAAGTAAAAAAACAACAACATGAATTACCTCTAAATTCAGGTGGTACAGAAACAGGATTAAAAGAAGCATACACCTTATACAACGTCTCTCCAGTTGACATGTATTACACGTCGCTCTTTGATAGCACCCATTTAATTAATTGTTCAAGCACTGCCTCATTCATTAAATAACCTAATTTCTCAAGGGACAAAAGAATAATTTAATAATAAAAAAATGAATGCTTATGAGGAACCTGGTATGAAGAGACTGATCAAAATTATTAAGGGTTGACTTAGACTTCCTTAAATTGCGGTCTTTCTACTGCTCAGCAATGTATTGCTGACCCTTGAGTTTTTTGTGAGTGTCTTGTCATGATTTTGAAAAAGTAGGCTACATGCTGCAGTGAACACAAGCCAAAGCAAAGGACAGGACAGTGTGACCAGGAAGGAGTTACCAGCCATCAGAAATCCAACTCTCTCACACATAGTGTCCATGCATTCCCAAATCTTCGCCAAATGTCACGCGTAGCCATTCAAGACATCACGGGTCCATTCATTACGAGCCCTTCGTGCATTCAATAAACCTCTAATAGCGCACAGACTCTCTCCTCTGGCCTTTTTTTTGGGCTTCATCTGATCCGCTCACTCCGAGCACAGGAGCGATAACATCACCTTCTGCTCCCTCGTGTCAACCGGTTGCATTAGAGATTGCGCCGTTGCCAAACCCCAAATACCAGAGGTTTGATTTGTTATTTGGTGGGAGCAATGTATGTTTTCTGTGCGTGCATGTGTGTGTGTGTGGGAGTAAGAGGGAGTAGGTGGGTTGTACACATGTTACAAGCGAGGCGCCATTGCGGCCTAAAAAACTATTAGGCTCTGTAAATACACACTGTGGCGAAAGTAAACATTCTCAGCATGCCATCTAGGCGCACAGAGGGGTACTGGGAGACAGCCGCCGGACAGACTGTGAGGGGGAGGTGTGTACGAGTGTGGGTGTGTGTGTGTGTGAGTGTGTGAGTGTGTGAGTACAGCGGCAATCAGTGAGCTGAGAGGAGATGGATATGGAAAATATAGAAAACTCATGAGTGTGTATATAATCGAGCTGGCGCACTAACGATCAAGTTGAGTAGTCGAGTATACAACTTAAAGATAGTTTACCTGTGTGTGTTCTTATGACGACCAGGGACCAATTAGGCATCCGGAGTGCTCTTGGACCATCTAGTGTTTGTGCGGGCTGTCCAGTTCTAATGTCGATCCTGAGATGCCACAGTGTGCGCTTGTGTGCGTTTGCGTTGTACTCACTTTGCCGGGGCCGGGGGGTCAACAGACTTAAAACAGTCTCAATGCTGTGTCCCGTTTAACAGACAAGCCAGGTTTCTGATTTTCGTTTGATGAGGTAAAGATGGTAAAGTCAGTAGTGGTTAGTGGCGTATTTGTGTCTACACATTTTTAGCCCCGGGGCATAACACCCGAACACGGTCCACAAACCTTAACGCACGTTTCCTGATTGGTGAGGGAAAAAACACGATAAAAAGCTAAATTAGGCCATTCTTACTGGGATAAAAACACGACCATTGATGCAAAGGGACTATTTTCTGAATTCGAGACCCATGCTGGCAATGGGAGAAAGCAGAAGTAACCATGGAAACAGAGCTCAGAATATGCACTATTCCCAGCACTGCAAGTGCCACGCCACCCGCAGCTCTATTTTTAGGCCTTACTTTGGGCTTACAATATCTGTTACATCTAACAAGAGTTAAACTGAGTAATCAGCAAGCATGACTACAGAAATGTGACTCTGACACTATGCAATGTCTGATTAAAAGGGTAGCAGCATAAGAGCATACAGTACCACCAGGCTCCTACTGCAGCCGGTAAACTGAGGGCTGCTTAACGGGAGCTCCAAGGACACAAGAAGTAATCAGATAAATTAAGTTATTTTATATGATTATGAATCTTCAAAGTGCTGGTGTCAAGAGATTAATAGTGTGGGCGAAAGGGTTAATAAGATAAATTGGGCTCAAGAGGATTTCAATAGGCAGCAAACAAAAACAAATAACTGTGTGCATGGAGAGAATTTCAAACAGGAGCCTGGATATTGAAGGCCTGGTGAACTTTGACCTTTAGCCTTTCCTTTAAGCAGCGAGCTTGGTATCACAAGCTGCTCTTCACGCTCTTCAGATTTGCAGAATACCGAACACAACCAGTGTTGAGAAATTAAGATTGAAGTCCTGTGAATGATGAATGTACTCGTGACTCTTTTTGGCATTGCATGCATTTCCAGTGCATTACCAGTCTGCTTAATTGTCAGAAGCGCCACTTGCTGGCGATGGCCAGGAGTTTGATTACAATCACCTGTTATTTGACTACAGTCACCTGTTGTTTTTCGGCAAAGATGGCCACTGTGTTGATGTAAGGGCATGTCATGAGTTCAGTGGCCGCTGCTGCTGACTCCAGGTCGAGTTGGTGAGCTCTTTCAGAGATTGATGGTTGACATCACGATGCTGCGGCTGATCTCGGATCAGTTTCGAAGCACTGCAAGTGTGTTCAGAGGACCTTGAAGAAGTTCCCATCTTAAACACACGATAAAAACCCACACATTTTTCACACATAGCCATGTTGACAGAAGAGGGTCATTAACCAATCAAGGCCTTGCTGTGGCTTTGAGAGTGTCCAATCAAATGAAGACCACCAGGAAGACTGTAACGGATCTGTGGAAACACATGCACTCATGCAGCATCACTGCATGCATACATCTACAGCTTCTCTTTACCACACACACACTACAGGCACACTGTCTCACATACATCTCCTACGCATGAACAAATGCTTGACGCCCACACACACACACACACACACACGCACACACACACACACACACACACACACACACACACACACACACACACACACACACACACACACACACACACACACACACACACACACATACACCTCCAGACACCACAAGCCTGGGTTGGTGGTCTGAAGGAATGCCGGGTATCATCTGCGGTGACTCCGTTTATGTCTGTGTGTGTGTCTGTGTGTGTGCCCTCCCTCCCCTCAGTGCTCCATCTAATACCCTGTCATCATCAATAACCTCAGCAGTGCTGACTCACTGGCTTTTACAACCATGGGGTTTGGGCCTTACTTACAGCCACAGACCCTTGTCTCTGTCTCTGTCTGTCTGTCAGTCCGCTGCACACACACACACGCCAGAGATGTGTGTGTGTGTGTGTGTGTGTGTGTGTGTGTGTGTGTGTGTGTGTGTGTGTGTGTGTGTGTGTGTGTGTGTGTGTGCGTGTGGCTGATTGTATGCAAGCATTCAGCATGCTCACTTACTTACACACGTTTTCTTCAGCGTAGATCCACACAGGTATGTATCTTTCACATGTTTGCTTGAGTGAAAGTCAACTCAGCCCCTTTACCACCCACCCACTGACCCCAATCATGGCCAATCGGTACACATGTATCAAAATGGTTCAGTCTCATCAGCAGAGAGCCTCATCATCTCCACCACAAATCTTGCCTCCCCTCTTCCTCCCTCATCATCCCGATCCTAATTGTCTCCAGGCCTTTATTAGGTCCCCCTTACAGGCTGCAAATATGCCCTTTATCCTCTATACTCATGAGGGTTTAGATATGGAGCTTATTCCAAATAGCTTCCAAATATACTGTATGTATTATTGTGGGGTCATTGTAGCCCATTTAGTTTGAGATCTATGCTGATGAATGTGGAGAGTGTGTCAGACTATAATGATGCAGAGTCCGACAGGGTAAAGGCCACTGCCGTGACATTTTTATGAACAGTGTGTGAATGCAGGCTGCTCTCACATGCATGCAGCACTCTGGTGGTGTCGATGGGGCGACATCTTCTCCTTGCTGTTTGCAGCAGTGAGGATTGTACATGTACATGAAGGGAATTTTGTGTGGACATTTGGTGATTTGTGGATGAATGAAAGTGTACATTTTGAGAATGGTCTGAAGTTGTGACACAGTCAACGTGGCTATTTTGCATAACGTGAAGACAGGAGTCTCTGACAGTTGCTCATTTGAGGATTGGCATTTTTTCTGCATGGTGTAAGAAAAAGACTACACGGTCCATATTTAATCTAAAACCGTGTTAGATTCCTCTGCATTCAAAAGGTTGCTGTTTTTAGGATGGCTTTCATTTAGTGCGTGCACAGTAGTTGAAGTTGGAACTTTATTTTGAGTATAGAAGAAATGTGAGATGTGATGAGAAGTAAAAGAATAAACCCAGAATGTGTAATTTAATGTATGTGTCCTGATCCTACGTATAGAACATTTGTATTTGGTTTAAACACAACATGACAAACATTAAGTCTTTGACCTTCATGTGTGTGCAGGGACTCACTAAGAAGAGTATAGTTGTTCATTTAATATCTGGCATTGATCCAGATTGGAGTGATTAATGCATATAACTGTCAAAATTAGGGTATTTCTAGTGAATCAAGTACTTTGTTGAAAATTGTCGATTCGTCATTTTGCTGAGGACCCCCTGGACTCCCCTCAAGGACAACCTGGAGGTCCCCGGACCCCACTTTGACAACCACTGATCTGACTGGCTGGCAGGGTCTGTTTCTAAAAGGTGCGCACCTCACTGGCTGGAGCTAGGGCGGCGTATTGCCTTTCACACGCTTCTAAAATACTCTCCGGGCAGAGCCTGAAAGGGTTACTGTTTCCCAAAGTGCCTCATTCTGCGCAGTCGAGAGGGGGCGGCTGAGTGGCGCCGTCGAGTCAGAGACGCAGTTTCTAAAAACCCCGAGACATCATCAAGAAAGAAGCTGACAGTAAGGAAAGCAGCCCCCCTCCTGCTCCTCCTCCTCCTCCCCCTCCTCCTGCTGCTGCTCCTCCTCCTCCTCCTCCGCTGGCATGCTGCCGTTCTTCTCCTCTGCTTACCAAATCCCCTCAGTGGTTCTGTCACAATAACCGGGCGGCAAGTGTCAAATCCAACTCTGCCCGCAAAAAAACACAAATCACTTTAACGCACACAAGATGCGCTCAGTGGAAACAGTTCGCTGCTTTTAGCTTTCAGACATTCAGTCATGGCTCTGTTTAAGTCGTTGATTGTATTTAAAGAATAATATAAACACCATAAAACCCCCTACTTACAGTAAATGACTCCTCGCTTTTCTTTTCATTGTTAATTTCCCTGTTAGTCTCCAGAGCGTTTAATTGGCCATATCTCTTTAACTTGCAGACAGCAGAACCCAGCTCTCCAATTAATAGTCTACTAACGTCAAAAACAGTTGACCATTGTTTTATGGGCTTTGTGTTTTTCTTTTCTTCTTCTTCTTCTTCTTCTTCTTCTTCTTCTTCTTCTTCTTCTTCTTCTTCTTCTTCTCTCTCTCTCTCTCTCTCTCTCTCTCTCTCTCTCTCTCTCTCTCTCTCTCTCTCTCTCTCTCTCTTTCTCTCTCTCTTTCTCTCTCTCCAGGGCGGTCAGACTTGAATAGGCGCCGGTCTGCTCCAGTCCACCTCTATACAAATACCTCAGTGGAACTTGTGTGGAGCTTCCAGAGGAGAAGGCTCAGACCCCAGACGCCCCTGGCTCGCGCACAGACGCTCGCCATTTCATCATCTGACACTGTTTGAAATGTCTGAATCATATTTTACCCCATTATGTTAACACCTCGCAGCACCCGAAACGAGCATGTGCGCAGACAGGGGAGACGGATGTGCGTGCCCTCTCCCCTCCCTCTGGCTGAGACAAATGAATGCCAGTGCTGTGGAGGTGCTGGAGGTATGTGTTGCGCATTACACGGCGCAGTAAATCAGCCCTTTCTAAAATCACTGTGACGGCGTGGAGCGTCAGGCAGTCCACGCAGAGTCACTGGAGCTTGAACTTACTGTGCAGTTTGGAAGTCCACTCCACTTCGGAGCCATCTACACTGCAAAAATGTCAGTGGTAAACAACGGGTTTCTTAAAACGTGGCTCAATTTCACTTGTTTGGAATTTCAAGAAACTCATTTTTCTTTCTGAATCAAATAACATTATTATGACACTTATTTGTGGAGAAACCGCGAAATTCAACTCTATTGCAAACAAGTGAAATGATTAAGGCCATCGGGAAACGTTTTTTGCAGTGAAGATTTTAAGACTGAATGAGACAACACGTTCAGATGATATTTCTTACAGCGTACACGCCCCCTGGATATAGACACTCGTTATAAGCAACATGGCTTGACACTAATACACGTTGACATGATAGACTTTATTGCTAAAACGTGTAAACATAACATGTACACTGATATGTTTTACTTTTGTATTTGTTTTATTCATTTTTTTTTATTTTTAGAAATATTCAAGTAGACATCTCCCATATTTTTTCTGGTATACTCTGCTATTCTCTTTCCTTATGCTCTATACTCACAATCGTTAAAATAATAAATAAAACGTACAGATTTGTTTATTTCTACAATACTATGTATTCCAAAAAAGCTGAGTTCACGCCTTTATATATATTTTTAACCTCAACTTTTTTTGTACAATTTAATTATTATTGATATTAATATTATACAAAAACTCTAGGCAGCATTGCAGTGAAATAACAGTCAGCATCAATGTTCAGTTGAAGAAAAAGTTCACCTCTTGGAGAAGTGTAGCATATGCATTGCATCTTCAATGTCTCATAAAAAATATCAAAAAAAAGCTCTTCGTTATGAAGTGCTCGTGTTCCCCCCAAAACACGTTTCAGGGTTGAGAATAAAATATGGTCCTGGTTCAATTAGAAAAAATAGCTGCATTTTTCTTAAATATGTACAATGTTGGTATTTCACTTAAAATGCTATATAAAAAAATAGATTTGCTATGGTGCCCACCTCTGTAGAGAGTTAACAGTGCAATAGAAACCGTATTTCCAGTCCACTCCCCCTCGACCTCCACTATACTTCCTTAGAGAAAATCAGCACGAACACTTGCACTCTGAGATGATTGGGTATTGCACCTGTATCCACGTACAGTACTGTCTTAGAAACCCTTGACAATACCACCGGAGGAAAATCTTGTTGATTGACTTGACGGGTTTGCAAGACATCCCCTCAGGGAAGGAGCACGAGCGCTCAGAAAAACAGTTCCCCTCCTTGATGTAACGTGGCCAGAACCTCACGCCCAAATCCTTCCAGGTGTGCACCACTGGGCAGTGCGTATAGGTCCACAGCCACTGCAGGAATTTCCTGCGGGCTTTCTTGCCCACTTTTACCCGCTTTCCATATGGGGTCTCTGTAAGGTCCAGCTTTTTAATCTCGTTCGGCATGGGCCCCTGCAGCTTCACCTGGTTGTCTAGCGCGGAGAGGTTCACCAGCATGGGCGAGGTGATGGACATGAAATTGGGGTCAAAGTTACTGCCGAGCTTTTTCCTCAGAGTCCTCTCAGCCAAGTCCTGCTCCCGGGGGTCGTACTCCGGGTCGGGGTCCTCTTTGAGGTCGGGCACAGGGAGGTGATCGCTGGGCGATGGACGGAGGCGAAGGTAATGCTGGGAAACTCCAAGGTGAACGCAGAGCAGCACGTAAAAGAGTAGCGTGTGTGAGAGGCCCATTATTCCTCTGGTTTTACGCACCGGCTCTTCTCGCGTAAAGTAGTGTTCAATTCTTTTCCCGGGCACTGTGTTGTCTGCAATGACTAGCCCGGGGCTTCATAAATAGTAGAAGTTCAGTCACCAGCAAGGCGATACTTTTAATAGACCACGTCGGGTTTGAATGACATGGAGCGGAGTGCTTTACTTTTTAGGGCTCCGTCAACTTTGCAACTCTGCAGCGCCAAGCGGTGCCGCAGCTTTGCAAAAAAAGTGTTCAGTCTAAATAAAAAAAAAGCACGAAACAAAATGGGGAAAACTCTATTCACGCTCTCTACGGCCTCACCCCGCTCCCTTGGATTCACTTTGGGTTTCTTTCGGTTGTCATGGTTACCCCGGGGACTCGAAGCCACGACAAACTGTCTACACTGGATGACAGCGGCCGAAGCGAGAGCTGCATGGAATGAAGTGTTTTCTAAAGAGACAGAATAGATCCGGAGCGTCCCGAGAGAGAAGGGCTCACAAAAGAGTACTTCACCAAGTTTTAAATGTCACGCGCCCGGCAATGAGGGGTGCCTTTGGCCAATGTTATTTTTACGCACGGCTTTTATAAACGTGGCTTCTCTTAACGTCGCCTGACGCTCTCGGCTTTGACAAGGTCCCAGGGCGCACTATCCATGGATTGAGGAAATGTTCTATGCAGTCAGTCCCCTTGTGATATTCCAGCCGTCGGTCTATATGCACATCACTGAAAATGTCCACAAAATGGAGAGAAACACGCGCCGCAGTGGGATGCAATCGCAACCTATGAATTACCAGCCATTTATCTTTCCATAGGACGTTCCAAAATCTTTCGGATCTTTACATGCAAGTCTCAGGCTGTAGTAGTCCCACAGAAATCTCGGCTGTGCCTATAATAGGAAAAAAAATGCTGAAAAACGGAGTTACAGCAAATTGCAGTGTCAGTGCATATCAAATGCAAACTGCACACAGCCAGTAAACGCTGTTAGTTCAGAGTTCCTTTCACTGGGGTAGTGCTGAATCCTTTCAGAAAAGCTCCAGATCCCACTGCCGCTGCATGACGAGACAGTCCATAATCTGGAGCCTTTTTGCCCGGTCGATGCAAGCGGTCAATCCCTGAGGGAACGTCTTCACTCCTTTGATACAGAAGCTCCTACTGAGTCGCTCCTACTTCAGGAGTCTGAGAGACTTGGCGCTGGAGCGTTTCTTTGCTTAGGCACACTGTGTGTGAGTGTGTCTGTAGCGAGTGGTGCTCAGTCCCAAGTTAAATATCCCCCTCCGACGGTACAAAGTGTCAGAGGGGCCTGCCCACCCCGGCCACTTTCACTATGATTGACAGCCCCCCCCACCCCACCACCCCCCCGGGCCGCCCCCTCCCCTCACAACGTGGAAAATATCAGCCACAATCACAAGGATCAACTGGGTCCTAAAGCACCAGTTTTATCCCGTATTAAAGCGTACTGTTCCACAACATGAACAGTGTTATTATATTACAGAACGTTTTAAATCTCTCTCACACACTTTAAGTGCTGTAGCAACTGTTTTGTCCTGAGCGTTTCAACAGAGTGTCTGTGATGCACTAATAGGTTCAATACGCTGTCAATATTCAGCTGAGGCGTTTAAAAGAGTTTCCTTGGCTTGAACTTTCCCATGAAATTGATGGGAAACGTTTAGTAGCTTGTCTAAGGAAAAGGGGCATCACATTCCACCTTTGTTCGTCAGTATTTGGGTCCACACAGGAATTGGCCCGTTGAACTCAGGGGTCACAAAATAGGCGCGTAATTAAGGGCTATAAATGGCCATGGATAACTAAGCGGTACCTTTCCCATGCTAAGCAGTCATTAGGCCATGCTGGACTTACTTCAGTCTGAACAATGTTGGTCCTCTTATAATGTCACTTAAAATATATCAAGCAAGTTTCATTTATTGATTTTGAAGTTAACATTCACCTATAATAAGCTGACATTAAAATAAAGTAATTTCATGCATAATAAATGTATAAAAAGGTTTTTAGTTCATTAAAATCAGCTATACACACAATGGTTATATTGAGCTTCTCCATAATTTGATCCTGGCTCTATGCGTGTTGTATTTATCCTGCCGTTTGGGAAGGCTGACCAGGTTTATTGGTCATTTTGACTTGTCATTGTGCTTGTCTTTTGTGGTGGTCACTAGAGGGCGTCGATCCAGCACGGTGTGGACCTGCAGCCAGACTCTCTCCCTCACTGTTTGACTACTCATGTTTGAGTGCATGTGGAAGGAATGTGCGCTCATACATAGTTATGGTGCGGCTCAAGATAATATGCTCAAAGATCAAAGATCTAAAAGCCAAAGCAGGATGCATTATGCCAAATTGAAGTAATAAAGCTGAATCATCCATATGAGTACAATGAAAAAACTCTCCGGCTGGAATCACTTTTATCATAAGAATCACTCTAACTTCAGTGTCTGGCAGAATTAAGATACATCATTTACCAATCTCAACTGCTTTTAAACACATTGAAATAGTTGGCAGCATACTTCTGCATCCTATTGGTAAATTACCGTTGATGCCTCCAACCTGCATGCAGACAGTCATAATGTGGTTAATGATTAGGGTGCCAGCTCAGTGGGCAGCGTGGACAGTAAGGCTGAGCTGGTTACTGTAGAACTGCCCATTTCCATTGTCTCCCTCCACAGGTCTTGGGGTGTTGGACTGAGAGAGAAAACCCCATGCAGGGAGAGACACCTCCCTTCCTCCTCGTCTCAAGCACTAATGCTGTCAAGCAACCTCGCAATGAAGTCCACCCCCATCCCTGGCTAATTACCGGAGATAAAGACAAGGAGAGGATAGAGGAGGGGACCGGTAAGCACAGCGGGGAAGGGTGGTGCTGGTGATGATGTTGAGTAAGTGGGGGTGAAGGCAGAAGAGGTGGTGGTGGTTTCAGCAAAGAGAAGAGGATGGGGTGAGGGGTAGTGGTGGTGCCGGATGGCAGTTTGCTGTGGAATGGCTAATTAAATAACGCCATAAAAGGACCCGGCTCGCTTTAACGAAGCCCGTCAACCTCTGACGAGTGGGACTGGGGTGCTGGGATGGGGGGTGGGACACATTATGGAGGAGAGAGGTGGGGCTGGTGCTGAAAACTGGGCTTGTATAACAAGGGGACTTAGCTCTTTAGTTTTGCAGTGATTGTTCACGCTCCCTTAGGTCTCAATGGGGCGCATGGTGAGGGTGCGTTGGGGGGCAGCCCTTAGGCACAGATAGGACCCCCTTCTCCTCTTCTGCCGTGAATGCTATACACACATACACACTGACACGTAACACATACACAAACACATACACACACTATAACACCCCCACGGCTCCATACAAAGGCCTCTACCCAAGGTCCAGGCTTATCCAGTGCAGGGGCACAGCAAGGGGTGGACCTGGCCAGACTGGCTGGCTGTGCCCACTGGGGACTGGTAGAATGGCACAGGGGGGTGGATGGAGACGGACAGCTTGGAGAGGACAGAGGGGAGTAAGCAGTGGAGACTCAGAGACGAAAAACATCAGCCGACAAAATCAACATTGTTTTTTTCATTTCATATCTTTTTCTTGCCGCATTAAATGAGCTAATCTCAAGAGATAAGTAAAGTTGAGGAATTTGGCAAGGTGCTGGGGCCATTTAGAAATAGTCTTGAGTGGCAAAGAAATCCCCAAGCCCCCCTCCTTCAAATCAACAGATATGCCTGGAGCACGTCTCCTAATTAGTTGTGTGTTGTGGCGTCTCCAGCAGAACACTCACTGTAGGATCTTTGGCAGGCTGACAGATTTCTAAACCAATCAGCTGTCAACTTTTCTGAAATTGTCAAAACTGCTGAAAAATTGAAAAGTATTTGAACTAAAAAGTCCAAGCAGCCCTGAAATTGGAACCACAAAGTATTTGTTTCTGGTGAAATCCAGTCTGTAAGCCCATTGAAGTATGTTGTTGTAATAGCTGTGGAAAAAAGATCAACTTATTGTATCTTTGAACTAGCTAGATTGATAGTTATTGACTTGCATACACATACACCCCATGCCATAATAATTCAAAACAGACCAAATGTAAATAAATTGCTTTCCACCCCTGCCTGTCAATATTCTCTCTATTCCCTGCTGCCCTCGCCATCTTCTCCAGTCTCACTCCCCTCTTCTCTCTCCTCTATATTCAACTCTGTCTCCGAGCCTTAACCCAAAGCAGATGGCTTGGGAAGCATGTCAAAAATCTGTCTTCCGTTAACGCTACTTTTGAAGCCCCCTCTACACTTTTTTTTTTCTCCCCCCTAAAATTCATCATAAAATATTTTTTTGCAAAATACCCAGTAAACAGCATCAAAGTGATATCCCCCCCTCTCCTCTGATGACACGAAGAAGAAATGAATACAGCACTTAGTAAATAGCTCATTGCTGTTATTGAAACTCTGATGTGCAATCTGAAGCCAATCCGAGTGTGGCCCCCATATCCTGTGTTTCTACTATGGCATTCCGGTCGTGATGGAGGAAATGTTCCTCGATGCTTGATCACAAGCTGTGATTAATGGTGATCATATCGCTCGGTGGCTTTGTGAGGTGATGGCGGGGCCCACTTTGAACTCAAGCGAAGCCAGAAAAACATCATACTCACACTCTTTAGATTTTATTTATGTTCAGCCACAGTTGAGGCTGATGGGAGTGTCATTCAAGCAAGTATAGTCATAAACTATAGAAGCTACTAGCAAATTGAAATTACAACCTGATGTCACTACATTAAAAGATCAGCGACGTGATTACAATTCATCCTGGGGGCAACATAAATGTCTGTACCAAAGCCATGGCAATCTATCCAATAGTTTTTGAGATATTTCTGTCAAAAAGGGTTAGGTTTGTGTTAGGGTGGCGCTGCAGGAAAAGTTAGGGGATCACCAAGATCCGTATGATTCATTCTCTGTGGACCATGAGTGTCAGTATAAATTGTCATGGCAATCCATTTAGTAGTTGTGTCAGTCAATGCCAAAGTGGTGGAAGGAACAACCAAACGACCGATTCACCAACAGACCAACCGACATCCACGTATTCATGCTGCTGGCTTGGCTAAAAGAAATATGAGCTAACTTGTGGAATTGTCCTTTATATTTCACTCCTTTTCTTGCAAATTACTTCTGCAGTTCTTGTGGACCTCTTCAGAATGAATGTGTTGGACCGGTGGGGTTACTTGGGTTAGTTGGCGGCTGTTCCTTACCGTAAGCCTATCCCATCTCTTTCTTCATGAATCACTATTAGTCTCCTGTAATGGTGCCCAGCAACTCTTAATTGGGAGGTCGACATGACCTCCAGGCTGATTATGCTTATTCACATCTTACAAAGTTTACATTTTAAAGCAGGATCTCAACAGCTTGGATAATCTTTTCCTCTCATTTCGGTTGATTTGTTTGAGTGGCCCGTCCTTTTTCTACTCTCTGCATCTCCTCCTCCTCTTGCCCACCCTCCTTCACCCCGCGACCGGGAGTGATGAGGAATTAAATTGATCACCGCCTTCCGGAAAACAACAGGAAAAAATAGTGCATTCCGAACGCCAGGAGGGCGTTCCCCCTGGTCTTCCCTATGGCAGGATGACATCATTGGCCTGCTGCCCAATTCCCACTGTTCACAATAGGGTCACTGTTGCCTTCTCCATGGTGGCATAACAGCCAAGAGAGAGAGAGAGAGAGAGAAAGGAAGGGGGAAAAGAAAAAGGTTGCCAGCTATGCTAAGACCTAAAGGCCTGCGCTCTACACACTAGAACACACAAAAGTCTCCAGACTGCCACGCTGACCAGCACTCCACATTCCTCTGGACAAATTTGGCAGGTTGAAGACATCAAGCGGCGTTTGAATGAACGCCATGGCAGAGATATGAGAGCTGTGATAGTGGAACATACGGCGTATCACAGTTTATTTGGAGAGTTAAGTCATGTGTTTTCACTGCTCGCGACTCCTCAAGATTCAATCTGTCGTTGTAATCTACTTTCTCATCAGTAAAATCACTGCTGGCATGCTTTATCGATCTCACTCGGCATGCTTGTTGTTATGACATTACTTCCAGCGCTCGTGGTTTGCACAAGATGACAAATGGAAAAGTAACTACAATGGAATAAAGACTTCAGACGAAACATAATTTGGAATGAAGAGGTTACTTGAAACTCTACAGTTCCACTTAAAAAGATCACATTTTGAAACACAAAATGTGTCAAGACAATGTCATTATCCTCTTTTATATCCCTAACTAAAGAGTGGTTTAATGTAAAATGTGACCACATGTCTCTCAGAAGCTCTGTCCAACTTAGGTAAACCCTGACCACAAGTACTGGCAAGTCGGTCATTCTCCCAACCACTAAGCCATTGTGTTGCCACAGGCCATCTTGTTGAAATGAAACAGTTTGCCCACAGCCACTGACCACAACAGATGTTGCCTTGCCTGACACTCTCCTCAGCATGTGTGTTCTGTTGAGTCTAGAGCCAAGATACTCTCATAGACTGGCACTGCCTAATAAAAACAAAGAGAGGGGAAATTCTACAATGGCGTCTTCATTGGTTTGTGACAGGATTCAGATTGAGGTAGCCCTGTTTAAACCTGGCCGCCCGTTAAAACCGCATTGAAAACTCCTGTGTCCTGGATGGAATGCAGTCAGATAATCACTGCAGGTTGCACAGACATGATGGACCGCATCGGTGTCACGACCTGAACGAGCCCCGCCGCCCCTAACCCCAATCAACCATGTCGACAAGCGGGCAGCGCTGGCCCCCGCCGCCCTTTGGCCCTGTTGTATGTTTGTGGAACACGCAGGAGGGTAAGAAGGTGACAGCCTGCCGAGATGCCAGGAGGACTGGGAAGGCTTTGGGAAATGTCTCGCCCATGTGTGAGCGCGCACTGCCGCCCAGGGGGTGCCTGCCTGCTTGGGAACGGGACGGAAAGGAACGGGGGTTTGACAACAGGCTGAGTGTGCGCTCAGTGAGATAGTTTGTCCAAGGGATGTACCAGATGTTGACTCACATTGGTTTGCTAATCGGGAGCCACAAGCCCCTGGAGCCATGAGTAAACAGGAGCGTCTGCCTTACTCTGTCACCGCAAGGAAATGGAACCGGGCTTGAGGGGTACACATGAAAACTGAAGGAGAGTAATGAAGTGACAATGTCATAAGAAATTGAAATGGTGCTATGGTTAAAGAGCAGCAGAATGGCACAGGCCTACAGCCCCCTTAGACCTCAACCTCAAACTGCTTGTGTCTCAATCAAGGATTGAGGTGTTTTTTTAACTGTGTACTCAGTGGGAACACCCATTCCCACCCACAAGTCACTGTGAACAACAATTTCTTCTTAATTAACCGACTGCTGAAATAAATGTGAGCGAGGGAGTTTAGATACAGACAGCATAATTACAATGACTGACAGGATTCTACACGCTGAACTACAGTACCTCGTAATGAAACTTGGGAGAAAATCCTCTTTTGTGATATTTAAACTGTGACAGAAATTGATTTAAAATGGTCTGATTGTTTTTTAGTTTTGGAGAACTATGCCTTGTTGAAAACAACACTGCTAGCATTGCCTCTCACTAGTTCAGTGCAATCTTTTATCCAATTGGAATAATTACATTAATCCTAGTTTTATAATTTAACTGATTTCCTGGAAATGTTCAGCTACTGTCACTGATAACTGAGGCAGGAAGCAGACAACACTCAGGGGTAGCACTCTCCATATGCAGGGCAGCAGACTAAGGCTGTTTAACACATTTACACTCCAATAACTTTCACAAGTCAGAGAGCGAGAGAGTGCGATAAAAATGAAATGCATTATTATTATTAGAGAGAGAGAGAGAGCCTGGCCAAGTAGATCAACAAGGAGCTATTGATACCAAGGCAGATCTGTGCTGGTGTCAATCGGTTGAGATCCTAACAGGATCACAATTGTGGTTTGTGCCCATAAAGTTGTTGACCTTATTTAACCTTGGATTTGGCCAGTTGAGAACTCAGACTACAAATGTCCATTCAAAATCAAAATTGGGAAATCCGCGTCTGTGTGAGAGCACACTGAATCTGACTATTCAGATAGACTCTGTGGCAAATAGTATGTGGAAGCCAGTGTGTCATGGTCTGGGCAAGGCCTCTTAGATTCAATGAAGGGGAATCTTAATGCATATATAAGGATGTTTTAGAAAATGTTGTGAATTCAATTTTGTGGCAATATTTTGGGGAAATCCCTTTCTCACATCAACTTGATAATGTGCCCATGCACAAAGCCCAGCAAACAAGTTTGGTGTTAAATAACTTGACTGGCCTGCACAGAGCCCTGACCTAAACCCTTTTCAACACCTTTAAGGTGAACTGGAAAAACAACTGAGCTACTCCTTATTGTCATCAGGGTCCAACCTCACTATAATGCTCTGTGGCTGAATCCAGTCCAACAACCAGGATATTTTCCTATCCATAATCATACACAGACATTGTAATGTATTTAGAAAACATTGGCATTGGAAGCTTTTATTGAATGTCATTTTTGGGACTTTTACAATTGCACACTATCAGTATACTTCTCTGGCAAATGGGTTGAATGGCAGCCAGGCTATAAAGCCTTCAGCAAGTTGAAGCTATTATGATATTCATGAGTGCACATACCTCTGCCCATGTTGTGTTTTGTTTCTGTTATTCTGTACCAGAGGTCCCTTTTTTAGGTCACCTCTCTAGAAAAACGATTGCAAATGTAGTTCTGAGGCGGTTCAGGTGTGTGATAGAGGATGTCGAGGTGCACATACAACTATAATTCAGGAGCTGGGCACCTTTCTCAGTCTGTCTGGTAACAGAGTGTGTGCATGCATGAATGTGTGTGCGTGTGCGTGGTGTAATTACAGCCAGGTCCCCGGCGTGGAGCCCAGTAGAAGTATCGTCAGTCTGTCTGTGGCATGCGGTGGTGCTGACCTTCCCTCTCTCCTCTCCTCTCCTCAGCCTGGTGACTCTCTGACTGGCTCTGGCTCCACCAGACCCTCCACCCCCACCACCCCACCTCACGCTCACACACAGGTGCTATCAGGACAGCTGGCTGCTTGCTTTGTGCGTTACATGTCCGGTGAAGTCGTTCCTATGCATGCATCAGACCTTAATCATGTTGAATTGTGTGCGTTCTGATGTTTAGTAAATGTTGATGCACCAGGCTAAATAAAATAGCTGTTACCTTCATTGTTTTGTAAACTTGAAGTTATCAGCGGTAACTGTGTTCAAATCCATTCCCAAAATTAACTTTTACTAAGCCGTTATATTATCACGACAGGAAACTGGGGATTCAGTCGGCTCCCGACGCTATTTTGTTTGTCTAATATTTGGTCGGTTGATCCAACTAGCTAGCTCTTACATCTTCATGCTGGGCTGTGAACACACACACACACACACACACACACACACACACACACACACACACACACAGAGAGAGCCTTATAATGAGTGAGTCTGACAGTAATCCGTAAGGGTTTGGTCCTCAGCAGGGCAGGGCTCAGGGCCTTGAGGATGAAGGTGAGCTGGACATTTGTGATATCACACCAGTGAAGAAGAATAGGGGAGGATGATGATCAAACAATCTGGTCATTATGAGTCACTAAGATCCCCTCAGGAAGTCCTTCCAGTCAAATCTAAATCCTGCACGGCACTCTATGCAGTGAGTGCCTATTTATTTGCATGTGTGAGCATGTTGCTAGCAGCGCTCAAAGTGTGTATGTCAAAGAGCGTGTCTGTACAATTTTGCGTGTCTCTGTTTGTGTATATAGTGTGTTTGTTTAAGTGTGTGTGTGTGTGTGTGTGTGTGTGTGTGTGTGTGTGTGTGTGTGTGTGTGTGTGTGTGTGTGTGTGTGTGTGTGTTTGTGTGTGTGCAATCAGCAAGTCTGGAATGTCTCATGGCATTATGAATCCTGATGGTCAACATTGTGATCCTGTGTTACATGTGTTGCATGCTCAGGGCACGCTCACCCAAAGTGACTCAGACTTCTGTCCTTGTGCGACGAGGCCCTCCGTCGTGTCTGACGTAGATGCAGCTATTTAGCATTTATTCAGTGTACAAAATTAGCTGAAAGTATAACACTTAGGTTTCAAGCGACCTGTCAAGGCAAGGGATTGTATCCTTTTGGTGCATGCCTTTTGGCTTATCTGGCACATTGCATTAATGTTCGTTAGTGTTTTATTTACTTTTAAGTAGCAAACTTAAAAAGTAGTAGTAACCTCAAACAATGTTTCACCGACAGACTGACGTGGGCACTTTGAAAACTGTGTGAAAAGCTGAAAAAAAAAACACACTTAAAGAGAATAAAAGATGTAGGTAAAGTTGAATCACTGAACAAAGCTGTTTAAAGGTTATGGCAGAAGATGAAGCACAGACAGAAGTTGATGTAGCTCTTGAAACAGAAGCACTGAAGGAAATTGAAGTGTTAGTTAAAGTGGAGGCGCTGGAAGCGAAGAGACGAATGTAGGATGGTTTTAAAAAGCCACACGAGGTCATGTAGACAAACTGTCTATCTGGCTATCTAGTTATCCATCTAAATGTGAGTATGAGATAGCTCAGGTAAACAGGCTCAGTGTGTGTGTGTGTGTGTGTGTGTGTGTGTGTGTGTGTGTGTGTGTGTGTGTGTGTGTGTGTGTGTGTGTATCTGTGTGTGCGTGTCCGCATGTATGCCTGCAAACTCCCCCCTTCCTCACTGCATCCAGGGGGATTTATTTGACCCCTTATTGCCAGCGGTGAGCCTGTGGTGGAGATGAAAGCATGCCTTCCCAGTGTGGCCCCAGTTTCTATAGCTATGGACACAGACTCACACTGGTCGGGGACAATAGAGGGGCCCTGCCACTCGCCCCTGCCAGAGCCCTCTCCTCTCCCCACCCCATCCGTCACCGCAATCATATTTTCAAAACAATAACACAGCCGGGGGGGTAGGCATGATTGAAGTGTGTGCGTGTTTGATCTGTTGGTATGCAAGTGTGTGTGTGTGTGTCTTTTGAGTGTGTATGCATGTGCATCGTTTATTTGTAGGCACGCGTTTGTTTCATCTGAGTGTGAACATGCTCGTTTGACTTGTGTCCGTGTCTGTGGGTCCGTACATACAGTCGGGAAGCAACTGTGTGCATGCATACTTTTGTGTGTGCAGATGCAAGTGTGTGTGTGTGTGTGTGTGTGTGTGTGTGTGTGTGCGTGCTGTGAGCCGGGCCTTTGATGGCGTGGCCGAAGCGTGCCTAATGTGACTGCTTGCTGGGGTGGGGTGTGGTGGGGTGGGGGTGGCAGCGTTGAGCCTCCTGCCCTCGTACTGTCTACCCTGCCATGGCCCAAGTCTCCCCCTGCAAACTTGAAAGGACCAAAGGAATCCCCCCTAAACCCCCCGACGCCGCCCCCCACATGTTTTCAGAAGGCATGACATCATCCTTTGCACAAAGGGGGCTGGAGCTGGGGTTAATATGGATGTATGTGTGAATGTGTGTGAGGTTGTGTGTGTCGGGCACAAGCCCATCGGTCACAGCATTTGTCCAAAGCCGAGCTGGGTTTTTGACTTCCTTTCTTTTCAAGTCCCTTTTATGTCGATGACTTTCTAAATGTCTGGTGAAAGAAAATAAATTGCTCTCAGGTTCTTTGCTAGGCGCAGGATACTGAAACTGTACACAAAATACCCTCGGCCGGTCATTCCTTCTCTCATCTTTGGCAGCTTCTTAGATTATTTTTCTTGGCATCAGTGTTTGCTCTCTTCGGACCAACCCACTGGCTCCTCTGCATGCACCCGACTTTCACTGGAGACCCAAGCTGTTGTTTTCCCCGGCATACTCAGCACAGGGTGGGCGAGGGAAGTTTGGAGCCTTTTCAAACTAATCTGTGTGATTCATAACTGTGCGAGTGGTTGACACGGGAAGCATCTGGGGTTGCAGTTACACACTACAACAATGTTGGATGAATTGCTTTTTCTTCGCCCTCCCACAGGAGACGTTTTATTTCCAGATATGACAGCTTTCTATTTTAGGTGACAGGAATTACCAAACGCATACATGCTCCCATTAGAAATATACATCAACTGGACAGCACTTGTTGATCAGATTCCGTTTACCACCTTCTACTCAAGCAAGAAATCCAAGTGAATTACCAAATGAGAGTCAGATGACGTGTAAGAAAATAAGATATGTTCCTGTCAGCCTTGATTAAAAGGTGAGAATACAACACCTCTGTGACAATGGAGTTTGTTGAGGGTGAAGGCACAGTGAACGCTACCAGCATGGCTAATGTCATGGCCACTGAGTTGTAACTGCCACTCCCAATACACACATACACACACACACACACACACACACACACACACACACACACACACACACACACACACACACACACACACACACACACACACACGTGTAAATCAGCATTCACACACAAAGTAGTTAGGTTTTGCATTTTACAGACACATTCACACATACAATGTACAGTTCCAAATTCCTTGATTACTTTTATCTCCTTCCCTCTCTCTCTCTCTCTCTGGCTGTGTCACACACTCTCTCTCTCTGCTCTTACAAGTGTTGCTTAGAGGTGAGGGCTCACCGCCCTCGCCTGTTTAATGGGCCGTCCGTTTGCCAACTGTTCCTTTGAGGGGGCCAGTGCGTCGGGCGTCGGAGCCGGGATTTGGGAGGCAGGGCCGGTGCCGCTGGATTGGACAGATGGAGGGGGGTCCGGCTCCATTCATTTAGCTCTATGAGAACAACAGAGCCCCACTTCAAACAACAAGGACGCAACACGCTGGCCCCATCGTCTGCGAACGCATACGCAGGCATACGCAGACACACACATGCTCCAACACATGCACGCTTGTGTTGAAACACATGTGCTTTCATTAGAACTTTCTTAACTCGTATTTGATTTGTTGTGTCTTAAATCTACCTCAAGGACATAAACTCAACACCCAAAGATAAAGATGTCACTATGGCTGTTCACACTGCATCTGCAGCTCATCTGCCACCCTGACACACACTTGCATGCATGTACACACACACACACATATGCACCACACGCTACACGCATATGCACAGGGGAGCATAAAAACACAGGCTCCACAGTGCCAACCCACTTTCCCAACCCCTCCCTCCCTCCCTGGGACTCCTCTCCTCCCTCCTCTGCTACCAAACAACCCCCCCTCCCGAATTCACTGGCACTTCCAGAAAGCTCCGAGGCGCCAGCGGAGCGGGGCTCATCTCTTGGGAACAATAAAGCCAGATCTTCATAAAAACTTCAAAAAGGCCTCGCCAAGTGTTTTATAGGTGCTTTAAAGGTTTATGGGCCCTGGGGAGGGAGGGAGAGAGGGAGAGAGAATGAGAGAGAGAAAGCGAAATGAGTGATTCAGTAGTGGCAGGCTTCAATTTTCCCACCCAGTGCACACACACACACACACACATACAAAAAACACACACATGCCAGCGTACACATACATATATGCCACTGCTAATCCGCCAGTAAGTGCCAGGTGGTGCTGGATGTGAGGGGTTTAGGGATGACAGGAAAACAGGTGATCAGAAAGAGGGATGTCCCTGTGGCTGTCAAAGCTGCTCATATTTTAACTAACTTCTGCAAAGTGTGAAGTTCAAGCACATGAGAGAAGTGTGTTGATCAGCACATGTAATTTATGTCTGTATCCTGTCACATGTTGGGACATACATCTATACAAGACAGTTGTACATGTTGGGTAAGCGTGGCTTTTTCTGATTCATATAAGCTTGAAGGTGTGTGCGTGTGTGAGTGTGTGTGTGTGTGTGTGTTCGTGCATGCGTGCGTGGGTCGGTAAGGTTATCTAGCCAAGGCCACCCTTTGGCCCATAAGTAACGAAACTCAGGAAGGGTCAAGTTAAAGAGCGCCGAGGTGGGGCACTCTGAGCCGGAGGAGATTAGGGCCTGAAGCTTTCTCACTTTCAAGATACATTGGTTGCTGTTTTGCAGGCGGATCGGTTTATATGTACACACACTGGAGCACAGGCTCATATGCACCGAGCAGTGACTCTTCCCGTCAACGGCCACCTGCTTCACTGCCAGGGGAGGTGCTGACGAAATCCCCGATCAAATGAATGTCCAAGATGCACAACTTCCCTTTGTCGCTGCAGATATTTTGATGAGTCACAAGTCGCTGCGCTCGCACACACCACTTTGAATTTCTTTTAAGTGCATGAATAGCCACTATTCAGGGCGTTTTGGGAATGTTTTCTTTTTAGGTATTCAGCTGTATGCCAGGATTTATATTTAGCTCGGGTCCTCCTGGAGTCAGAAGGTTTAAAATTAGGAGGTGTCAAAATTCCAGTACAATTCTTAAGTTACTGTCAATAAACGGTAAAGGGCTGCTCTTAAAGGCGTAGTGTGTTGGCAAGGATGCCTCACGGGATAATTTGTGTATGATAAGCTGCTTGGGAAAGTGTGTGTGAATCTTTCTTGATATAGTACAAAAGTGTAAATCCTCTACATGGTATCATGCGCATTTGCACATCTAAATATCAGGATTCCTGAGTGCATGCCGCTTGTGTGCACCAATGTGTGTTTGCATGTGTGTTTGTGCGTCCATCTGCACATTAGTGTTTGTAGGATCTGTTGACAGGGAAGCATGCAGCATTTTATTTGCTCAAGGGCTGAAAAAACACATGGCGCTAGCAAGGGAGCGGTGTGATATGAGCCTGCTGAAAGCAACCTGGCGAGCCAGATTGCAACCCTGGGATCACGATTCAACTAAACATAAACTCAAACTGTGTAATTACAGAGCTGGCAACAGAAAGCTTATTTATGTTTCTGCGTGTATTTATGGGTATGCAAAAATGCAGATATTTTTAGATCCATTATTTTTTATTCTAAAAAGAATATATTTCTTTGGACCAGTACTACCAGGACTAGCTTTCAATAGTAAATATGTATGTGAACTGGAAAATTTGTATTAGCAAGATATTTATGGAAATGAATTCTAACATTGGGTTCAACGTCTGGCTGCAATGATACACAGGTGTAGTCCAGGACACTGGGACATCATTGTTGGGTGTGGTCACAGGGAAATACACCGAGTAACACACGCATACTGGTGTAGTCAGAGGTGAGACTTTCAAAATAAAGTGTTGTATCAGTGTGGATGGATGCCTTAGTTCTGAAAAAAAATATAAATCATCTGATATAGGACTTGAGTGTTTTTTTCTTATTGTCTGAGAAACAACATTATTTCTCACTGAAAAACTCTATTTCAATATCTCATAAAAAAAAGGCATCTATGCCTTATTTTTGTGTTAAATGTATTTCTACAAGCATGCATATCTCATCTTTACAGTGCTGCATTGAGAATGTAGAGCTGACGTAATGCACATCACCCTGAAACTGGTGGAAGGGGTGTCATTATGTCAAGTATTTTCCTAATGCCAAACCTAAACTCTATTCAAACCTGTTACAAAAAAAACCCTCCATCAACATCGGCAATAGTAACATCATTGTTCATCCCTGGTGAGTGCGCGCTGCAGACTTCATGTGGCCATGCCCACCACTTATACTGGGAGATTCTGTCTGCAGCTGCCCACCATTCATTTTCATCAAGTGGCAAACACTGATGAGGTCATTGCAATATAGCATCTGTAGGAACATGTGCCCTCTATTTGTCATTTACTTTCATTCGTATCAGATTAACAGGCAGCGTTTGGGTATGTATCATACGTGTGGATGAAACTCCAAGCTAAAAGAATAAGCCCCAAAGAAAATCTGATCTGCACACACTTGAAATATAAGCTTGTTCCTTATGGCGGATGAGGTGTGCCAAAGTATATCGTGAATCCCGGGGACACTTTCAGCTCTCGACCTAAAACAATGTAGGGCAGTTAATGCATGCACTTTATCTCTCAAACAGGAAGTGTAAAAAGGTCAGTATCACATAAAAAATGTTGTTATTGCTCAGTGGGACTCACATGAACGTTAGAAACTTCCTACACTCGTGTGCGGTGATCTGTTAAAAGAGAAGAAAACCCTCATAAACAACCAAGGCTTTTATTTTGTAATATTCATTTATTGTTCAATAAAAATAGATTTTAAAAAAGTGACGTGATGTCTCCTTCATGACTTCGCCTGATGGATCTGCCAACAGCTCCTTGTAAACATGGGGCTTTACTTTATTTTTCAAGTGGAAGGGGAATATAAACCCCCCTCTTCCCCTTTAGCTTAATCTTAAGACAGACTCCTGCCTATAACTTCACTGACCTTTGACCTCAGTAGTGATGACAGTCCCACATTCACTTACTTTCACATTTAGGGCAGATACAGTACATTCATCCCCTGGTCTTGTTTGTCTCTGTACATGGTTCAGTTTCTGGTTGTGTGATTTGTTTTTGCAGATGTCCCTCGTAAAAACGGCTTTTAACAATGTGAATAAAGAAGACATCTAAGCGCTAACACAACAGTTCGAGCCATTAGTGAAAACAATTACAACTTATAACATCAGTTTGTCTTAAGACATCTTTATACAGTAGTCACACATAAACACATCTTTGAAGTGGAAGGAAACTAAACTCTTTAACCACACAGAGAGAGAGTGAGCTCTCCGGTGACAGGAACTTAAATCGCTACAATAACGGAGGCCAGGTCCACTGACATCACTCATCAAATGCTCCTCTTTTGGACCTTTCTGGTGCTACATTTGGAAACGCTGCAGGTTATTATAACGGCAAGATGTTGCTGCGTTAGAAAATGTTAATCATATGCTGAAAGATAAAAACAAAGAAACAACACAGCAGCCTGCAGCTGTAGATGTGGAGTTTGATGTAAACCAAAGTAAAGTTGTGAGGCTTCACAGACTGGATGGTGCGAACAGAGAAATATAAACTTGGTTCCTAAAAAAAAGCAAAAAAGGATGCTTTAGATTGTTAAGAGGCCTTATTTATTGTGTAGTTAGAAGCAATGCTATTCATTTCAAAAATATAAGTCGTTTGTAATGGACATAATCCACATATAAACCACACTGACTGTGAGTGTGACAATGTTGTTGGATGAGATTATATTCTAAAGCTCCTGCTATATATGCTATAGAAAATTAAAAATAATAATAATAATGAAAACAGATGTTTATTGATGTTTTGTTGATTGACGAGAGCCTTTGATTAAATCGAATGAACTACAAATAATGTTCAAGATAGATATAATTCCATCACAAATAAAACACCTTGCTGTGCGTGCATCTGAAGTTTCTCTCATAATCATTGTTTTTACATTTGCCATTTGCCATTTTGCCATTACTATTCTCCATTGGTCATTGCAGGTCGTAGCGGTTTGTTCATGGGCTGAAATGTATTTTTAGCCATCTCGTCCTTGCATATATAATTAATCTGAAGTCTGGAATATACAATATGTTCCTTCGCTAACAAACACCGGCCTCTTAACAACTGCAGTCATCCCTTTCCCAGTAGAATCCCTTTGGGAGACCCGCTCTAGACTGGTGGGCACCATTTTCTCATACATCTGGGAATACCACTGAACCAAACACAACAAAACACTGAACTGGTTAACAGTTAGCACAGCATGAACTACAGTACTTAAGAGGTACTTAGCACAATTCTGGAAGGTTAACATGCTTTTTTCTCCATCTATTAGAAAAACAAAACTCAAGTATTGCTTGTGTTTTCTCTGTTGTGAAAATCCAAATGAGCTGGTTTTATTTTGTGTTACTTCACAACATGAGTATTTGTTAGCTACACTACGACTGAGTCTACTATACAAAGATTTTACTGCTGCACAAGGGAGAAAAAGAGCACCGGAGAACCAGTGCCAGGTTCTGAAAGATGCAACCTTCCTCCTCCTCCTCCTCCTCCTCCTCCTCCTCCTCTCTCACTCTCTGTTAAGCTCTCTCTCCTTCACTTGGCTGCTTCGCTACCAGACAGCACAGTGGCCAAGAGCAGTTGAGTGACAACCTGACGGGCCAAATCGCCAGGCCGATTGCGTCCTCAAGCGGCGACGCCAGCCCCCCTCTGTACTTCTCCCTTCCTTCCTGGCCTCTGGGTCCGGTCCAGAGCCCACATCCTGGGGACGCGGGGCCGGGTGGCTGCAGCCGACAGCTCTTTGGGAATGACACAATGAGAGAGTTCATAGCAAAAGCTGTGCCCGCGTGTGGCTGGGTCGGATGATGCGGCCCATGTCGTTTTGGCAACGCGCACGGCCCAATGTGCCGTCGATCGTGCCAGAAGTCAGAGTGACGCTCTATTAATCTCCCTCAGCATCACAATCGTTTTCACAAATAATTCCTGACGGCACAAAAACATATTTTCTCATTGTTCCATTTGGTTCATTTGGCGTCCATGTGGGAGTCTCTGATGTTCGTAGGAAAAAAAAGTTCCAATGAACGGGAGAACACGTCATGGAAACAGAAGCGTTTCAGATAACAAGAACACAGACATGTTATAGCTGCAGTTGTTAACACCAGAGTTAGGGAGAAGATAGAGTTTAGGAGCCTGTTCCTTCATTTCTATACGCATTTATCCAAAGAGAATCTGGCATGAACTCTTAAAGTATTCACTATTTCATTTTCTCTTGTGGAACTGTCACACTGTGGTGGCCCGGCTGTGTTTGAGCGCTAGTGGTGAATACTCCTTCATGCGAACGCACAGTTTCCCCCTGAGCCAGGGGTTCTGGAGCTCCAGGGGACAGAAATCATCCTGAAGCCACTTTTCTCTGTTGTCCACAACGAGCACGAGGCCAAAGTGCTTCAACTGTTCAGGACTATAGTACACACACGGCTCCTGTTCTCCGTCGCCGCTGCTACCGAGCATGCGCCGTGACACAACGTTCATCTCCTGCACCACTAGCTGGATCATCTCCCGCGCTGACGTTCCTGGAGTTGCACAAAGCTGAAACACAGGAGGAGATGATGAGACTATTGGCACAAACACCACAGCAGTTTAAAGGTGAACTGCTTCAACGTGCCAAAACAGATCTATACCTTAACACTGGTTTCCTTAGGCAGGCCTGTGGGATACTGTGGGTACAGTCTGAGTGTGGCATGACAGCCTTTCCTGAGGGCAGCGGGTGATTGCGAGGAGAGTCTCTGTGTGCCGCTGTCTTCTGATAAAGTACGTGCTGGTGGAAGCTGTGGTAGGCAGCGCTCAGCCGAGCAACAGCGGTCCACTGACGAGGGCCTGGGCCATCTCCGCTGTGGCGAGGTGGAGGGTGAGGGGCAAGAGGTGTGGTAGGAGTAAGGCTGGTGGGCTGAGGTGGTGGAAGGGAACTCCAGGCTGCTGGTTCTCACACAGAAGGCCTGTCTCTTCTCTGTGATGTGCAGCAGCTCGATCTGCCTGCTGGGCAGGATGAAGTCACTGTCAAAAAGCTCCGGGCCCCCCCTTCGCCTTTCCACTCCGCACCGAACCCCTCCGCCACACCGCTCACCTTCCCTCCCGTGCTGCGGCTCCGAGGCCTGGAGGACATCTGGCGTGGAGTCCCTGAGCGACCCCGCTACGCGCCCACCCCCGCCGAGACACATCCCTCCTCCAGAGCCGCTCCCGTCACTACGCAGGAAACCGCGGGACTCCAGTGGCGCAGATGACGAGAGGGGGGAGGGGGGCAACAGGTCCAGCTCACGGGGGCTCTGCGCACGGCTGGAGTCGTAGTCACTGTCGGTGGTGAGGAAGACTTCAGAGGAGCCCTCCTCGTCTGAGAGTCCGGCAAAATCTGCAGAATGTGAAGAAAAACTGCTTGTAGTTATACTGTATTGACATTGTGTATGTAGAGGTAAAAAACGTCATTTTTCGAAGTTGCATATGGAATCGTACATGTATAACAGCACCATAAAACCCCCATGTTTTTGTTGCAAGAGTTGATTCAGACCTGAGTGCTTGTGGCAGGGTTCGGGCGAAGGCATGGGCGAGGGCATGAAGTCTGGCTGAGAGGAGGAGGATGAAGGCTTGTCGGGCAACACTTCCTTGGAGAAGTCAATTATCCAGCTTATGGAGATGCCTCCTGTTGGCTGCTTGTAGCGGGCATACTGCAGGGCGTCCATGATCCACCTCGCGTCACGCCACACCTCCTCTGTTTGCTGTTGTACAGTCAACAAGATCATAATAGTTGATCTCAGTAATAATGCAATTTATTATTGGAATAATTTGTATCTATACACATATATATATATATATATATAGCTGTGTTATGTTACCTGCATGTGCTCCTGGACCTGCCGATGTTTCTTCTTAGCAGCGAGGAGCTCGGCCTCAGAGAAGGCCTCCCTTAGGGCCTGCTGGGACATGAGGGACTCCAGTTCCAGCAAAGCCGACACTCTGCAGTACTGGCCAATGAAACTGGGGCAATATGCATTAAAGTGGACTGTGGAAGAAAGGGAATCCAACAAGGAAAAATAAATGTACACAAATGAATGTTAAACACAGGAGGAGCATATAGATGTGGAAAAAGCAGTTGGTGTTCCCATTTCTGCCAAAAGTCTGATATACTGACCCAGTTCAAAGATCTGCAGGGGCAGGGTGAGGAAGCCAGAGCGGGGGGAGTACGGGTTATTCTGACCAGGAGCTGTGCACACTTCATCTGAAGGTGGCAGGAGAAGCACGAAGGATACTTTCTGCCCAAACTCCACCACTTCCTGGCTGTAGATACGGAAGTCCTGCACCTAGACACACAGAGACAGGTGATTTTAGGGGGCCTTTGGAACCAGAGGAATCCATTTAAGGAAGTCTCACCTTAAAACAATGAAGTAATACTGACATCATGTCCACTCAAATCAATCAGTTTAATACAATGTTCTTTCTGTGCAAGATTTGCTCGACAGCTCCTTTTTATATTTGAACGTATATTTGTTTTGAAGGTTATTTCTGCTTTTCTTTGATAAATAGAAATAAAGGGCCGGCGCCTGGTTGCACTCAAAGGACGGAAGTCACAGTTATAGGGTATGGATCACAGGCCGCTAGGCCTCCATGAAGTACAATAATAACTATGTATCTTGAAAATGGAAATGGAGGCTCCAACTCCAATAGCGGAAACCAGAAATAAGAAATATGGCAACCGGATGGTTTGTTGTAATTAGTGGTTACTGCATACCACTAATCCACTGTTGGTTTCTTTAATGGAGCAGGTCAAGAGCAAAACTATCACACTGCCAAACCAATATTTGTTGTTTTAACATCTGTATTCCCTCTGCAAACAAATAAAGGTTGTAGCTCTACATTCTGATGAGTGTCTATATATACATATTCATGTTCATATTCGTGTAACTTTTAATAGTGCAGTTGTCTCTTAAGTTCTGTATATGGCTTGGTAAAGTGGGTGGTAAAAGGTTGAAGTCAATTGGACAATGATTGCCATTGTGCTGGAATTCAAACCATGTTCTTTTACAGAAATCATGTAGAATTAGTGGTCTAACCAGAACTGGCTGAATAGCCGTTGGAATCATGTTCACTGCTTTGCCTCTGGAACTTGGCTGGATATTTTATATCGAGTTTCATCTGGTTCCATGATATCAGTCAAAATCAGATGTATCAAATGTATTTTTTTTTGTATTTGGTAAAGAAATGGCTTTACATGTCACTGTAGAATTGTATGCTTATGAACAAAGACACAAAGTGCTTCAGATTGACTCTGACCTGATTGCCAAGGACATTGATGTGAGCCATCAGCTCTTTGATGGCGCTGCGCAGGTCCTGTAGGAGGCGATGTGGAGCACTCTGTTCTTCTTGGTCCATTTCCATTGCCTCCTCCAGAGAGCTGACAGCCTGCAGCCACTGCCACTCCTCTCTGAAACAACACACATGTAGAACACACCATTAATCCACATCATAGGTATCTTTTGTCATTGTTTTGCCTGAATGGTCAGGTTTCTAGTCAAAACTCTTAACTTTCAATCTCAGCCCTATACAAAAACAGACAAAGCAAATCCATTGCGCTTCACACCCATCTCAAACCCACATACACTGACACACATTAAGCGGCGTATGATCCCCACCTGGACACGTTGCTGTTGTCCCGAATTTTGGTGTGACAGAGGACGTTGGGGAGTTTCTGGGGCACCAGCGCTCTGATCTGCTCCACTGATGTACACAGCTTCAGGTAGCCCAGGTACAAGCCTGGAGACAACAGCTTCCTGCTGCGCCTGTGATACGCCAACTTCTCCTGGGAACAGCAGGTGGAGAGAGACTCAGTAAGAGGATGGTATTGCATTGTTAACTAGGGTCGATTGTGTGGTGACACTGATTCTAATTTAGTCTTTTACGCAACCTCTCATTCATTTGAATGATTCGGTTTTTATTTTTTGCTGTTGTTGGTCCTTGAGGGACTTCAGTCTAAAGTTATTCCAATATGTTTAAAGTGGAAGTCAGCACGGCAAAATAGCCCAACAGCACATTTTTATGTATTTCACCATACAATGTGTTCATAACTGGCCACAAAACAAATATTTCAGTGAATTGTGGTTTTGCCAAAGGGAGTCTCCACCATTGTTTTGGAACCACAAGGCCAAACTAACTTACGCTGGAGACAAAACAGCATTCCATCAATGGTATCAAGTTTACCGGGCTATATAGACAAAATCAAATTGTGGTTTGGTTCCAGATTGTGATCGCTCTGAGCAAAAAAGCCACACAGCATCAGTTTCAAAACACAAAACAACAAACATTTGCAAGATTATCATCGTCAGGTCCACAATGTTGAAATTCAAATTCAACCTTCCAATTTTCGCTGCCTGAATGAGCAGCTGTTAAAAATGAAGTGACTGAGATGATTTATATTCATGTTGGGTTGGTATATACCCAAGATTTGACCTGAAAGCTGGCTTTTAATTAGTTTGTCATTTCAATGTGTCTCTAGAAAGATGGTGACAAATGGAAGAAGAGAGTCATGATGATTAATGTTGGTCTAAATAAAGAGCGTCTGCACAAGCAGCACTCGTAATTGGAAGCACATTTCAATTTACATTCCTATTGTTTCAGCCGTGGAGCCTCGTGTTTACTGGCTTTGGTGAATGAGAGTTTAAAAACATTCGAGCGATACCAATAGATAAATGTTTTCCAGGGTTTTTGGGGTCATTTTGTTGTTGACAAAGTGCCTCACACTACACTGTTTCATCTCGCTAAATCTATGGGTAACAAACAAATGCAAAGAATGATCCTGATAAAACCCACAACCACTGCTTACAAACCCTCCGGTCATTCCTAACTGCTGTGGAATCAGCCTGTCTCCAAAGCAAAAGCAAAAATAAAACATTTTCCAAAACTGAACTAGCTACCAATGGCTGCCCGTCTATTCCTGTAGGACTCACGTGGAGTGTGATGAGCAGCATGTCCAAGGCGGTCGGCTCTTCGGGGGACGAGATGGACTTGCGTTGAAGCTGCAGTTTGCAAAGCTGCGTCCAGCGAACCCCATCCAGGTTTGGACAGGCATTCATGTCCTTGAGGAGCACCAGCAGGGCGTTACCATGCTTGTCTTTGATTGGCTCAAAATACACCTGACCAAGGTCCTGGGTTCCCAGCATTCCCTGAAGAAAGATGACAGATAATAATTGTGCTACACATGCTTTAAAAAAAAGAGGGTAATAATTAAAAGTGTTCAGACACAGAGGTCACAAGGTCATATTTACCACAACCGACACAATATAAATTGCACAATCATAGTCCCAGTAGTCTACTCAGCATTTTCCTACCTGTAGTTGGGAGACAGCCTGCAGCATCTTGAGTCGTGTCTGCAGAGTGCAGGAACAGGATGACTGGGAAGGAATAAGACACTGCTGCAGCCAGGGAATCTCCTCCCAGAGATAGGAAACCTGGCACATGGATTGTATTAAAAAAAAATTGCACTGCAAAATATAAGTTTATAATCTACTGTTGTGTCTGTAGCTGAGTATCAGTAACCGACGGATTATGTAATAATTTGTAGTTATATGACTATTGTATTCAGGTTCAATCAGGTATCTAATGAATATATAAAGGTTCTCTCTTTCTCTTTGTATGTCTGCCTACCTTGGTAAACCAGAGGAAGTCCTGCATAAGGGAGCTGGAGTAGGAATCTTCAACCTCTACGATAGGAATCTGGTCCTCTGCAGTCACCAACACATTGTCATCTCTGTAGAGTATGGATGTCAGATAGAGGCCTCTGGAAAGGAACATAGAAAAAGTACATGTGATAAGACAGAATCACTTTTATGCTATCTTTCCTTGACGTCTGAAGGTGTTTGAAGTTTGATGGACTGGCATTAAAATGTGTTCTCAAAGTAAGAAAATATAAAAAATAAATACATATAATTAAAAATGTGATTATTAGACCCATGAAAACCATGACACCATGAAGGCAGTAGTATATTTAATAATGGATATAATGGGATCTCTCAAAAATGAGTACTCATTACAAATATATGTGAACTAATAAAATAAACATAATGTTGGTAATACACACATTAATTACAATTCCTTTCATATCTAAAGTATCCCCAACTCTATGAAGGTCAACAGAGCATCTACCTTTTCACACTTTTAACAAATTTGCTGGTGGGTTGGAAGAGGTGGCGGAGGCTTTTGGATACGGAGTGCTTCCTCCCTTGCGGTGGAGCTTTACACTGTTCTGTGTGGAGAAGACAGACACAAGAAAAAAGAGGGTTGTTAATTCTGTAGCAACAGAATAAATCAGTTAGAATACTCTGCTTGATGCTTCAAGTCAACACACTTGTGAGAAACTGTGGCATGAGTCTGATTGGCTGTCTGATTTTCTTGCTAACACCAATGAATACCTCTGTCCTGACAAACTGGAGAAACATCTCTTCTAGTGACAGGCCGTTACCTAATTGACAGCAAACCTGACACGTCCAACAACGCGGTCAGAGTGGAATGTTTTTCGACGTTTCATGCGCTCCAGTGGCGCGACACCATTTGACTGGCATGCTGGCTGCCAACAGCAGACTATGGGCCTTGAGGGAACCACTAGCTCTCCTGTCCCAGAGGGACACTAACTTTGTGTATATGTATGTGTGTGTGTGTGTGTGTGTGTGTTTACCTGCACATACTAAAGCTGCTGGACCATGGCATGTCTTGAGCTCCAGCCTTACGAGTGGAGCCAGGGAGCTGCAGTAATTTGTGTGTGTGTGCCTGTATGTGTTTTAACCCTTTGCCACTCACTGACAGGGAGGTCAGTTAAGTCTGTGGGGACATGTTTATTTTTAGTGGGCCTGGAGGGGGTTGGAGGCGAGAGTGAGAGGTGTGTATATATATATGCATGTGTGTGTGTTTGTGTGTGCGCCTGTTGGTGAGATAACGCACCTCCCAACTCATTAGAAGCCCTGAGTCCCAAACCCTTCACAGATTCCCTCTCCTCCCCTCCCAGGTGCTCTTACTCCAGCCCCAGGCCACTTAAAGTCAATAAATCCCCCCATTCAGGACCCGAAAAAGAACTAATTTTCCCTTCAGGTGGACGAGTCGAGTTGGAGCAACAAGAAAAAACAGCACCCCTCGACCCCTCTCACCTCCACAAATTTCTCTTTACTCGCGAGTCTGTTCACCTCTAGTCCTCCTGGCCTCAGTCCGTGTTTGACACTGAGTAAGACAGACAGGTAGGGCTGACTGCTGGGGTGCCTGTGTTAGTCAAGGCCTCTTTCACAGTTTAATTAATAGTGTTTGGACAAGAGGGAGAATGTGGCGTGGGCTATAAGCCGGGCTGCGCCGGGCTGTGACGGAGGTGCGTACATGGACATGTGGGAGAGAGTCAGAGCTGAAAGAGAGAGCATGTACTTGAATATTTGTGTCTGTTTCTTGTACATGTGTATCTATGTGTGTGCCTGTCTATCTTTATGTGTGTATATGTATGGACAGTAGACAGGAGGCCTGGTGGGCTGTGGGGGGTGGAGGAGGGAGGCAGCAGTAGTCAGTGTTAATTTATGCCCTCTCCCGACTCCAGCCCAGGACTCGTCTCTTACAGGAATAACAAACATGACCCCGGGACACGCCACCTTGGCTACCGTGCCTGAACTCTCAAGCTCAATCAGTCGCCGTCTGAAGAACCAAGAGCCACTCAATACTGACTATTATATTGCGTCTCGCCCTATTGCAAATATGGTCTGGCCACAGTGGACAATAGTAAGTGGGAGAGTGTGTTTGGGCATGTGGGTGTGCGCGAAAAAAGAGACAACTTGCTCAATGCTAAATGCAGTTTGCCGTCATGTAAAAGAGTCAGTGTGGACAGGTTTTGACACTTATGGGAGCAGCTTACAGCCTGCAGTGTTTGGGGATATAAACAGCCTGAGTGTGAGAGAAGTTGATCTGCATTTTGTCACAGAGAGAGAGGTATTCAACAGAGGAAGGGCTGAGTCATGGAAAGATGTAAAAGGGTGTGTGTGTGGGGGGCGGTTGTTGAGACAGAGGGGAGGGTATTATTTTTGAGGTGGCATGCCGTCTTAGAGTGTATGGCCCCCAAAGTACTTGTCGTGCCTGAGATTGTAAAGTGTCCGTCAAGGTGAGATGAAACACAGCAATTGGTGAGACGTGTTACACCTGCGTGTTGAACCGTCCATTGCTCATGTTTGTTTACGCCAAGAATATTTTTGAAACATGAACGAGACGGTGGCTGAAAATTCAGATGTGTTTGTTTAAAATGTGACAGGCGCAGTGAAAACGACTCAGGTTTATGTCAGGAGCTCAAAGCACAGCTCAGGGTGCATTTCACTTCACTCCAGCTGATACCAGACCTAACAACAGATCTTAAGGTCATGCACTTTCAAGTTCTAGAAATGAATGCATATAATTCCATAGTTAAACCCAATGGCAGTTTAAAACATCTACTGTGGTATATCATGTGTATATCTACATAGAGTACAGCAAGTCTCTATCTCTACAAGGTTTGGGTTTCAGCCGGGGTCAGCTATGTAAAACGCTGAAGTTCTCATATTACTGGTCAGCCTTTTAGGTAAACACGGCCACCAAATCGATCAAAAAGTTGTTGATACCATGGCAGACACAGTGGCGGTGAGCTTCTTTTATTTGCCCGAGCAGCTGGTCTAGTGCCTCCTTCTGGCCTCTCTGACGTGGAGCACGGCCATCGATATCCCTCCAACCTGCAGACAGAGGTGAGAAAGATGACATTAGAAGAGCGACAATGCAATGTTCCAAATGTATCAACAGTCAGAGTGCTGATTCAGGATATCTAGACAGCTGTACTCTGCATTAATGATGGAGAAGCAAAGCATAGCTCAGGACAGCAGTGTCAAATGGTCGGTCCACCACATTGATCCAGAATTAAATATCTCAACAACTATTGGATACATTATCATAAACCTTTGTAGAAACATGCATGGTCCCGGGGGCATGAATCCTAAACCTTGTTACACAGAACCATCTGATAATCAAGAGCAAAAACATCTTTTCCATAAGAAAAGCCTTCAGTGCCCTTATTTTCTCTTCTTTACATGGATACATACTCTAGTTCTCTTTAGTTCTGAAGCTATCGCAGCATCTATGCTCATCTCTTCCATCGTTGTTGTTTCAATTAAACAAACTGGTTCTCTGGTCACAAGCGTGTTACATGAAGCCTGCCCAGATGGGGTGCGTTCCAATCTACAGTGTACATAAATAGTACACTCACTACTCCCTGTACAGGGAATGTCTGTTCAGGAAAATTACCTTGACAATATGTCTCTATTCAAGGTATACAGAGCTGTAACTTCAATATAGGTTGGGCTTGCAACGCCCTATCATTGTGTTCCAGAGAGGCGCAATGATAGATGGGTAGACTTTCTTGTCAACTTGTTCAGTATTTTCCTAGCATTTTTGGTTCCTATTTGTAATCTTACTCAACATGGCTGAATACCCTTTATTAGAGAACTATGAGGAATGCAGCGATGGATTTTGTTTGATCACTGATTCTGACATTCTGGCATGATCTCATGATATTACGAGATTCCAGTTATTGTTCACGGTAAGAGCCTGTGTTCACATATTGCTTTTATTGGCAAAAATGCACCCGCAGGGGGCTGGCAAGCGTTCCTCTCAGTGGGTCATCAAAAAAGCTCTCGGAGAGCTTAAAGATATCTTTAACACGAGTTTGCAGAAATGAGCTGACAAAAGGGAGTGCCCGCTGTATGTTTGGTCCTGCAAAAAAAGGTATTTAGGTATATCAGGTCATCAGTGCGTATCATGAAACTTCTAATACTCCAAAATGGTAGTTTGAACACTGAGACAAAGAGAGACGTCCTTCTTTGTTTTCAGAGAGTCTTTGTTTTATTGTAAATCAGTCCTGAAGTTGATTCTTCTTCTATGAATAAATAAACATTGACAACCCTTTTTTTGTTCTGTCAGCCTTGTCACGTTTATATTATGGACAGGCTGCTACTGGGGAAACATGCAGATTGTGCTAAGAGTAGAATGTTTGAATAACAGTGTTTGGTTTATTTGAAATAGGTAAACCTGGATCTATGGACTGTAGAGCAATAACTTTGGTTAAATGGAAATAAACTGGACTTAAACTGACACTTTCACTATTGTATGACCATACAGCGCTGACACATACGTCAGTGGGACTCTCTGTGAGGTTAGTCTGGGGATTGGGAGGGAGTTAATCAAATTTGACATGGGACCCCAACAATTCTTGGGCTGGCCCTGTTCCTGAGGCTTCCAATAGAAGGAGTGTGAGGTGTGTGAGACGGCCTGCTTCTCAAACAGGTCTTGTGTGTACTATAGGAAACAGCACCCACCCCAGTGTGAGGAGGCTGTGGTTGGCTGACAGACAGACCCACTGAGCACCACTGCTACTGGCTGCTCTGCTCACATTTGGGCTTGGAACAGCCAGTATGCACACACACAGACACACACACGCACATGCGCGTGCGCACACACACACACACACACACACACACACACACACACACACACACACACACACGCACGCACGCATGTAGAAAGACACACAAACATGGTGTGGCTGTTTAGTAACACACCACACATCCCGCTCTGCTTCTTCTGAGCAAAATACTCTGAAATTACAGTTATTGTAATACAACCTGTTTCTATTTCTCTGTGTGGTTTTCTTCCCAATCATATACACTCAAAAACATACTTTCCTTTCTCTCCTCATAGATCATATCTGCAGAAAACGATCCTTCAGCACCTTCTGCCTACTCTGGTAGTAAGCCAGCATCCTTGCTTGCTCACTGGAGGACATGTCAGCGATAACCCGCCCCCCTACCACCGTCAACCACCATCTTGCCCCCCATCCCATCCCCCCGACCCCGACTCCCTCTCCTTGCGCCCCCCCGGAGGGCGCGTGGGACTGAAACACGGTGAGCTCTATTCCCGGAAAGGTGCCTGTCCCGACAGGACAAGCGGGCCCTTTAATGGGCGTCTACGGCCCGGTATAAGGCCCCCACTGTTGGGGCCGCGCCGCGTGCTACAGCACAGACATGCAAATATTTCCAGTGGTAGGCCCAAATGGAAAACACAAACACGCAACATCGAAATTAGCTCTGAGAGAGGGAGGGAGGTGGACAGTAGAAAAAAAAGAGAGGGAAAGCCCAGTCTCCTAAAATGAAGACGCACACACACACACACACACACACACACACACACACACACACACACACACACACGCACACACACACACACACACACACACACACACTTGCTGAAAAACACTGTGTGCTGATGAGGACAAACATGTTCATGTGTTCCCCAGATGTGCCCTGAGTGTGCCAACACACTCATAGTACCTATGTTCACTCTCTTACAGTAGGTGGGTACTGACTGCACAGACCAAACATGCTGCATACAGCTACAGTATCACGAAACTCAGCTCATGAATCAATACACTGAATTAATCCCTTCACATACATTAATTAACTTACTTACAAGTCAGCAAGTGCCATCTTATGCTATTTGAAAGAAAACATTTTAAAACTCTGACCGAAATAAAAAAATTAAAATATAGATAGACAGAAAGAAAGACAGACAGAGACAGACAGACAGACAAGACAGACAAGACAGATATATAGATAGATAGATAGATAGATAGATAGATAGACAGACAGACAGACAGACAGACAGACAGACAGACAGATATATAGATAGATAGATAGATAGATAGATAGACAGACAGACAGACAGACAGACAGATAGATAGATAGATAGATAGATAGATAGACAGACAGACAGACAGACAGACAGACAGACAGACAGATAGATAGATAGATAGATAGATAGATAGATAGATAGACAGACAGACAGACAGACAGACAGAAGACAGGGAAAGGAAGAAAAAAGGGTCAGAGCTGCTCTGGTGAGTCAACACCTCAGCTGTTGTTGCACATGACTTCACGGTTAACTTCTTGGCTGAACCCGTGCAGCTTCTTCTGCCAGCCAGCCCCAAACGCCATCCTGAGGCTACGGTTACACACTCTGACGTCCACAGAGGGGGTCCCGAAACCCACACAGCCTGCTGGCCCTGAAGGGTCCAGCTGTTGTCCCTCCCCAATGATGTCAAAGCAACGTTGAAATGACGTTGGCATTATCAAATCATGTCTCTCTATGTGTGGGAAAGCTATGAATGATTGCATCATTCATGCAAGACGCACACACACATCTTGCAGCTAAGCTTTGTGTGAAGACAATTTGTTCAGAGGTGTTCATTTAGTGAAGGAAGCCAAAAGCCCTCATGGCTCTTGTTTGGACTGAAAGGTTTATGTATTAGGCACATACAAGAACACACACAAATGCAACACACTTACTGGAAGGTGCAGCGCAGGCAGGGATGGAAACTACTGGAGGCCCCCAGCCCTTCATGTTGTAGGCTGACACCTGGACATAGTAATAGGTCCCCTGTAAGGACAGGACACATGACAGTTAAGGCACCATATACATATGTATGTGTATGATTCAGTGCATCTGTTTGTCTCCTGCTAGGTCGCTGTCTGTCGTCATTTCAGTGTGTGTGTGTGTGATGGCTCTGTCTGTTTCGGTGCCCAGTCTGCAGACAGCAGGCCTCTGTCTCTCCTTTCTCAGCCAGATCAATCAAACCAACCGCCGACACTTCCTGACCTCGCCTTGACCCCTGTCATGTGACAGGAGTGAGCTTTGGCTGGCAGCAGGGGTCTTTAAGGGGGGAAGGGGTTTCTCTCACACAATAACAAACAACCAGTGGAGTGTCCATTTGTCTACATGCCCGCTTAAAAATGCCAAACATAAATCAGGTGGCAGGCTACCAAGCTGCTCCTTCCATCATTTTGGAGGCTGTTTGGCAACTGTTGCTTATGAATGGTCAGCAGCCAAGACTTTCAACAAATAACAAATAAACTGTGTTTTCCAATTGTGTTTTTTAGCAGGGCCATAAGTCTCCCCCTGACCCATCATTTAGGATTGATGGTGACTGAAACTTGTGTGGAGTTGGATGTCTGTAATAAAAGAAGAGTCACTTGGGAAATGCCTTCATATGTGACCGAAGCAAATCTTGCATGTTAATAAAATCAGAGGACTTCGTGTGGATGAATAGCTTCTACATTTTAAATCAGTGAGTAGCAACAGCTGGAAAAGCTAGAGCTTAGTGCTTCCTTGTGTAGCTCTGTGTCACACATAAAGTAACAGATAATACATGATTGAATTCTTCTTATCTGGTAGTGCCTAGGGACTGAAGTGGAAGAAGAGAAAATAGGACTACAGGACAATAGGTTCATACAAAAATGGCATGTGCAGGGGAGGATAGAAAAACATGAATCTAAACGCTCAAAACAAGTCTCTAATGTATTTTTAGTGCAGCAGCTCCCAGTGTTACCTTTTGACAGCAGATTTACTGTATTTTGGATTCTTTCGGATTCCTACTGATTGAATCGTGATACTGAATAACGGTTCAGAATGTCAATTATATAGTGGAGACTTACAGAGGTGAGTCCAGTGATGTTGAACTGTAGCAGAGTGGTGTCCTCCAGCACCATCTCCCCTAGCAGAGGACTTAATGAAGGAGCACTGCTCCAGCTCACTGCAAATACATGCAAACAAAAACAGAACATATTTATTTTACTTCAATATACACCTTAAGAGAAAATAAATTGGTAAATAAAAATGCTTGTCATCTGCATCTCATCCAACACCAGAGCTTTACATATTGTGATATTGAGAAAATGGTTCTGAATGAAGCGGTGGGACGAGCACGGTGGCTGACCTTTGTACTTGGTAACCACGGCAGAGTTGACACAGAGAGGTTCCTGGAGGTCCACCCTTAGGCTGGTGCTGCTGCTGACAGACAGGTGAACTGCACTCGGGGCGTCTGGAGGGCCTGTGGAGGAAGACAGACAGAAAGGTGGCAGGTAAAGAAGTGGAGAGACAGGCAGGTAAACACAAGCAAACACACAACCTGTCACTGCGTATTATTACCATTATAATGGAGCGAGCCCATGCAACTGGCAGCTGACAGTAATGACATCATTTAGTCCTCCTGGTCTGTTGCACAAGGCATTGCTCAGTTTCAGAAATGGGAAAAGTTTAAAGTGTCAAGTAGGGCTATAGTCAGTAATGGAATCTACTATCTTCACAAATGAATGTTGATTCAGTCGAAACTGAGAAGAAGCGAGGATGTCATTGATTTTAACTACACAAACATCATTTTGACATAGAATAACAACGAGAGGACGAGCTTTTTTGCATCAAAGTGCGAATTTAGATGGAAGGGAGGAGTGTGTGCGTGTGAGTGAGTCTACTTTCGGGGGTGGCTGTCTACCCTGCCACTAAGCGTGTCATGAAATCCCTATAAAGAATTAAAGCAGGAATACAGGCGTGTTGTGTTTGCGCACACACACACACTCACACACTCAGTCGTGTGCTATGCTTTCCAGCGTGGAAGCCATTAACTTGGCCCAGACAGAATGCCAGCAGAGAAAAAAGGAGCAAAAATGAAAACCAAAGACGACCGCTCGTATGAGACTTCACGTCTTCCCAGCCTTACTAGCATGTTCGAAGCCTGTCTGCATGCGTCGGAAGAGCCGGAGCCTCCACTCCCAGGCCTTTAGTTGCCTCTCCCGGTCAGATCCCTTCAGATCACCAGGACCCTCGCTCTGAACCTGGGCCTGAAGCTCCGAAACCCGCTGCTCGGCCTCCTGCACCAAGGTGGCCAAATGCACTGCTCGGCCCTCCAGACTCACAACTAAGAAACACGCGTGGGAGACAGTGAGAGAGAGAAAGGTCAACACATGCATACTGTATTAATTGGAGAGTTGTATCACCCTTAGGCACGTGTTAAAGGGACTCCAATAATTCAAACCTACTTTGATATGCAGAAAAGCAGCTCAAAGCTAAGCAATGATGGACAGTACATTTGAGTGGGCTCTTTTTTCAACCATGATTCCAATCGTAATGCAAAATACTGTGAAAACTATTTCAGAAAAACATCACTTTTTTGTCGTAGCCATGTGGATGTTTTGAGGAACAAAGCATGTGTTCATCACAAAATCATTTACTAACATAATTAGAGACGTAAATATTTTGTTGGTTTTACTTTGATCAAGTGCACATGGCTATACCGATATTACAGTGGCCTGCAAAAGTGGCCTACAAAAGCAAGTGAAATTGCTTTTGCGGGGACTCTTTTTTAATGTCTTTGTTTGCCAAAATGCTGGCAAATTCCTCAATAAACTTCATTTAACTGAGCAGTCCCTCTTTAGGAATGACATCACCTAGAAAATGACACAAAATGTGGCAATGAAAGTGAGAGGGGCAAGAAAGGGAGGAGTATTCTTCTTTGGCGGTTTTAAGGGAACGCAAAATGGTGGGAACATGCATACGCATCATTTTAAACGGCCATTGTAAAACTATTTTTCTGCAAACTTGTGGAAAAATGTGCATAAGTCATCTATTTATATTCATATGCCACAGCCTCACACAGCCTCCATCAGAGGAATGTTTTTCTGAGAGCAGCTTGGGTGTTACTAAAATGTGAACAATGATGTTTACTTAAACCAAACAAAAATCACTATAGCTGCACATAGCTGCAAAAAAAAGGTAGTTTTCATTTATCTCCCACAATCCTTAATGAAATTTAGTGGAATTATTAAAATCATGACTGTGTAGTTAGTGATAGTGGCTGGTGGTGGCATAACACAGAAATCAAAAGATTCCAACGTGGACAGATTCCCTTTAATAAAAGAATATATCAGGTAATGTACAGCTGCTAAGGTAAAACAAGACAGTAGCACACTGTACTGTACTTCTTTGGTGGCTGGTCAGTCTGGGAGTGTTTGGGACTGGTGTGTGTCTGTGTTTAGTCTGTGCGGTCTGTGTTTGTTCATTGTAGATTCCACTGTTGAGCGTTAGATTCCACTGTTGACAGTAAGTTTAAAGCCCCGTGTCAAAATGTCCATCTGGGTGTTTAATTCTGCGGTGTCTCCTCAGTGGCTGTGAGCTTCTCTTTGAATCTGAGTGTCTCTTCTGGGTGTCAGTTTTGTTGTTCTCTTCAGCCTGTTGTGTGAAGACTTAGAGGCTGACTGTCACTTAGAAAACAGGCAATGCCAGGGTCGGGGGTTAGGGTCAGTACTTAAATTTGGGATTATTACTGAGAGATCCTTGAATTTATAATCTGGGACAGATGGAACTATCTGTTAAATTTTGATTTACATTTCCAGCCCTTGCAGGGATAGAGACCGGTTCAGATGCTGTCACAAGTGTGTACGTGTGTCTTGATTTGTCCTTATTTCCCATCAAGGCTGGGATTCTCTACAGCACATTAAAGTGTCTTTGTCCTTTTGAAAGCCACCGAGGGATTTATAATGTGAATATGAAGTTGCTTTGGAGAATTTGTTTGATAGTTTTCGTCTGCCTTTGTCTCTCTGGTAACCACACACTGTGTAGTCAAGCATGTCAATATCAATAAGCATCAGAGTCAATTCCTTTCAAAGCTAATGGAAAAATCTGCAGCGACTTTGATGTAAATTCTCCTCAGATGGAGTTTGATTAGTAGGTGCTTATGAAAATAGAAGCCTTTACTTTCCTTATGGGCTGTTGTTCTCTCTCTTTCTTTGTGTTTCAGTCCTGTGTACACACACAACTCACACTCTCTCATGAGTTATTTGAGTTCTGGAGAGAGAGCACAATCAAAGAGCAAACTTCAGTAAACATCACTTTCCATTCAAGTGTTTTCAATTTAATGATACCTTTATAAGACGCCTGGCTCAGCTCTGGAGAAGTGTGTGTGTGTCTGTGTGTGTGTGTGTGTGTGTGTGTGTGTGTGTGTGTGTGTGTGTGTGTGTGTGTGTGTGCGCGCAACTACAAACACAAACAGCCTCGGAGCCTCACTGGCGAGTTCTAATCATTAACAGAGGAAGGGAGCGGAGGCTCAGCGGATCACAGACAGTGAAAAGCGCTTATGAAGATGACTAATATTACATCATGGTAACCACCCCTTCATCGCCTTTAATATGTTTTCTCTGCCTTCACAGAACAGAAAGAGATGTGTGTGTGTGTGTGTGTGTGTGTGTGTGTGTGTGTGTGTGTGTGTGTGTGTTTGTCTGAAGCAAGTGGACAAATGCGTTACTGGTATGCACAATGAGAGATTGTGCTTTGCGTTGTGTGTGCGTCGTTGCTTTGGACAACACCTGCGGTGGCTTCGGTGGCAGCCGACGTCCACATTGACAGTTGAATCCCATTCAAGAGTCTGTTGACGCCCAAACAAACTCTGTCTGGTATCAGTTATGAGCCATGCTAGAGATGGAAATCTACATTGGAAAAGAACGATAACAGATCTGTCAGGAGGTGACAGTTGTGGTTTGGGACCTCGCTGGCGTCATAAGTTGTACAACTACCGTTGGCTTTTCTATATATCACACGAGAATTGATTGGTGAAAGAATCGGGCAAATCAACTTGCTTCCTGTTTAAAGCCAAGGTAGCATTTGCTATGGTATGAATCATCTGTAGGCCAGCCAACATCCGAACTAAAGTAAAGAGCTGTCAAAGTTTACGAGGAAAAATACGACTGAAGCACTGAAGCACTGAAGCATTGCTCTTTTTAAAGACATTGTGGCAACCCCTGAGATCTTGGATATTTCTTACAGAAAAAAGATGAATAGAGCTACTTGAATCAATTTAATGTTATAATTATCTTTGCTCTTATAGACTGTAAGAGGCTTAATAGTAGCTTTTGGCAACTTTTTCGACCTCCCTTTCAGTCACAGAAAGTGAACACACTCCAACAAGTGGGTGTTTGTGACTTGCAACACATTATGGCAGTGGCGGGCCGTCAGGGCCTGCTAAGCCTTCTCTGCTGGCCTAAACCGAATCACAAAGTTATAGCTATTTTCTAATTTAATTGTTTTTCACAAATACACTACATGTATTATACTTATTTTTCCCTATTAGTTTATTTTCTCATTACTCAGCTCCTGACTTGTCTGTTCCTCAGTTTCTGGCTGCTTAAGCGCTCTGCTTAACGCTCTTGTCCAATCAGATTTCACCTCTGTTTCTCTCTACGGTAGAAAAGCCGGTTAAACTAGCGGTGCAGGTAGACAATCCACGGCCCGCCACTGCATCATAGTGTCATGATACTACAGTGTGCTACTATCTGCGTGATTGCCAGATCCGATGCAACTACACAGCAAGTGAACGAAGCAGATTACGTCTCGAGCTCTGTAGTTTTGATTCGTCCCAGTGAAATGATCCCCATGTGACTGCGTTGGTTCCTCTACTCACAGTGGGGGCTCTCCTTCGCACCAGCTCGCAGTAGCAGCTTGGCCATGGGCACGTTGTTGGTCATGATAGCGATATCGAGGGGCAGGAGGCCCTCACTGTTTGGGGTGTTGTGGTCCAGCTCTTCCAGACTGTACTGGGACAGAAGCAGCTGTACCAGGTCCAACTCCTGGTGCTCTACTGCCTCAAACAACGCCTCATTACTCTGGAACTGTAATACAAAGAAAGCAAACGTTTAAAAAAAGCTTATGTTCTGACCTCGGGCATGTCAGCTTGTATTACTCTTCCTGCACACAACCATATCCACATATAGGACGTATTTTCTGTCTTGCTCTACAATAGTGAGATGGCCGGGTGCAGGATTATACTACCTGAGGTTCTCTTACTTTCCAAGTCTATATGTTTTCTCAGAATATTTTTAGACTACAATATTCCTGGGCTTATTATTTTTTCCTTCCATGTCTCTCTCTGACTTACTATGGTGGTTTTGCGCAGCCTCTCCTTGTCTCCTCCCCGTCCTGACACCACACTGTCCTCCAGGGCAGGGGGGTTGGTGCCCACACGGAACTTTCCAGACAAGTTGCGGTATAGGCGGCGAGCCGCGCTTGGCGAGGACAGGCTGGCCGACTTGCGGGTTGGGGCCGGCTGGTGGGCCTGGTCGCCCCTCATGGGCTGCGTCATCTTGGCAGAGTCAGCCCTGGAGGAGAGATGGATGGGTGAGAGACAGGAGGGATACTGCAAGCGAGAGAAAAGAGCGAACTATGGCCTTTTCACACAAAGCATGGGCACAGTACTTCTAAAAACCAGAGAGCTTACACCCCGAGAGAAGAACACGGCACTCAAAGACAAATGCTAAGGTTTAGATTCTGGCTCTGGAAAACAGCACCAGGAATTCATTGGGCTCAATTTGGCAAAACTGGTTTAAGCGCCAAAGCATTAGTGTCTTACATGACTCATATTGTACTATATATCAGCTCTACATATGAATTGTTGAAACACAATTAATGCCGAGTGTTGATATAACAATATGTATGGCAGAGCCTGTCCATATGGCATTTTAAAGCGGAGAAATGTCAACAGCCACAAGGTTTATATGGAGAACGTTGAACAGCTGACCAAATACTTAGTTTGCCATTTGAGCTATTTTGATTATCAGAAACAAAATGTTGACATACAAACATCTTTCATAGTGTTTCCCATTGTTATCACAACTCAGAAAATGATCTTCAACCCCCTGGGAAGGAGGTTCAAACACCTGGCTGAGAACCAGTGATCTATGGCATTGTGATACATTACACTGATCTGCCAGATGGGCACCATGCTGGCATTATCAGTTCCCAGTCACAGATGCCATATGAGTCATGCTGCACTGGTGATGCCAGCCTGGTAGCCGGTTTGCTGCTCTGTAATGTCATATCTTTCTGATTTGTTTCAAAAGATCAGCATCTCTTGCCACTGCTGTCTTGGCTTCTCTGGTATGGCGACTATGCCGCCCCTCTCCATTCTGCCATGGGAACTATGCAGATGACAGTGAGTTTCTAGGGTGAGTCTGGTACGTGGCGTTCACACACCCTTGACTGCTGAAGGAAATATCAGCAGGCGATGGTGACAGACTCTGTGACGGGTCCCAACGGACACAGGCAGGGAGATAAATGAATTCCTCAAGGACGCACTTTCAACAGCTTTCTTTCCTTCTTTCCCTCTCTCTCGTCTCTGAACATCTTGTGAACTTGTTTCCCTTCCTATTGTCTCTCCCCCTCTCTGTTTCATTGCTCTGTTCCTTCCCTTGGCTCTTGACCTTTCACTCATTGCCCTTATCTACTTGTTGCCTCTCATTTCCCTCACCATCATCTCCCGCATTTCTTTCTTCACCCGCTCCTTTGTCCCTAACGGCTCTCTTCTTACCTTGATTCTACTCTGAATCATCTTTTTATTGCAGTTTGACAATAAAAAAATATTTCTGATCTTCCATTCTAGCATTACGAACCCACTTGAAACATCCATACTCAATTCATTTTAATACCGGTTCTTGAAAAGTAAAAAGATTTCGATGTGAACTGAAAGTCAATTGAGTAAATAGGTCGTACAACCATTTTTAAGACATTTATATTTCAAAACTAAGAGATAAAGATGTTTAATATATTTGATTTGAATGGGAGCTGTGACATCTTTTGGCATTTTTCGGGAAAATTTTTCCAGGAAACAAACGTCCACAATGTGAATCCCTACAGCAGTCAACATTTGTCTTGTGACACGTTTCCTGTTCGAGTCCTTGGAAAATGCTTGCTAGTTATCAGTCACTCTAGAAAACATCATCAGTTTAATACCGCAGATGTAAATGTTGTTCTTAAAAAGCGATGGGCAGGGAGAGGTGGAGGAGAGTAAATAAAGGTTGAGTTACGTTGGTCCATCAGGCCGTTTGCCAAGAAGTATCACGAAGGCCAAAAACAGATTTGTCAAGGTGAGAACATCTGTAGGAAAAACTTTATTTATACTCCTGCTCTGCTATGGACGCATGAGCCCCCCGCCCCCCACACACAAAATCCCTGCCCCAACACATGCAGTTTGTACAACAGCTGACGGTCAGCCAACATAGTAGACTTTAAAGCAGCTCCAAGCCCCCGCAACAAGCCCTTTTTCACAGGGCCGATACACCTAAAATACCCGCGATCCCCATCCCTTCCCGCTCCGTCCCATCCATCTCCACTCCATCCCGTAATAGAGGCCTTATTTTAGACATCCTCGTGTTCCCGGCTGGGCATAACCTATTCCAGGGTTCCAGATAAAGCGCGGCAGGTATTTGGAATAATTTTTCCATGGGCCTGGCCCGGAAGATAAAACAAGAGATATATTTGTAACGCGTGTCGGTATCCCATTTCAAAGAAAAAGCCCATTGGAATCTGGCCCCGGGCTTATTGTTATTTGCCTGAGATGGAACAGACAACTTTTTTCTGTCGGCAGGATGGTGCCCTATTACTCTGTGACGACATTAGAGAGTGTGTAACATGGCGTGTGTGTCTTTACTTTCAAAGAGATGCTGCATCCTACACGTGAGACAATAATTACATTAAAAAAAGAGAGAAAACACACGACGCAATCAAACAGAATGTATCAGACAGAACGGGAATGTGGGGTGAAGAGCAATTAATACGACGATTTTAACACTAAATTACAGTCACACATTTATCCATACTGTGAGTTGATGACCCTTATGATAACGTTATACTTTTGACACCTTATCTAATCAGTGGCCATAATTGCAGTCACAATCTGTTGTCAATAAATGCTGACAGTGACCATGTCTTGTAGAGACATTTGATGGACATCAGCCTAGGTTTCCTGTGACTGATCACAATAAAAGTCACCCCATGTTTCGCTAGTGAGTGCTTTTAATGTGAACTGGCATCGATAGCAAATGTTTGGTTTTATACAGCACTGATGCGGCGTTTAGTAGAGTGCTAATGGATTACATGCATGCATCGTTTCCTGTGAATCCTTTGTGTTTAGGGGAGGCAATTTGAATCCGGAATGGCGGAGTCCACCACTTATGATTAATACTATGTAGAGAGGTAATTATAGAATGCAAATAAATTGAATATCTGTTGCTGAAAACAATGCTAGTATCAAAAAATAGGGTCTAGTACTGTTACAATAACGTGAATAAATGAGGAGAGAGTCAAAAGCTCAAAGATATCTCACATACACACACACTAAGTCTATGCCACACAATTTCCTACACTTTTACCAGGTTTGGGAAACAGGAAGCAGTTGTTCTGGGAAACCAAAGTCTCTTCCAAAAGCCAGGCTTCATGTTTGGCCCTCGATCAATCCCACATCAAATACACCCAGTCTGCAGTGAGACTGCATCAGTACCGAAAAAACAATCAACACCCCCAAACACACATACACACAGCATTCGCTTTATTAGTTGTATCGGCTTGTTTACACAAACAGCTTAGTCCTCCAGACAGTGAGTCACATGTAAACAAAGACTACAAATAAAATGCAGACAGAGTCCAGACAATTACTGCTGTAAAGTCAGATGAGGAAAAACCTCTGACTTAAGAAAATGTAAAAAACAAATAATAATTCCCACCTTGCAGAATTTCCGAGATGTTTGTGTGAGCTAAAAAGCAGCCGCAAGTATGCGCATAACAGCTCATAACAGTTTTGTACAGAGGGAAATCTCAGAAAACCTTCAAAGCAAATCTGAAAACTGAAAAAAGGCAGTAGAGTAGAAAATGTTGCTTAGTCTGATGGCTCAGTTTATGTTGCAACATATAAATTACACAATCTAAACAGTACAGGCGTGACCACACACACACACACACACACACACACACACACACACACACACACACACACACACACACGCACACACACACACACGTCGGACTCAGCTGTTAATAAGATTTGATTCCCAAATGCACATCTAAGTATCTTGGTGAGCTAACAAAGCAATGACATCATCCACAGCCATTAGACACCTGACCCATGTCATTCAGGTAAGAATGACATGACATAAAACTGAAATTACTATTTTAAATCATTTCATTGTTCGGCCCTACTGGGTAGTGCAGAAATGGGAACTTGCATGTGAGCATGTGAGCAGAAAATATGTTCTGACCAGAGCTTCTACAAATATAGATAACTTTAATCTAAACTATAAACAATAGAAAATGTCTTCACAACACCCACCCACACCAAAGCACGTTTTGTTGCAGTGGTATACCTACAGGCATGTGTGTGTGTGTGTGTGTGTGTGTGTGTGTGTGTGTGTGTGTGTGTGTGTGTGTGTGTGTGTGTGTGTGTGTGCATATGAGCATGAGCACGTACGTGCCACAGAAAGACATTACATGGACTGCTGACCAAAATAACAACGGCAGCACATATTAGGATATTTTGATAGTGAGGCACGACAATACATTTATGTTAAAGTAACTAAAGCACACAATGCAACCATGTTTAGATAACTACATAGTTATATTTGTTCCAAAGACCTTCAGAGCATGGAGCTGTGCAGAAGAAACTATTTACATCAATGCTCTTGGTCAAAACCTGTTTTAATCAGTTTAATTCTCAATTCTCTTTTCTTTCATAACACCACCTCCACTCTTGCCTATGCTCCATCTCCTTACCCAACTCCATCCTATGCTATCCCATCACGGTGTGTCACAAGGTCTCTTACTGTAGGTCAGCTGTGTGCTGACACACACACACACACACACACACACACACACAGACACACACACACACACACACACACACACACACACACACACACACACACACACACACAACCAGAATTCTCACCAGTGGCTAGTTTACTGCCGCGAGAACACATAAATCTCTGTTGTATGTTAGTGTGTGTCTAATCGTGTTTATTACACACAGGCACAAATGACCATTTATATTAGTTGGCATGTATTGTATCGTTTGTCTGCATAGTTCAAGTCCCACAAAATAAACAAAGAACTGGAGCTCAGTTGATGGGTAGAGAGAGAGAGAGAGAGAGAGAGAGAGAGAGAGAGAGAGAGAGAGAGAGAGAGAGAGAGAGAGAGATGAAGAAAAGGCAAAGAGCGGCACCAGAGGGACAGTGCTCGCAGAAAACAGGGTGGTGGGAGTCAGAGAGGCAGACAGTGAGAGGAGAAAGTTACTTGCACACACACACACACACACACACACACACACACACACACACACACACACACACACACACACACACACACACACACACACACACACACACACACACACACACACACACACAAAGTACGCTGGCTGCTCTAAATGTGGCTTGTAGAAGGAAATTCTGAAATCTGAGTCTTGGCACCAGACAGGCTGGAAGCAGGCAGGCTGCTGGACGCACAGAGGGACAGGGAGAGGGAGAGGGAAAGGGAGAGATGGGGGTATTACTAGAATTCATATAGCTATCCCCTCTGTTTGGCTCTTATCAGCTTATAGGCAGAATCAGGCCATCTATGTCAACCACTGTGACCTGCAGCCCCTCATGTAAACTAAGTTGTGATGGCAACACAACAAATGCAGACATACACACATGAAAACATACACAACCCTGTGTAGAGATTTCAGACAATCAGAGTCACCCCTTCGGCTCTTAGGGCTCATATTATATGGATGAGACTTTTGTATCAATGGTGTGCACGACTGTATTAATGTTGTGCTGCCAGTTGTGCTTTTGAATAGTGGTAGACTGCCCTCAACACAATGTACCCAATCAGCTGTTTACATGGACTGTGGTATTAAATGGTGTTCCTTTGATAGCAAGCAGCTGAGTGCTGAGAAAACATCAACCAGCCTTTTGCATCACAGGCAGCAGACAGCACAACTGATGCCAGACAGGATAAAGCTGTTGTTTACACCAGATTTACATCTCGACAATATTGTTGCACTGTGCCACCCGTTTCTGGTAATATACTGTCCACCATAGCCTCAACGTCCTTCTTTTTTGATAAGCTGCGTGTGCCGAAATCATGCTCTCCATATCACTGTTGTTCTGAGGTGATATTTATTTGCCGTTAGCTTTGTCCTCTCCCCAAAATCCCAGAACATTGGTTGACTGTGATGTGCTTAAGTCTGTGCTAAGATCCCTGGTACTCATGTTGGCGTGTTCACATCTGCTGTTAGTCACAGTTAGTCAAAAAGTAACTGAAGTGGAAAACCCTGAAGGCATTCGTTTTTTACGTATGCTTTCAATTCATACGGAGCCACTTTGAAGTGTGAGCTGTGTGTATAATTGGGGAGTCGGAACAAACTCTGGACCAGGTATAAACGCTACAGAATACTGCATGCTCCCACTGTGCTTTATCTTGCGACTATTTACAGTCCTTTTTCTATCTCCCCTTTTATCTTGTCCTCTTCTCCACACTTTCTCTCTCCTCCTTCTCCCTTGGGAGAATGGCAGAGAAAGAGTGGGCGGTCCTGTGTATGTTTAACCTTTGAAGTGGGCCCGCTGTGCCGAGCAAGGCCTGCCACCTGTTGGCTCTGTGTGTGTGCATGTGCTGTGTGTGCATGCAGAGGTAAATCTCTCTAATTTTGATGAGCAGGGACAACAGCGGAGTCACCATGGGGATATGGTGGCGGACAGCGGCCGACGTTCTCAGGAGTGGGGGCGGGTGCTTCCAAGGTGGGATCACACACACACACACACACACACACACACACACACACACACACACACACACACACACACACACACACACATACACACACACACACAGACACACACACAAACATACACACAACCCCTCCTCTGTCAGAGGCTTGGTGACACCATGTCTCCCACGGCGATCGTGGGCCCAGCCTGGGTGGCTCCAGGCCTTCTGTGTGTCTCTCAGAGTGTGTGTGTGTGTGTGTATGTGTGTGTGTGTGTCACACCAAAGGGGTCCCTGCCTGGGCCGCCATATGCCACCCACCCAGCCAGGGAGAGGGGCGGGGGCGACCCCTGGCCACTGAAGCCACCAGTTGGCCCATTCTCTCAGTCACACGCCGGCCGGGCGCCATGTTTAAAGTCCCACGGCTGTTTATCTGGGATAGGGATGGAGGGAGGTGGTTGGGTGGGGGGGGGTTTAGCCTCCTGACTTTGATAAATCCTTTGTAAAAAGGATAACGTGCATTCTCACACACAAATATGTGCGCTCCTGATTAGGATAGATGGATGGATGCTTGTGAGAGTGGAAAGAGTGGCAGCCTGCTCCTTCATGATAACACAAACTCATCTGACAAGTGTGTGTGTGTGTGTGTGTGTGTGTGTGTGTGTGTGTGTGTGTGTGTGTCTGTTGTTGGGAATTGGTAGGAGCGGGTATAGTTGTTATCAAGTATACAATGTAATTTTTTATACAATTATTAATATCTATAGGATTATTAATATATATTAATAACGGGGCACCACCCTGGGATTAAGGACCAATAACCAAAATATAAATACTTATGGTATTCCACATTTAGAGTAAACGGTGAAGGGTTGAATTCAAGCACAGACTATAGCTACCAGGTATTACAACACCTATGCACAGAATAATCACAGAAAACCGCTTCTTAAAATAGTTTATTAAAAATAGTTCATTTACTTCAACAATACTGATAAATATCAATAATATAAATCGAACTATCTTTTATACAATTATGAAAGCATACTACCTAGAAGCAATAAGCAGTCACGTGGTGAGGGGAGTGTGCGTGTATTGAAGGGGGAGAAGGGAGAAAAAGAGAGAAAAAGAGAGAAAAAGAGAGAGAAAGAGAGATGGCGGACATAGTCACATAAATGACTTTGCCGCGTCAGACTTAATGGCGACGTGGCCCTGATTATTTAAACTGAGGAATTCAGCGCACAATGGAGGCCGCGCTTAACACACCACGTGTGTATGAAATAAGCGTAACAGCGTGTGTATGTGTGTGTGTGTGTGTATGTGTGTGTGTGTGTGTGTGTGTGTGTTAGTTTGAAAGGGAAACACAAAGTAAATCCTCTCAGCAGCAGTAAAGTACAGTAAATGCAACTTTATCACACAGAAACTTGACTGGCGAACTCAGGTTTGGCAGCCTCAACATCATTGGTCATCATTGGTCATCATTGGTCATTTAAGTGAGGAAAAATCGCTACAGTCTCTCGACATTATTTGTGGTGACCGATCTGAACACGACAAAGCTCAGCATTATTAGTCACGGTGGGGCAAAAAGTCAACTGGACCAGGTAAATCTGACAAGTGCACAAGGGATAATAGCGGGAACATAGCAGATGTATCAACAACTTATCAGACAAGACACAGGTGGGCAGACGCGAGGGCCGGCTGAAAGCTGATTGGTGGAAGAAACACAAGGGAACAGAGCAAGCTGACGAGACCAATACAACAAGAAAAAAGGAGGGAAAACCATGAAGACAGGAAAGCAAGCTACCAAAGGACACAAGAGGTAGGGGATTTGTACAGTTTACTTACTACACTTAAAACAAACAAACAAGGTTACAAAGAAACACACTATGACCTATCTCTGTCCAGATGAAAGCCTGACTTGAGTTTACTTTGTTTGCGATTGACTTGTATTTCTTCGGACTTGTTCGGCTGAGTTTCTCCAGCGTGCAGATCCTCCGTATGTGGCACTTGGGAAAACAGCAAATGTTGCTCGACCAGCGAGGTGGGGACGACCGATGTTTATAGTGTATAGTGTAGGCCTCTCTCTTTGTTTCACCCCACATGGTCCAGCAGTGTGCAAAACAAAACGGGATGGTGGACATGTAGGCGATGGAAGCTCACATGCCCACAAACATTATACACATGTACACTCACACGCCCATAACTTAATACAAATTCATTCATGGTCCATTGTGACATGGCTATTTCTTATGGAAGGAGTCTAGAAACCAAAGAACAATGAGCCTCATGGACCCAAATCTGGCCCCACTCTGTAGCTTGTTCTGATGAAAAACTGAAGTTGTCCAGGTGGAGGCGGGTCATGTCATTCAGACACAGGCACGAAAAGTTTTAAATTCTGATGGCAACAATTTGAGTTAACAAAGGTTGCCGCAGAATCTTATTGGGTGAGGTAAACTGGGGAAACATTGTCAGCTGATTTCTCTGGCTGACACCAGTAAGTGAGTAAGTAAAACTCCTTGCTGGCTCTCACAGCACTTCTGACCTATTGTTGAGTACACTGACGTGGGTCTAGCGGTCTGTACTACCTGAGCTTCCTATCTCAATCTGTAAACCATTTTCTCAAGAATAGTTTTAAACCACAAACCTCATGGGTTCCCAGCCGATTTTCTCTCTGCCTCTGACCCTGAATACAACCCTCACACACACAGAGAAAGTAGGCAGAGGGGTGTAGTTTCCCCGGCTTTGGTTGTCTTTTATCAGCTTATGAGCAACACATGGAGCCTCACTCACCCTCTGACCCATTGGCTGTCTGTCTCTGCGCGCACACACACACACACACACACACACACACACACACACACACACACACACACACACACACACACACAAACACACACACAAACTGTTTTTTTGGTCTCCCATGCTCTTTATTTCCTAACCTCTCTTTCTCTTTCCAACTCCACGGTCCAGTTTTCAGAGCTCTTCGTCACTCACTCTAGCTGTCTCTCTCCATCATCTTTTCAATCTGCCATTTCATCTACTTCATTCTCAATTATTCTCACTCTCTCCCTCCTCCTCTTCTTACCTATTCTATCCTTCCCCTCCCTCTCTCTCTCTCTCTCTCTCTCTCTCTCTCTCTCTCTCTCTCTCTCTCTCTCTCTGCCCTCCATCCCAACCCCCTGTCTCTCTGTGTGCTGAGTTGAGGTTTGGAGTGGAAACCAGAGTATCAAGTAGGAGACACACAGGACAAGAGGGAGCCAGCCTCATAAATCTCCCTTAGTGCGGCCCATAGCACCCAGAGTCAAGAAGACACTTTGTGAGTGTGTGGACCTACAGTATATTGGGAAGGTGCATGCATGTCTGCAGTGTGCACATACGTTTTTATGTATATGAGTGCCTTTGTGTACTTGATCTACTTCATTTGTGTGAGTGTGTAATGTGTCTGTGTTTGTTTACGGGTATGTGTGTGTGTGAGAGAAAGAACACCAAAAGGCCTATCCAAAAGCTGAGAAGGAAGCAGAAATGCTGTTCTCTTGTGTGGACTGGAATCTATAGTCTCTCATCTCGCCAATAGCTCGGTCTCAACAAATTAATATTACAGGCCAAGAAGCAGTTGAAGTCCAATCTCAGCAGTACAGCTGAAACAGCGCAAATAAACAGTTTTTTTTCTGAAGAAACATCTTCCCCATATATATGTAGAGAAAGGATTTGTCAATAAAAACGTATTTCAATTAGCGTCTTCGTCATGGAGCTACTTAAAAATAGATGAGAAAACAATCTCACCACAAAGTCTATTTAGTACCGTTGCTGTTGTAAAGCTTTAGATCATTAACATGGTTTCCAGTGACTTCTAGTCCATGTTGGCTTAAAAAAAGGCATTAATTCAAGTCTTGGGGCTGAAAATAAGACTGAAAGCTACTGATGAAAATTAATGGTAGATATTTTTGGTGATAAAATAAGCAACACCTGCACTCTGACAAGAAATTCTGATTTCTAATAGCCTTTTTGCATGTGATGTGTGTATATATAGCATATAACTACGCAACTTATAATCTATTTTCAGTGAAACTGTGAAAAATGTAAAAACAAAATTGCATCTTATCTTGAACTATATTTTACTCAAATACAGTTTAACACCATTATATGTATATGTCTGTCAAAGCTTCTTGGTGTTATTCTAAGAATAATGTAATTGTAATGCAGCCAGCACGCAGAAGTAAAACATTATGACATTCCAGCACAAGCAGGGATCAGTTTCCCGCTGTCGTGATCTTTAACTGGGTGTTCTGAGCAGAATGTCTAAAAAGAAAAATTATAGGGCTCTATAACCTCCTCTTTTGCCCCTCTTGTTTGAACTGACAGCTCTCGGCCTCAGAAGAAAGGAGAACAATCGAAAGGATGAAAGGAGGATGAAAAAGAAAGACTGGGGAATATTAAATCAAATTACAACCAACTAAAACCACTTTACACCCGGGCCCCTTGAGAATTGCCCTCTTTTTTTTTCCCACAAAGACTTTGGTGATTTCTCCGTGTTCTTTTTTATTCCCTTTTTGCTCAATTCATAAGGATTAGCACTCGGTAACCCCCATTCCCCCTTTACACCCCCAACTCAACACAGTCCTAACTATTGCAATGTGTGTTTGCTCATGTGTGTGTGTGAGCATGAATATCAAGGAGAGAATCAGACATGCAGACACTTGGTGTGTGTGTGTGTGTGTGTGTGTGTGTGTGTGTGTGTGTGTGTGTTTGTTTGAGTGTGTGTAAATATATCAGCTACGGGAAGGGGAGGCTGGTTTCTCTCCTGGCATCAAAATTAGGACGTCAACCTGAGAGTGCTGTCAGCTCCGAGCTATCCCTGAAGACAGGGTGGCACCAGGCAGAGCAGAGGGGCCTTCAGGGGATGTAGAGGGTTTAAACTCTCCATTGCATACTGCATAACCACACACATCACAAAATAATACTCACTGGTATGGCACTAACTTCAAATTTAATTTTTTCATTTATTTATAAAGTGGATATGGTTTGAGTGCCGATTGCTAGTACACGTTGATATTTAAGTACTTATGTATAGAGTTTCCTCTCCAGGCGTACTGCGGGGGAACTGTTAAGGGAAATAAAAACTGCTTGGCCGACATACATGGTTGCCTCTACATTGTACTCAGGAGTTTTGGCAAAGGGCTGGAACTGCCTCTCTGTCACTATGAGAGGATATGGAAATAAAGACTTATTTACTGTTCCTGTGCTGGAACAGAACCAGTGTCCCTTTATAGCCCCAGTATTGACTCTCAAACTCTACTGGATGTCTCCCGAGTTTACGTCATGCACGGGAAACACGGCATTAATTATAACCGGCAGTGGGAAACCGACCTATAGGCCGAGTGTATTAGTTTAGATATTTAACGTAATGTTCTCATCATGCAAACACTTATCTTATTGACATGTAGTATCAGATGCTGGCTAAGGTAAAATGGAAAAGGTTCTCAAATGGCTTCTCGGGAACCGGAAGTAAAAATTGCTTTTTATTCAGGACTATCGAACCTCACACCATTTTTACCCAAAGACGTCACAGATCCAGATTGTAATTATTCATACTAATGGTTTCCTGGAGAAAACCCTCCCCAAAAAAGAAAATCAATATTTTTTCAGCAATCTTAAGAGGGAGAAAATACCCTCTTATTTCCCCGCTAGCGCTCCCTCTCACCCCCTCCTTCTACTCTATTCTCCACCCATACTCTAGAGGCCATTTACTATGATTACCAATAACAATAACACTCCCATTATCTTTTATTATCGCATTTTCCCAAAGCCCTGCCAGCTCTCATGGACTTTGATAAAGCTACAAAGCGGCTCCTGTTTCAAGCTCGTATATGGGCTGTCTTGGCTAGGAATTCCCTTAATAGTCGCAGTTTGTTTGGGTATCTGACTTGAATCGACATAAACGGCAATGGTCCACTAAATAGATAGTAAAGTGTTGAGCCACCTGAGACTGGTTTACTGCGGAGGGTTGCTGGTTTCCAGCTTGGTATTTAATATAATCCTTGTGTAACTTTACACTTACAAGTTTTGATTTAAAGTGTGAAAAGAGGGGGGCAATGTGCAGATAAACATTTAGCCTGAATTAAAAAGTGTGTATTGGTAGATAACGCTACATTTACATATTTCCCTTTCATTAGAGACAAATACATTACAGCGCTTTTACAGCCTCTGTGACAGGAAACAGATGACTCACTGAACAGTACTTAGATAACAGGTATTTTTTTTACTAAAGCTCTATCTCAACCGTACTCTACTTTCTCAGCATATGATATTCACAAAATTAATCACAGCCCATGAATGAGTCACAGAATGGGAATGTCTCATGGCAAACTAGCCTTGATATTTCTACCTGAACACTTAGCCGGGCCTCGTGGCATTTAACAATCACATTCCAATAAAATATATTTGACGAGTACACTACTTGGAAAAAACATGTCTCTGTGATAACAATTACTTGTTAGCAAATCAATAATACAGATTCCTTGGACAGACTACAGGAAGTGCTGGAAGTGTCGAAGAATTCAAAAAATGCAACTGATTCAAGGGTTTTCAAGACGCTACTAGCACACGTGTTTCCTGTCGACCATGTTGATGACTGTGCATTCCAGAAAAGCCTGGCTGGTCTTGTCAGGAGCTGGACCGACCTTGTTTCACCTCCCAGTAGCATGACTCAGCCCTCAACCTTGAGTCTCTCCTCCTGGGGTCCCTTGTTTATTATGTCACAAAAGACCAGTCACACTCCTGTAACGGCGCCTCGCCGCGGAGAAAGTCAGAATCCAGCTGTAGCCGAGCCCCCCTCATCCCTCTCGTAAATGAGCATGTCCAATCTACCCACTGTGTTTCATTAAAACCAGACTACATCAATCAGGGCCTGAACTTTAAAGGCCAGGTCCCCTCTCCAGCAACATGGGAGAAAAACACGAAGCTGTTAAAGTAAAGGACCTCACACTGCACATACACTCCAACGCGCATACATTTAACACCACATTTCTGCTGGTGGACCACACATCGCACCTCCAGTCCGAGACCACGCGGTAGGTCTCATAAGGCCGACAAAAGACCTCGTAAGACCTCACACCGGGCCCTAGCATGATTCGATGGGACCTCAGAGAATCCCCCACCTGTAGCTCCACAAACCGCAAAGTAACTCCACTGAATAGCTACTGTAGTCCCCGCGCAGCAATTAGAAGCCTGGAAACTGTTTAGACCCGTGACTGTTTGGACATTTTTTACTTGACAAAATTAAGTGCAAAGGAAGTTTAAGATCCGCTTTAACCTGGGGCTATTTTCCCAATGGTGAGAGAAGTATAAAGGAAGAGCCAAGAATACATAGCAGGAAGCTCAGGGGGGATGCCAGACGGACAGACGGCAGGATGGATGGGTAGATAAATGAGTGGAGGCCGTGCAACAAGAAGGGAGACTGGGAAGGAGTCCCATGGGTGGGGAAGGGAAGGCAGCCTCTGGATGGAAAGCTTTCAAACTCCTTTCATCGGCTGCCTGAGGATTGGAGCGTTACAAGAGCAAGATGAGCCGGCGCCACTGGAGCTGCTTGGCGTTCTTCAACGAAACCCAGACGCAGAGTCAGAGCAGAACCCTATCACCACTCCTCCCACTCTCTGCACCCTGCCCCAAACACCAGCCGCCCAATCCTCATCAACGTCAGCCTTGATACACGAACAAATCAGAGCAAGGCCCGTTTTCACTTTCAAAGATTCAAATCAAAATCCTGCTTCTTCGTCTTTTCTAATCTTCACTATCTAAGAAGTAGTGAAGGCCGAGCACACGATCACAGCCTCAGGGATCATGAACACATTTGATTTAGCAGATTGAGAGATGGTCTTTGGTCTTACCAGTCCACACTGAGCGATCGTCTCCTGTAGGATGGAGGCCTGTCCGTGGAAGTCTTCTCTGCTTTGGCCACACGCTCTTTGAGGGACAGACGATGGGTAAATTTGGAGATCCCCGACTCTGACCTTGGGGACAGAACAAAAATAAACACATCAGAAGACAAATAAGACTCTATGGACGGGTTTAGACATGGCCATTGCGTGGGCAATCTTTGACATACCTACTGTCCTTTATACATTCTTGCATGGAAGTTCAGGAGCCAATAATATCAGTGCCTTTTTTTCAGTAAAATAATTGCTAATAAGAAATCACACAGGGGACCGATATTCATACTGTGGGTTTATCATCTACAGGACTAATTAAATGATCTGCCAAAAACAAAACATGTTCAGCCAAGGTGAAATGATGCTGGAGAACACAAATGTCTCAGTAAAATGGATTCCCTTATGTCTAAAACTAAAGGCAAGGCAAGGCAAGGCAAACTCAACTAAACTCTGTTTTGCAGAAATCCCAATACTCAACGGACATGCAGTCCATGAAGTTGATAAACAGTGTACAAATGCTGCAGTTCCCAGAGGAAACATTAGGTTTCAGGGAAAGCCGCATACTTCCTGCCTAATTTTCTCCAAATCTTTTTCACAGAAAAAAAAGTGAAGTCACACACATTTTAATCTCCTCTACTGGGCTGCCAATGTCCCAGCTCAACTTTTCATTCAAAATTAAAAACAGGAAATGTAATATTTCTTCCATTCCACATTTGATGAGACTCAGCATTGCAATATTGCTGTGGTAGCAGTGGAGACTAATCAAAACGCAATAATATTCACAGTCACAGAGGAACATTGCTGGAGCACAGAAGTGAAAAGATCCACAAGATGTTTTAAGCAAAGGTTTATATAAATGTAGACAAAGTGAATACAAATATGTAGATAACTTTAAGGTAAGTCAAAGGACCGTAGGGGAAAAACTAAAAATGAAAAATGCATAATTTAAGGAATTCCCTTCTAGTATTACCATGAATACTTTTTTCAAAATAATACAGAAAACGATGCCCGAGCATGGTGCGGCATTCTTTGCTCACCTAATCTAACACACATGCTGTTTCCATTTCATTATGAAATGATAAAACATCCCTAATAGTGACTCATACGTACTCACACACATACATAGACGTCCTCTCAACCCGAGCCAAAAAGTGTTTTAGTCTCCATGGCGAGCACGGTTGGAGACATGCTGCAGGGATGGCTGGGTTGAAGAGAGCACAGACTACCGGGGTGCACCCTGCCACTCAAAAACAAAGCTTGTGTCTGCCATCGCTGTCGTTAGTTTATGTAAGATGCTGCAGAAATAGCATTTCACATGAGGCTTTGATAAAACAGGATTGATGAAATCGTACACAATAGTTCATGCGGTTACTTTGATTACTGAACAGTGACATGGATAAATGACAGTGTGGCGATGCGTCCTGATTCACCTAACTCAATTGCCAAGTTGGCATAATGTCACATGCTCATTTCTTTGCATTGATTCATGACCTTGGATGAGTGAATCATACGTTCTTGGCCAGAAGAGGGTTTTGCTTCATAAAGTGGACAGAAGGTCTGAGTGCCCTGTCAAGTCTACGGGAGACGGATCAGATCTGGGAGAATGATCCAACTGGATAGAGACCTTTCTCGCATCACAGACTTGTAAACGTTCCCACAGGTGTGAATAAAAGATGGCTATGACCTTGGACAGCAAAGTGAACCCCTTTTTAAAGGTATAGATCCATGCCAGCTGGACTGGCTGCTCCCTTGCCTGGAACACTTTCGGCTCTTTTACAAACTGATGTAAAAACAAACGTCACATAATAAGATTGCTTCATTGCAAACATTTGATTCCATCCCTCTCTCAAAAACGGCAGAATCCACATCCTTGACCGTTGTCATAAATTAAAGCAACAAACTGAAAGGCAAACAAGAATAACCGCCATCACAAACCTTGGAAGTTACAGTTTTTATTCATGTTTGTCCAAAATGTCATCACTTCATAATTGTATGCTATTAAACATGCGTGTGAATTGTTAAAATTAGCGTAATAATTAGTGAGTAAAAGCCAAATATGTGTTTAGTGAGATCGCAGTGACCTTGACCTTTGACCACCAAAAATAAATCAGTCCATCCATGGGCATTCCTGAGATATCCTCTTCACGAGAACGAGACGTACGGACAACCCGATAACGTTAACGACGTGGCTGTTGCCAGCTCGCAGACATAAAAAGGGACAAATTAAGAGAATATATACAAATATAAATATGTACATATACCCAGACCATTTACCTAATGATCCTTGGCAGGGTTACACTTTCACGTGGTCGTATTAATGCGAGTGCATGATGATGATCATTATGGAGCAGGCACATCAGCCACCGTCTATCCCGCCTCCGCCTCCAGAGTCTCAAAAGTCATCTTGACAAGTGATCGGATGGAGGGTCGAGCTCGTCGGAGCCCTGTGCTTGAGGACCACATCTGTGCATGCGGAGTGGAAATGCTGCTTCGCGAGGAAGCTTTTCTGCTCACTGTGAGCTGAAGTGCCACACACGTTTTGCTGGTCACACTCGTATTCTTGCTTCGTCACGGTGCATTTTGTTCGTACGCCCTCTGGCGTTTCAGAGAATACTGCAACGGACAGCGTGACGAGCATAAACGCCATGTGAGAAATTGCGCGCCAACTGCGGAAGGCTTGCAGCACAGTGCCACGCGTGGGTTAGGACAACACTTTAGCCTGGAGCACTGAAGGGCACAGAATCAACACTTTACAATGAATATTTTTAAGAAAAGCTTTTCTCTCTATATTGAATCGGGGCACATTTTATTCTTGTTTCCTATTCTCTCATGCTACAACAACTGATTCCTCGTGAGGCCAGCTGTTGCACTATAAAGACGATGAGATAAGCTGAGATGAAAATACACAAGTTCTCATTCAAAATGACCTCATGCTATGGCTTATCTAGTAGAACAATTCCCCGGTCCTACTGCCTTCGTTCCCACTCCTACACCCTCAACTACTGTTTCCTGACCCTGCGCCAGCTTCTCCAAAGAGTTGGTTGACCTCGAAGACAAAGAGGCATATTTTCCTGTATGAATCACACAAATGGGGTGTGGGATTTTAGTCAGATGGCAGAGCAACCTCTAATTGACGGTATTAAGTTAGGCTGGGCTTCTTCTTCAAGGGCTTCTAATTAAATTAGTAGCACTGCTCTGCGCATGCCAGCTACTGACAACCATTGATGCTAATGCCCCTTTCCATAAACTGTATAATTCACAGAAAATCTGAATCATAAATAGACTACAGTGGGGATTGGTTTAGATCATCATCAGTTGTTAATAATTACCTTTGTTTACATAGAGCCACAATCGTTGGCCCTTGCCCAATAGTTACATTAAAAGTTGCCTGTAAAACTTCAAACAAACTTTTGGATCAAACGCATGACACAACATGACCATAGGATAATGACTTCAATGCCATGAAAACACATAGGATCATGACTTCAAAGACATGGGGGCCAGTGGACATAGAAGAGGACTCAGGGAATCCCTTTGAGGGGTTTAGAGGAAAAATGGACATGTGAAGCAGGTGGGTCTCAGAGGAGGGGATCTGCTGGCAACTGGCTGCCTCTTGGCTCCCTGAGAGCCTCGACCCCTGGCTCCGCCGCATGCAGCTGTCCCCGATAACATCATCACAGCAGACCCACTGTGATGATGCAATCCCCTTGGAGACCCACTCAGGATATCCCAGTCATTATCCTCTCATCAGATATACATTTTGTCTTTCATTTTCCTGGTGTTGATTACAGTTTATAAAATCTGTGATTGATTGCTTTTCCTTCTAGAACTGAGGCTATAATGTGACCTTCAAGCCACGTTGTGCTAAACACACACAACGATTTAAGCTTTTAACCTATAGCACAAGCCCAACACTGTTTACATAGGAGTCAGACAGTGCTTAGGCACCTGCCAGAATGCCCTGTCCTCTTAGAAGAAAAGTCCCACAAAGCCTATGTAGGCATACCTGTATGTGTCAACCCCATGTCCTTTACCATCTCACCCTTCAGCCACGTTGACCTTTTCTCTGTGAACACAGACAAAGGCCATAAAGTGGTTTCAGACCACATGCAGAACGGATGGCGAAGGCTTGGTTAGCGTTGCTTCACAGCAGGACGTGCACACAATGTACAGCAGCTCTGCAGTGGAAGCGCCCCAATTCCATCGCTTTTCTATTCGCCTCTAATGTACGAAGCGGGTGATTATAGAAAAACTATGTAAAAAAAACAACAACATTGAATTAATGTATTTACGCATTTGATCCCCTCACTTCTAATTGAGAACTTATCTTTATTATTAATTTCACATGAGCTCATTTTACTGGAATCTGCCTGAGACATTTTCGTTTCTTGGCGAAACGTCTCGACAACTATTGGATGGATTTTCATGATATTTGGAGCAGATATCCATGGTGCCCAAAAGGAAATGTTAGCACGCTAACTTACTAAACCTACTGTACATGGTATGTTGGCTCCATCATTGTTAACATATTTGCATGCTGACATTAGCATTTAGCTCATGACACGACTGTTTAAACTTTAAATATGCTCTACAAGTAATAACAACAATTTTATTATGATTAAAAAAAGACTGCATCGTATATGTTTTAAATTGGTTAATTCCAGATGATTCTTTATTTTATACTGTATGTATCATAACATACCCCTTATATAGTCCCAGTGACTACAAGATACAATAACTGTTACTAATAAATCCATCCAATGTGAAAGCCCACCGCTGCCTCACTGCAATGTGACTTAAGATTATGATCTTGCCAGCATTAGTAACTTTCCCCAATCCTGCAGCACAAGAGTGCTTTTGTCAGCACTGAAAGGCTTGTGTGGCGATACGGAGAAAATGTTGACCTACGCTTACACACACACACACACACACGCACACACGCACACACACACACACACACACACACACACACACACACACACACACACACACACACACACACATTTTTCACACTGTCACTCTAAGGATCGCTTTCTTGAAAACAGCTCACCTAATGTCACTTACCCTCTCTGTACTGTTGCCATGGCAGCAATTAACTGTTCAGGGGTATTCATGTGCACAACAAATTCTGCTAAAGAACTCATTGTTCATGCTCACAGTACACAAAGCTATCGACTGAGCACTTTGACCCCCGCTCATAGCCTCAGTAGCCCAATACTATTTGAGAGCAGAGTTAGGACTGCGTGGAATTCTAGCAAAAACCATCACAACCAAAAGCTGTGGAACAGTGAGCTACATAAGCTGTACACTGTTGCTAAATAAGCAATATTTATGAAGTATGCTTACATATTAACAAGCCTTACTCTACATTCTATGTGATCCTTATTTGAATTCTAAATGTTTGAAGACCCTTGTTGGTTGGAGCTATACATTGTCTTCTAATGAATAATATTATTCTTTAAAACAGTGGTTCTCAAATGGGGGCACGTGTACCCATGGGGGGGGGGTAGGGGGGGGGGGGGGAGGCACTCCAGGGGGTACGTGAGATTTTTTTAAAAATATATTTAAAATGAGCAAAAAAAACTTTACAAATATTTATTTAATAAATATTCAATAAAATATAAGTGTAAGTTCATAAACTGAAGTTTATACATTCTATTTGAAATCAGACATTGATGGCACAGCGCTGTGTATTACATCTTTTTTTCAACCAAAAATGCTTTGCATTGGTCAGGGGGTACAAAATAAAACTTATTTCACATCGGGTACATTACTGAAAAAAGGTTGAGAACCACTGCTTTAAAACTATGTTTTGCATTACCGCCCTCATGATACCATTCATTAAATTACATTTTTTGAAAAAATGGACAAGCATGCTCAGCAAAGCTTCACAGTTAATAAAGAGGGTTTTGTGTTAGATGTGTGTATAAAGGGACCCCACTGAAACCAGCAGAATGCAATGCATTACACAATCTACGTGGTCTGTCTGAGGCTGGGCTGCCCTCAACCACAGATCTTATTTCAGATTACTAAGGCGCAGACAGGATAGTAAATCACAAGCGGGACAGACAAATACCTGACCCTGTTTCAGCAATTATGGGCAATGGCTGCCTACCTAAAACAACTATTTTGGAAAGGAGGAAAAACAAAGCGCTCAGATTTCTTTCATCTCTGTCTCCTGCTATGGCTTCTTGTCCGTGCCAATGGAAGTCTAATTCGGCACAAGGAATGTGGGCACCCACCCATATAACAGATACATGCAAATTAAATGGATGCAAGCACACATGGTTGCTGGCGTGTGCACGCACAAATACACAAACACAGTTTAATTCAGGAACATACCCCTCAATGTGTTTCATTAGGCAAACAAAAAGGCTTTCAGTGGTCCAATCATAAAAGCACGCAGCCAAGCTATGAACATTGCTAATTAAAATCTGCTCAAAGAAAGCCTTGTTTTCCATTCACCATCTCATCCAAACCCATGTCTGTGTGTACGTCTCTCTATGTGGTGGAGGCTGCTTTTATTTTACTTGGACTGAGGCCTCACCAATAAAACACACTGATATTCCTTCAAGCTAACAAGCTTATCCGTCAGTTGTGATTCGATTACACTACATTATCTGAATTGCTCAAAGCATGACGTATAATCGCTGGTGGCAGCGGGGGTCAATAAATGAGAAGCAATATCGTAGCAGTCTGTTGCATAATACCTGACACCCTCTGGGGTCTAATGAATTAGACGGGCTTCTTATTACAATTGCCTGAAAAAAGATTGCCTGAAATAATGCATCAAAATTATATAATGCGTGACACACAGCAAATATGTTGATGAGAAGGATAATTCTTCTGGCAGCCACATGGGTCCAAAAGAGAAGGGAGGCATTTAACAGCCGCCTTGACAAACACATCTTTACAATAACTGCCAAAACTTCAAGTGCTAATGATCTAATCTTAAAGCTACGTGCCAGAGGAAGGGACTCTGTTATCATACGCAGATATTCTCATATGCTGCCCATACACCCACGACGGTAAACAGAGATATTTCCATCTCGGCTCCTTTCCCTCCATCCCCTCAATTGCACGTCTCTGAGTCACACTCACACTTTCATCTTCTTTTTTTTCTCTCCCCTATATTACGACGCTCTCGCTCGCTCTGGTTTTCCACGGAATCGGCACATAAAGGATTTGTCAGGGAGACAAAAATGAGGGAGGAATTCAATGCCTTTTTCTCACTTTTGGTTGGCTCCCTGTGGTGTTGGGCCTCTGTGTCCCCCTCTGCGTTTGATGTGTGCCATGAGGCTGACTCAACACAGTGAGATATACAGATGATGGATCTGCAGTCAAATTAATCTTGAATTGAGCTGACAAGCGCATTGGAAGCCAGACAACTGTTAAAGGCTGTTGCTGGAGTACCATAGAGGGGAGGAGCAGAGCAAGTCTTCTCTTTCCATTTGCTTTCGGTTTGCTGGGATGAGATAATAATGTAATTTGGAGGAAACTGATCTGGGGTCATTTAATAGCTATCACATTGGATAGATGTGGTAACACCCAATTCAACATACACCAGTTGTATTCAATATAATGCCAGCAGACATGTATGAGCACAGTAAGACACTCACACTATCAGTTAGATCCCAAGTCCAAGGTGAGCAGACGCATTACATCTGATGTATTAGTGGGCCACAATCCAGGAAAGACATACAGTAATATAATACAGCTCAAGTGTTCGGGGAGCTGGATTTATCTGATGGGACCTGAAAGGCTTGCCACTGATGTTAGAAAGCGACACAAACATGACAACAGTCACGTACCATCAAATGACATTGTAGCACATTAATTCTGCACAGAATCTCATAACGCTCCACACAATCTCCTCATAAAACTGCACATAAGTCTCCAGCTGGTCTCCTCTAGGACACAGAAAAGCTGATAAAACCCTGTGGAGCCGGGATCTTAACCCCCTGTATCGGAACACTCAGTATTGCAGCGCGGCTGCCGGCCTGTAAGGGTTCATGGCCCACTGCCACGAGCAGCTAAATGGTAAACAATAGGCAAAGGAGTGAACGGGAGAGTGTGCATGTGTTCCAGTCGGTGTTCGTCTCTTTGCAATTTCCGGTAAATATGCTATAATTTAAGTGGATGAGTCTGAAAAGCTGATGTGAGTCCATGGTTGTGGCTCTGTGTGTGCTACACATGTTTTTTAGAGGCCTGGCCTGGTGGAGGTGGACATCACTCTGGTATTATGTGTATGGTCTTGAAGCAGCTTTAAACATACACACACACAAAGGACAACCCACTTTGCCCCCATCCAGCCACAATTGAGCACGGCGTCGAGATTCCAATCAGGGTTGTGCCAGCAGACTGAGGGGATTATTTATGCTGGAAAGGAGAAGGGAACCTCGAGGAGGGAGAGAGATGTGTGCTCGCTTTCCTGCATTTCTATATTTGTGAGAACCCAGGTCTATCTTGAGGATAGAGAGCTGAGCAAAATCTTCGAGAGTAAACATTTGTCCAGTTAATGAGCTAATTTACAGTTGAAGCTTCGGTTTATGGTTTAAGTTACGAGGATAAGGTAGAGGAGAAGAGAAGGCTAGTGTTGGGCATAGGAGGAGGGAAACACATTCACATCCACACAAACAAATACCCCTTTGAGACAGACGACATGACGTGGGCTGGACCAGCGTTGGCGATCGATCTGAATGAGTCAATGTGCATCATGCAACCTGGCTCCACGACCCGGTGCTCTTGGTTGTTTGGAAACTGCTCGGCTTTAGTGAGCAGGCGTTTATATCGAGGATGAGAGTTGAAACTTAGGTTATTGTGGTTTAAACATTTAAGAGACTATTCAATTGGTCCAAAAAAAAAAGGTTCTTTGTGTAATCAGCGTGGGAGATTTAAAACATACATCCCACTCGCCTCTGGTCTTACAACCTGATAGGCTTGGGGCTCCTGTAATGGGAATTCAGAAATACAGGGAGTGTAGAACCTTGAGTCGGCCACCATTGTGGTTACTGAGCACCAGTGCCAGTAATATCTTGTTGTGAGGTTAAGTGAAGGACAATTCTGTGGGGTCGCCTGGTGAGAAAGAAACAGCAAAATTCAAAATGTCCACGAGTGACCATAAAATGGTGCTTGCGGTTGAAATGCTGAGTTGGCTTGTTTGTACCAAAAGCAGTTTAATCCTGAAATCATATTTGTACAACTGTGAGCCAGCAGACTATGAGCATCCAAAGTGTTGAGCTGTTTTTGGGAAAGCTGATCGAATTTTGATGTGTGGTTTCAAATGTGGAGGCAGATGTTTGGTTAAAGGATTCAACTTGTTGAGCAACATAATAGAACGATCCTTTCCCTGAGAACTCCCTCAGGTAATGCAGTTGTGAGAATGGAGTGTTTGTGTATTACGTTGTTACGTGTGTGTGTGTGTGTGTGTGTGTGTGTGTGTGTGTGTGTGTGCGTGTGCGTGTGCGTGCGTGTTCTTGTATCTAAAGCCAGAATGGAAAAGGCTATGCACTGCTGGAGTGGCAGTGAGCATAGCAAGTACTCCAAATTAAGCTCGCTTTCTTCCTTTTGCATTTCTATCTCTCTCTCACACACACACACACACACACACACACACACACACACACACACACACACACACACACACACACAACTCATGGCCAGGATGCCTTACCAAAACAATGGCTGTCTCTGCCCGCTCAGTTCTTTGGCCTGGCAGCCTGCTCTTGGGGTGTTCTCAAACAACCCACCATTGCTGCAGCCAAACCACATCAAATAAGCACACACATACCGCACACAGAGACACACACACACACACACACACACACACACACACACACACACACACACACACACACACACACAAAGGGCTAAATGCTAATAATAATCACACGATTATAGACTCTTCATATTTGTGAAATGCACACTGGATCAACAGTTTGGGTACGAACACACTTTGCTGTTGAGAACATGTGTGCGCACATACACACTAGATGAACTGTACAAATAGTCACACACTCAGCCAGCGGCAGTCTCCTACGTCCCGCTGAGTTAACTCCCTCTCCCACCACCAATACCACTATTGTAAATACTCCTCAATATGTATTTACACTGGGATTTCAAAACCCTGTGAAAAAAAACGAGGTGAAAAGAAAAAAGGTTGGAAAAATGAAGGAATGTGTTTCACGTAGGTCAGACAGCGGGAACCCTCAATCCTCAATCCGTATTATCTTTCTGCCAGAATTTGCCTTGGATTGTCCCTCTGGGAATGAGATAGAGCAATGACTCCCCACCGTTCTCCTTGGAGCCCCCCTTCTTGAATCCATTCAAATGACCAAAAGGCCGTACGCAGTGCTGAATGGTAGATTGACTCTTAAACTGTGTGTCCTCTAAGATACTGGAGAAGGTAGTCGCAAACCAGTTGTGTGACTTTTTACACAACAATAGTTTATTTGAGAAGCTTCAGTCAGGATTTAGAAAGCATCATAGCACAGAGACAGCACTAGTGACAATTACTAATGATCTTCTAGTTGCATCAGATAGGGGACTTGTCTCTGTACTGGTCTTGTTAGACCTTAGTGCAGCGTTTGACACCATTGGCCATGACATCTTATTACAGAGACTAGACCAGTTGATTGGTATTAAAGGTACAGCACTAAGCTGGTTTAAGTCGTATTTATCAGATCGATCTCAGTTTGTATTTGTAAACGATGAGGCCTCAATTACCACTGCCGTTCGCCATGGAGTTCCACAAGGTTCTGTGGAACTTGGACCAATTTTATTCACCTAATATATGCTTCCTTTAGGCAGTATTATCAGAAAACACTCCATAAACTTTCACTGTTATGCCGATGATACTCAACTATATCTGTCGATCAAACCAGATGAAACCCACCAGGTCGCCAAACTTCAAGCGTGTCTTAAAGACATCAAAACCTGGATGACCTGCAACTTCCTGCTGCTGAACTCGGACAAGACTGAAGTTATTTTACTCGGCCCAGAACACCTCAGAAATCAAGTATGTGATGATATGGTTTCTCTGGATGGCATCGCTCTGGCATCTACCACCACCGTAAGGAATCTCTGAGTTATTTTTGACCATGTAACACCTGGTTGATTGTGTGTGGGTGTGTTTGTGTGTCTCCTGATTGTCATTCCCTTCACCTGCCCTCAGCCACTCATGGGTGTCCCCTGATTATCATTCCCTTCACCTGTATTTCCCCTCCCCTATATATACTCCCCCACCTTCCCTTGTCCCCTGTCGGTTTGTCTTTGTTCATGTGCTCCACGTCCTGTGCCGTCTTTTCCTAGTTTTGTTTTCGAGTTTTTTAAAGTGAAGAACGTTTTGGATTTTTCCCCTCCCTCAAACCTGCTTCTGGTCTCTTCCTTTGCACCTGAGTCTCCGCACCACACACCCGGGGCGTGACAGACCAGGACCTGTCCTTTGGCTCCCACGTGAAACAGATCTCAAGGACCGCCTTTTTTTTACCTACGGAACATCTCAAAGATCCGGCACATCCTGTCTCAAAGTGATGCAGAAACATTAATCCACGCATTTGTTACCTCAAGACTGGATTACTGTAACTCCGTATTATCAGGCTGCTCCGGTAAATCCATTGGATCTCTCCAATTGATCCAGAATGCTGCAGCTCGTGTACTAACAAGGACGCGGAAGAGAGATCACATTACTCCTGTACTAGCTGCTCTCCGCTGGCTTCCTGTAAGATCGAGAATCATATTTTAAAATCCTTACCTACAAAGCCTTAACTGGTGATGCACCATCATATCTTAAGGACCTTATAGTGCCATATTACCCCACTAGAGCATTACGCTCACTGAATGCAGGGTTACTTGTGGTTCCCAGAGTGTTAAAAAGTAGGCTGGGGGCTAGAGCTTTCAGTTATCGGGCTCCTCTTCTGTGGAATCAGCTTCCACTTTCAGTCCAGGGGCAGGCACGGTCACCTCATTTAAGAGTAGACTTAAAACTTTCCTCTTTGATAACGCTAATAGTTAGGGCTGTTTCAGGCTTATAGTTAGGGCTGGCTCAGGTTTTCCCTGGTCCAGCCCCTCGATATGCTGCTATAGGCCTAGACTGCTGGGGGACATCTTAGGATACACTGAGCTCCTTCTCTCCTTCTCTTCCTCTTTCGCTCCTCCTTTCCTCTTCACCTCTTCTTTCTCATATTTGTGATGTTGGGCTATATAAAATAAACTGAATTGAACTTGTTTGTCTCATTGTAGAAAGTGAATGTCTGCTCTGTATGTGTTGATCTTGTAAAAAATCCTTAATTTTTTCCTGCAGTTCCACAAAACTCATAAGCAACCTGTGGAAGTCCATTTCTGCAAGAAAAAGTCGAAATTATGAGATACTAAATGTGTATGCACTTACATAGTTTTGACTTTCTTATCTCACTTTGCATCTTGCATCTTATCTCATAATTTTGACTTTCTATCTCAATGATGACTTTCTATATTTTTTTTTACTGCGGAAATGGGCTTCCATTGGAGCCAGTGTACGTACATCTGTGTGTAACAGCAACATTTGATGCGCTTCGTCCTGACACAGCTGGTCAAACGGTGTCTTGTTAGAAGGGCGAGCGTTAATGAGGTTTACAGCTTTAACTACAGATGCCAGGGAGTTACAAAGGTCTTTCGAAAGTGTTTTACTGGCCGATGCTTGGCGATGCGGCTGCAGAGGCTTTTTCCTTCAATTGCATTCAGAATATAATGATCACGGCACAACTCATGCTGTTCTCTCTTCTCTTGTCCGAAGGGCATTTCTCCTTCAGCGCAATGCCTGATGATATATAAGGCTCAATTAGCAACCATTGGTTTTGCACTACACTTCACGATGCGTTGAGGGATACTTTAAGTCCACTATAAAGGCTTATAACAATTCTCACAACAGAACTACAAAACCGCAAACTCAATATATAGACCACTATGTAGTGAGTATGTACACTTGCGTGATGAAAAATGAAGATGTGCTGTGGACAGCAGCTCTGCAGTGCAATGTTTTTATAACTCAACCTGTGATCCTTGGCGTGCCCTTGAAGGGGGCACTTTCTCCTCTCTGCTTATTTGTGATGCAAAACGCATGCTCATCGGCATGTGTGCATCTTTGTTCGGGAGACAAGATGTCGCCCATCGGTCAACCTATTTGTTCTTCTTTTCTTCTCTCATCTAAGGTCCTTTGATCAGAGACATGAGACACTGTGTTTGTTCACCCCCATTCAGGACTTTGTGTACTGTATGCTGAATGAAATGCCTGATGTAGCCATGAATTAACTGCTGCTGGGCTTTGGCTCCTGTGTGACGTGTAACCACGGAAACAAGCAGCGACTGCTGGGAGGAAAGTCCTAGAACTGTGGGGGATCATGGAGGTAAAACATCAGCTGGGTCTTCAGATGAAAAGAGTGAAAGGAATTGAGTTTGTCTGATAGTTGTCTCATCTTATATGTTATCACGTGATCACCTACCGCTGAGTCACTTAAAATGTTGTATGTACTGTATACCTCTTTGGAAAAACTCTCAATAAAGGCAGAGAGGAAGCGATTGTTAATATGATAGAGGAAGAGATAATACAGATGGGGTATTAAAGATCACACACACACACACACACACACACACACACACACACACACACACCTCTTTCTGTTATGGAAGACATTATGTCACTTACTCCTCAGGGTTAATGACAATTTTGAGATGACAAACATGAATGTGTGTGCAAACTATATTTTTCATTTTTGCCCGCTGTATCTGTTCATTTATGCTTATTTAGCTATTTATGCAGGCATTAATAAATGTTGTGTTTCACGCTATACTGAACACTCTTCTCTTTCCCTCCCTCCATTTTTTCTGGGGAAGACTTCTGTTACATGACATCCCGCGCTAGCTATAGTCTTGTCTCCTGGCAACAGATGTTTCCCTTTCTGGCACACCGAGTGCTCACTGTGACAGTACACCTGGCACAGCATATATATATATATATATATATATATATATATATATATATATATATATATGTGTGTGTGTGTATATGTGTATATGTGTGTGTGTATATGTGTATATGTCCCACTGTCAGTGACTTGCTGTATAGACAAATAGGAGTTTAGCTTCAAATACACAACATACACTTAGACCACAGGAAGAAAGACAAAGGCCAACCATTGAGTTTCACTATTGGGCAAAATTACCAAAGCCAATAGTCACTAAGTGATTGAGAGTTTATATTCCCAGCAGTGGTTCATGTGTTCATACTGTGGTAATGGGCAAATCTAACAGGCGCATATTAGAAACAGAGTGGGTTCTCACCTATCTATAATAATGTATACAACTGGAGAAATAAAGGTCAAGCTTTTTCTTCAACAAAGCGTGTCAGAAAGCACAAAGGGTGTTGTATGCTGTATTTATTGTAAAACACCCTGAGGCAAATTTGTGATATTGTCCTATATACATGAAATTGACCTGACTTGAATAATCCTCTCTCATTTTGTTGATACCAGTTAATATCCAGGCTGACTGGTTCACAGTGTCGTCTCACAGGAATTAGGTCCTACAGTGTCAATCACAATGATTATGTCATCGTCAAGCTATCACGTAACAGACACACTCTCAGCTTCTGGAAAAACACAAGACAACTTAATTCCATATCAGAGAATCGCTCATGATTTCCCTTTTTGAATCATTGGAAGCAGGCATAAGAGCTGTGAGTGCTACGGTGAAAGTGCTGACAGGAAGTGGGGCACGCTAACATGCACTAAAAGCACGCCCGGCCGCCCAGCAATGTAAACAACTTAAGGAGAAGCTCTGATAACAACACACAGATGAGAGTGACTTCTCTGCTCAGGTAGAGGTTCTCCACTACATCTTTAAATAGCAATAGCTGCTTTAGTAATGTTCAGAATGTTAAATACAGCTCCATTCATATAAACTTCTATCACGGAGCATGGCAAAAAGTTGTACTTCAGACAGCAATGCGGTCGACTGTTTCCATGGCCGGTATTCTCTGCTGACCTCACCTAATGTCACGATCCGGCTCTCGTCCACTAAAATGGAATCCGGTTTTCCGTCTGCCTGATTCTATGTGAATGCAGCATTAGACACACGTAACTTACTTTTCAACCACACACACACTAGCACAGATGAATCAGGTCAAATTCTTGGGTTTGTGTTACCATGAAAAACTAGTTAAAATGAAGCTTTTATTCAACCACAATGACATATCTGCTAATGTGTTTTATTTTCACAACACCATGTGTCATATATAACTCAAACGTAGTATAAGAAAACGTACAATGAGGAAACAACAATAAGTTGTTCAACAAGACAGAAATACCTTCATGACCTTCAGAACTGTTAATGTTACATGTAGTTGTTGCTGTCACCATAGCAAGAGATGACAGTGGCAACAACCATTGTTGGGATTACATAAAGTCTGTGGGAGCCTTTAGTATTCAACCATCTCCAAGTATTTGGTCTTTTTTTCTGTTTTCTAGAGAGGAATGCAAGGATGGATGGAGGGGACTTACTTCTTGCGCTGATTCTCCTTTCGGTCGGCGGAGCCCAGACTCTGGAAATAAGAGAAGAAAAACAGACATTACAATCACCAGCTAAGACAGAACCATTGTGGTTCTCCGTCCTTAAGGGGGAACTTGTATCGTTGCAATTTGGATCATCTGCGCAAATGAACGATGTTCGGCTTCCCGTCATGTTACTCAGAGCTCCCTACTCATCTGTTTTGCGTCATCACTCCAAATGCAACGATGCAAAGCCCTTTAACTATTATCTTATAGAGCGCATGCTGCAAAACCATGGCTAGGTCAGAGGCAATTCACCTTGCATTTTGTTATATTCATGTTTGCTCAAGGCTGCTCTGAAAAATAGACGGAGATATTTGTTTTCCCACTAAATTGAGTTTAGTTTATTACGATGACCAACAGTAATGCACGTCTCAACCCTCCCACAAATCCACCAACACGAATCAAGTGATCAATGCAACCCTGTGAGAGCTAATAACATGGGTAATGACCTTGTCTCCAGTAAAACATAATGAACTCCCTGGGTACAATTACAAACACGTATCCAGTGGATTTATTTTATTCCTGTGCATTTATCAAAATGTGGTGTGCAAGCGCATGTGCAGGTATGTTTGAATGTGAGACGAGGCAAAAGACTACAGGAAGTTTAAAAAAAAGCCATCTCCCTGATGATGAAAACAACCGAGTTCAGAAACTCCAGATGCAGGAATAATACCTCCCGCCAGCTCTGCTCAACAGGGGCTGTTTGAATACATCCCTCCGGCAGAGCCAACTTATTAGGCACACATGCAAAGAACACCCACTGACACAAAAACACACACCTATATACAGACACACACACATATATCCCCCTGCTGTTCGCTTCTTCTGGAGGTGTATAGCCCTCAGTGGTGACACGTGCTGGGACAGGCGGTTGCGCACACACGAGACACTCAACACATGAGCGCGCACACACAACTGGCCTTGGGCTGGAGGCATTTTCTTGGAGTGAAATTCAGTTGCTATTTTGCATTTTCTCCTTTGGCAAAGGAGGTTAATTCATATTCCTGTTATGACCAAAATACAATACAATACAATGTGGTTTCAAGGCTCACAGTACCCTCCTCAAGAATATGTTTACGGACTCCAAAATCCCTAATTTGCCGAATGAAGATGGTCCCAGCATGCATTGGGCTAGTGGCAGAGCACACTGTAGACATGTTGCTCATCGTACAGAGAAGAACCCAGCACGGTCAAGTTTGAAACCAAAACCCTTTGTGAGGTGGTGGTAAAGGCACAGATGTATTCAGAGAACTGAATATCATGTTTCAAGATGGCGCCCCATTCATACTTGTCCACCCTTTTGTAATGGTTGTGTATGGAAAACATAGCATCACATAACCTACAATTCCAATGGTGGTAACTGTGTTACTGAGGGCTTGGGAGCAGGCAGCATGTTCTCACCATATCTCCTGCCACGTGGGGAAAGCAGTAGGTCTTGTGTCAGTTGAGACAGTAATGGACATCAGTGAGTGACTTTGGTGCGAGCTGCTTTTCTATGACTCTCCAATTAAGTGTTTGAGTGCAGTACAGTGAGCGGATCCTCAAAAAAGAAGAGAGGAAGCATGCCCTCCCTTTGAATCTAAAACTGAACTTCAGAGAAAACCGATGCTCTGAGTGTGAGTGTGTGAATGTGTGTGCACTTTTATGTGAACAGTGCAATGACATTTTGACCAGCAAGTGACTCATCTCTGACGTTCCTCTCTCTGTGTTTGTGCGTGCATGTGTGTGTGTGTGTCCGTGCAGGCTTTTATGTGTGCAATGCAGTGACATTTTGGCCAGCGATTGACATCTCTGTGCGTTTAAGTCTGCATATGAGTTTCATCCTCCTGGTGGGGACAGGATAGGCCATACAGAGGGACTGACCTTTCACCTCCCCGCTCCCCCACTGTGCCCTCAGGCAGTGCCACTCTGCCATGGGGATGAGGGCAGGTGGGTGTTCTTCATTTGAAATACAGGTCTGTGGGGGGGTGAAGGAGCACTATTTGAGAGCCACCTTTCAGGCTGAAGTAATGGAACATGACTAGAACATGAATAAGCCGGTTGTGACTCCTTTTTTTCGGCAGAAACTCTCTCCAAATTGTCCACTTTACAAGAATACCAATACTATGGGATTACAAGCAATTGCAGCATTGTAGTTGATTATTTCATAACAAATGGTCAAGCAATTACTCTGTTGCCCTTGTCATATAAAATGCACGCCTTCACAACTTGGAATCATATTCAGAATCGTGATGTATTCATGTGGATAAGTTACTGGTGGATAAGTAGGATTTAATAAGAAGAACCTTGAATCTTTGACCACTTATGACCAAACAAACAAATATAAAAAGCATTCTCCATGTGACAGTGTGTCATGCACAATATCCTCTGTCAAAACAGAAATATACAGTATGTGAAGTTATGGAATCAAGCTTCAATTGAAAGGCTGTGAATACAATCACACACATGTTTGCCCGTTTGAACACGAGCCTCCCACAAACTACCTTCCTGCAACCTCCATCCCCTCACACACAGTATGTCCATGTGTCCACAGAAAGCATCACGAACAATCATACAAAAATCTGAGCAAAATGTCAAATCAGGACGAACAGCTCATGTTGAATCGCAGCTCAAACACAAGCTTTCCTTCTCCGTGCATCTTTTACCAGTCGATACTCAGTCCTTAAATCCCTGAGCCAAAAAAACATGTTTCCATGCCAATGATAGCAGGAGACATCACACCTGACAACTATTAACAGCGTTGTCAATTATCCTAATGATAGTGAGATGTATAGGAGACAATTACCTGATTTACACATCACTTATCGTACAATTACTATATGTGATGTGTAAAGTCAGCTAATTAATTAGGTAATGTGCACATCAATTATAATATTTGGAAATTCTGTGCACACCAATTTAAGATCATGAAAAAAGACCATATGGAAGGGATTATATGGCTCTAATATTAATAAATACTTACAAATCAATGAATCAGTTCTAAAATGATTAATCAGATTACAGTTTTACCCACAGGCTTCACTTTACATCTTCATTAGTGTGCTTATGGATCAGGTGTGTGAATGAATACCTTAACAGGAGGTACAAACTTTACAGTTCCTCAGTCATGCCAAATACCTCAAATGCATAAGATATCTGAACATATGTCTCTTCAAATACTGACTAATGAGCAAGCAAAAAACACACACGTATTAATACAAAGAAAAAACACCATCAAATCTGCAGAATACCTTCACTTTGTGTCCATTCATTCCAGCACTCACACGGATACCTGTCGAGTCCAACCCAGTGAACCCAGTCGGAGAACGCTACTCCACTCTCCCTTGATTTCTTTTTCTTTCTTTCAAAAGAGAAACCCAAAGTCCTCACTCCGGTGTTCCAGTGGTGGCTCTAATTGCTGTTTACCTGTCCAACTTCCACTCTTTAGATCCGTGTTCCCTCCCTCCCTGTCAAATTCTCTCTATGTTCCGTTTTTTTTTTTTTCTGTCTAAAGCCGTTGGTCACACAAAGGTTTGTGAAGCTTACTCCGACGGAGGCTGCTACCGCCACTGACTTGTTGTACTTTAATTGTGGTTGCTAGGCGATAAGCTTCTCCAATTCTGCACACAGCAAGAAGGGGAGGACAGGAGAGGAGGGGGGAGAAAGTGAGAGAATAGGTGGCAGGGGGAGGCGGGGGGAGGCGGGGGGGCTGGAGGGGCTCATTATAGACACAGTAGCCTGAAGAGAATGATCGGCAGGGAAGAGGGGGACGGTTTACAGGAAGCCAGAAGTTGTACAGATGAGACACATGGGTGGATGGAGAAGAGGGGACCTCATGGAGCAGGTGCACTTCCTGGTTTTCACTCTGGGACCTCGAGCAGTCTGGAGCGCTTAAGCCAGAGCAATAGCGCACTTGGAGGATTTGTTGTAATAAAATGTACAAGCATTCAAAGAATTTCTGAACACACATTTATTAAAAACCCTGTCACTTTTCTGCCTTTCAAAAAAAATCTTTTGTTTGGGTTGGTATGCGCTTTGCAGTCATTCAAACAGGAGCGTTGAGACTATAGCCGTGTAGTCCAATTCTGTTAAGAATCTAGAGTCAGCAGTAAATAAACAATTAGCTAATTATCAATTTGAGCCCACATCCCTTCTGCTATTTGTTGTTTTTGATCTATACAGGTGTCCTAAGCTCAAAGTAGCCATTGTGTGTGTAAACACACTTACTAATGGCATTTCACACCACCGTTTCAGTTAAAGAAAGCTTTATATGGCATTCATATAAAACGAGCAGGAACAGAATGTGGTATTATGAGTGATACCTTTGATTAGCCGAGAACAGCAGCTAGTCATCAACATACAGTGAGTTGAAAAGGAAAATTGTTTTTAGAGCAAGATTCCAATACGTCGTAGTTTAATAAATATATAGTGATGATCTCCCAAAAACATAAACACGTTCTACTTCACCATCAAGCTACAAAGTGATACTGCGAGAGTGTGAGAGTTCAGTCACTTCAACATGTCAGTGATCAGACATAGTCATTGCAGATGGAAACGTAATTGTCTTTTCCCGTAATCAAAAAGATGATGCTGCATGGGTAACATGCATGGGTCAGAGTAGACAACCAGAGAGCCCCTATTACCATTAACACTGTGAACATGTGTGAGTGACTCACATGGGACGTATTGACCGGTAACCAGTCCTTAACATAAGAGACTCTGATAAGGCTTTGTAGTGTATAAATGGCATCAACTAAAGAAATGCAAGTCGCCATGTTTCTCTCAACTGGTTTGGGGTGAATAAACTTGGCAAAATGGCTACAGCGTCGTTTCATCAGAAGTTGGAGCTGTAGGCTATGCATGGCTCTTAGTAGGATCGTCCAACTCACATATATCTGCGATGAAAACAATTTGATTTGTTTCAATTGTACATGTTTTAATTGTTCTCACAGGTCAGTTAGTTATCTCCGCCAGTAGAATTAGGGCGAGTGAAAAACATGCCTAATACACTTACAGTCTAGAAAGGAGTAAGACAATCGTAGGTTGTAATTATTCAGTCGCACAATACAGCAGTGCTTGTTGCAGACACACCTGGCTGAGATCCGCAATCTACTAAGTGTGCCTTTCTAGTACTGTCTAGCCTTGTTTCACGCAGACAAGCATTTGCGCATGATAGAAATATATAGGAAGAAGAAGCCAGCAGAAACAGAGGATCAATCATGTGCGTTAGACGTTTGCTACGTCAGAATTCATTCGGCAAAGGCATTTCTATACACAATTTAGCATATCAACTCCTTTTCGACAAAAGCTAAATCTAAAACGTTTTTGCACAATTGAAGATGTTTTATTTAATTTTGCCCTTTCCATACAGCGTTTTTATATCGGTCTAAAAGGATGATTAGACACATGAAAACCAGCAAAATTGGAGAGCACTGAGTATGACCAGGAAGAAAATCATGCTTCCTGTTACAGAAATGGTCCGCCTGCTCAGACTTTAGCTCTGGAGGACGTCAATATAAATCAATTTAGTCATAGAATCTACATTGTGTTTAGTGTCTGGCGACCTTTACTTTGACTGTGGGTAACTGCTGTGGTTGACTTTCTGTGGGTATACATATGTGCATGTATGTGTGTTGTCATGGTGTCTAGTGACTCACTGTGTGTTTTCAGTGCCTGGCTGTGGGCACACACAAATCTCTGCCACCTCATTGTCCAGTGAGCGAGTACTGTGCAGCCTGAGCACAGAGTGGTATAGGAAACATTACTCATAGTTGGTGAAAATGTCAAACATGTCGGCATTGCTCTGAAAGGAGACACAGGAAACACTGTCACCCTTTCTTTTTTTATCCCCCCACCCCAATTCCTTCTTGTGTCCATCCATGCCTCCATCCACCCTTGCTTTGCGCAAAAAATAAAATCCACCCGCCATTTTCTCAACCTGAGACTAGAGGCGATGCGAGCACCCAGCATGCAACACTGAGGGGCCACAGCAGGTTGTCCCAACACCTGTCAGTCAGGAGAAGCTTTTCTAATTATAACTCACACACAATTACGCACACATCCCACTACATCCAAATTCACACACACTCACAGCACCCACTCTCATAAACGCACACAGCCACACACACGTTTAGCAGCATCCTTGAAGGGCTCTCAACGGGTTCCGGGTGGCCATTCTGTGCATCCTTCCTATAAAGGCTTCTGGGAGGAGATTGTGACAGCTGGCTGCAGGTTACAATCTATGCACTGCAAAGCCTCCGAAAGACAATTATGTACTAATACGGCCGCTACAAATACTAATTATAATAGGTGCAAGTTATTATATATAATCTAAAAACTGTTGTTAGATTTTAACTGTAAGTGATGAAAGTGAACATTCTGAAAAATACAGTCAATTTCTCGAAGAAACAAAAGTTCCAACTACTTGCTAAACAAACACATATGGCTGTTGATGTGGAGGAGGAGCAAAACAACAACAGCACTAAACAACATGCAAATCGGTCTCCAAGTATAAGTAAAAGAATATATACATTCATATAAAACACTTTGTATGCTCTCACAGAGCCACTTAGAAAACATTACAGCAGCTTTGAGATACAACTCGTCCACCACTGTGACCAACTAGCAACAATTGGCCAGTAAATTTGCCAAACAGTGAGTTTACATGACATTTACAGCCATCTGCTGTCCTTTTTGCTAGTATTTGCCTCAGTGCATTTTCACTGCTGAATCGATTGTCAGATTTGTTTGGACTGAGGGCAACATTCTGCGTGCTGTGGTAACAAAGCACAACTCAATTATAAACAACAGCTCAAAGCAGTCCACTGGGGGCCTCCTACGCATCTGGGCTGGCAGAGGGAAGAGGCAGGGTGAGAAGGTGAAAGAGAGGGAGAGATGTATAGAAAAGAAAACAATGGGAGAACGAAGGGAAGAATGGTACAAGGAAGCCAAATAAATGGAATATACTTTATGTACGGTAGTTCTTGGTGTAATTATAACCTGACTTTTAGTTATTCTAAAAGTCAACAACAATTTAGTGTTGGGCAAAAGCTTTGCACAAGTCATCACAAGGTGGTTTTAGGTTCACACAAAGTGTTCATGAAGATGTGTAGTTCATTTTTGAAATATGCTCCATAATTTTAGAATAATAATGAATAACAAAGAATGATGTGGAGGTACCGTATTGTACGATTAGAAGAGTGTGTTTTTCTTCCTATTTTTCTTGTGCTAATACATTTTCCACTGTGGTGGTATAGACAGAATTAATAGGGCTCTTAAAAACTCAGACACTTCTGAGGCAAAAGAAAAAAGAGGGAAGGAAAACAGATGACAAAGGAGAGCTGACAAACAGATACATGTCAAGAGGGAAACAAATGAACAGAAAGACTGGGAGGCGAGAGGGACAGCTAGCTCGGCACGTACACATTTACAGGTGAAAACTAAAGATGACTGGAGGGCAGTTTTAGCGGGCATCACAGATGCGTGTGGCAAGCTTCCTGATGTCCCTGACCAATCAAAACATGTCAACAGCGTTGGATGATGAGAGAGTGACAGGGCGGGTCTTCTCTCCCTGTCTCACGGTCTCCAGTTTTACAATGTCATTATGTGTACAGGATTCCCACTCCCAAGTCTTGTGGTCTGGGGACCAAAGGGACCAAAACATGGCTTATAAATCAACACAGCAGAGAGAGACTATGGATATTTACCCATAAATCACTGCGGCGGAGCCACCTACAATCAGACTAATAGGGCTGGAAGACGTGCTGTCATCCACGCCATGATGTCACCAAGCCTGAGCCTGTGGGTGTTGATGTTGGTGGTGGTTCTGTGTGTGTGTATGGGGGGATGCCTGCATATGTGGCTGTGGGTCTCTAGCTATGTGTGTGCGTGTGTGTGTGTGTGTGTGTGTGTGTGTGTGTGTGTGTGTGTGTGTGTGTGTGTGTGTGTGTGTAGGGGGTTGTCTGAGTATGTGGTGGTAGGTCTACGGCACTGCTTGTGTAAGTGTCTGTGGTGAGTGTGTGTGTGGTGTATATGGGAGGCGGGATGTCTGTTTATATGGGTTTGTGTGTATTAGGGTGGTCAGTATGTACTCATCATGTTTCTGCATTTATGTACATTACATTGGTCGATACACACACTGGTATTATATACCTCAGACTGGACTTAGCACATGCAATAAACACACATTGACACACAGACACATGCAGACACACACATTGGTCTTGTGGTTGGTGCTGGCTTACAATGGGTGTGGGATTCCATAGAGAAAATCTAAAAAGTCAAGCGGTTAGCACGGGTCTGCCACGTTTCCACACAATGGCGCTCATTGACCTAAATAACTGGGGACTTTGTGAAATGGGACACCCATTAACTTCTCCTCCACAGATAATTGCCCATTAGATCTTGGAAGAGCAGTGGATTGAGAAATAACTCAACTCCGACACTGACATTGTGAAAGGGGCCTGGCATCCGTTAAGATGGGTTGGCTTTTCGCACTATCATCAAGCCAAGCACTTTGATTATCAAGAAAACTATGGCTGTGTGCCTTTTGCTTAAGCTGTGCTTTGAACATGGAACAGATGATGACAACAAGGGGAAAGAAAGACAAAGAAGAAGAGAACTGAACAATTTAAAAATAAGAGAACGGAAACTAAAAATTGTTGTAGTAAAAGAAAGAAATTGGTGAAGGAATCAAAGAAAACTATTAAGTTCCTGTGAAGCACTTTGTTTCACACAGTTGAGATACATTTCTGAAATATCCATGTATTTATGATGACTAATAAATGCCCACAATGCATCCACTGCTGATGTCACTCATGGCTGTTGTCTGCCGCGCAGAATCTCGGTTAATTGACGTGACCGTGTCAGCACTTCCACTTACTTGTCTTCCGTCTCACTCGGTCCGCATGTGCCTATTTGAGTGGGTCACGACAGCATTAGGAGAAGACAAACGATCCAGAGTAACATGACTCATTCATAAAAATGAAATGCCTCCGGTCTCCATCCTTCAAGAGCGTACCACACACAATACTATAAACAATCACAGCAACACAGGGTGAGTCAATTTTTATGTAAGATATGACGACAAACAGATCAATTCTAGATCCGCAGGCGATGACACATTAGTGAGGAGGCTGACCTGGCCTGTCATATAAGCCGGTGAAGATTCTGCTGTGCGTCACACGATTCACATAGCTCATAAAGTTATGACATGGCCTGGTGCTCAGTGACGTACAGTACCTGTTCTTTCTGCTCTCACTCATGCGTCGGATATTGCACCATTACCAGTAACTTGCAAACACATGTTGTTTGTTGCTCAAAGATAGTCAGCCAGACTGTCATCATACGGACACAGATGAAAACATATCGTCACTCCAACTACACACGCCGTTAGCCTCGGCTCTTTTTACTTTCCCTCATTAGTTTTAAATTGGCCCGTCCAGACGTTACCGGGGCCGCTGCCTCTAATCATTGGAGAGAGCTCGGCTCAGCGCTGGCTTCGTCCCCTTTGATGTCCCCAGTCAGTACGCGAGCCAATGTCTCTCCTCCGTTTCATTTCTGCTAATGCAAACAGCCCGGCTCGCTTCGCAAAGCTTTTTTCAGACGCAATCGCACATCATCATCGATCAAAATACTTTAGTAAGTATTCAGATATCTGTTTGATTACTGGGCATTAAGTGCATTTATGGAAAGGACAGCGATGTACAGTACTATGTATATACAGACTGTTCAGCAAGAGAGAACCATCAGAGACAAGACTGTGGTACAGTGGTAGCTTTCACTAACATGCAGGTGTAATAGAACATTTGTGAAACCATAGCTTAAGATGCCTAAAGATACATTATGACAGAGATAGTCAAGCTGGGGTGCTTGAAGACGGTCTAATGTTTTATGGGTTGGCTGATCCAGAGGGAGCAAGGATTTACTGTATGATATGAAGAGTAATAAAAGAAAGCTCCCATCAGCTTTTCATTTCACAACGCCGGCCTCTCATTTGAGTTCATCAGTTGCAGGATTAGTTGCCTCCCAGCAGTCTTATTTTTAGGACTTCCTCTATGCAGTCATATTATTAAACTATCTGCACTGAGACTCAGTATCAGTATCAGTTCAGATATCTTCTGACAACAGACAACGTCACAGAAGGGAGGTGAAGAGGTCAAACAAAAGGATTTATCACCCTGGTTCACCTGAACCATAGTCCTGTTAGTACTACACTGTATTCGACAATTACTGCAACAGATGGACTCTTGATAACTACCAGATAACCGCTTATTTTTGGGACTCTCCAAGGTCTTTGTATGACAGCGAGTGATTCTTCAATGATGTCATGGTCACGGTCATGGATTCAGAAACTTTTAACAATTCCAAAAAGTGTATCGAAGTTTCCAACCTCTATTTCCAGCCAAGACATCCTGGGGATAAGACATTGGCCAGAATGGTGTCCTGAAGTGACAGAGGTCGGCAAGCTTAACTGAAGGCACAAGTGTGGGAGAGAGGTTCTCTGGAAACTTTGAAGTGCCCTCTAATCCGCATGACAAATGACCTTTTCCACTTTCCTTATGGACAGTTGCGCAACCTGTTTAATACAGCAGATTTATTTATTTCCTCACCCGCACACTCTGATAGGTTGGTACTTGTTGCCTTCTTATAGCATTTATTAAGTGTATTGATAATGAACAAGATAGATGGAAAGTTGGATGTTTTCATACAGATAGCAGCATTCTTGTATAGTGGTCTCATGTATATATTCATATTGTCCTGATTATGGGAGAAAAATATTTTATAATAAAGTTGCTATCCATTTATGATGTGGTAATAATCACAATTTAACTTAAAGTGAACCTTTATGTTGATATGGCACACTGATTGTCATTATATATCAAAATGTTTGCCGACCTGTGCTAGTCTACACAATGTCCTCATGAGTATATCTAAACCACCAGAGAATGTGAGTGTGTCCCCCATATTTAACAGCAGGAGTCTACCGACTAATAAGAAATGCTCAGAAGAAAAATAAATGAATGACATCATCTCTGCCTAACCTGTTATGGATTTCTGACCAGGAGCCTAAATATACAATGTTAGCAAGACTAGCATATCCTTGTGGTGGATAACTGGACTCGTGCCTCTATTCATTACATGTAAACGAGTGACTAATGGGAAATTACAGTCAACATGGTCTGAAAATAAACAACAATTAATTTCAATTTAGCTTCATATCATCACAACATTTACTTTATTTCTCAAATTCACAGAGAAAAAAAAAATATTATTTCTAAAGCAGCTTGATAATATTTGGCCTGTCTTTTCCAATCAGGTGTCGAGAAATATGGCGTTTCGGGGTAGGGTTAAAACAGCAGGTACATTCGCTGCGGTACTACTGGGTGGCTCAGTGTTATACCAAAGAGTGTGTGTTCTCTCCTGATCCTGGAGTGATTTATTTCATTTTAATACAGCATGTTTGCTTTGGAGCATTATATGTATTTAGTCATGAGACATTAATAGAGTAGAAAACATGTTGAAAAATGAGCTTGCTGACGTGTGTGTTCGAGTACTGTATGTTCTTGAGTGTGTGTGTGTGTCTGTGTGTACTGCATGAGTCTTAAGGCCCATGCTGTCACTCAGCCCAGCTCACAGGGTGGTCCAAACACTGAGCCCTCTCTACTCAGTCACACACACACACATACACGTACGCGCACGCAGACACACACACACACACACACACACACACACACACACACACACACACACACACACACACATGCACACAAACAAACAAACACTCACTGGTGTACATGTAATGACATACATAACAAAGTGTACATAAATATATGGCCATATATATGACCATAATGAAGCAATCAAATAACCTCAGCGCTTCCCCTCTTCCTGTCCCAAACCGTACACCTAAATATGCTGCCGCAGATTCCCATCGCACAGCAACACAAACGGAGAGGAACGGCGCTACACAGCAACCCTTTCATGCTTCACATTCGGTGCAGCAAAAGGTTTCACTGGAAGGAGTTTGACAGTATGGTGTATTACCCAGTAAGTGACAGTGTCATCTATTTTTTATTTATTTATTGGTGCGCCGGCATATTAGCAGCACTGACGTTGAGGTAAAAGAGGGTTTTTGTTCCTGATAAAGCTTCTTAATATTACATGGTTCTTGTCAATGGAAGAAATCTGTCTCAACTTTCCAAAAGCCACTTAACACTTACGCTTAAGGCTGTTTTTGTTTTTCAGTAAATTGGACGAGAGGGACATTGACTTTGGCCTGCTCATGCTAACCTGGGCAAGCAATGAAGCTAGTCCCGGAGGCCAGATATTTAATATTTAATTATTCATACATTTTATTGATGTTAAAATGTCACATTATGTTAATATCGATGAGAGCAACTCTTGTGTAAATATCATATCACCATGTCAGCTGAAAATTTAAATACTGACCTCACTTAGCCCTAACACCTACCACGACAAAGACACATGGCGTTGAGAATGAAACGGGGGAAAGAAAAGAGATGTCTATTTGAGCATGTGTGTCTAATTGAAGCAAAGGAACACAGAACGCAAGTTTCTCCTAAGGAATGTGACACAAAGGTTGACGGTGTGATGTTTCTATGTCTAGAATTAAACCAGAAACGTAGATGTTTAATCAGAGTCGTTGTTCGCAACAAAGAGATGGTTTAAAATAAGTTCAAACAAAAGTAAATTATGCTCATCCCATGAGACTTTATTTTCCATATCTGTTCCGACAAAAGACAACAAGCCGCAACGTGAGCTCACAAGTGATTCATTTGGGCTATTAGCGCTGATGTGTCTGGATTAGCTCCACTTTCGTCTTCCGGGTGAGGGGGAAATGAGCCGTTAATATTTGCGCTACGCTACAGTTCTCCCGCAGCAGGAAGGACGACGCTCCCGCCCCCTTTCCCACTATTAGACGTTCACTGAACAAATACTGGAAATGAGTGCCCCCGAAATGGTAATAAGCCATAATTACCTGAAATCAGAATACATTAGTCGTAAGAGGGTCGCGTTGCTTTTGTGTGAAATCATGGTAGAGCTTGAGGACTAAAATATGATGGTAAGAAAGAATGTGTGACCCTCTGGTAGCCACATCAGGTTTGATTTTAGATTAGCTCATGATGTCATGCAATGCACAACACAGTCACATGTATACGCGTATGTTCATGCTGTTTAATTAGATTCTCATGAAAACAGTTGGGCTCCTGTCACATATGAGAAAGTGGTGTCGACCTCAGCCAAGCCGATACAACTGCAGTTTCTTGGAAAGCCTATATGCACATCAACTTTAAAAATCCACAGACACAACTGATCGATGGGGATTGCGATCCATTACAATTCTCACGTAAGCCTCTCGACGACAGCTTCTTTATTTATTTGCCATTTTATTCATTTGAGTTTTTCTGAACGCTCTGCTGAGTGTGATCCCCTCACGATCATGTCTGAAGGTTGGCAGGCCTTCCTTCTGTCGCTCTTTTCTACCTCTTTTATGTTCTCCTTTCTTTCTCTCTGACTCTCCAGAGTTGGAGGCGCCATTGTGTGCTTGCGGCTTGTTTACGAGGAACACTGATTCGCCCAGTGAGGTTTGGCTTGCTCCTACGGGGATGGGGGAGAAATATGAATGAATTTACAACACTCAAACCCTCCGCTTCGACCCTCTATTCCCAAATTCTCCCATCATCTTTCTTCCTCTCTCCATGCTACTCAGCCACCTCAAGGCACACTTTTCCACTAGTGTGTATGTGTGTGCGTCAGTGAGAGTGTATTTGTGTTAAGCCAGAGGGGCGGCCAACACTGGCCAGAGGCTCATTTTTGTGGCCAGGCCAGCGTATCCCGACGGCTTGCAGGCGTCTCGGGGGCCAGCTCCTCCTTCCAGCTCCATTCTTTCACCCAAGAGCCTCTCCAGAGAGTCTTTGCCACCAGCTATTGCTTCGTCATTTCTAGATCAACGCAGGACAAAATACAGTGCTTGGTTTTGAGCATTTATTAAAAATGACAGGCTGTGTTTGTGGGACCTGTCTGGGAGCGGAGGCTGATGAGGAGGCGGGGAAACAGACATGTATCCAAAACTGGAAAGAACATTGAGAGTGGGTTTCATGGCTGGGTTGGCGATGGGAAGTCCTGGACTAACTTGTAATGGTATCGCTCCAAAAATGTCAAGGTTTAAAAACGTCTGCCTGCCTGGCCACCGATGGCCATGTTCTCTCCTTTGCAAAGCCTGTGGTTGCCATAGAGACCCGCAATATTGCATATTCTGGTCCTCTAATGTATTATTAAAACAGTAAACAAGCTGTAACTCTCAAACTCAAACATGCCGAACCAAGGACAGAAATCTATATTTATCAATAGGGAAGATATTTAACTATGAGGCACACGGCACAATGTTTGACCTACAGAAATGATAGCAGGTATTAATTCATCATATCATTAGGAATGACAGGCAGGATTTGGATCTTTTTGTGTGGTTAATGAGCTCTTGAATTAAAGAGTCGTTTGGAGTCTCTTTCAGGCATGAAGAGCTGAGCTCCAGCTTCTGGCTCACCTCAATAGTTCACGTGGCGAACAAATAAAGCAGCACATGCCTTTCAGAAAGTTCACGAGTTCAGGACATCGGTGAAGGGTGGGAGGGGGGTTCATTTCTCGCTGATACAAGAGGAAAAAGTTGGGGGTTGATGAGTGAAAGCAAGACGGAGGAAGAGACAACAGCATCCTCTGCCTCTCACCTAATCTTTCCCACGGTATTTGGTTTGTTTACAAGCAGGAGTCAGTGACAGGTTCACTCCTTGTATCCTGGCTCCAATCAGCACCAGGTAGGAGGCCGCCAGGCTGGACTTTGAGGCCTCAAAGCCCCACACAGGGCCAGCATGACCAACAGGCTGGGATTTCCATGTCATAACATACCCCTCCCCAACCCCCGCCTGACGCCAAGGCTTCCTCTTTGCTGTCTCATACTCCAGCCCCCCTTCCGTTCCGTCTTCATCCCTCCAGGGGGCTACAGTAGCCGTGAAACAGCGTGACCCACACTTGGGGTCCTCCGTCTCTCCCCCTCTTCCCTTCGTCTAATCGTTTCTCCAGTTTGTGCTGTTTTGGCGACGGTGTCCGGATGCCGATACCCAAGACAGCAAACCTGACCCCTGCTGACTCCACAGTGCCTCATACTCCCCAGAAACAACCCCCAACCAGCAGTTAGACTCAAATTGCCTCAACCCTCTCCCTCCCAACCGCGGTGTCCCCCCCATTCCCTTCACAACCCTTTTTTGCCACCTGCAGGCCTCTAATTTACAGTGTTTGTGCGTACTGAGATATCCGTGAAGGGCTGGCTATTCTGGGCATGTGGAACATGGCATCAATGCCGGATCGCATCCATGCCATTTCCCCTTACTGCACCCCACTCCCATACCACACTCACCATCCCTTGCAGAAGCATTTGTGCAGGCTGGCTCAGGTGTCTTGCCCAGTTGCAGTCACAGAGTCTGGAGAACATTTTGCTTTGTCACAAAAGGCTAGAGAAGTTATACTCTGCGCTTTAGGAGGACTGGCGGTCACCCGGGGCGGCCATTGATATGTTTCAGAGAAACAAGAATGCATCTCATAGCAAAGTCATTTCCATAAACTGCATCAAACTTTTGGACATGCCCCTTCTTCATCTCAAAACAGAAACTGTTGTTAAGTGTTTTAATACAAAGTTCTTGCCGTGATTACAAGCTCATGAGATTACATGAGTGACTCTGACCGTGTCTTCCAACTCTTCAAAAAACAGGCTTCAAAAAACAGAGAGAGTAACAGAAAAGAGGAGAAAGAGTTAGAGAGAGTAACTGGCCTTAGAGGTTCTGTGTTCCTCATAACATGCCTTTCCATCCCAGGCATTTGAAAGAAGAAATACCACAGTCTCTGCAGCACTACAGCTCTTGTAAATAATCCGAGTCTGGGCGCCACCTCAGAATCCCCAGCCTGGTCCCCGGCCTGGTGGGTGCCATGTCAGTTCAGGAGGAGGGGTTTAAGGTGGGGGTTCTTGAGAGAGGAAAGAGTGAGGGAGAAGAGGGGAGGAGGGGAAAGGGTTCTTGCATCATCACTGGAGTAGTACTTTCTGCATACTGCCTGTGTGAGTGGAGTGCATTTAATATACTGTGCATTGCCTTTGTCTTTCCCAAGCAGCACTGTTTGACTGTGAGACCTGAAAATAGCTTTAATAGCTGTTTTTATCATTATTTGGATAATATGGGATGCAAACTCTTGTCCTGTGATAGACACAGTGGATGTGGCACACACACACACACACACGCACGCACACACACACACACACACACACACACACACACACACACACACACACATACACACATAGAATAGACATAAGTAACTACACGCACCCATTGAATGCAGCTTCTGGAATGAGGCTGCAATGACAACTGTGCATAAGTGCATTCCACAAGGCTTGCAGCAGCAATCAGAAAGGCCAGACAGATACAGTACATAATACAGGGGGGGTAAATTAGCTCCAGGCTACAAAGGCAGGGGAGCTAAACTTGACCTGCCCTTTGGCCCCAACATGAACACAGCTGCTAGGCATCCCGATTCCCACTCATTGAGCAAGAGGGCAAAACATTGTGTTACTATGGGATACATCCCCAACAAATTCATACAAATGCGCACATGTAACCTGTATTTGCAAATTATTCTACTCTCTCCTTATGGCAACACTGCAAATATGTCCGCTCTGACAGCTTTAAAATCTCGACAGTGATGACGGCAAATATGTGCATTTCAGCATGGAAAGGAAAGCAAAAAGAGGCGGATACATTTTTTAAATAGCCTGGCAGCAAAAATATGACAGAAATATACTTCCAGCCTATACAACATCAAGGCAAGTTGAGCAGGCTGGGTGTGTCTCCTGAGATGTATTTACAGTAGCACCTAATTAGTTCCACCAAATTGATTTACTGTATGTTTTCAGGAAGTGACTAGCCAAGAGACATAATAAGAAAGAATCAGGCTTATGAGATATTGTAAAAGAAAGCTGCAGTCCATTATCTCTTTAGTATGTTGCTGGGTTTAATACTTGGAATTAAATACAAACTACTTAAGTTCTTTGTCAAGCGAGCAAATGTAATTTGTATTTGGATTGCAGGGGGATAACTCTGGGACTTGTTTGGAAAATGAGAAAGGAAACGACACAAAAACAGGCAGAACATTTCCCGCTGGAAATGTAATGGCTGAATTGTTCCAGGCAGCTGACACCAGCACCTCGGGCCCTTAACATCCAGGTCTCCTGCTTGGCCCATGGGCAGGGTGGCAGGTGAAAGCCCCAGATGGTTGGCACTGCCACTGTCCCCTACACTGCATCCAGCTTCTCAAATTCAATATTGGGCAAGAGGTAGACACAACAACAATTATCCATTCATACCGGCATGATGCTGGCACTTCTTTGGCAGCAAAGACAAGAATGGAAAGAGAGAACTGAACAGAGTTACCGAGGATAAGTAGGTTGATTTGATTAATGCAATCACCGTACATCGCGCTTTTTTACATAGCCAGGAAATCCTGTTAATTGTGTTGAGCAGTCAAATGAAGTCATAAAATATTAGTCCCTGACCAATATTGAACAGCACGCTTTCAACATTATCGAGCGACACAGATATACACTGTGAATATATGTTGTCCTCCGAACAAACAAAATGGAGTCTTGCCTTTCAACAAACCCAAGACATGCTAAGAATATAAGTGTTAGACAAATGGACTGCTAGTCATGAAAGAAATTGTTGCAGAGTGAAAATAAAAAAAATCTGACACTGAATATTTATGTGATTGCATTATTTCATTGTTTGCTTTTTATTTGAGTGGCATTGCAAAGCAACAATCAGTAGCTGTGGCAAACTGTGGCTGGTCACAGCTGTTTGTCAGCCTCTAGTGGTTACCTGTAGAACTATCAACTCTCTACAGCAGGAACAACTGTCGCAGCAATACCCTTTCTACTACTGGAGCTGCTACACTACTACTAACACAATAATAACACACAGTGTTAAATTCATTTACGTAAGTGCATCATTCTGATTACATGGCCAGAGGAGCACCGGTAACACCCGGTGTCCCGGCCCCTGATGGCAGAGACACTGAACCTCTGTGGTTTAGTGACATTCTTTCTTGACGGCTACTTCTATAAGTGAAAATGTGTTATCGATTAACACAATGCTCACTGTGGTACAGGAAATTCGAGTCATGCGTGATGCACAATGAAAGGCTGAAATGGTGAGACGCTATTGCCTTTCACATTGTTTCATACATCAACTTCCATTCATCAAGCCATTCATCTTTCACACTCATCCCTCCTTCTGTTTCATACTTCTGTGTCACCGTCCCCAGTGGGTTTGTGTCTCGAAGTTCCATCTGTCAGCACCATCCAGGGGGGTGACAGAGCGGATGAGGCCCAGGGGAGAGACATCAAACGTGGGATGCTGGCCTTGGCCCTCCTCCCCCCCCCGCCACCTACGCACCATCCCATCTCTATTTGAGTTGCTGGCCCCTCCATCTGTCTGTGCATGGTTTGGAGCTAGCTGTCGTAGGAGGGAAAGAAAGACCCTCCACCAATGACAAATGACAATCTCAGAATAAACACACATGTTAGGGAGGGGAGGAGAAAAAGAGCTGAATCACTCTTTCATCATTCATCAGCCTCTGCCCCTCATTCTCTTCTGATCCCTGTCACTTATTTTCTTTCTTTTCACTCCTTCTCCTATACTTTTGTAAAGATTTAAGGCAATTTATCCTCAAAAGTGTAAGACAATTTATTGGAGTTATCTCTCAATCACTATAGTCCCAGTTCACTTTTTAACTTTAATCACAAATTCATAACATCGTTAAATGCTTGAACTCAAACAGCTGAGACAAAAAAATGTTGCTCTCGGCTCTCCTGAGCTGCAAGTTAAACTACGACATGCATGGACGTTAATGCTGGAGACATGGATACCACCAGCAGTGCAAATTGTGAGTGCATACCAAAAGCACGCCGACTCATTCCCTACTCTAGCTCTCAGCACCGGCTAAAACCTGCAGCCAACATGCCGAGCCCCCCTGATCCCAGTGCCGGCTCAACCAAACACATACATGACAGATGCCTCCTCTGCTGCAGCGCAGGCATTCAGAGCATCTCCTCCGCCACCAAAGGCATATTCCTTTTATAACCAGCAGGGATTAGGGCCCATTGGAGGAAGCTAGCATGTGCGCTGGCCTTAGGCGGCTTGCAGATAAAAAAGCATCTCAAATTGAATCAATAACCACCAGCCGCCAACTAATCCTGGCTAGCCCCCCTACACACCACTACAGCAGTCCACCCACAAACCCCTGCCAATGCCCTAGTCCAGCCCCACCCCGACCCAAGCTCCAGACCCCTTCATCTTTTTATAACTGCACCCCAGGGCCATGCAGGGGTGCTCCAGGTGAGGGCTTTCAGGCAGGGTAGGGTGAGCAGTATATTCAGAGCGAAAGGGGATGAAGGGGTACACTCGTTCGCCCAGGTAATCCATCAGCAGACAGGCCAGCTTTGGACTGCACGGCGACTGGCAGCCGGAGAAAAGTGGACAGCTGATGTGGGTCGAGCCCAGCCACAGCACGCCAGACAGGATAAAGAGATATAAGCCCCCCCCCCCATGCCCAGAGCTCCCCCTCATCCCCCAACCATAGACCCATGTCATCCCAAAGCTCTTTCATCTTCAAACCCAGCGGGTGCTAAAGCAAACTTTCCACTTTGGCTCTCTAGGGGCTGGGCATTGTGGAATTGCAGAGAGACCTGCACTCTTTGCTCGGTGCCTCAAAGAAGGGTGGCCACACCCCTTGGCGGATTGGTGGACTCAGAGACCAGTGACAGCTTAGCAGCATCAAAAGGAGGCTGGGAGATCCATCCTATATGATGATTGTATAAAACTCACCGGGATAAAACACCCAGCTAAAATAATAATAGTGTTATGGTAGAGTTTGGATTTTACTATTGACAAGCTCACGAAAAGCAGGCTGAGTTTTAGAAATAGGTATGACAAAGAACTGCCTGCCGCCTGTCCCTCTTGTGGCTCTCTGGTGTGTGTTAAATACAGAATATGTACAAAAATATTGCAATTATGAATGTGTCTTTACAGTGAAATCAAGCTGTCAACAGTCTCACAGACTCCAAGTCCACAACGTCCCGCAGATCACACAAATTCCACACAGCCCTCTACTGGCTCACCTCGAAATGAATATAATTTTCGATCTTTAAATTCTGGGTTGGGACAGAAAATGCAAGCTGAGATGAGGATCAAGCCGTGGAGTGGTGGGATTTCCAAGCTGTCAGGAAAACTGAGCAAATCCTATCCTCAGGCCACAGGCTCCACACAGGAATGTGGGGCGTCCACTTTAATTGTGCTTTTCTCCCGATCCCCATCTTGCAAAATCAAATTTCCCTTTTCCCACTTGTGGATTCCCTGAAGAACTTGGTGTAACATCTTTAAATGCCACATATAAAAGTCACAGTGAGTAAAAGAAGGGGCTTCGATGGTTCGATAACTGAAAGCTTCAAAGTCAAACGGACTATAAGAGACAGCCGGACAGTAAATTAGGGAGACACTTCAAAGCCAGCTATGGAGACAGCCGTGCACAGATAGACAAATAGCAGAGCAAGACAGGCGGTCAAACTCAAAGAAAAGGAGCACGGAGCAAATCAAGACGCCGCACACAACATGCAAACATCGCCATGCAAGGACAAAACAGAGCAACGATACCCTGTCTAAACAAACTATCAAAGTAGACAAATTGTGAGCAACGGTCACACACACAGCTGTTGTTAGCAGCCAGCCAGGCAGGCTGACAGAAAGGCAGACAGACAAATAGAGTGAGAGATCCCCGTGTGAAAGACAAAGGAGGGTACAGTAGTGGGTAGCAGCAGCCAAGGGAGACTTCATTAGTGAGGTCAGTGCCCCAGGGTACTTAGTGTAACACTGGAGGCCTATGCAGCCGCCCCCCCGGCCCTATGCCGAGGTGGATATTGCATCTTTGCGATAACATCTCCCTACATAGGAGGGGGCCCCAGCATCACAGCATAAAGACCCCTGTTTTCGGCAAGTTTGAAATAAGGCTTTGTTCCCCCAAGGCCTCGGTCGTCCCCCCCCGAGGCCCCCCCACACACCTCCTCCTCCGACTCTTTCCTCTTGGGTGGGCCAGAGACTTTCCAAAAAACTGAGCAACTTGTGTCTGGGGATAGACCCCCCCTTCTGCCTTCTGCGCATACACACACACACACACACACACACACACACACACCCACACACACACGCAAAAACACACTAGCACATGCACATATACAGGCACGTGCACACTGACACACACACGCATTGACACGCATATCTCCCACCGCCCTCAACCCCTGATCCCGACAGTGGCGTCCGCTGGCTTTTGGCCATGCCTGTGTGGAGCGGTTGGTAAGAGAGGTGGAGATCCAGGGCTGCTGGGGGAACAGCTCCAGGGGGGGCTTTGGTGGGCTCATCTCACCCAAGGGAGAGTGGGGGGCTCACAGAGAGAGGGGTGTGTGTGTGTGTGTGTGTGTGTGTGTGTGTGTGTGTGAAGTGTGTGTGTGTGTGTGTGTGTGTGAAGTGTGTGTGTGCCTGTGTGTGCGAAGGCCTGAGGGGGCCTAGTCCTGGTCAAAGGTGCCTGGCTGCCTGGGCACTCCAGGGAGCTCCAGAGACAGGCAACCTTTACATGGAGCCTCCATCGGCACAGACGTGCCACAGTCAGTTACATACAGTCTACTGTAAAAGCCCTCACCACTCATCAATAGCCACACTCACACGCACAGACAATAATAGTAACATTCATGAATCAGCACATTCATTTTCTTTTTTTTTTCTTTTACCAACAAACATGCATCATGCTAACTCACAAAGCATCAACAACATAGCTGTCACTATGAAAGTAAGAAAAAAAAGCTGTATGCTAATTTCCTTGTCCATTCCTGACATGTGAGGGGCTTGTCAAGGTCTTACAGTAGGATGGACAGTATAAATATCCCTGTTGTGATGCTGAGATGGGTTGCCAGGTAGGAAAGACATGCATGCCCCCATTTATACCCACATCAGCTGGTGGATTTATAGGACCCTTAAAACGGATCAATCATTTTCCACTCCCAGGTCTCTACACCTCTCATCCCCTCTCTCTACACTCAGAGGGTATATGCAGAAGTGTGTGTGTGTGTGTGTGTGTGTGTGTGTGTGTGTGTGTGTGTGTGTGTGTGTGTGTGTGCATGTGTGTGTTGTGCGGACATTGTGTCTGAGTGCACCTGTGTGCCTACCTTTAATGTGTCTTTGTGTGTGCACATACATGTAGAGTTGATGGCATATGTGTGTATGCACACGGCTGTGTGTGCTTAGCGGCTCAGTCGACTACCAGCACTGAGTGCTTTTCATGTTCATTATCACTTGTTTTATAGTGGAATATTTAAGTCTGGAGGCCTTGGCACGGCTGCGGCTATAGTTAGAGAACAAAGGAGAGTGCTGGGGGTGTCAGGAGGGTGTGGCATGCCGGAGCGCAGCGCAGAGCTTCTCGGTAAGTGTTGCGCCCCACACTTCATGGAAAGCCAGGGGGCCAGCCGTGCAGGCAGACGGAGCTAAATTCAACTCATTCCTGTATTAATGGGAGCTTATGTGCCATTCCACCTCACTGAAGAGGGCATTAGCCAGAGCCAGACAGCCAGGATACACCTCAAAATATCCTCTCTCTGGCCTTCCCTGTCTCTCTTGCATTATGTTTTTTTCTTCTTACATGTGGGTTTGGCAGTAAGACTGGTAAGGCTACGGCTATGTCTGTGTGGGGAGGCTATCAGAGAGATTGCTCTGTCTAAAACTCTTTCTTTCCAATGTATGTGAAGCCTTAAATAAACCAAATAAGACATGTGCCTGCTCGGTATGTAAGTGGTTTGGCGTAAACATTAATTCCACTCAATACATTATATTCCATGCTACACCAGAGGGAGAGTTTGATTACGGTTAAGAGGGTTAATCTATAATGCTACAAGCCCTGCTCTTCTGTTTTTGACACAACACAAACATAAGGTCCGTTTGGCAAAGGGTGAGCTCAGCTTTCTGTAATTCGGCAGGAAAACACATTTAAAAAAAACAAAACTAAATTGACATTTTGCTGGCATTGAACCCAGGGAACAGCTATAGCTGACACACTGATTCATGTAAGTGTCACTTTCACTTGGCAGTGAACAATAATTAGCATTTTCTAATCCAAAGTGAATTTACAACAACATAAACAGCAACAATGACAAACTGGTTTAAACTTAGAGGAACAACATACTGGCCTGTCTTGTCCAATGACAGATTTACCAACTGAGAGGACACTGTCATTTTTACAGTTGAGGGGACATTATTCTTCCAATGGATGTAACTTTTGTAAGTTGCAGACGAGGACAATAAAATATTGGTCAAATGTAAAACAACAGGAAGCTTTAACGGCAGCAGGGGAATAGTATTTATAGTATAAAACGTGAAAACCATACTTTTCAGTGGTGATAGTACATTTTAAAGTGATTATAAAAATATATAGTAGACCAATACATACAAAAGTATAATCACAACTTTGTTATTGGAAGCAAATTACATTATCCCAATGTACTGTCAGATTGTTCAACGCAGTCTACAACTTTCTCCACTTTTCTGAAGTGTATGGTTCTGCTTTGAATTATTATAATTTAATTTGGTTTGTTTTGTTGGCTGGTACACGTTCTGTCTGCGTGTGTTAAAAGAGATGCAAATATGCACATGGAAAGACATCCATTGTTTCACAGGGAATTGTGTGTGCTGTGCGAAGGAACGAGCTGAGCAGTTATTAGCTGGCAGGGATAATTGGACTCTATGTAGGTGGCATGACCCAGCTGTCTGCAGCAGGAAGGCCCAGAGCTGAACGTGACCTCAACCGCTGACCTTACAAATGCAATACAGTGACCTTTGACCCCCTCCCCCCACATTAAAGAGACGGTGTTGTCTTTCTGCAGTCAGCCAGCAAATTAGAGCACAAGAGGCCAAATAATCTTCACCTATTCTTTTTGTTCAAATCGGTGTTGCATCCTGTTGTATTGTCATTAAACTGCGACAAGAAATATCAGGGGGGCTGCTTTTGACTTGTGGCCGGGAGCTATGAGGTGCATTTAACTGCCTCTCTGACCCATTCCTTTATGAAGGGATTTCTCATATTTTCTTTGTCCTGGGTACATTAAAATGCCCATACTAACCATAACAGCCTTTTCAATCGTATGGATAAGGTATGAAAAATCCATGGTGATGATTTTCAATGAACAAAATTGACAAACAGCATTCCACCGTGTGCATGAATAAGACCTATAACAGAACTGAACTGTAACAAGGACTACTACTACAGTTACTACAGATGAGTATGATCATGAATCTCTACCACATACATCACTAACAACAGACAAACTCTTCAGACTTCTGCGTGGCCTTACATGTCGTTTATCAAGCTGCTGCTTGCTGTTCCGGAAGCTTATTAAGCCCAATATTATATTTAATAAAGATTGAATCATTTTATTTAGTAAAAAACTAACCATGGCAGGTTTTTTGTGACCAAACTGAATGTGAACAGAAAAAGTGTGACTCCATTGGAAAGTCATGGACACACACACACACACACACACACACACACACACACACACACACACACACACACACACACACACACACACACACACACACACACAGACACAGAAGGATAACCTTACAAAGTACATGAGTACCTTGAATTTATGATACAATCTTTCAGGAGATCCCCCAATGTGCCTCTTGTCTCCCTCTGTGCATCAGTCACTAAAGAGAGCAGGAGGCCTCTCTTGGGGGACATTAGAGGAGAGATATCTGTCAAGAAGGACGCAGCGCTCCCTAAGGCTGCCACTGAGCGACAAGCGTGTCCCCTTGCCGGCTCTCCTGTATCACAATACTGCTGTTGAGTGACTGGAAAGCCCTAATGGATGCAGGTATCTGCTGTTAGTCTGATCTTCTATAAAAGCCCTTGGCAAAAGAAGAAAAAAAGATAAGGGGACAAGTCAAGGGGAGGGCGAGAATGTGTGTGTGTTTGAATATGTGTATATGTAGGAACTCCTTTGATGGGGAAGTGCGTCTGACTCGGTAGCTCATGCATTGGTGTGAAGAAAATATAATGAGGACATGTATGGGTGCACCTTTAGAGAAAAGAGAAAGTGTGCACGCGCATAAGTATATACAGGTGTGTGTGTTGCTAAGTGAGTGTCCAGCGTACACATGTATGTGTGTGTGTTAGGTCATTAGTGCAGCTTTAAAGGCTTAGCATCCCTGCTGAAATCTGCAATAAACCAGAGGAATTCAACAACTCACAAAGTCATCGGGGGAAAAGAGTTTGCCAGCTAATCCATCAACTACATGAGTGTTTCTCAACCTTTTCAGCATGCAGCCCAAAAAACACCCCTCTTGTTTCAGGCAATAACACACAGAGAGGTGCACTTTAACACCAAAGGATGGATTTGATTTCCTTTCCCAGGATATTGTAACTGACTACTTAGTGGAAGTGGAGAAAAAAAACAGCATAACCTTTTGAAGCAGCGTCTCTGATCATATTCATGATCGTCTTTTCTACAGAAACACAAATTGACATCATTGTCGACTCAAGTCTTTCTCCTAAATCTTCTAAGAGAACTGTAGAGAAAGCACACTGCTTCCCCTTATCGAAAATGTTTGACAACACTTCAAACTAGTTTTATGGTGTCTTGTTCTTTGGGCCTCACATGGACCACCCTGATTCATCCCACCCCATTTTTCATTTCACAGCTTAAATCCCTCTTTCCTCTTTACTTCATCCTCTCCATATCCTCTCTCAGCCCCGGTGCTCTTCTCTTTCTTGCTTGGCATTTTTTTATCCTAACCTCTCCTTGCTCTCTTTCACTCACCTCCTACTCTCCCTGTTGTCCTTTTCTGTTTACTCCACTCATCCATCTGGCCTCCTGACCTGCATGTTGTCTGCAGCCTAAATGAGCTATTGCCTGGCAACCCGTCAGTAAGAGTATTTTTTCTGTACGATACAAAAAACAAAAAGCAAGAAAGGAAATTCCAGAAGGTGACTAAAAAAAAAATTGAGAAATTGTTATAATTTGAAATGTACTCAGTACTCCAGTCCTCTGAAGGTGTTGCTTATAGCATAGTCAATGCCTACACAGTTCTTTAAAACCCTCATTGAAAATAGTTGTGGCCACTCTACTATATCTCCATCCACAGAGGTTTTGAGTATCTAAGAAGGGCTGTGCGTCTGGAGAGAGATTTCAGATCATGAATAGGAAATGAAGAAAGACAGAAAGGTGGCTGAGAAATGTGAAAGGGAAAAGTGAAGGTGAAGAGACAACAAAGAGCAGACAGAGAAATGGTGGAGAGAAGTTGAGGGACAAGGAGAACTGACACATTGCAGATAGAGGCGGAGTGAATGGCGTGGCCTATTGTTTCAAGCTAATTTCATGGGATCAAACCAAAGCACAGCCCCAGACACAGACGGAGCTGCAGCAATCTGTTGGGAAATCTCCCCTCTAATTGGCCCCATGGAAGAAAGAAAAAAGGCCACCGCCAGTGCACTGCAACTTGCTCTTGATTGCTTTACCTCCCCACATGACCGGCTGTACAAGCAGCTAGTCCTGCCAATCAATCACCGCAATGGCGGCTTGCTGTGGCTAATACGGAGGCGCACAGGGTTAACAGTAAGTGATTATTTTATGGTGCTGGAACAATGTATGTCAGTTTTGATTTTCTTTGTTTTAAAGCAATAAGCAGGGCTTTCACTATCAATCAGTCAGTCTGAAGGAAGAAAACAATCCCAATTTTTGGGGAAAGGAGTGAAAACTTGACTGGGATTGACTGTGTGTGTGTGTGTGTGTGTGTGTGTGTGTGTGTGTGTGTGTGTGTGTGTGTGTGTGTGTGAGAGCGGGAGAGTGAGAGTAAGGGAGAGTGAGAGGCTGTTTTAAAATGCTTTATAATGAAAGAGTGCAGCAGCTGAAGAAGGAGAGTACAGACAACTCAGTGGGTTTGCAAGCATCCTCCCTCTTTGCTCTCTGCATCCTCCCTCTTTGTTCAACTCCCACCTGCCCATCTATACATCAGTAGCTGTCATTGCAGTGCACTCCACACCCCCCCCCACACACACACACACACACACACACTCAGACTCAGTATCCCATGAGATGCGGTCATGGCTGGAGTATCTCTACTATGGCGACGCCAAAGAACAATGCAGCTTACACAATGATTATGGAGATCAGTGTGACATACATGTACTTTGTGAATGTTTATCTACCTGTGCGTTCAGGAAAAACACACTCTCACAAGCAACAATCCTGCATCGCCTCATTCTGCCAAAAAGCTATGCTCACCGAACCACAGCCATTCTGCCCAAATGGCGGGGAAAACGGTGGAAATTCACCCCATCATCGCAGGGGACGAGTCAGTGGCTAAAATGAAAAGCGCCGACATAGTCAGCCTTTGCAGAGCGCCCACTCGGGCCCGATAGTGGCGACGGTCCCGTTCTAGGGTGACTCATTGTTTCCAAAGGCCCCTCATATGTGTCGCATTAGGAGGAGACGACAGACAAAACAGAGCTCTTCCCCTTGTCTCCTCCTTCATAGCTCCTCTGCCCTAGTCTCCTCATCGCCCTTGTCCTCTGTTTCTCTGCTGTCAATTTGCTTTTACTCTTGGGGATCGCATGTGTCTATCATCTCCACTTAAGCCTCACTCTTATTGATTTTCCCCACTTTCTTTATTTTTCTTTATGTGTCAATCTGCCTCTCACCTCTCTGCTTCCCTGCTTTCACCTCTCCTAAGTGTCTACATGGGGAATTAATGAGGCAATGAGGAAAATCTTTGTTATCTCATCAACTTCAGATTTGTTAAATGCACCCATCACTTGATTCTTTTCGATCTACTATCCCACACATTTCCTTGCATAATTCGCTCAGTGTATTGTTACTATTTTGGCAGCTATTTTGCCTGGTATCTGCTTACCTTCGTCTTGTTAATCAGAGGGCTTCGGTGGCCCCCATTATCAGATCAGTTAGACTTTCTGTGTAGGACACACGCTCCGTTGTCACCTCTCACTTTAGCTCTTTTGGTCTATGCCAACACATTGTGCGGTGTTTAAAACCTTGTCACTGGAACCACAGGTATTCCTGCTGGTAAGTGATCAAGGTCCTACCCTTGTCCTGTCAACACAAATATTGTGAAAATACAAGTTGAGAAAATGAAGACAGGAGCAAGGAAGAGGTGAAGTGGATGGCGGAATAGGGAAAAGTCCTGCCTGGGCTTGGACAGCCAACAACAAGAAGCTTTCCAACAAGTCTGCCTCAGTGTGTGAGCGCATGTGCGTGCGTGTGTGTGTGTAATGATGCGTGTGTCCCTGGTGACAGGCACTCTTAGTGACTTACAGTATGTGTATGTGTGTGTTATGAGAGTGTATGGAAGATGGGAGGAGAACGAGGGGGCTAAGTCCTTCTAAATATGCATCTTAATGGCTGCTCTGTTCCCACCATTCACACCGAGTGATGGAGAGGGCGAGGGCGAGAGAGGCAGGGGACGAGGAGAAGTGGTGCTGCATGTTTTCAAGTGGGCAGCCGAGACAGGGACGCAGACGGAGAGACAGCGAGTTGAAAAGACAGAATGGCGCAAGCAAACGTCAACAAGAGAAAGGCTATGTAAGGAGCCGCCATACCTGACTCCTTCAACCGTGGCCCCATTCCACAGTGAAACACACACACACACACACACACACACACACACACACACACACACACACAGGCCTCAGCCGCAGTAGTATTGAGGAGCGGAGTGGAGAACTAGCCTCCTCAGGCAGTAGCTGTTTGTCGCTAAATGAAGGCCGGCATTCTTTGGTTTCCCAGGGAGCTGGGTGCCTGCCAGTCCCCCGGCCACTGAGTGCCATTTTATTAAGAACAAAATGGAGCCCCTATGAAAGGAGCCCAGCACTGAGCCTGCACAGGTCTCACTGAGCTGAGCTTCGGCATAAACAAACACCACCTTAAAGAGACAGGCTGGCAGAAAATGAGGGACGGCAGGGCCCCTCAAGAGCCCGCTAAGAGATACAAACTGCTTTGGGATTGGCAGTGGCTGTTATTGATGAGCGGGAGAATGCAATAACAAGCCAGTTATATCCTTAAAAAAAATAACATCGCATTTTGTTTCACAACCAGTAGATTACCAGTAGCTAGAAATGGTAAAATTGTGTGGATGAGATAATAACAGCAAACAACCCATCGTATCACTGTATAACCAGACATTACAAATAATGGACAAGAAAACAACGAGGTGGCACCACTGTCAGATCTTGAAAAAACACAACATGTTCAGCTTTGAAAGCTTCATAAGCTATTCAAGATTACAACTTATTTTCAAATGCCTACATGGTAATGCTCCTTCCCTCCTGAATGAATTTATTAAAAGACACCAGCACACCACTACAGTTAACACACGGGCCTCAGTGAATGGGAACTGCCGGGGTGCAATGCGCAGAACCTCATTTGGTCAGTCAGCCTTTTCTGTTTGAGCAGAGCAATGGAACCGTCTCCCAACAGAACTCAAAGTACAACACAATTGTAAGGTTTTTAATAAAGGTCTTAATTTATGGTGAAGAGAAAAACAACATTGTTCACACATTTAACACCCTTGTAACACATACTTTTACTTTGTGTGTGTATGTATGTATCAGTGGATGAATTCTCTTTTTTATTCTATAAAAAAAAGCCTCCTGTGGACAGGTGTTGGAAATTAGCATTTCGCTATATACACTTAACACAGTGCATCTGTTTTATTTTTTATTCTAATGCCACTGTGATGTCCACATCAAATACATGAAGTAAACTCAAGTCATGATCAAAGTCCACCTTAAACTGGCCAAGGCTAAGCAAAGTGTCGCACCTATTTGCACACCACCCCACAACATGGGATGTCTATAATCAACACTGAAAGGAGAGACCGTGGAGGGACACACCAACAATTATGGACATGCAAGCACACAAATATGCAAACTTGAACAATTATACAGTCCACAGACAGACAGAAGTCTTGAGTGGGTTTAAAGCCACATTATTGGACAGGTGGAGCAGTGGAAGGGTGGATGATCAAATGATGGATGAATGGATGGAGGGATGAAAACTGACCGAGACACCGTTGTTTTGTACACATCGTATTTCACTGGTGTGCGGATTAGGACTCGCATCTCATTAGGAGATATTTATTACAGATTAGTGTAAACATACTGTACATGCACCGGGCCAAATGTCCAATTCCCTGGGTAACCATGAGGGGTCAGTAACACAGAGTACCTGCTGAAGCTCACTGTCAATGTGGGTTTGTGTGTGAGAGAGAGAGACCTCTCTGGTTTGTGTATACAAGTACACGAGAGACACTGTGTGTTATGTCTGCGCATGAAAAGTAAAAAAGATAAACAAATTACTGGAGTGATGAATAACTAATTTGTTGTGTCACTGCTCTACAAATGTTACATGAATTATTTAATTCATGTAGCTCAAGGCACTTATTCAAAGAACTGATCCTTTGTTAACTGTGTAATTGAGGAATTTTCTATAAACTGTATAAGCTTTACTATTTATTACTATTATTATCATCTATGTATTGATGTCAGGACCCTGTAAATAAGAATGCTAACATTACTTTATTTATTTATTACCAATTGTTATTGGTAATAAATAATGCAAGTATTTAAAGAAATATTCAGAAGAAAAAACAAAAGAACAATATAGTGTGATTACATAGTCAAGATAATGGAATCTTTTCAGAAATATTTAGTGCCAAAAAGCTATTTGTATTTTCCATACATGTTTTAATGCTACAAATGAGTGACAATTATCTACAAACATGTAATGATTTCCAAGGAAACATGTGTTCCCATGGGGCTGCATATCAGTCCTCTCTCTCACACACACACACACACACACACACACACACACACACACACACACACACACACACACACACACACACACACAAAGTATGATGGGACCAGAGCCAACATCTGTCTTTGATATTATTTAACTAACCGCTTATTGTGGGAGCCCACCAGCACCACGGATGGCGTCTAGCGCTGTGTGTGTGTGTTAGTCTACGAGCGTGCTTCGGCGTCCATTCAGACACTTTGGCAAGCCGCTGTTGTGTTGTTACATCCTTCATGGGTTGAGCTGTGTGTGTGTGTGTGTGTGTGTGTGTTTGTTCAGTATGTGCGTCGGCATTTCTGAGAATGTGACTGCATACCAGCGTGCAATGTGTGTTTCCACAGACATGTGAGAACAGTGTGAGTGTGTGCGGTGGCTATCCCCCTCCATAGTGAAAGCCACAGCCTCAAACCACATCAGAGAGCGTGTGGGAGACAGAATGACAAGGCCAGGAACCAGCCAGCGTCTGCCTACAGCCACACACAGGCACGGACACACGCTCGCACACATTCATACTTACATTCACATTTATCACACTTACTCATCTACGTATTGACACACGCTGTCTCTTAAGCTCTCTCCCTGTCCCTCTCTCTCTCTATTTCCCTAACACACACACACACACACAGGCGCGAACACACACATGTTTAACACCAACCGTCATTACACCACAAGTCCTATCCAGTGGTCACCGTTTAGGCCAAGGATGCAGTCTGCTGCAGGGCGAGATGTTTGTGTTTGCATACTTTCTCACAGGCCGACATTGACTGAGCAGAGGGCAAAATAGGCTTTCTACTGTGGATTTGTTTTAGCATTTTGACTTGGTGTAACTGTCACTCATTGGTGTGTGGGATAAATGAAAATGAAAATATTTGAATAATTTATTTATGTTCACCTCACTGGGTACAGAAATATAGGGCACACAAGCAATAACGAGGCTAACAAAAGCTCTGAAAACAAGATAATTACAGACATGTGCACAAGCACAACTAATCATATTCCTCCTGCGCATGCGATTTTGCACACATTCAGTTAACAGCCATAATGTGCACACACTCATAGTCATCAACAAACTGACAAACTCATATTAGCAGCAGAGACGCAGTATGAGTATGATGCATGCTTGCCTTGTCACACACACACACACACACACACACACACACACACACACACACACACACACACACACACACACAAGCATGCTGCTATTGCCAACGAAAGACCATTCATGCAATTTCTCACGCTGACACAAGCACGCGCACACACACACACACACACACACACACACACACACACACACACACAAAGTCGCAGTGCAAGTGTAGATCATCCATGGGTCAGTGAAAGCTAGAAGCGGTGTTTTTCCTTGCGGTGGACACACATCAATTTCAAGGAAATTGCTCGCCCCATTATTGGAAAGTGTTACCGGAATGTCAATTAAGGGGGAAGTTTTTAACCTCGCACCACACAAATAAACAGTGCACCCCACTCCCCCTTATTAAAGGCGGTGTCAGCGCAGACAGAGAGTCTGGAGGGGGTAGAGGGGAGGGATGGAGGGAGGTGGAGATTGAGGAAGGGAGGCCCGGGGAAAGGGAGAAGAGGAGACAGGAGATTTGGTGCTCTCAAAGAAATGCTTTTGGCCCTCCTTTTGTGCCCGAGGCCCTAGACCCTGAGAACCACTCAAAACCGGGACTTTGGCCCAGACTCAGGCCCACTTAAGGTTAACCTCAACAGGCAAGGATGTGTTTGACAGCTGGTTGGATCCTGTAGGTGCAACTGCAGCAGACCAATTAAGGGCAGGTCAGCGGAGGGGATGAAGGAGAGAAAGAGGGGGCCCACGGAGATAGAGGTGGGAGATGCAAGAGGGGGCGGAGGATGGAAGGGCAGATGGCAAAAGAAGGGCTGGGGTAGAGAGGTGAAGGAGTGTGGGAGGAGTGATATGGGGAGGATTGACAGAGGTGAGAATAAAGATGTAAAAGAGGGATGAACAGACAGGCAAGACTTTTGCAAAAAAGGTGCGGGAGGTTAGAGGTGAAGGGGTAGGAGAGATTGACAGTGTTTGTTAAGTGCTGTTCTCAAGCAAATCAATATTATGGGTATAATATTTATTAGCAATAGCCGGCCATTAGAAATGACCAAACAAGAGAGAAAAACTGCAAAAAAGACAGAGGCAATATGATGATACCAAGAACGCCAGACAAGGAGAGTCGTATAACAGGGTAGGAGTATTCAAGTATGAAGGTTACACGTTACAGTGTACAACCCTGTTTCTGTGCAGACAGACAAAGCTCCCTAATGAGCCATTTAGGCTTGACTTTTTATTATCTGTGACTATTCAGTGAGCTACAGAGCATCATGGATATATATACTGGGGCTAGGAGTACAATTCATACCATACCTCCTCTGTATTGGGAAGTTGGAGGCACACGGCATTACAGCTTATATAGTATGGACATAAGGTGGCCTCAATGAGTAGCACAGCAAAATATATCCTGAGCACTGATCTCGGAATGATCCAGAAATATCAGCAGCGTCGCAACAGATCAAAGGCCCAGACAACTTCAAACAGGTATCATGTACTGATGCTTTGCTGAATAGAACCTCTAGAGATGGGTGGAGTGTGCTCAAATGGCTCCGGGGGTCGAGCTCATAGGCAAATGCCTTCACATAGCCGGCGTGTGATCCTCTGTTTGGAAAATGGCCTGCCAAGGGCCCCATCACCATAACAGACAAACAGCAGCTGAGAGGCTGCGTGCTCCATGTAGTCTGCTGGAGCGACACAAAAGACACCAACAGTGCAACTCCTCTGTTCTCTCTGGGTGGAAGAGTCTTTGAGCAGAACTTTAAAAAAAAAAAGTTAAATTTGTGAAAAATACATTTTCATGTGACATAGCACATATGGTGTCTTGGGTTTCGATATGTCCCGCAGTGTAAGCATTAGAACATGGTGATGTCATGTAGTGTGGAAAACCTTGAGAGATAGATTTCTCCGCCGCGGTTTACAACAGGGCTCCAAAGAGAGCTTTGAGCCCCAGGGGAAGCTCCCACTGCTCAGCCAGCCTCTGCCACCTTACGCGCTGCTGAAGCATTTAGGGAATGAACCATCATACACCGGGAAGTGGTGAGGCGAGAGAGCCGCCTTCCACCCGGGTCATCATCACCTGATGACAACTGGAGGGTCAGCCGGGGTGGCGCAGCGTTGAAGGCGAAGCCTGAGGCTCGGAGTTGTACATCATCCAGTTTGTCACCTGATGTCTAGGTCACACTGCGCCAAGTAGCCATAGAGGTGATGCTGTATGACGAAGGCAGGAAAATCGGAGCGCTATTGGAGGATCACGGAAAGACGAGGCACATCCTGGATGTGTTGATGAGAGGAGGAGAACGGTCAACCCTGTGCTGAAGCCAGGGTAAATACAACAGGAGAATTGAAAGCCAGTAAGTACAGCGTGTAATGCTGTTGCAACCGTCAACGTGGAGAGGAGAGTATTATACATCATCATTAGTGTACCACTGACTCCACAGTAATCCTCTGCAAGAGCCCCCAAGTCAGGAAAAACACCAAACCAGCCTCGACTGCAGGGTGAAAAGACGCCAAGAGTGGAGAAAGAAAGAAAGGGAAAACGAGAGAGAGTGTGATGGAGAGCAAGAAAGAGGGACAGATCGGGAGAGGAGTAGTTCTGAATCTACATAGTTAATGAACACCATTTCATTGGTTACCGTCGGGAACCAAAGTGGCTGCAGAAAATATTCCCATGCCATTCTGCCAGTCTGTTTTGGGTGAGCGCATGTGCGTGCACGTGTGTCAAAGAGAGGTCTAATAGGACAAGTACATTCAAATGAGCGGTATTTTTTCACGTACAATAACCAGAATGTGGTACTTCTCTCTGGCCCAAATTCACGTCCATAAAAGCTGCAGCTATTAGAGCTCCGGCCTTTTTAGAAGCACGGGGAGAAGTAACAGGAATAGATGGAAAATAGTACACTGCACAGAGAGGGGGACGACAGCTGAAAATGGTGATGAATTATGTGTGATGATGTGAGGTTGTGTGTATGGGTACTCCAGTAAGTGCGTATGAGTGTGTACAAAAAAAGCCAACCGAAAACCATCGTAACCATAAATGCGCCTTTCCAAGCCAGACCATAGTTTTCATTCTGAACTAACTTTCACCACTGCCTTTGGTGTCCGAAAAGAACTTTAGCCACTGATGAAGTTAATGAAAAACGATGTGTTGAGGGAAGTTTAAATCAAAATCCTTTATTTTAGTGTTGTCTTCTTTATTTGATTACTCACAAGAATATTTTTTACAGAGCTGACAGAAAAGATGGAGTGTGAGGGGCCAAAAAGCTTCGGAACCAGACTCAAAGCTGTGACTTTGTGACGTCATACGTCCAACCAGTTCGCGGCCCTGATTGTCACAGGAGTGATGAGCAAACAACAACTCCACTGTTTTATTTTCACAAAGTAGCCAAGGGTCTGGCTTCTCTCTCTCATGTTTTTCACCCGCTGCTGTGCATTCCAATAAAAGTCTCCATAGATAATGATTGTTAGTAGGCCGTCCGCAGCCAAACCTTGGCTCCGATGGTGGCGATGACTGTCCGCTGTGGTGTCTGTGTGTTAGTCATCTCAGGATGAATGAGTCACTGGAGAGAAACCTCAAGCACCACCCAGGTAACAGTTCAGCCACACACAAAAACACACAGCCCTGAGATGAGCAAGGTAGAGACTGTAAGGCCGGACTTCTGTTGCGTGGCTCTATGCCGCCACCATGTGGCTGGTTTAAGGATGAACGGAGCTGGCGGAGGCATGCAGCTGCAAAGCATGAAGCACAGTGAAGGAATATCAACTAGGAGTTTGGAGTTAAATGGCAAAAATAAAATAAGTGACAGACCTGAAGCACAACATGTAATTAAGATCTAGGTGAGAGATCGTAGGCTGTACTACTACTACTGTGAATATGTAGCATTGTGCGTATCATCATCACCCTTAATACGCCACTACAGGTGTTCTCAATTATCTCTGATTAGTTATTCTGGGGAATGTGTGGGTGTGTACACCTCCTGATTATCATGTCTTACACCTGTTGGAGCAGGACAACTTTTACCTTCATTATTGTCATGAGTACATGCATTGTATTCAACCTGAGCAGAGGACTAATCAGAAAAAAACTGTGTGGGTTTGTTGGCTTTTGACGAGTCTTAACTTTGTTGTTGAGGATACAACATCTCTTATCTTAATGACCAGACCTCGACCCTAACACATATGGCTATTTGCATGGCAGCTAGATGATGTGTAAACTAAATTGGAGCAGAGCAGGCACACCAGATCCTAAGTGAAACACAAAAACAAAGCCCCTGCAATGCAGAGACAAACTGCAGACAAAGAGCGCCCAAAGGTGGAATTCAAAAGGCAGGTGTTCAGACAGAAAAGAGGCGAACGTGGCACAGTCGTGATACGAGGAGCAGATGTGATGGAATGAGAATAACTGCTTTTTCACCTGCAACTTAATCAGTACTGACAGAGCACATTGTTTTCAAATCCTCCTCGCAATCCTTACAGACGCTTGATTATTTTGTCCTGGCAATTTGGGATTTTAGTTAAGCTCATTTGTGTGTCGCGCAAATAAGAATAAGCTACATGTAAATGAGAAAATCCACAGAAAAGCAGAGCTCGTCTGCTGATCTTGGCCAGCTGAGTCTAGATTTGTGAACTAGATCAGCCTTCCACACTGCTGCATGCAAACACTGTTGAATATGAGCAAAAGTCCTGTCTAACAAGTGGAAATGGGAAGCTAATTTGGTTGTATATATATCATATAGGTTTAGTCGAAGATGGTTATACGGTAGTCTTTAGCATAACTATCACAAAGTAAATATTTTCAAAGTGGGAATATACATAGTGTAGCTGCTGTTGGTGATCAAATTAGTAATGTGGCAAGTTAGCGGACATCCATACTTAGTCCAGCACCTTAGCTAACATACTATGAGTCTTTCAAGCTCATACGGAGTGTGACCACAGGAATATTCAACGCCAAAACAAGTGTTGTTCCTCTTCCCATCATCTTTACAGAGTGGAAAAGACTGAATGGAGGCAGACACATGGCATGGGAATGAAAATATGGGAAAGACCAATTTAAAGACAGTAAGGACGATACCACTGGAAGGAAAACAACTTGGAAGAGTTCCCATCACCATGCCCTTCCCTGACTCCACATGGGCCACATCATCAGACTAATTACCCCAGTAATTACTGTACTAATGCCGAGAAGGCCTTGAGGCATCCTGTTTTGATTGAGGCCACTGGAAGTTGGGCAGCTCGGGGGAATAATGTAGCTCTCCAACTGCTGCCAGTGCGCCATTCAACATCTGTCATCGCTGGCCTTTCAGTGGATGTGTCCAAGTGTGTGCTTGTCGGTGTCACAGAGTGTACAGTGTACAAAAACAATGACATTTTCATAATGCTCAATAGCACTCCCCCACACTCTGGACTCTAAGCTTGCATCATACTGCCGTGTCGCTACCAACAACCACTTCATCTTTTAATGACTGTAATCAGAGAATTAAGTGGCTGTGCACCCTGAGGCCCTCCACTGCACCTCCCTACTGTGTTGTTCCTGAATCAATACTGACTCAAATAACTTCCGATAGTCTGAAGGGTTGCTGACATAGCCGATGAAGCGGAGAATAAACACCCAGTTCTGCAGGTTTGTCCCCTTTCAGCTCCCTGCGTTGGTCAGTATAGTCCCTGATGGAACATTACTTTATGAAACTCTGTACATCCACTCCCCTCTGACAAGCTCACTGATGCTGACTGTACGCTATCCGCCTAGCATCCTAATAGAGGAAAGACAATATAAGCAGCAGTTGAAATAGAACCAACTTTTTAGCTGGCTATTTTGGACCAAATATCTATCTATATCTATTTCACTCAGCTATTTCACGACAATATTGACTCAATGCTGACTTTGTCTTTTGAGGTATTTCATGATCATCACATCTGATCAGATGGCACGCATGTATCAGATGGTGACTTAGCCAATGACAACAAATGTAGAGCTTTGCAAAAACAACATATTGCGTCCAAAAAGATCTTTAGTCTGTATCACACAACTGATTGAAACAGATGGGAAGTAAACGACTTAACAGATGTCGAGCATAGAGTCCCATTTTAAACAGTAAAAATGCTTCTCTTTTGCTCTCTAAGTCCAAACTAAGGAAGATCTTTGCTCACAGGGACACAACAGGTTTTGTATTCTTGGATTTCACAATTATTGAAGCTACTTTGCAAGAAGTTTTTGAGGTTCGGTGGAAAGCAATCGCTTTACAGACGTATTACTGCTACTCATGGAAATCTCTGAATATCTCCCTGCAGTCCCTACCTCAGGTGAATGCTTTCGGTCAGAGAGGCAAATGTGCGGGTTTACACACAGATCCGGTGCTAAGAACTGACAGATCTGTATCACTTCTAATTCTTCCATTAAAACCATGCCAATGCCATTGAAGTATATGATATTTGGATACACGCAAGACGTTCTCTGGCTATCTTTCATGTGTGTGATGTGGATACTTGAAGGACTGTGTGTGAGCTCACTCTGTGCCGTGTGTCCCGACAGCGTATTCCAAACAGTGTCCACAAGGAACAGTGACATATCTCTTACACCAATCCAGACAACCCACAGCCCTTTGGTCCAAAGCAACATGCAGAATATCAATCGCCTTATTGGAATTTTCTGGGAACCATTGAGTTTCTTGCCAGTATTATCAATATTATTATTATTAAGAAGCCTGCATGTGTGCGAGGACGTATTCATGGACATGATCTGTTTGAAATCTGTCTTGTTTGTTTCCTGTGGGTTTCCAGTAAATCAGGAACGAATGACAAACAACTCCTTGAATTAAAAAAATAAAAATGAAAGAACATCGACTCCCCTTGTTTCATTTAATAGAGAAACTTTGTGAGTCATCGCACAAACAGAGAGTGTGTCAGACTGAAGTGTTGCAAATCAGCATGAACAAAGCATAATGTAGTTACAGCCATTCAATCAACAAGAATGATACTACCCTCACTTTGATTATGTTACTCGGCCCCCAGCTGCATTTGCACAGACACATTCATACATAAATAAAAGTCACACACACAAACATATTTATAGAGGTAAAACAGATGTCCACTTAGTTATTGACGTACATATCAGACACGTCACCTTATAAAAGGCTCCCTGAGACTTGCAGCTACACGCTTTGTCTTTTGTCCGATGGTAAAATGTGTCATCATCTCAAGATGCTTCCATAAGCATGAAGGTGACTTCAGATCGGTGCCCAGTGGTCAAACCAATACCGGCCGAGCAGTGAGAGGAATGATGTGTGACGTTATCGGGCAATAAACTCCGTCTGGTATGCCAGCTGAATTTTAATAAAATGTCTAAACAGGAGACAGCTCTGGCTAGACATAGAGTCACACACAGCCATACACACACGACCGCTATCCAATCCTGCAGAGATATATGTCTTTGTAGGAGGAGCTGTGAGAAAGTAGAGTATCATTTATTTTTGTCTGCTAGATAAAACTATGTCCTGAACGGTTTATAGCGAGAGAGGGGGTAACTTTGCTGGAGGCGAGATGATACAGTTACGGTAGATCATTAACTTACACCATGATGTGCTCGTTGACAGACTTACAAACAAAGGGTTACATTCTGTTTTTCTCTGTGCATTTAACTTAAACATTCTTCAGTGTAACTCAGTATGTGTTACTGCATCATTGTTCTGATATTGAGGCACTGTTGTTCTGCTGTGTGCTGTAAACACCCAAGTTCAAACAATGACACCTGTCTCCGAGAGCTGGATGGATGAAAACAAGCTACCGGGAAGGAACCGAAACAATGCTCCCTTCTATAATCTTTCTGATGATCTGTAAATCTGTAATTTTATTTTTGTCTATTTCCCGTCGTACTGGCAACATCACAGTCCCTGTGGAGCTGCACAAAAAGGGACGTTGAATAAAAGCATCCACCGAAAGCATCATATTGTGTAAAGTGTGTGAACCGCTGAATGTGAATGTGTTTTTCTAATTGCCCTCTAATACTGTGTGCTATTATTAGACAAGACTGCGTGTCATCTCACCCCAAAACACACACGGCAGGTCATCAGATCCAGCGCCGTCCCCATTGCACCAACATGAATGAGATACAACTTTGTATAATCTGCTTCTTTCCTCCTGCAAAAAAGTGCTCCAACTCCAACTCAGCCCACAAGATGTGTCAAAGACAACTTGACTAAAAATGAAGAGTCCTTTTGAGTTCTGATGTGTGAATTCCAATTGAAATCCAGACGATTATCTCAACTACATACATACTAAAAACGATTCCTTCATTGGTGCAATATCTCCTTTCCAGCCACATTTTAAACCGCATGCGTCCACATCCAGCTCTATACTTGAGAAAAAAAACCTGCCCCACCAGACCATCCCCTCCCTATGCTGGTGTCCTCTTACACCTGTGACACTGGAGAATCAATTACAAAGTCCATGCTGGTAATGACATCTCCAGTTACCTGATCCAGTGACCAAGGGACAATATCAAGGTCTTCAATCATTAATGCAGATTCACCTGCCCACGTCTGGCATCACTACCCTCAAAAGAGCCAATAGAACAAACACTGAGGGGCCACAAAAGGACTGTGCGGTTTTTGTGTGTGCTAAAACTGTGCACATGAGACAAAAAGAAACCGTGAGATTCTCAAAGCACCCGCATAGAGTGAAATGCACCCCTAACGTCTCGTTGCTCCTGTGCTAATTGTACGTATTTTAATAAGGTTATATGGATATATTTTAATCTGACCCTTTCTATGCAAATTAACCTCAGACCAATGCATAAAGATCGCTAATTGCCACACTATGAGCCTCAAGCAGTTAAAGTTAAGTTAAGTGAAATTATCAGCGTCTTCAGAGAGTTGGTGCTAACGGTCCGCTCAAAATTAAATTATTTTTAATATCTTCTGCGGCAGATAAAAGATCATGGAGCCAGCCATTCTTTGTGAATTTACTCTCAACTGTATTGATAACAGATTATACAGAGATAAACATTTCAGATGAAATATAAAAGTACAGTTACAATTAGATAAAATATGGAGAACTTGGTCAGGGCTCAACACTTTTAGAAGATGGTAATTAACAAGCAGCTTTGGGTTGCAAAGATTGACAGAGTGAAAAAAAGTCACGCGTAATGGATTGATGTGTCAAACATCTTAAAGAAAAAGGGAGCAAGAGAGGTTGTGAGAGAAAAGGAGAGAGACATTAGGTACAGCACAGAGAGACAGAGAGTCATGATGTCTTCAGGTGAGAGCTGCTGTGAATGTCTGCATGATGGCACATTCTCGCAGTGAGAGAAAAAATTTAAGCCATGTTCTACTCAATGACCATATGTTTTGGAGCAACCTCTACATCACCTTCAATCCACACAACACTCATGCCATTGTGTGGTACTGTGCAGTCTGTGTAGCTGCGCCGGCGTGGGTGAATGTGTGAACATGTGTCAGATATAATTCCCTCCTTTGGCTATGGGATGTGTGAAAGCCAAGATTAGTTTTTTGAGCCAAACTCCTACCTAGTTTTTTGTTTTTTTTAAAGGAAACAAGGGATCAAACTTACAAACTTCCTCTTCAGCTTGCCCTTGTTGCTACGGGTGGGCTTGGGCTCGACGACGGCCGCAGAGCTGTAGTCCGAGCCCATGTCCAGGTTGTCATCTGCTGAGACGCTCTTGCGGAGGTAGGCGGCTCGCGCCCGGAAGTGGGAAAAGGGGGACTGAGAGCGAGGCCGGGCCACGGAGCACCCGCCGTGCTCAGGCTCATCTCCGCCCTCCATGTCATCCTCCAAACGCCACAGCTCCCCTGGGGGAGAGGAGATGGAACAAAGGGACAAATGATGGGATTAGGGAACAGTCAGGAAGGAAACAAGGGAAGAAGAAAGAGAAAGGAAAGAAAGGGGTTGGAGATATATGAGAGCAAGAAAGACTGGACGGATAATGAATATGTGATTATTGCAAACGTACTCCAAATTGTGGAATGTCGTCCACTGATTGCTTTCATAACACATTTCCAGAATGTAATCAAGCTTCCTTTAAAGGTGGAATATGTTACAAGCATTATTCTCAGCCTGCCTCCTTAACAACTCGAGTATGATTCCATACGCTCCAGAGAAATGATGGCTCGTGTATAATGAAGAGGAAGGAACACATTTGCAGTGACATTGCCATTTTTTTTTTGGGGCAATGACTGATGTGTGCTGACAGAACCCACTAATCACAGCCGAGTAAAACCTTTACTGCTCTTTCAGTTACTTATCTGATGCATGCTGGGTAAGCTACTGAAACTCTGTCCTTTGAAGAGAGGGACATTGTTGAGTTAAAAACAGTAGAATATTGAAGCATGCTCACGTATAATTCTACTTGAAATCTATTGCTAACACTGTAACCTGAACAGCTGTCCATCTTTAAACCAGTTAAGTTGCTAACGTTGCTACTGGACAGAGTTTCACCCGTGAGTGAACTCATAAATTAAACAGTCGGTCTGTTGCTGACATTATTACAATGGGTGTGTAGTATCCTCAAGTATTTTATTTTATTATTAGGAGGTAACTAGCATTCGAGTCATGTCTGTTTCTGTAAACAACTTTACAGTCAGTGGACACATCAGCTGTAGTAAAGGGTCCGAGAATGGAAATCAGTTACGTTATTATTTGATCCACTTTGGCAACAAGCTTCTTTTCTTGCTTTAAAGTTAAAAATATCTTTTCCTCTTTACATTCCTTACGTACATGGCTAGATGTCATTATGTAATTTATGATTTTTTTGTATTTACATTGCCACTGATCTGAATGTAATAGCATGTATTTTATTCATTCTTTAAATTGCTGAAGTAAACAAAGTATTAAGAGCATAAAAACATTACAGACCAATTGTTGCATTGGAATATCTGTAAATCAATTTGTGACTGACATCAGATAACCTGTTTTCTTAGTTTGATCATAGATTAGTTTACATAGACCTACACATACAATAAGATGTTGAAGTTTCAGACAAGGTGTCAAGCTAGCAAAAGATTTTAGTCCACGTTTTTGGAGTGACTATCCAATGTGTTTAATAACTTGCGTGCTAAGACAAATTTATATTAAGCCTTAGAATTGCATTGTAACGGCATCTTTTATTAAAAGATTTCAACAGCAGGTCTTTTGGTAGTGACTGTCGTTGTGAGTGCTTTGAATGATCTGCACAATGAAATATTACGCCATCAGTTCCACTGTCTGAGCAGCAGCCAAAACACATCTGGCTTCCAAAGCTGAGCCAAATAACACTGCAACAAAATGACGAGGAGCAACTCCCGATGCAAGCTCCTTGGCATGCTTGCCACTAATATGGGATGTTGCCTAAATCCGTGAATGAAGTGTAACTGGAATATTAAACAATTTGAATAAAAAAAAGTTTTAAAAAAGTTTTCTCAGCCCCGTGTGAGAGATTAAGAGAGAGAGAGAGAGAGAGAGAGAGAGAGAGAGAGAGAGAGAGAGAGAGAGAGAGCTAGACAGAGAGAGGCCCCATCATGGTCGATGACAGTGGTTGCTAGGCAACAAGGGGCCATGTGAGACTCTCTCTCAATTTGAGCAGCAGTCGGGCAAGGGGGAAACAGACACAGAGACAGACAAAGAAAGGTAAAGTAAGGACACAAAATGAAAGCACTTGGGCTAAATAAACCAATCACAGGGGATGTCATTAAGTCCAGGACCATTAGACATAGTAATAGTACAGATTTAGGAGCCGTGAGGGCTGGGGTCGGCTCACTGCTCCTCTAAGTGGTGTTATTAAGAACACAACATCCTCATATTTTACACAAGAGAGAGGTTGGGACTGTGGGAGGTAAAAAGTGTTGGCAAGAGTCGGAGAGAGAAAAGGAAAGTGCTTATTCATGTTTCCTTCTTTCCCTTAAACTTGAACTACTGCACACACAATGAACTGCCTAATACCAAAGGTACTAAATGTGTGGGTTGCAATCTAAACTTCTCTGTGCTTTGTTTACGTAGCCGGGCCCGTGCGTATATATATTCTAGTTTATGTGAGTCTCTCCTGTGCCACGCCTGCTAGCTTATAGCCGCCGCTTTGCACTGCGTTGTTGCAGAAGCACAGCATCAACCCTCCGGTTCACCCTCAGGTAAACACCGTTAGCTCTGTCAGCACTGTTGCCATTGTTGGCGCTGTTCGCACTGTTAGCTGCGAGCCTCCAGCTCTGCCGTCACTATGTCGAGAGCCAGTGGTGGCAGAAGATGTGCACCGAATTCCATATGTAGCACATTTGACTGTTAAACAAGAGATAAATTAGCACAAAAATAAGGTTCTGAGAGACAGTGGTGGTTTATTACACTGTGAAAACTTTGTGCTTGTCTGAGTCGGTAGCTTCTGTGTTGCTGCCTGTCTCTCTGTGAATCCAGTGGGACTTTGGTTGACTTGAAGTCGAAGACTTCGCCTTATTTTAAAGTTTAAAAGTTCCTTTTCTCGAATGTTTGCAGTTTCTTTTCTGTCTTTGTAAAGTTAAACATGTCTTTTCTCTCAAAAGCTACACAGAGAAAAAAACATTTGGCTTCAGGAATTGGAGGGCTGAGGGTGTGTGTGCCCCCTCTGCAAGCTCCACTAAAACATCACAAATAAGGACTAAAATAACGCAGCCTTTTTCCCCTGACACTTGAAACGTGACAATTCTCATCATCTGGTGTTGGTGGGGAGCTTTGATCAAGTTGAGTTGTGCGACGTCAATCAGCGGTCGACGGGCTGCTGTCAAACGTGTGTGTGTGTGTGTGTGTGTGTGTGTGTGTGTGTGTGTGTGTGTGGGTGGGTGGATGAGAATGAGGAGGAAGTTGTGAACGGATGTTTGATGTGATGGCTCGCTGACAGCAGTGGAGTCTGTCCATGTCTCGGGTGGTGTTAATAGGTCGGAGCGAAGATTACTTTACAAATGACCCACTTTGGGAAAGTGTGAGAGCGGCTTAGAGCAGAATCAACTGATGTTTAACTATCCACTGAGAAATTATGAATGCATTAAAAAGTGCTGTATGTAGGTCACTTTTTAAACAGTTTATAAGCAAGCTCACGCATAGATTACATATCCTTAAGAAATAAAATAAAAAATGTTCATTACAAGTGACTTATTATCCTGGGGGGTTATAGAAAAGCTCACCACCTGTAGGTGTTTTCATCCTTGAAAAAAACAACTCATCCATCCATAAAATGAAAGCTATCTTTGTCAGCAGGTTAGAGGATTCTCTGCTACAGTTTTCCCTCTCTCCCTCTCTCTGTTTGCACACACTTCTTTCTCGAGAGACACCTTGTACTCACCATCATGACACACCTATCAGATCATAGTTCAAGAGGCACAAACATTATTAATTAAGAGGTCAGAGAAACAGTCACCCTGAAACCAAGTGTGTCAAACAGTGCTGGTGTGAGCAAGACATTTATCTGGCCATTTACAAGACTGTTGCTTTAAGAGAAATAAAGTGATTGTCAATGAATAAATAAGAATCTGCTGCGAAAGCCATCATTGTGCTAAGTGCATTTGGGGGACATTTACTCTCGGCTTTGTCAAAAGTGGATTATAGATTTGTCAGAGAAACTATGTAAACAAAGGGAAAAAACAAAGAAAGAAAGGAGATGAAAGAATCACACAGATGTCGTCAATTCTACCAGTTCGCTTGGTGCTGTTTTGGGAAACACAACCACCGGAGCAATGAAATACTGTTGTTTAGTTGTTGGCTTGCATGGTATTTTTACCTGCAGGTGGCAGAGTGCAGGCCTTTGGGTGGCTTGTGGCAGCGGACGGGTTCTTCCTACGAGGAGGACTCCCACCAATGAGATGAGAGTGATGGACCCTGGAGACTGTGGGAGACTGGGGGATGCTGGGGAGAGTACGGGACTTCGCCAGTATGGGTCTCTGCAGCTTCCTTTCCAGCGACCTGATTGGACAGCACAAATATTCAATCAGTCGGAGCGTGTTGTTTCCAATGATTATCACAATAACAGCTCATGAAAATGTCTCTGAAGGTCCCACCCCATCACTGGAAGCAGATATTTTAATAGCCAGTGTTAACAGGAGGAATGATTACAGCAAGATTTAGGAAGACAAACCTGTTTCAATCTTCATGTAGCATCTGTTTGAAGACAGATTGTTAACCTGTCCTGTAAACTATAACTGTGTAATACAATACCAGCACACACACACTTGGACACACACACACACGCACACGCACACGCTCACACACACACACAGCTTAATGAGCACCAAGAGAGCAGCTACACTGATCAATAGTGAAATTGCTTCCACCTGAGCATAATCAAGGTGGAAGCCATTTGGAACACAACCAATAGAAATTGCTTTCTTTCATAGCGGTTGATACCACGTCCTCTCTCCCGCAGGACTCCAGTCAATAGCCACAATCACAAGACCGGCTTAATTGCAAATTGTAGACAATTTGCAAGCCACAACACAGTCAAATAATCGGCATATATCAATGATGAGACGTGAGGTGGTTTTGTATGTCAATGTATTTTAAATGAAGACACAGATGGGACTTATTTTTATCATTATTCAGGGACCAACTGGAAGCAACACGCCTTGTGTTACTGCAGCGCCCTTCTGTCACGCCTATACCTTGTTGTTTCTCTTTTATCGGAGGAAAATACATTCTTCAAACCTTTTTGGCAAGGAGCTGACACAAAAGACTCCTTCGTTCCCTAGATTGCCAGGATTACATTACACTACAACATATGCGATTAATATTACATGAAATCATCCCGAAAATCTTTGTGAACCATTTATAATAGAACAGAGACGAGACCTGAGAAAAACAATACTGTGTCACTCCCTGCAGTGCCAGCTGTGATCACTCAGATGTGATCAAATTCAATGAGATGTGGCCAACATTTCAGATATCACAGTCTGGCCGAAGTGGCTGAAAGAACACATGAACTCAGGATGAAAATCAGTCGGGGGCTGAGTTCCCCCGGGAATTTTATATATGAACATAGAGGGCTGATATATGAGATTTATTTGTCTCATTTTTATTTTGCCAAAAGCATCAGCGGCAGAGTAGGATACTGTATACAAATGTCATTCAAACTAATATACTGACAGAGCAGTGTGTGTGATTATAGCAGTACTTGTATGAGTTGTGTGAACTTCCCAATCTCTCTTCTTCACGTCTTTGTTTTTGTTCTCTCACCCGCCACATACTCCTGACCCCAATACCCACTTTTATTTCCCCAAACCATGCATGCTTTGCTTTCATTTAAAGGAATGGTTACATTCATTTAGAAGTCGTTTTTTGGCGAAAAGTGTGAGGCAAAAACATTGATATCTCTCCCGTATCTGTCCATTAATTACAAAGCTGGAGCCAGGGGACAATTAGCTGATCTTAGCATAAAGAGTGGAACCATTCCTTTAAAGTCATCTTTAAGAGATATGGCATAAAATCTTACACAAAAACGTGATTGCATTGCATGTAAATGTGTGACCATGTCAAGTTTGGCAACTGTGGCAACACAAATTCCTGTATCATCACCCAATGAGCATAATCAAATATCATCAGCATTAGCTGATGTGAGAGACAATTAAATTAGTGTTTGATTTATGCATGGGATCACATCTAATCCATTAAATGCTTGACATTACAATGGCAGATTATAAATCATTATTAATTAAGGAATGAGAGAATCAAATGATGCAGCCTCATTCAGTTGCTTATGCATTATTACAAATGCCTTCTTAGTGCCAGCATGTTTTACAAGCTACTTTTTAACATCATGTTACAGACAAGGGCTCTTCAGTAAAACTCTAAATGTGCCTACGTTCGTGTAAAGTACTTCAGTTCTCTTTTAACTCTCTTGGATGTCTGGCTCAGGATGTATTTTCGGGCTTAGGGCTGTTTATCACTTGGGAGCGATCAGGTAAACCGACAGCTAGCTCTAAGTCAGCACATCCGGAGGCGAGAGAAGTAAAGTACTGACATCTGCCCGCTGTAAGCTAGTAAACTACTCCCCTGATAGAGAAGGTGAGTTTTGCAGTTGTGAATATTTGACCTGGGATCAGAGAATTCCTGGATGAGATTCAAAGCAGAGACATGGACGGTCTGATGATGAATAATGCTTTCATATTGCTGAATATCAGAGGTAGAGCCGATAGTGGCTGTTTACATGCAGGAATGTCACACACACACACACACACACACACACACACACACACACACACACACACACACACACACACACACACACACACACACACACACACACAGACACACTTGGATGGTAATAGAAACAGGCAGGTCTCTCACTCCTCAGAAATCCATACTGACTTGCAAGCATTTGCCTGAAGCAGACACACACACACACACACACACACACACACACACACACACACACACACACACACACACACACACAAACAAACGCATTAACACGTACACACATGCATGCATACTGAAACTCCTCACGTTTGGCATGAGATGAAATAACTCAAGGTGTAAACACATGCACACACGTGCAACCGCACACATGCACAAAAACAGTTGTTGGCCTCCCAGCAGCACGTCATGATGATAAGACACTGGGCTGAACAGCTGGCCCAGGCCAATCGGGCAATTTGGGCCTACAAACCTGTTGCTAAGCGACTCTGTCCACAAAAAAAAAGGGGAAACGAGAGGAGAGGAGAGGATTGCTTCTGAGCAGTAATCTGCATTTTTTACAAAAATCTATGTCTTGCCCTGAGTTGAAAGCATAAAGCGTACCACATGTTTTATCTCTGGTGCTGCAGTCAAGGGATAAAATTCACTTTATTTGTGAGAATCTGTGTGTAAAACCGCTTCAGAATATGATAAAAAAAAAAAAAAAATTACACAATGAGGTACTTAAGAGAGGAAGAGAAGAGAAAGCAAAAGAAGCACTGGATGACTGAGTGAATGTGACGTGTGTAAATACGCTTGCCCACACTCTGCACATGCTCCTCATCTGGCTTTTGGATTTTTCCCTCCATCTCTTTCTGGACTTGATGAACAATGAAGAAGACTTCTGTTCTGTTTCTTGCTACAGGGCTAAAATACTGCAACAGACGTACAGCAATTTGTATTAGTGACCTATTTTCATGCTAAAAGTAGCACATGCAACGCCTCGACTCTTCTTGGCTCGGCGATGTAAAAACTGAAACTGTTAAAGTATTCTCTGTAACACTTTATAATAATTACACACTATTTAGCATTAGTAAAGCATGAGTACACACTTAATTCATCATTTATAAAGCATTGTTCTAACATGAACACTCATTAGTATGCAATTAATAAACACAGTTATAAATATTTTATTGATGATTAATAAGCTTGACTGTTATGCGTTTCATGATTGAGTTTTCATACTTTATAAATTAAAGATTCCCCATTTGTCTCAATGTATTAATGCGTTGTAAAGCATAGATTGTCCTCACTTTAGGTGGAGTCCCACAAAATAGTTAACTAATATTTAACTAACAACTAGTAACTACCTGAATTAATCATGAATTGCAGCATCACAACACGTTTACAAAGCACATGTTAACCATTAGTGCATCATCTATAAGTCTTTAATAATTGGTTTGCAATATATATTACTTCATTTACAAACTTCCTCTTATTAATCAAGAATAAAATATGTATAACTGTGTTTAAGAATTAAGTATTTACTCATGCTTTGCTAATGCTAAATAGTGTGTAATTATTATAAAGTGTTACCGTATTTACTCCACCTGGACAGAAAAGGCTATTCCTAAACGATGGAGCAGAGTAACGGTGAGTTTATACTCTCCACCTTGACCCCCAGGCTGCTGTCTGATTGACTGTAGCTGCTGTAGTGAGAACTATCCATGGTGCTGAATCAACTTGTGACACAAACACATACTCACATACCCAAAATGTGTGTTCCCCAACCAAAGGAGGTTTCATGAAACGATGATCTCCAGTACGAGAGGCAGAAGATTTCAGTTCTATGATTAAACTATTAGACGGTGTAACGCAGTTCAGACCGACGAGTGATATTGATATTAATGAAATGCAATGTTCTTCTGAAGCCAGTTAAATAGTACATGGTTATTCATTCATAAGAAAAGCTTACTCATTTAGTCGTGAGCTAGTCATTAAAAGTCTTATTCAGTATTAATGTGTTCCCACTGTGTTTAAATGGGGAAGTGTGTTTTGGGGGTGAGGTGATGCTTCTTTTTTACTTTTGTCCTCATCTCCCTTTTGACTCTTCTTTTGTCTCTTCTTTTTCCAACACTCGACCCTTTTTGAGACGTCTTCACAAAAGAGATTCACAAACGTTGTACTCTACGGATAAAGCCGACCCATGATAGCAGCATTTATAAATCTCAGTGCTGAGTAGGGCAGACGTTCATAACTCTCAGGAGGATTGGAGAAACAGCACGGACCCCATGAGGCAAAAGGGCATGAACGGATCGATCTCTGTCTTTATCGTTCAGTGGTCCAGTCGACATCGGTCAAGGAGTCACTCCACTAAAGAGATTGAATGGAGCAGCTTTGAGCAGCTTGAGTGACAGGCCGGAGCAAAGGCCAGGCATTGTGGACTTGCAGACTTAACCCTCTACTACAGAGTGATGGACAATAACTTTTTCATTACACTACATCACAGCCTAAGTCATCCTCATTGCTCATCATGGCTGTATCCCAGAGAGGGCAGAGTTAGAGCCTTCTGCAAAATAAAGTGCTGACACGATAGTATTTCTCTTTTTCTTTAATCTACAAAATATAGGGGGCGGGATAAAGGGAGAAAACCCAGCAAAACTGACAGACCTAAAAGGATGTGAAAACGTGAGCATATCTGGGTTGTTGACAGCAAAACGTGATGCCTTGTCAAACTATGAAAAAATAATGTCCATTTCCAGTTGACGTGCCATTTACACATTTTGATAGCATCAGCGAGGTGGAATTGCGTGGTTGTATTGTACCAAAGACAAACGTGAAGATTAATATAGGCTGAAGTTCTAATTAAAAAGTTACAAAATATGTCAACGAGATCTGGCGTGAGTGGAAATGTGATGGCTTTGAGGCCAATGGGGGCAGACGTTCTGTACAGTGTGAGCTCTTGGCTAAATTAAGAAGCAAGACCATTAATTAGTCTCAGTAGAAAGGTGGCAGGTGACATGGGTACTTGCTCGACAATACTAAAACGTTGGAATTTATAACGTTGCGCTTTCCTTCCTCCTCCTATTCAGTCAGAAAACAGACGCTCGGCTGTCCTGGTCCAACATCGACAAACAGACTTGTCTTAACTTTGATAGCAACAAACCCCTCCAAGAGACAAAGAGGGGTTAGAGAGAAAGAGACTGAAGACAGAGCAAAAAGATGGGATGAGATGGACGGGCGTAGGCAGGGGGTGGCTTGTGAGACAGTGAGTGGGAGAAACAGAGACAAAGAGACTGTGGGGATGAGAGAGATGCTGGGTTTGTGATGGCTGGGAATCTGAGAGCTTTTTTTGTATCGCACGTCCACCCACGCTAACGGTTGTGCTGTGAGTGAATGATATTGAAATTTGAGGGGCATTATTTCAAGGCTAGAGTAGTGGCAGTTTTTTCACATTAGCATGTGTTCATCCCGGTTATGTAATTTGATGTCAGCTCACAAGCAATTTAACGGGTTTTTGTTTCAGCTTAAAGGTTCCAGGACACTACAAAAAAAAGAGAAACACGGGACTCTTCCTAACAGCTTTCCAAAATGTAGGATGCTAATTGCAGCGCTGTGATTCGAAGCAAAAACTTCTGAATTCAGCAAAGCCCTGCAGACACTCGCCTCAAAAGTGCTTTCAGATGTGATTGCGAAATTAACATTGCTGCTTCAAACCCCGCAGATTGTCTTGGATGCCAAACACCCCCCCCTCTTCAACACCTGCTGTCAATGTACTGAAACCCTTGTATTCTCTGCTGGAAGCTCCCAGCATGGAACAGCATAGTTTGAACCATATCGACTTTATCCTGTTTCTATCTATAGAGATGCCTCAGTATGTAATGGTGCGTCAGTGGGAAGAATCCATAGTATCCAGGCGCACCATGCTTGTCAGCACGCATCCCCTGCACCTCCATTCTTATGTAACATAATGGTGGCTCACACATGCACACACTCATGCTTACATGTGCGCACACACGCACACACACACACACACACACACACACACACACACACACACACACACACACGCACGTGTATACAAACACCTGTATGCGTGCAGTCCCATGCAAATGCACAGATATATTGACTATATATTGAAAAAAAATACATTATTAACTTCCTCTCATATTGTAATATACATGTATATGGTATATTCACATAAAATATATCTTATAAGTAAATCATTAGATTGTGTGGCATGCACAATGGAGAAAGACACCAGACTCCTCAAGACTCGGCATGTAAACAAGCACATTTTGCTGCACAAAGAGCAAAACATAGGGGCGTGACCAAGTATATTTACAGTCACAGAGACATGCCTCCGTGTGTCATACCTGCACAAAGATACAGACGCACACAGACACACACACACACAGACGCACACAGACACAGACACACACACACACACACACACACACACACACACACACACACACACACACACACACAGGTTACCTGGCCTCTGCCACAGTGCAGCAGTAGCTGCCACTGCGCTGCGAGCTCCTGCCCACCCGTAGCTCCTCTTGAGACTTGCGGCGATTAAAGTAGTCTGTGAGTTTCCCAAAACTCGCCATCTTTCCTCTATCTGCTCACCTCCCTCTCTCTTTTTGTTTTCTTTCCTTTTGATCCGAGAAAAAAGAAGAATAAAAAGAAAAGGAGGGGTCTGGTTCTGTTCTGCAAAGCTCCTCGTCACACAACCCCCTGACTCATCTGCTTTCTTCTGCTTCTACCTGGATTCTCCGTCAGCCGCAGGTCCGAGTCTCCCTGCGCTCCATCATCCTCTCGTACACGGCACTTAATGTGCAGGAGAACGAGCCAAAACCCTACTCTGCCTCTCTCTGCCTCTCTCCTCTTTTGATCGTTTGCTACGGTGCGCAGAGCGCATGCATTGACTCTCTCGAAATAGTAACGTTTGTAACTGCCTACCAATCGACAAGGAAGGAGCCGTGCCCCCTTACTGGAGAGCAAACAAGAAGGAGGAGAGAGAGAGAGAGAGAGAGAGAGAGAGAGAGAGAGAGAGAGAGAGAGAGAGAGGGGGAAAGAAAGAGAGAGCGATGGGGGTGGTGGCTCAGCGTCTGTGGTCTTCTTGTGTGCTGGAAAAAGCAGAGCTTGTGGGAGAATATGAGCTGCTATGATGCCTATATCAAAGCCCACCCCCCTCTTTCCCTCTGTATCTCTCCTGTTTTTTAGAGCGTGCATTGTCTATGTCCCTCTCTCTCTCTCTCTCTCTCTCTCTCTCTCTCTCTCTCTGGCTCCATCCCTCTCTCTCCTGTGCGTGAATTCCTTCGATCAAAGCTGGAGAGCAGGTGGTAGTGGTTGAGCTTTGTGTTTGTGTCACACCGTCTCGCCCTCACATTCAACCTCAAGTGCACCTTCTCCATGATCCTAACTTCCCCTGCTTGTTTGTGTGTTTACTCTCTTGAACTCGATTTCATCAATAATGAAAAACAAGCAGAGAGCCTTTCATACGGAATGAGCGGCCGGCGGCCTCGTGCATTTATCTGCTGTCCACTCAGAATATAAAAAAAGATGATGGCAGGCAGCAAGGGAACGAGGGAAGGTCAGAAGGGAAATATAGGAGGAAGGAGGAAAATTAGATATTAAGAAGGGGGGGGTGGGAGGGAGGCTCTTTGTAAACAGCTTGTTAGTGAGAGTGTGTGTGTGTGTGTGTGTGTGTGTGGCTCCCTCCCACACATCCAGACATCGTACATAAAGGCATTCCTCTGTCTATTCGCTACCTCTGTTTTTTCTTTTTTTTAAAGGTGTCTTCTTCTTCCCTCTCTTTCTGCTTTCACTGTCAAAATCTCTCAGTGGTATCCTCCATTTACCTCTCCATTGCCCCTAGCTGTCTGCTCCGCCTTCCTTTTATCCATTCGCATACCTCCCTTTTTCTAAACCTCTCATCCTCCGTCACTCTCCTTCCCCCTTTTCCCCTATTCAAACAGCCAGAGGGTATCGCTTCTTAAATGATCTGACGTGATTGTGCTGACTTGAGAAGGTGCACATGAAAGCCCAAAGTATATTATATATAGATATAGATATATATATATATATATATATATATATATATATATATATCTATATATATATATATATATATATAGATATATATAGATATATATATATATATATATATATATATATATATATATATATATATATATATATATATGTATACAGTGTATGCACTTACACTTGCAACAGGCTCTCTGAAGCAGCCAGGACATACACAGAAACAACATAACCTCCCTGCAGTTCATATCACTGACAATAAATTACAGCTCTGATGAGAGTGTGCAGGTTCAGCGGCACCATGCAGGGTATTCATTTGAGGACTAATTTGCTGGAATGATCATGTACAATTACTGGTCAGCTCACATCCAATTTAATAACCTCACAAGGAATAGCCCGGTTTACTCGCATCAGCAACTCACACAGAATATATGCATCACATTACTAATATAAGTCTGCGATCATACCATTTTCCCCCCACTGAAATGACGCATTTGTGCGTATTCGTGGCACATTTGTGAGCATCGCCACTCGGGCTTCAACTGACTGACTGCAACAATATTTTCATTAGCAGATCACTTTCAGAATTAAGTTTCCGGCCAGTAAAATATTGGACCACAGTGAAAGAAAAAACACACACAACAATAAGATGACTGGTGTGGGTTTATGTGCATCTGTGTGTGTTTGCTGTGATTCCACAGTGCAGTTGAATGTTGTGTGAAAAGTGTGGGTTCAGCTTATCGATAATGATCGATTGCCTCCCTCCCTCTCGATCTAAATTATTTCCACCCCCCCCAAAGTAATATTTTGAGTCTCTGCGTAGAAAGAGCAGGGAGAGAAAGAGAGAAGGAGAGAGAGAGAGAGAAAGAAAGAGAGAGATATACTATCCAAGAAACAGGGATAGACAAATTAATAACAACACAGTGTAATATGTTTGACTGTTAAAGTCTCTGCATTCCTCGCTGACATTACAAAATGACTCAAACATAAATCTGCAGTATTATAGCAAAAACATACACATTTACAGTCCAAACCAGATACATCTATAGCAGTGGTTCTCAAACTGTGGGGCGCGACCCTCTAGTGGGGCGCGGAGGTATATTTTTGTTGTTATTATAATCCTTTATTAATCTCACGGTGGGGAAATTAGTCTCTGCATTTTAGTACTTAAGGAGCAATGGGCTGCTGTGAAGCGTCCGGGAAGCAACTGGGGTTCAGTGTCTTGCTCAAGGACACTTCAACATGCAGACTATGGGGAGACCATAGATGGAACCGGCTACCTCGTGGTTTGAGGACGAGCACGCTCCCCATGAGCTATATGAGAGCTTCACATAGTACAAAAGTACAAAGTACACGGACATAAAACGTCAGTAAAAAATACATGGCGAAATGCCTGTACTGGTAACTGTTTACGCTACAACGTTAACAGGTTACGCTGGCGCATGCGCAGCATCAAATATATGTATCTCACAGAGATCGGCTTTTTGTCGGGACGGTGGGGCGTGAACATTTTTCTTCCTCCAAAGTGGGGCGTGACAAAAAAAGTTTGAGAACCACTGATCTATAGTATGTATGCACACCCTGTGCTGCTGCACTTGAAAAAAAATAATCCCTGTACATTAATTGTAGTTGAAATGTTGTTCTGAATCGGCATCAACAGCCCTTTTTATCAACCATATAGGGAACATAATCTGAATGCTTGAGATGAGCTGTTTTCTCTGCAACAGTGCTGTTACCCATAACTGCAATAGAGGCAGTGAAAGGCAGATAGAAAACATAACATAAAAAATATTCTGAGCATACTCCATGTGTCTAAAACCAAATTAGCCTATATGTTTAAAACCAGTTCCACCTTAGGGTCCCCTTTTTAAAGGCAACTCCTTGCCTTTTTTCGGTTCAGAAATTGAAAAATGACCTACTTTGACCTGAATCTTGCTCGCACCATAACAAACAGGGTGCCAAAATGACCCCCTCCTTCCGCATGTGCCGTCTGGCGCACTTCAGACGAGTCTGAGGACCAATGAGATCGCAGGATCTCGGAACGCCCAAAAAAAGCACAAAAAAACTTCTATTCTTGCTTTGCAATTTGGAGACATGAATACTCGTCAGAAAATGATCTAGACTCCGACAGGCTCGTACGGTCACAGGGATGTGTCTTTGACTGAATACGGCGTTGTAAAGGGTACTTATGGATGTTTTAGTAGTGAAACGTTATAATCGCTTAGTCATTTTAAGGAGTTTTCGAAATTATTCAAACCTAATGTTTTTTTGTTTTTTTTAAATGCAACACCACACATCTCTTCTCACAAGGGTTACGGTACTTTAGCAATTTTAATGAATTAAAGCGGAACTGTGGATGAGAAGATAGCACAGTTTTAGTTTAGAAAAAACACAATTCTCATTTTCGGGAGAAGGGAAAAAAGAGCTACGTGCTTATAAGATAAATACTTTAGTTATGAATAGACCTATGAATGTTATTGAGAAAAGCTTTTATCACTGCTGCAATCCTTGTGTAAAAAGTTGTTCACAACTTTTTTGAGGAAAAATTAAATAGAAAGAGGAAGAGGTGGGAGACAGAAAGGGCTGGAGTTCAGAGGACTGAGGGAGACACAGCAAAAAAGAGTGAATCTTGAAAAAAAAAACCTATGCAGCAGCAAAGCCTCTGAGAGAAATGCACCACCACAGCGAGAAAGAGCTGAGCTCACTATTGACAGCTCAGGCTTCTTTTTGCCTTTAGTCCACATTTAGCTCTAAAATGGTTTTGACGGATGAATAAATCATGTACTGCTATTTTTTAAGGGCTATTTTCATTCAAACATTAACAAAAAAAGAATCACTTTGGCAACATCCACTTGGGAACCTAATACTTGAGGGGCCGTGGAGAAAGCCGTCTCCACTGAGCCAAAAACGGCTAGTCTTCTGTGGACAGTCAACTTTGTATGTAAATGCTGAATAATTCAATCAGATTTTACATATAAATAAATAATTATCCATGACTTATTTATTGTATCAGCAGTTGAAACACAGAGTGAGGTTAATTCAGTTGTCGGGCCACCTGAATATTGCCACAGCAATTAAGACTGTCATTGACAAACTGTGAAGCGACACATTAGCTTACTGTTTGACTGTGTTTTCTCCTCATGTGTGCAACAGTCCGTGTCTTTGACCCCTCTGCTGCCTCCTTCTTTACAAATGCCGCCAGCAGTTTGTTTTCTACCCGACAGAGTTTCCCCAAACTGGAGCTGCTGGTGCAGCCACCAGAACGTGAGGCCTCAACAGCAGTCAACTCGGGCCCCGCAGTCAGGAGCTGAGCCGTGTGCCTCCGGTGGTGGCAGAGTAATCAGCGCTCACACGACACCGGACATTATCTGAATATATATGGACCTTTTTCCGCAGAAGACATTTTGACATTTCGTCGTAGTAGCTCACTGGAATATTTAATCATCATTTGATCATCATCGTTAATGTTACCGGTTTCACCCGTGCCTTTCCCACGTGTCAAAATATCTGCAGTGAAAAAGGTCAGAGAAGCCCGAGAAACAGTGTCGCCATTATAGCACTGATGAGTTTATTTCTACACAGTAAAATGTTCGGTGCATTTTTAATTATCACATCTACGAGATCGTAATCACAAGTGTCTGTTTATGTTATAAAGCAATATCAATCCATATGTATTCTCGTTAACCTTTAAATATTTATACCGGTGTTATACTAAAAAAAAAAAAGATTTGTTGGAGGCCTGGGCAATATGGCTTTCTTCAAAATGACATTCCCTCAAAATATTTATTTATATAATATCAGACTTTCTGCAAAATTTAGTCAGTAAAATTAGTTTGCTCGTTATTATCAATTTCGACAATGTCATTGTTGATCACAATATCTGAATGTATGATGCCCTTACGATACGATTCCACTTAAAAATGTGATTATCACATCGAACTATCGCCCAGCCTAAATCTGAGCATGCGGGTAATCATGATGGTGGAATCAGTTTGGACTTCCGACACCCTGAAGGGTGACGATAAATATTCATTGCAGACACCTCGACGCATCGTTCTACTCGACAGCTCATTGGACAGGCGAGAGAAAGTGAGAGGCAGTTTAAGAAAGCTTCTTCCTGTTATTACTGTGGGAGCAGCAATCAGCAGCCTCCCCAGTCCCTACTGGGATTAGTCAGACAGCACCAGTTATAAGACGACACACAGAGAATCTGAGCTACCCCGCAGCAAAACCAACACCATCATTTTGGAGCACAAAATCTTAAATATCCTCATGGAGTGATCGTCACTTTCTCTCACACACACACACACACACACACACACACACACACACACACACACACACACACACACCGAGGAGGAGCACTGCCCCCATATATAAGAGTCATCAGTAAAGGGTCCTGCAAAGCAGCCCCAGGATTAACTCCCTTTGTGCAGTGTGCTGTAGCCTTGACATCCATCTGTGACAAAGACATCACCTCTTTTAACTTTCTTTTCTGCTTTATATCTCAGCATTAGTCATGTGTTCCTTTAGCTCTAAGTTCCTTTTCTCTGCTGTCAATCTTTTTCTTAGTCTCACACGTTGCACCTGTCAGGTCAATAAGCTCTCAAACTTTGTCTGTCATGTCCTTTTTTTTAAGAATATTCACAGCTGTTTGGGATTAACACAGTATCTTATGATTTACAACAGTGCAGTTTCCGTTTTCATATCCTGCGTGTTGCCGATGAATCATCCATCCTACACATATTCCCGCACATACCAGTCGCTTGGCATTTCAGCTTCTTTCAATTTAAGTTCACAGAGAATTGTTGCGAATCATCGACGTGAGCCCATGCATCTCTGTGATCATGATTCATATCCTCTATTGATTTCACGTACACTTTTAAGAGAGGAGTCGCTCTTTGAAGCTCAAGGCGCATTAGCCTGACAACAACTGTACTGTACAGAGACAATGTTCAAAATCATGTTTGGCCCTGAGCACCGAGACTGAGTGAGTTTCATTCTGTGTTTCTAAATGATAAACAAAGGTTGTAAAAGTAATTTACGTAGTCATGCACGTTTCCCGTACGTTCATTTGTCATCTCTTCTCAACAAAGTCAAGCTTGAATATTGCATGTTGGAAAACAATGATCTGCTTCAGAAAGACACGTCCTCTCTGAAAAAGGCCAAAAGTCAAACTTTGAAAATGTCAATTAAAACCACTTTGAATTCTTAAAAAGAAGACATGGGGAACTTAAAGTACTTAGTCATGCGATGTCTACTCTTCAGCGTGTAGTGGAATAAATCAGTCACACATTGCCGTCCCACATACTCAGAGCTCTTAATATAGGTTTTAGTTTCACTACTCCATGACCATATCATATCACTTTGCAAGGGATTGCTCCCTTTTCTCCCCATTACCGTTCTGAAATGTGAAGTGTTCCAACTCGATTTGGGTAAAGAAGACAATGTCCTTTATAGTGTATAGTGAAAAATGTGGTTCGAATAATCTGTTACATAATATTCCCCATCTTTCTTTCTGGCTCACAAGAAAGCTTTTTGGTTAAAAGTGTGGGCACAGATAAAAAGCACACAAATTCCCAGGAAGCAAAAGCTCTGAATAAAGTTAGGCATGACTCTCATCCTCGAGGAGATGCCCTCAGGAGATAAAGACAGCTTTATTTTAAATGTGAGAGGTTCAAAAGAAGAATCGGAGGCTGCGGCCTAAGGCTGTTCGACTCTTGAGCCGTAAACCGTCGGCCCTTTAAGGTACATATTTTTAGCTTTGTATCTTCTCTTCATTTTTATATGCTAGTTTGTGTATTTTCAAAAGTCTTTTGTTGGTCACCAAAATGCAAGTTGCTCAAAAACGTTTGCTGTAAAAGCAACAAAGTTAACTCAAGTCAACATTTGTTTGTATTTTGAATTGAGCACTGCTCTTTAAAAAGGACTAAATGAGCACTGTTCTATAAATACATTTCACACCGACATAGGCAAGCACACACACACACACTGTTACACCACAGTGTAATTGTTGATTTATTTCTCTAAATTAATCATCCTCAGAGAGAAAAATAGAAACGCTTTGCCTGGAGGACTTGGAACCAAATGCCTATTTTTTCTCTCTGTCTCCATCTTTCTCCGTCCATAACCCACTCTTTTCCTACCTGTCTATCCATCTCTTCCTCCTGCACACTATAATATGACCCTGCCCCTCCCAGTCTGCATAATGCCAGTCAGATATACTGCAATGTAGAGAGCGTCAAGTCCTGAGGGCTGGCTTGAATAAAAGATGAAGCAATGTAAGTCTTGGCTGCTGGCTTTGAACTTCTCTTTAACTCCCTTAACCTCCAAAAGAAACCTTGGACAAGCCCCACTTTGAAAAAAAAAGTCCAATGTTTTGTTAATTACAGCTCCGAACATAAGCAAATACAGTATATATGCAGTTTACACATGTAGACGATAAAACTGACGTGTTGGGGAATGTAAATATTTCCAAGCATCCTATATTTGTTCCAATCCTTCACCCCCTATGGTTCCTGTTCTCAGTAGTGATTTTACAGCTAAATCTCCAGTGATTAGAGAGCTAATCAATTCTTATGGGTGGGGGGTGAGGCGTTAAGGTGTAGCTTACACGTGCACACAAGCTTTATAGCAGCAAATTGTTGTAATCAGAAGAAAAGATTGTTGTTGTTTTTTACTGGGCTCAAGTCCCCTTGTCATTCACATCCAGTGTGTGTAGTGTCCTCGAGCTACACACGTTGATTTCATTTTAAGTAAAAAGTTTTGGTACAATTCTATTTTACTTCTAGGAGATGCACTGTGAATAAGGACCAGTCTTATTTGGATGAAAATATTTTTTCATGAGCAGGAATGTAGCACCACAGTGCTCTGTGTATTAAAATGTAAAGTGCAATGCCACATTTTGGCCATAATCATGCAGCACTAATCAGCACTACAGCGGCTATGTAAGTTCAACACGTTAACCAACCTCTATAAATGTCATACTCAGAGTAAAATTGATATACAAATCATATATACGTTTTTAATTGTGTTTCTCTACCTGCCAGGCAGCCCTAGGATTTCATTCATTTTACTACAGTGAAATAACCTTGCAATGATGATGAAAATCATGTAAATCACCAAGCATGTAGTAAAGCATACTGTATGCACCACTAAACAGGGCCATCACATTGTCCAAAACTGCACAAAGGGAAGCAGAATCAGGTTGAAATGTATATTGTTTACAACTCCTTCCTAATTCCATTAACAGCCCCAAAATGCACTGTCCCTTGCTATTTGCTCTCCCTTTACACCCAGACAGCCACGCTGTGTTTGTTTTTCTCACCCTTTCGCCCAGTTGTGATGGGGGCCGACTGTTTCTGTTTTTGCTCACGTCTGATGTCCAGCGCCCTCCATGATTCATTATGTGGCAGTTCAGTTGGATTTGAATGACGCTGTGTGTCACTCGTCATTGTCATGGTTTTCTGTGGAGTGATGAAGCTGCCGCCGCTGTATGTATTTGTGTGTGTGCGTGTGTGTGCGTGTGTGTGCGTGTGTGTGCGTGTGCGTGCGTGCATAGCGGCGATGTGTTCCGACGTGAGGTGAATGCTCCTCTAGAGGTTGACGCGACACCTCAGTGCAATCAAAATCTCTTTTGGGTGAGTGTCTCTTGGAAAAACACTCTGATTCATCCGAAGCCAGCTGCACACATTTAAATATACGACAATAAGAAAGAGATGACAGGAAAACATAATGGCAATACAAAGATCAAGGATTTGTTTGTCCGTATAGGCACACGTGAGTGTTGGCAGAAGGTTTTCGTGCTGAGATCATGTCTATCTGCAGACACCGACATGAGACCTTCCAGCTGTGCCTTGGAGAATCAGACACAGCCACTCGCACACTGAGACCAACAAGGCCACAAAAACACAGTCGTTCCCTGTGATGCAGCAATAATCTGTCCTCTCAACTCGAATGCGGGCGGCATCCTTCCACTCAGCATGAATGCATAGTGATGAGTTTAAGATTAATAGGCACCTCAAGGACTGAACTCTAAAGATTAGCCGAACAGGCCAGCTGGAGCAAAAACAACTGGGCTGACGTCGGTGTTGTGAGGCCAAACAAATCCTTAAGCTGTGGCTCGACGAGGAAGCTTTAAGTGTTCCCTCAGACAGCTACTTTGTGGATGACGTGTTCGTCTCACACCCATTGTTATAAAGCTAAATGTACCATGTGTTATTGTTACTAAAACGGTGATTTGGGTAAAAATATTGCCGTGTGTAAGTCACGAAGGAGGCATTGATAGCAGCAGCACCCCATGAATCATCTTTAAAGAAAGCAATCCCAATAAACTGCCGCTGTGTAAAGGCCAGCAGTGTTAGCATCAACTTGTCTGTGCGCCCCCATGCATTCTCTCCGTCTGACAACTCAGCCCCAAATGGCCAATTAAGGCCCTTCTGGTTACCTGCTCACTGCGACATAACATATTTATTGAGCTCAACAGACTGAAGATGAAGAAATAAACATCTCAATACTACTCCTTAAGTCATACACTTCCTGTTCGTCAACAAGCGTGCAAGAGCCGAATGCTATGTGTGATGAACGTCACGCTGCATCTTAAAAGTTAGCCTTTTTCTGTACGTTCTTCATGTTACTTAACATCCTTTTCATCGCTATCACAACACTTTGTGACCTCGGTACATCACACTTTGGGTTTTGATAAGTTGGATTTCCAGGTGACAGCTTTCTAACATCAGCCCTCCGCCTATGTTTTTTAGAAATACTGTGTACAGTCCACCAATAGACTTACCTATTCAAATAGCTGAGACCTCAATTTCCCTCCACCGATTCCTTTATAGGCTGTGTGAATAAATCTAAAGCCGGAGCTCCTCATCAGATTTCTGCCAGTTTAACCTCAGTGCAAGTAATTCAATCCCTAGAAAAAGAGGACTGGTACATTTGTTCTGGCCAGCTGTTCCAGACAAGTGATTGTGATGTGAGCAGAGACAAAGAGGGATATTAATGAGCTATTAAAGCTTCCAAACACTGCAGCACGACAGCCATCTTCTTTATTTGTTGCCCAAGGCGGCCATATCTAAATCTTGAATTAAGCTCTGAGGATGGACAGTTTATAAGATGCATTGAGTTGAAAGGTTGACTGCTACTACATCCAGTGAGAAACGACCCCAGCCATGATCACACAACAGCTCCATCGCTCACATGAAATCCAGCACTACTGCCCTGACAGCAGGATGATGGTGATGACACTTTTATTGTCTCCAAAGGAACATGAATCATCTACTATGGGCTATCCGTTTACACACATTTCAGAATCCAACTTCAAAACTCAATACACACAAGAGCTTAAAACCATGAAACTTAAGAAAATGTTCAACTCCTCCATAGTTCATTCAAATTTCCGACATGGGAACACATTTTTTTCATCCAATTTTGTAGTCAGTGTGAATCTTCTTCAGATTTGTTTTGCCATTAATAACTCCAGTAATCAGGAATCTAAGCTCCAAATTTAAACTGAGATGTAATGCCTATCTCTAAAGCATAGAAATAACTTATGGCATGTTATTTGCTTTGAATGTAACGTGACTATTTGGATATATGAATTTCTTACCTTAACGCAAGTGTGATATATGTGATACGAGTAAAATTGTGATGCAGACATGGATGAGGTGCCCACTTCTACAAAGCTGTCACCACACACCTGGGTTTAACTGTCAACACATGACAGGTTTTGCTACAACTCAAGTTGAATTATGAATTGGTCGTTTCAAACAAGTGACAAGCAGCCATCCTTAAAAAGTAAAAGTGAAGATACTAATATAAGATAATAATATAACATCATTCACTCTGTGAACTCAAGCTTTTCATGCTAGAAACTAATGGCGGTGTCTCCCTCTAGTGGCTGAATGCCCACCACCCTGGACCCAATTTACCACAAATATCAGAGCCACCGTCCTCATCATTATGCTTGGCCTTATCTTACCGAGGCCGAGTCAACGGAACGGTAATTGGAATACACCAAGTGTCAAACAATTACTGGTTTGCTTTTCCCTTTTCATCTGAAAAAGACAAACTCTATTACAATCATAGATTGTGTGTGTGTGCGTGTGTGTGAGAGAGTGTCTATGTACTTGGACACAAAAAGAGAACGTGAGGACAGACAAATTACATCACATATACACACACACACACACACCACTTGCCAAACATTAAACACACACCAAGATGAGACTCCAAAATAATGTGCTTAACAACAGAGATGGTGTGTGCACACATGCACCATGTGTATCGCTATGTGTGGGTGCACTTGCTTGGGGATGCTTTTAAAGCCCCTTTCGCTGTTGCGATGACTCACCAATGAGTAACAGGCCGGAGTGGAGTCAGGAGCCCCGCTCTGTTGTCAGCGGCAGGTTGGTAACCTCCTTATTAAGAGAAAGCTAGGCACGTTGGCATAGGAGCCAGTGGCCCGAGGGTTATGAGGAAGGTGATTCAACAATCACTGATGCGTCACAGTCAATATGAGGCAGGGGGGGGAGTGGGGGGGGCACTACTGATATACTGTAAATGAATGGTTTCACTTGACAGGTCGGGGGGGGGTGTACTGAGTGGGAGGGGGGAAAGCGAGTCGGCACGCATCCCTTCCTAGGCACAGACATGGGTATGAATTATACATGTTGCATCCACTCGCGCCGGTGAGAGAAAGGTATAATGAAATGACAAGGAGTGTGTGACTCACACATACATACTTGAATGAACAGTCACCGACACCCAGCACACACTGTGCTGTAGATGTGCACACACCCCAGAGACACAATGCCAATCCTGTTTCTGCTATCTGCAGAATGTGCTGTTGAGAAGAAGGGAAGATGACATGCAATAGAGCCAAAAAGACACTGCCCCCCGTGGCTCTCATCACATCTCATCTGCCCAGCCACAGCGGCGCTGACAAGTAGGGGAAGGGATGGGTTTGCAATGGAGGCTACTATTTGGGGAAAGAAGAAAAGCAGGTTTTGAGGGAGAATAACAACACATGATGAAGGCTGAGTAGGCGAGAGGGAAATAGCTCGATAGCTAGCAAGCTAGCTGGATAAATAGATAGATAGATAGCTAAATAGATAGCTTGATCGCTAGCTATCCATTTAGCCAGACAGACTGATTGACAGCCAGATAGATAGATAGATAGATAGATAGATAGATAGATAGATAGATAGATAGATAGATAGATAAATCAATCAAGTATAGCAGTGTTGTTTGGAAAGGTCCCCCCACAAAGGAGGACCGATGGTATGTAAGGTTAGATAAATCAGCTCCCCATCCCCCAACAGTGTGAGGTTGCCTGCACACAGACTGTTTGGTTACCCCTCCTCAGTGGCATCATTCCCTTTTTTAATGTTTCTGCTGACTCACTGCTTGAAAAGGCGTAAAAATGTTTGTGTTTGTGTTCCGCAGAGTTAATGTATAATTGTGTGCCTCCAAGGATTTGTGTGTGCAAATTCATGATTATATGTGTGTTTCTTTGTATTCCCTGTCCTCTCTGCTTCACTGTGACTGTAAACTTTGGTGTCTAACCCTAAAAATAGGAGACAACAGGCTTTTAAAATGCCCAGACATGTTGGGCTGTAAACCTTCTAACTCCAGATCAACCTGCCCTACTAAAATAGTGAGAAACACAGCATTTATTTAGATGTCACCAGCTGCCAAAGGAGGTGCATAGAGAACAGTGTGATTGGGCTTGTTTTCAATTTCTGTCAAGATGTTGTATTTCAAACAGACAAACACATCTTCCCACTTCCTTTTCAAATGTCCTCAAATCACTTAATTGCAAACCTTCGAGACAATACTGTCTTCTTCAAAATGGGTTTAAAAAACAAATGGTGTTGGATTGTTTATACAGTGCATTCAGTTGTGAGCATTGCATTGGGACTGGATAAACACTGTGTGTATATATGTATATATATGTATATATATGTATATATGTGTATATATATATATATATATATATATATATATATATATATATACTGTATATATATATATATATATATATATATATATATATATATATATACTGTATATGAAGTAATCTGCTATTTATATATGGCTGAAATACTTCTCCAGTCCCAGTGCGGACTGTACTTGCAACACAAACGTGGGCAAAAACAGTTCCAGGAAGCCCCAAAATAGAGACAGGAAGTTCATTCAGCAAACACAATAAAACATGTGAACAAACTGTGTGAAAGCGACTCTTAAATTACACAAATAGGTATTTCTCTTACTCTATGAGTTGCTCCATTCCAGCACCCTGGGCTCCAGCAGCTCCCCAGGTTTGGTTTGGTAGTCCTCCTCTTACAGTGTGACTCCTGGCTTTCACCTGGGAACACGCACACACACGCACACACACACACACACACACACACACACACACACACACACACACACACACACACACACACACACACACATATGTTAGCCTGGCAGCAGATGCACCTAGAAGTATGTGAAAGAGAGGGACATTGGGGTACTCACTCATCAAAACCATCATTTTAAAACCGGAGGTTTCATTGATGTTTCTGGAAATATTCAGGACATACAATCCCTCAAACCATAGCCTGGTCTTTTTGTCGGTCTTCTTTATCTGTCACCCTCTCTTGTCTCTTTAAGGGCCTCTGTAGGCTTCTCAGATCTTGAGGTGTTGAGTTTCAAAGTTGTCTTCATACTGTGTGATTTATGATGGAAACAGAGCTAGCCTTAGAATCCTCTGCTGCCTCTGACTTTCCTGGATGTATTCACAATTACGACCCAGGATCCCTGTACTTAGACATCTAAAGACCTTGAAGAAGTGCTCAAGGAAATAAACGTGGTCAGGATTTTCACATTCCCTCCATCTTTGATAATTAATCCTGACAAAGGCCATTGTTTGATTTTTACATTTTGAATATACTGGAACAGCAGAGACAGTGAATGACTTTTGACATGTGCTTCATGGCATAGATATATTCTACTCCTTCTTCACACACAGATAGACTTAATTCAATAACATGTGCATGCAAGCTGCTTCCCTCTCAAGAACACATCCAAAACCCAAAGCATTTCATAATCATCGCCGACAAACCTTCCGGTACACCAATAACACTGGCCTATTTCTCACTCGAGGAAACCCACCATGAATCTAATTAATATTATTCATGTTAATGTGAGCTAATTATGCAGAGCTGCGGCACCTGGGTGAACTGTGTATGGGTGGTGACACTGCTCTAGCCCTAAGCCTGCGTGTTAATTAAGCAGAACATCTGGCAAGAAGGGAAACATATTGTCGAGTTGAACCTAACGGGACTCTCCCTTGAAGTGCAGAATGTTTTGGGAGGTGAACTTGACTTAAATCTGCGACGCACGTATCACTTTGTGCCAAGAACTGCTACAGTCAAGATTGACAAGCAGCCAACCGAGCTTTCACTGATTTTAAAATCCTGGCAAAGCAAAGACAGCCGATGTTGACAGTGCTGCATTGTGCTGTTCGGTCAAGAAATACAAACTAAATTATCGCACGCTCCCACATTTTTGCTTGGTTACTTCTGTTCTGTAACAAGAAAACTGACTGATATCACATAACCTGTGCTCAAGCTTTAGTTATATGGAAATTAAGCTGACAGGCTTTTGCATTTTTTCATGATATTAATGATGATTTTTTTTTTTTTTATAAATTATGAATACAATACAGAAAGAAGTTGTTTTGGCTAATTTGACTAAATTTCATGAAGCAAGAAAAAGTACTTAATTTACCCCCTCAGTGAAATTCCTATCTTTTTATTTTTTAGATGCCAGTCTGATGTGGCAAACATGACATTTACCAACAAACCTAAACTCAGACTGATATGTCTTGGAAATTATCGTTAAGCCTACAAAAAAATAGACACAAATACATAGAGACATTTATTGAGCAATTTCCTTAGTGACCTTGGACTGGGCTTAATCCTTGTCTGGGAAACTGGCTGATACAGTTTTTATAACTGTGTCCCAGACCGACAAAGTTTGGGCAACAGACTGACAACCAGACAAAGGGACTTATACCAGCTGCTCACAGCTAAAAAGGCCAACAATACATCAAACAGTGGGGACAAAAGACAACTGCACAGAAAGAGGAAAGAGTTATTAACTCACTAGTGTCACAGCTTTATGAAATGCTGCGGTTCTATCCAGATCTCCATTCACTCAGCGTTAGCAGTAAGCCAAAACGTCATCCAACGCAATTGTTAAAGAAAGAGTATTCAACACATTCCTTGTGTAGCTTTGCTGCTTTCATAGATCTGTATCTACCTTCTTACCCTCACCAACTTAATCCACATTCACGGCTTTGCTTCCACCTAGTCATGCATACTAATCTGTACTGTAACTTCGAGCAGTGGCCAGCCGCCGCCTGCCTGTCCCATCAAACATGCATAAGAAACAGATGTATCTTTGATGTAGGCTTGTTCATGTTGCCCAATGTGTTCACTGTATATGTGTGTGTGTGTGTGTGTGTGTGTGTGTGTGTGTGTGTGTGTGTGTGTGTGTGTGTGTGTGTGTGTGTGTGTGTGTGTGTGTGTGTGTGTGTGCTTATGTGTCTCTTTCAGTGTGTTTCCAGGCCTTGCGGGTGAAAGCCAGACTAGAGAGATGTGGCTGCATGCCCCAACACACAAAGAGTGAGGAAGGCTGACATACCAGTACATAGATATTTGGCAGAACAAATAACCAATGTCGCAATAGGTTGCCATACATTATCTTTAAATGCATAATTCATATGACTAGAAGCAATACTGTGACTGTAATGTAAAGCTATTGCAAATATACATACTGCATATATTGTGGTTTATATTAAGATATGCTGTATTGATTGAGTATTTTCATTTGCGTTTGCTTTGATCGAAAAGATTACAATCACAAATATATTCACACTTCCATTTTAAGTGGAACTGTTCTCATTTTTAGCATGTCAGCCTTACATATAGTATACATAAAGGATAATTGCACATTTTATTCATCTATATGGTTTGAAAGGTTGTTTATCCCTATGGTCTATGTATCGGCACTGTGATTGTCCTGCGACCCCGCACCTCCACAGGGTAACAAGATGAAATGTGTCACGCAATGATCTTCACATCTAAACATGTCCTTTCAAAGCTGAAACACAAGACAATTAACCATACAGTTGATCGAGAAAAATACTTGACTATTTTGATAAACGATTTATGGATTATGTCAATTTTCAATCAAAGATTCCCTCTTTTCTTCATTTTCTGTGGCAATAAACTAAAATACCTTTGGGTTTTGAACTGTTCACCGGAGAAAACAAGCAATGAACAGGTCCGGAAAATGATTTGTTGTTTCTGTCACTGTGCTACAGAATACTGCGACTCTGCTTTTAAGTTCCATGGGTAATTTGAGATATTAGTCACTAGAAATTTGAGCCAAATAGATTATAATAGATGGATTATAATAATAAAATATAGGAAGCTTTCAGGGCTCTGGTGTGGTTAAGTCTTCCTAATGTTTTGGCCACCCAGTGTTTTATGTATGAACAGGAGGAGGATATTTATCCGGCGTTGCACTTAATGAGAAGTATGGCACTGGTCCATGAAACTGTCATCTTTTAGCATCTGGACTTGTGAAAACTTCCCCTGTGCAATATTGTAAACAAGAATAATCATGAGTCAGGAGAGGTGAGAGCCTATCCTGCTCGTCATTAGCAACATTCATGCCAGTAGCTGCCTGATGCGCTCTATCCGGGTGTACTGTATGTGTGTGGCTACATCATTATTATTATTGATATAAATAAAGCCCACAAACACACACACCTCTGTGTCCCCTCATGTCCTCTCACGAGTCCATGGCCATGTAAAGTGACCCTGACCCCCCCCCTTCCTACCATCTACACACACTCACACACACACACACACACACACACACACACACACACACACACACACTCTCTCACACACACACACACACACGTGTGTAATTGTGAAAGCCCTATGAAACATTCAATGACACATGTTTTGTCCCTCATGCAATCGTTGCCCCCCACCCACTCGCCTACACAGACATCTTTTTCCTTTTCCCCTAAAGACAATTGTGTTGTTCACTCTCTATTGTGGAAGCCAGTCATTTCCACACGTGTGCTGGCCATAAAACAGAAAAGAGCCAACTAAAAGCATCCTTTTCCTGGCGGGCACGGTCACATTTAGTCTCATATAAACACAGGACACACCTTTGTCCAACAGTTTGCACATATCCTTCTGACCCCTTACCTCCCAAAGTGCTCTCCTTTCCACTGACACAGTTCCCCGTCTCTCTTTGGCATTCCCATGCAGAAGATTAAAAGGAGTAAAACAGAACACTTCTCGTGGGGTTGTTATAGACTTTTCGTGGACTTTCAGTGTAGTTTTTGTTGCGAGAGAAAGCCTTAAACCACGCTGAACACTGGGACTGGTGTCTTTTGTGTCTCCCAACGTGCTGGGTTCCCCTAGCATTGTCATGACAACAGTGTGTACGCACCGACACTGGCCATTGAACACAACACACACACACACACACACACACACACACACACACACACACACACACACACACACACACACACACACACACGCACACACACACACACACACACACACGAAGATTTAAGTGAAGTGGGCTAGGAAGCAACTTTCTGTCGTTTCTGAAAAGTTAGCCCAAGCGCGCGCACAAAAGATAATAAGTTGCAAGTGAAATTAGCTCGAGAGAACAAGTGCACGATTAACGTCTCATGTAGCTAAACACACACAAAACGAGTTGCATTCATTCGCATACCTTCTTGACGAAGAGCTCTTTCTTTCCTTCCGGGACCGTGTTAGCGAACCGTGTCCACTTCTTCGCCCAGGAGAGAGTTTGTCACATCGGTATCGTTACTGCCGGTTCCTGTCGTGCGTCCTGGAGACACGAGCTCTCCGGGACATGTGAACTACGTCCAGCCGAAACTTTCTCCGCCCAGAGACTCAACTCAACTTCTATCAAAGGATGCTTTGCTCCGCCTCGCTCAACCCTGGAGATAAATCACTGTAAGCCAAGACATGCATAGATTGTCTAGTATAGTGTCTCTCTATGTATGTGGAAGTGTAATGTTAAAGCGACGTGTATTATACCTCATATTTAAATACACATGTCACTTTAACATTACACTTTCACATACACCTACAGTACACTTGTTTATAATATTGTTAGTCGTTGTTTGTCTGTGCACTTTTTTTTAATACTTTACTTTATATTGTATGTTCTATTGTAAATGTAGTATTTCTACACTGTGTTGATTGTTGTTGTTGGTCTAATGTATTACTACCAGCCAAGACAAATTCCTCGTATGTGTAACATACCTGGCAAATATATGGTTCTGGCTCTGATTCTGATTCAACTATATGGGAGGATGTATCCCCCACCCCCAAAGGATGTTGGAAGATATTACTAGGATGTATACTTATTATTCATTCGGTAACTTCCTTTAGGCTATTGTAATTCAGAATCACTCACCCAACACAAACCCTGGGTTCATTTTCTACCTCCAATTATATATTCTGGTGACTGACTGCACACAGGAACATGATCCTAATAAGAGATTAATCTGTGTTTTAGACTTCACTCTATATCTCATTATTGAAGTATACCGACCCACTTGATATCGGCCTAATCCTCTGAATTCCCCCCGTTCAAACAACCCGGGTGACACCGACATTAACAGAGATAATCCAGAGTCACTTGTTTCACATGCTACACTTTATCCTAATGACGTTTATATTTCACTAGTGGTTTTAAAGAAATAGAAGGCAGTCAAATTTAGTAGACAAAACGATTTGGTAAAGATGTATTCTCAATAAAATCATATTGTGTGTTCAGCATTCTTATTGGCCTCTTGTTAGAGGAGTCGGCAAATATGAACTCAAAATATAGTACAAATAATAGGGAAAGTGCTCAACTATGATGTTTTATCAGTGAACAGGAATTAAGCTTAGTCTATTTACTTTGCTTCAAACTTATGTTCCTTTCAGAAAAAAGTACTAAACAAACCCAAGTATACAAATAGAATCCATACAGCAATATCCAAGAAGGCATCTCTTGCTATAACATTGCAATAAGCACAATATATTGCCATAAACTCACTGATTGGTACAAAAACAGTAGTTCCTTATTTTAGAGGCATATTTCAAATTGTAATATTTGTAAATACATTATTATGCTGATAAGGCAATTCACATTCATTTAATAAGCATTTAGCTCCAAACATTGTGATATAAAAGTTAATGTATGGTTGATAGAGTTAAGGTTATTAGAAGTATCAGAGTCCCAGCCACGTGATGTTATTCTGCATTCAGCAGAAGTAATACTGGCCACAGTAGTAATATACTACGATATGTCAAACTTAATTGTTCCTTTGAGCCAATACATGTTAGGCTGCAGTTCAAGTGTTTCAAAGCAATCACACGCAATAGATCAAAGTTCAGTACCTACAGCCTCAATTACACTTGTGGTGGCAATGGTGGTTGCAACAGCCAACAATAATATTGTACTAGCAGCAACACAAGTAGTAGTAATAATATATAAGTTGTCACAGGGACTTATTTGTTCAGTACTTACAGTCTGTGGTTGAGCCCAAACGTGTTTAGTGGTCAGCGATCCTATTTACAAATCTTCACTTTGCATAAACCCCCGAATGATAGCCAGTGAGAGAGAGTACGCCGGTAAGGATTCTGCCCCATCCACTTTATCATATCACTATTGTTGGATACTTTATACAAATAAAACTAGCATTTTAGAAACATATTTAAAGAAGTGTGGAGAGGACATGTACATTTTCAAAATGTGAAATGATGTTTGGACCCACCAGTCCCTCAAATTGCTGATACCGATGGTTCGGATTTAGTGCCACTAGATGACACTAGAGTGCCACTATCTCCCACTGGCCTGGGGCGGAAGGGGTAATCTCTGAGATTTGAAACACACCTTTTAAATCTAGCCACAACAAGGAAAGAGAAAGAGATAACCACATATTTAAAAATATATATTTTATTAGATATAATGTGCACATGTATGTATGTATCTTGTTGTTTACGTTGGCCAAATGTGACGAAACTAGTACCCGGATATCCTAGTTGAAAATGCCCGTGTTGATTGTGGGAAACTGAGTTTTCCACGCTGGTATTCTCGACTGACGTTTACGTACGTTTACGTGCGCTGTCTGCCGTTAGTCGCCAGCCGGCACGCATTCGACGTACGTGCGTTCTCTCCTGACTCCTTGGAGATTCCCCTTCCTTCCTTCCTGGGCTGTTTGAGGTAAACCTACAGCGGTCGCGTCAGTCTCGCGAATACCTGGCTGAGTGAAACACTAACGTTAGCCTACATGGACGTGTTTGTCACAAATGTCGGAAACATGCCGCGGCACCGGAGAGCACGCAGCTAAAGCCTGGAGAGGTGACGGTGGCTAAAGTACAACCCGGAGAGAACTTATCGTCTCGATGGCTGTGAAAAGTTAACGCACACACGACCGAAAAACAGGAATAATCCTCTTTCGACCGACTCGAGGTAAGAACAGCCGATTTGTGAGCGGACTTCGGGAAGTACACAGCTGTCTGGCTGCGTCGATAGCGTCGACCAAGCGACTGAATAAGAGTGTCTTTGTTTACAAGGTCCCCGGCGTCCTCGGCTCGCGCCGTCTCAATGGGATCGCGAGGAGTTCTCGTGTGGCTGCACTGTGAGGGTAACGTTAATGCTCGTGACAGGGCTCACGGGCTTACAGTTTGGCCGCAAATAGATCGATTAGGTGACAGTGCCTCGTAATTAAACGTGGGTTCACTTCAACGGCCATGGGGGATCATTATTCCCGCCGCTTCACTGCACATAACAGGGTAATACAACAACAATAACACGGGCATGTTTCTTCCACTTGTCCATTTAGGGGAGGGAGTGCAGATCCGAGGGCAAAGGTCAGGTGGATGAGCTTGTATCAGGAGGTACCTTTTAGCAAGGTGGGTGATGTGTGACCTGAGACCTGAACTCTTATTGTATCATCTTATTGGCTGAAGGATCAACATCAGAATAACATCTAATGTGCTTACATGATTTGGTTGAGAGTGTGGTCTCATCGTTTGTTTTTTCCCCCCGCTTTTGCGACTGTCCACTGAGGAGAAAAGAAGTGTGTCAACTGACAACATGACAACTTACAATGTGCCGTGAAATCAGCTCACATCCTGCCTTCCGCTTATTCTCCCTCTCCCTGGAGAACAGAAATTAAATCTAATCTCTCTCTCTCTCTTTCTCTCTCTTTCTCTCTCTCTCTTTCTCTTTCTCTCTCTCTCTCTCTCTCTCTCTCTCTCTGGCACTGACTGTGTCAGCTGCTGTCTCTATGGGTGCTGTTACAGCGGGACAGGTGGCCTCTGGACAGGTGCACCCCTAACAAAGGGTTGCAGTCCTCTGACTTCTGTGGTGGTTTATGTTCAATTAGTTGTTGTGTAGTTTCTGCTGTCCCCATTTCTACAATCTGTGCAAGCTGCCTTTTCGTGCTGTTGTCCTTTTACACGCTTTGTAATTGTGAGTGTGCTGTTTACATAGTTGGGCTAAATTGAAACGGCCTATATGTGATTGCACAACCTGCACTTGATTTTGGTCATTGAGTGCAGTATAGGGAACACAAGCTGAGCTGTTTGTGCCGAGCTTTCTGCGTGACGCAGGCATTCTTGACAGCTACAGCCGAGCCCTCCAGACCTGTGGTTTGACTTACTGTAAGTCTACCAACATGTTGCATATTTTCCCCAATACTCTTCTCTAGAATTTTAGTGGAATTCAAGTTTACCAGACAAACCAGTTTCAGTCTTGTACACATTTAACAAGGAAGCCCAAACAGGAGTCGTGCTCGGGGCTGTGCATTAGGAACACACCCTTACTGGGAAACTAAGCAGAGCTCCAGACAAATGACGGCACACAGCCGGCCTGCTTGACCTGCATTGGTAGTCCCTAGTAAACCATTAACACTGCTTTCATGTAACAATAGATCCTTAAAAATGATATGTGGTATGGATAGGATAGGATATATACTGTATTCATCCCAAAGGGGAAATGTAATCGTGGCAGCACCAAGCAGAGTTACATAGAAGACATTTAAGAAAATTAATTAATACAAATGCAAAGTATATGAAGTGTGTGTATATAGTATATACAGTGAAATTAAGAACGTACAGTGACTAACTAAACAACAAAAGTGGGGCTAAGGTTATTTATGTTGATGTTGATGATTCAATTGATGGAGGATCTGGCCAGAGGTGATTTAGTATACAATCTTGTAGCAGTGTGGGTATTTCCATATCATGGTTAGGCCTGTGCTTTATGCACTGGTTGGTGGTGACATTTCAAAGAGAGAGTGATCAGAAAAGAGGTCAGTAAAGGATATGAAGTGGAAGAGAGAGGAGAGGGGAAGTTTGAGGGCTTATCTCAGTAATGTGCAGGGACAGTTGTGCAATGATGGGTGTTGCAGTCACCACTGTCTTCTACTTAACCCTTCACTTCCTCCTCTGGTATTGACTGGAAAAGCCAAGGCTCTTCTAAAAAGAGCCAATAAAAAAAAGAAACATAGATAGACATTTAGGCTTTTAGACAATTGTGTAAGGTTGACATGTGATGTGTAAACCGCTGTGTTTTCCCAGAATGAGCATGCCTTGTCCTGCCCGGGCTGGTTCTGACGTCCACCACTAGTCATTGCACCGGGATCCTATTCACATTAATGAGTGAGATCTCTGCGACTCGATTGTGTGTGTGTGTGTGTGTGTGTGTGTGTGTGTGTGTGTCTGTGTGCGTGTACGCGCGCGCGCGTGTGTGTGTGTTTTATCTCTTGAACGCACCTCCCAGTTTTTCCTCTGCTCGCCGGGGCCAGTGCGCATGCGCTCTGCTGACACTCCAGTAATCCGCTGTTATAGGAGGAGATTGCATCCTCGCCCACTGCGCTCACACTACCAGTGAGGGAGAATGGAAGCCCGTGGACAAAATACATAACTGGGAGGGGGGTGGGAGGGAGAGAACATACACCGGCACCAAAACATGCCCACATGACAGCATTACAGTGGCATTCTGGGAATGGAGCAGCTTTCTGACACTGTGAGCAGGCGACAGCGGGACTGGAGCGAGGATGTCTCCTAATATAAGACAGCGCGGCTCGGCATCTACAGCCCCAAAAGCAGGACATATGAGATGAGCGCAGGCTGTGAAGGACCCGGCGGAAGATGGTGAATGTGGCTCCTTCCTGGATGAGACCTCCTCGGCTATTTTGACGTTTCTTCAGGCTGCATGTCGCCTCGTGCACCGCATTTACTCTCTCCTTGGCGGCCTCTGTACCGCTGCGTGGAAACGGACGCACACACACACACACCACCTTTTTATTTATTTTGTTAACAAAACACAAGTAGGCGAATGTTTTGCAGTGGGCTTACTTGAAAGTATGCTCGTTGTCAGTCATTAGTCATAATTTCACGCGCAGTGAATCAACTACGGCTTTTGAAGCCCACGAGATCACTGCGTCGGATCGCTGGGAGTCAGCGAACACTACATGTGAAAAGAAAGCAACAACACCAACAAATAACCCCACGGAGCATCGTCCTCCTCAGACCTTTGCCTCAGGTTTTTTTAAATTATATATATCTCTCGATACTCGTCCAATGTGATCAAATGGGGCGATACTTGTTTCCCCTCGGATGCTGCGCCTGGAGAGAGACCGCGACAGGCTGACAAGTGCGCATAAATCTCGGCGCAAGTTGATGAACTAGACTGTCCGGCCTCGACGGTGGGATCAGACAGAAATTAAGCCGTCTCTCTCAGACAGTGGAAACTGGGATCATCTCCCGTCCTCGCGCTGGCAGAGCAGCCCCAGCCTAAAACGGTACAGCCCTCTCCGGGATTGTGTTGGATATTACACAGAACTTGGAGGTGAGCTGTAAACACTTTCATGCTGTGGCAACTGCTGAGGTTTAAAGAGCAGCTCTCTGTATCCTGGTGCACGTGAGCTTCTTCTTTCTTTTCTTTCTTTTTTTCTTCATGTGGATATCATCCCAAAAAATACCAGAAGTGGTCTAACTCCTGAGAAAGCCCCCCTCCCCCTCCCCAAGGGGCTCAAACATGACGTTTTGTCCAGCGGGACAAATGCTGTGGTGTTTCACTGGTAAACTTCCACAGCAGCTGTTAGTCAGACTCTGAAAGATGAGACTTGGATGTGAGCAGACTTGTAGTTTTGCCAACAGCCTTCCCAGCAAATGCAATGCATTGATTTCCGTCATTGCCCACATTGTAAATAACTCTGTGGATATATTTTATATGCCTTTCATTCCTGCATGATCCATCACCAGTGATCACTATATTCGCTGTCTTTACGGACCGTGATGCTGTTGTGCTGTCCTCTTCCAGAGGCGTAAGGATGTGTGGAGGCTGAGAGTCTGAAAGACCACGAGCACGTTGACTCCTCTACCACACCTTTTCCTGCTTTTCCTGATCGGTTGATTTTCAAGGCATGTGCAGAGGAGAGCTGGACGGGGCATGAGACTGTACAGACTGGGGATGTGTGTCAGAAGAAACGCGGGAGGAATGGTGAGTGGCACTGTGGAGGACGCTGTGCAGAATGTTACAAGCTTAAAGTCTACAAGAGGGAGATTTACAAGCCTTTGCTGTGAGCAAATTGTATTTCCTCCTCTCTGAGACCGACTGCCGAATGGGAGTCGGCTCTCCACACATCAAATTACTATTTGAATTGAGAACTTCTTCCCCCGTGCACTGTGGGATATCCGACCTGCACACTTGGCCACCTACAAGTTACACTCTTTTTTTGTGTGGAGTACCCTTATTTTGGATTCTCTGCCGCTGTGGTTTTTATTTGTTCTAACTGTAGCGCTCTCAGAGGTTTCTTGCTGGAGGAAACTCTTCTTCAGTAGAAAATTGTCGACTGAAAGTTTACAACGTATACAAACCGCCCGATCGCAATTGTGGGTCAGACAAACCCCTTCAGTCTCGTCGTATCAGAGTTTGTCTCAGCGAATGCAAGTGTGGATCCCTTGTCAACCCGTGTGCTCGAAGGAAAAGCGAAACAAACAGATCGGCCCATCAGAGTGCATTTAGAGACTGACTTCCTATTGTCGTGGCGATGGGGAGCTCAGCCTCGTCTCTCACTGCAGAGACAGAGTCGGACCATGGCTTCCGCAGCACCCCGTACCCATCGTCACCCCCTGTGGGCTGGCTCAGGAACAGCCACAGCAGCCCGGTGTGGGGCACCACCTTCATCGCCCGTCAGCAGCAGCACCCGCTGCCTCACCGAGAGCGCAGGTAAGAGTCGATGCCGCCGGCCCAAGCCGGGCGCCAACCACATTTCTCAGTTGAGTGCACTCGGGGCACGGAGCAGCGGCCTAGCCAGGCTTGACCAGTTGTTGGGAGAGTTGTGTGAGTGGGGGGGAGAGAGAGAGGGAGAGGGAGAGAGTGAGTCTGAGACTGGTGTTGTATTACTTGGGAATGCATTTGTGAGTGTAAGGGCATTATTGTGTCTTGGCTTCACCATCAGCGTTGTTCGTACTTCTTTTTCCTTCGCAGGCTTTTAGAAAGGCTTACTGAGGATTCAGTAACCTCAGAGCGAAGGATCAAATCCCCGTTTCATCAAAGCTTATCTAATCAAAGCCTACATTTTTTATGTTTTTTTATGAAGCACCCAAAATCTGGCTAAGCCGGATTTGTGAACCCAAATCTCCCCCCATTGGTTCCTCCTCACACAGCTGTACAGTATGTGCTACCCATGCAGTGCTGAGTGGATTGCTTGGACAGATATATTGACCTGACCTCTGTGAGCCCAATGAAAACCAGCCCAAGGGTAATTAGAAGATGCGTTTTCCTGTTTTGACTAGGATTCAAGACCAGCTTCACTCTAATTCATTTTAGAAATGATAAAAAAAACGTGGATATATTATCTTGGTAAGTGTGGCTAGACTGTGGTATTGTTTCACTGAGGCGAGACTCAAATCTCTTGTTTGCTGTGAATAGAGGCTCCCTTTCAGATTGTAACCTATTAAGAGTTTCTCTCAAAACAAACTTTGTATTGAGCTAGCAGCCGCTGTGTAATTGAGTGAGGCTTATGTCTAGCAGAGCAAACTATTTGTGGAGGCAACATGCTATTCATATATTTCGTCAGTATCGACTGCTTGAGAAATATGTATTGTGTTACTGTAACTACAAAAGAGAATGTGCTGCAGTTATACATTGTTCCAGTCACTGCCTTCTGAGTCACTGTCAACACAGAGAAAGGCGTATCGGTGGCGTGTAAGAAGCACTTTTGACTGACTTCCTTCCAACGGATGATCTTCGTTTCCTGTTCTCCTGCTTCTTGTGTCAAGTCTCCCGCCTGTAGTGTATTGGAGTTGTTGCTGAGTCACTCAGGGTATCATGGTCCGGTGGTTAGTTATTGATTTTTAGAGAACCCGATCACATTTCCCCACAATGGATGTCATTATTTATTCAGCATCAGCCTCCAGTTGGACTTTCATCTTTCTTGATTCCTTTCCGGCGCTTCCCCTCGCAGTTGCTTTGCTAAGAGTTTGGAAAAAAACAGACGGGGCTCAAATACGCTCCCCATTAACCATGTATGAATGAAACTCTAGCATGGCTCATACTGTCAGTGTAGTTTTGCATCATACAGTCAAGTTATCTTTTTCTTCTTCTCTGCAGCAGACTCTTCTATTGCGTCCGTGCGTCTCTGTAGCAACAATCAGACTCCAACACAGGCAGAGATATACAGCGCTCACCGTTTCAGTCTATGGCTGGAGGAGAGAGGCACACACACATCTATCTGACAATAGATGTTTTAGAAACACTGTGCAGTAGCACTTGGAGCATTCCCTCCTATCACGCACACTCTCTCCCACTCTTATGCACATATACACACCGCTGTGTGAGCCTAACAATGTTAGGCCAGCTTTGCCGAGCTGTGACAGAGCATGAAATATAGAAACAACAGAACACTATGAGCCCAGCTTAACTTCAGCCGTTCTCTTACGGTTTATTCTCCAATATGTTGTCCTGTAAAATGTTTTTCTTGGCTTGGATATGGCATGAACCTTGGGTAATTCCATTTAGTTTTCATCCAGCTGCGATACATTAACTCCGGGAAGTGTTTGTGTGCACTGAATCAGTAGCTCAGCTGTGACGTTTCACTCAAGAAAAGGACCCACTCACCAGAGAAAGATGCGCAGCAGAGGTGTAGCCGTGTGAGCGGCGATGTTTCATAACTTTGGAATATCAGTCTTTTCACTCCCCTTTTTAATAGGAGCACAATGTCGTTTTTATCCCAATGCGATTGTTGTTTCGGTTAACAATGTGAAGCCTGCGCTTCGTTTGATCTCCGTCCCGTATTGCTGGTGTGTTCCGCCGCACATGGCCTTCGGAGCCCTTAAAGTTAGTGCCCGCTCTCTCCAGAGTCGATCCCAGTGTCTCCACTGTCCCAGCATGATGGATGATGGCGTTTATCGCAGCTCCGTTCCACTGGCTCTCCCTCCCTCTAATTGGATTAAAACGGGGCCACTTGGATTCGACCAGCGCGGTCACTGGCCGTGTTTACGTCTGAATCATTTCAGCGTGTCCTCCCTGGCCCTGGCCTGTCTGATGAAGACAGGACTGTCCCCCAAGCCCTCCAGAATAGATTCTCCACGCCAGCGGTGTCTCACAGTGTGGCTTTCTTTGGAAAACGGAGCATTGATGCGGCAAGAAAAACTAGCCCATTGGCACTGACACTGACATTTTTCCAGATACCCCCACTCTTGTTGCCATGGAAATCTGTAGCATATGTTCAGTAACCCAATTCTTTTGGGCCCCAGATAAGAGCACACATGGTAACCTGGCAGCCTCGCACGCAGGGAAGAAACATGTGCTGGCAAATCGCACCTCTGGAGGAGAACATATGACCCGCTGATTATCAGATAGGAACCAGTGAGCGAGTCTCAAGGCAACTGGTCTGCCTTCTAGGGTTGAATGAGTGTCTTGGAAACAGGAAGTAAAGCTCCACTATGCGCTGCCTGTCTGAGAAGTTCCCCTCTGGCTGAAGGCAGCGCTGTGTCAGCAGTTCTCCTGCCCTCCAGGTTTCCGGTGCCCGCAGGAGCTTCAGATAAGCACAGCGGCGGCTGCAGCGTCGTGCCCCCTGCTCCTTCTTCCCCGTCTTTCCTCCCTGACTCTCCAGCTTCCTGCCGGCTTCCTGCTTGCTCTCGCTTTGCTCTGGGCTACTGATGTCTGCTGAAACCCAGTCAGACAGTTTCCTCTGTTTAAAGATTCAAATGTCTGAAGCTGTCTCCACCGCTGACAGATTCACTCGTCAAAAATGAGCACTGGTCGTGAAATATTCACCGAGGTCACAGCTAGAGGTCAGACGCCTCGGCTATTCTCTCAGTTTTCCTTTCCCCTCTTTCGACCAGTATTTGCATTCTTAGTGTCTTCAGCCTCTTATTCAGCAGAAAAGATTGTGAGTTCACATCTTATTTTGAAAACATCTCTGCGTTTTGAGGCCTTGATCATAAGGGGTGGGATCATCTGGGTCAGGCTTGCATAAAAACTTCCACTTCACATAAATAGCTGAAGCAGACCCAGATATTCTCATGCATGGCATTTCCCTAACATAACATTTACACAACAGCACCCTTGTTTCTACAGCATCACACCCTTCTCGTGATATCCCTTTTTCGTATTGTACAGCCTCTGCTATGTTTATTAGAGAAAAGTATCGGCTTCAGGGCACTTTTTCAAAAGACCTTTTTGTCTAATCTGCTCTGGTTTTTGTGCTAACACAATAACATGTTATAAATCTTTCTAAAAGTCTCAAAAAAGAGTCTTTTAAAACGTATCCTGCTCAATGTCACACTTTGCGTCAACACTTCCCCAATTATGTTGTTGTTCGGTCCCTTGTGACTAATAATAAAGTGTCACCAATCCCATATGTGACATCATCGAGACTCAGCATGTCACATAATAGCTCTTAAGCCCGTGCTCTTGATACTCCGCCTAAGATAAGTTGCAGTTGTTGACTCGGCTCCATCATGTTAGTTGGAACCAATTAAATCTGGAGACCTTTCATGGTTGAATAATGAGTCATATTCATGCCATAACATATTGCCTGGCAGGTAGAACCAAGGCTGTTCCAGTTAACTCTCAAGTCTTCAGCCTTTTGCCCCTCGGCTCATCTGAAAGACACGCAGGAGTGCATGCTGGGTGGGGGGGGGAATTGCTTTTAAGTGGAAAAAGGTCTTCTGATCTGGCGTGCAAGAGAAATCACACAATGAAGTGACAAACACAGCCTTTTGCCAGACAGACTGCTGCAAACAGACTGCACTCATTACTAACGGGGTGGAAAAGACATTCTCAGTTGAAGTTCCCTCAAGTGCGGTGAAGAATGTGTGAAAGTGCTGATCTAATCCCTGTCAGAGACGTTTTCTGGGTGCATTCGGATGCAGCAAAACGTTTCAACATTCATTATCCTTTTTTATTTTTTCCAGCTTGTCTGATCCACAAGCTGTGCTCTGTTCAACAAGAATCACCAGTCAGGAGGCATCATCGTCCTGTCTGCTAGAGATGTTTAAGAAGAAACATGAAGAGCACAAGCAGCAATGCCAGCGCACTGGAAACACTTAATACCCTCGCAGCTGCAAGTTGTGAAATCACTCCCAGCATCCCTGTCACTTCGAGGGTCGCAGCTATTAAACAGGTTCATCATCATGAGCAACGACCAGGGAATTTTTCTAACATACACATTTCATACGCTACAGTATCTACTTCACTCAAAACCACGCCTGCAATTTGTGGTTAAAAAAGAGTGTTTTATTTGTGCGTGTTTGTGTGCGATGGCTTCATCTGGAACTCTGCATATTAGTAATCGCTGATAAGTGATGTTCATGATAAGATGAGCTGGTTATCAAGAAGATCAAAAAAAGCAAATCAAATGCATTATCAACAGATCGTGTGTAATATGACACAGACGACTGTGGCTCAGTGGTGAGCAGGGTCGTCCTTCAATCAGAGGATCGGCGGTTCGATCCCCGGCTCCGCTAGCGCATGTCGATGGGTCCTTGAGCAAGACACTTAAACCTACATTGCTCCCGTAGCTGCGCCTACGGTGTATGAATGGCTGGTAATCCTGATGTGGCACCTTGCATGGTAGCTCCTCTCATCAGTGTATGAATGGGTGAATGATGCTATGTAGTGTTAAAGCGCTTTGAGTGGTCGGAAGACTAGAAAAGCGCTATACAAGTACGGGTCCATTTATAGGATGAAAAATTCATAATAGCGGACTAGATACAGCATACCACCTGATTGAAACTTTAAGTGGACGCAACTGAATTAGTGAAATGATCAAAAAGAAATTATCATGTAGGCCTTAATACCTTTTTTGTAAGCAATCCACAAAACACTTAGGGGCATTACAAAACATTGTAAAGGTAACATGAGACAAGCGGGGATTACTGGAGACATTTTTTTTCCCCCAGAGTAAGCGTTAAGGCAAGATAGTATCTGATTATTTGCAGTATTGATTACCCTATTGATAATTTATTAGGCTTAGTTGAACTCCACACAAGTGTCTTACATTGCTTTCACTAGCAGCCCAAATATCCAATTGCTTAGGATGTCAAACTTGTGAAGCTGTTGGAACGTTTGATTAACTTTTAGTCATTGCTGTTAAAACTGACCCATTTATAATGACAAGTAATGAGTAATTGCTCAAGGTTTTAAATTGTTTTTGTTGTGTTGTGCGAGTGGACATAGTTCTCAATTCTGTTCGGAAACCTATTTTCTTCCAGTATTTGTCTGCTGTGGACAAGTCTAAGCAGAGTTGAATTTACTAGAAAAATACTAAATTGTACAAATACACACCTTTTTCTTTGTGGTTAGCGTGCATGTTTGGACATGATGTACAGTTGGGAGTTGTTTAATCTGTCACGCATGTTCTCATGCCAGGAAGTCCACGTGGATATAGACGTAAGATAAGACATGTGAAGTCTAGTTTAGTCATCAGTTATCAGTCTAAACCAGGGGTCACCAACCTTTTTGAAACCGAGAGCTACTTCAAGGGTACAACATAATACGAAGGGCTACTTGCTTGATACAAACTTCCTGAACAACAAAGTTGCACAGATCACCTTTTAATAATAATATATGTGAAGTGACTGTCTGATCACATATCAATGTTAATTATTCCTCACAATAATTATTAACAATAATTACAATGATGGTAGAAAAAAAAAGTTTTATCACTTGAAAATAAAGTTACATCCGTTCAAAAAATAACTCATATTTAGTTACTACTAAATAGCTTATTGTGGAAAACAATAAGCAATTTTTTTGCAAAACAAAACCGAATGAGTGCAGATATGTGAGTCGTCAGGTTGTATCAGTATTAGTGGCTGCAGTGAGCTGCTTTCCTCTACACATCTGTTTTAAAAGGGGGTTGTAGATTTGATGCGGCTCTCAATTCATGCTCAATGTTGAGACGCAACAGCAGAAAAGACGACCTCACGGAGATCTCATAAAGATCGTCTTTTGGCGAAATGCCAATACTCGGCCAGTCGCGCATGCGCAAGCGTGACCTGTTTACGGCCTACGGTGAACATTTAAAACCAGCACTTCCTCTTCCGCCTCACCTGTAATAAATACCGCCCTAGTTTGATAACTACTGACTTCATGGAAACATGGTGTTCATTTATTTTAATGACAACCACATAGTGTGCAGGCTTTGATGCTTTGTCACTGCAGTGTTTTTCAGGCTTTTGGAAGAATATTTCCAGAGCCTCGATATGAGAAGTCAGAAACGTCATTTATGGAGCTCCGCAGGCTGTTTGTCTTGACCTGCAAATACATGAACTGCTTTAAAAGTGATCGCTGATAGCTTAAAATACTGATAGCTTAAAGCAGCAAGTCCCATTGTGAAAAGCACGCGACACATTTTTCGTCTCTCTCTCTCTCTCTCTCTCTCTCTCTCTCTCTCTCTGTCCGCTGTGTGCTCACCTATGTGCAGCGCATCGGGGCGGAACTCTGCCGTGCGCGACACAGAGAGTTGTAGACGCGACCAAAGAGACAGAAATGACATGCTGTCTGTAGATAAAATCAATAACATACGGCCGTTTAGTTTGTTTAGTAACAGAACAAGGTGGAGTCCTGTTCTATAGGAAAGAGAACCTTAAAGTACAGGGCGGAGGGCGCCTCCTGATATAACGGTGGGGGAACACTGAAGATGCTGGTTTGACATGCGCATAATATTGAACATTAGGCTCGTTCGAGATGAGCCAGTTCTGCGCAGAATCGATCGGCGGCGATCGGCGCGCAATGGTTAGCCGGTTAGATTTGTGTCCGACTTGCTCCCGACTTGCTCTGACGTCATGCACACGTGGTCAACGATACTCTCACGAGACTAAGCCGACCGTTGATTTCAGAGGCAGGCGCTGCAGTGGCTCTCCCCCGACTGCTTGGCCCAGTGCATGATGGGAAACGCCTGGCTCTCGCCACATCAGAGAGCTGATTGGCTCTTAGCTCTGACAGCAAACACCACATGTTGTAGAAAATTCGTATTTTATGTGTAGTTGGAATACTTAACGCTGGATTGTTGACTATTAGTCTCATGTTTGATCTAAAAACATTTATTGTGTGGTTGTTAATACAAAATCGCATTTATACAACACACATCAAAACTACTAGTAATGTATTTCACAGGCAGACATCAAAAGACCAAAGGATGCAGCTACACAGTCATTTCTACATGAATATATATATTTATAAACACATATAATGAATCCAAACGTGATCTGTAAACAAAAGTTCGGAACTAACAGGAAGTACTTTTTTCTGTGACTTCCTGCGTATACACAGCTGACAGCTGACAACTGTCCGACTTGATTGCAGTTTTTTGTCAACGCCTCCTGCTGCGGCCGCCTGCTCTCGTCTGGATTCCAGGCGAGGCGCAGCTCTAACGAACGAGCCTATTGACTTCAGAAATGGTTCATATATACAGAATTTTAGTTTTAAAATGTGATATTAAATATTGTCATTTAAAATTCTAAAATGGAAGTGTTTTTGATTAAAAATGTGATTTATTTTTTTGTGACAAAGCTCAAAACTTGTTCTATTTTTAGAACATGCCTCGCGTGCGACTCACGTGGTCCCTGCGGGCACCATGTTGGCTACCCCTGGTCTAAACCATGGCAATCGAATAGAGCAGACACTATTGGATGCTTTAGGGTAACGGCATTCTGTGTGGTTACTCGTGTTTACAGTCAGGGTTTTGAGATACCTTTTTAAAATATATTTCCAGTGCATAGCCAGTCCCAAGATGTGCGACACGTACTGTCCTCTGCTGACTGACAGGCCATGTGTTGTGTAATGTCTGTGAAGTGCTGACACTCTGTTTGTATTTTTGTCTAATGCCAGGATTAATTTACTAGGCAGCCAAGTCAGTGTTTGAATTGTTGAGGAGGAATTATTAGTCTGTCATGTTTGTCCTTTTGATGTTCTTTCATTATTAATCATGTTCTTTGTTTTTAGTTTAGAGCGGAACCAAAGGCACGTCTGTACGGTACATCAGATACAACATCCTCTGGTGATAATATAACAAAAATAGAACTGACATGGAAGAAGTAGTTGAATGTAAATGTTAAAGCAGTTGAGACGTATTGTCAAGTTTAATCATCAAGGATACGGACTATCGTCAGACTTTAAAAATACATGTTTAACACCCACTTCTTCTGCTCTCCTGCTGGCATTCAGTTTGTGGTGATGCTTTATTTTGGTGTTGAATGTGTGAAGCAGAAGCACTCTGCCCCCTGTGCCCAATGGAGGTACCGCGCTTTCCCCCTCAGGCCCCGGGCTCACGGCCAACCTCGGAAAGGCAGTGCTAATGACTGTCACACCAAGGCCAAATGTCTCACAGCGACGCAGAGAGAAGCTGGCGAGGCTCAGTTCACTTGATCTCGGAACCGAGTTGAGTGTGTGGAATGAATCCAAGTAGCCCGGCATAGGTGGCTCACGAACAAACACACTGCTTTTGTCAACTTAGTCTAACCTTGGCGTTCCTTAAAGCCTCGCTGACCCGTCTTACATCCTCGATTGTGTGCCGTGTCTGTTTTACAGGTACCCTTTTCTATTAAAATGTCCTTGCCGGTGCCTCAGTTGTGGCAGTTGTGGTTTAAATTTCTTTTGTTACCCGATTGCTTGTTTTCACTGAGCGTTGTAGAGCGCTTGTTCCCTGTGATTGTCTGCTGAAGTGCTCTATGATTGTTTACACCCAGCGATGCATTGAGAAACTGGCCAGGGGTCATTGATGCTCTTACTTTAATTAATTTAGACCATGAGCAGGTACTTTATGGGCAGCAGGCTGCATTGAGGGCCTCATTTAAGAAAGATGGGTTTTCTAGAGGTGAGCTCTCCCTCTCTCTCTCTTTCTCCACGCTGTAAGCTATTGGCTACTCGCCCAGGTCTGCAACACTGAGGAACTGAGGAGCTGAAGTGGGCACTTTTAGAGCAGCTCCACTCTCCACTGAGCACAGGGCCAAGGACAAAAGGTTTGTGAGTGTGTGTATATATGTGTGTGTGTTTGTACACATTCCTGGAGCATGTACACGCAGAGCATCCTTTTATGTCGGCTTCAGGGATCACAGGCTGTAGTGGGTTCAGCGTCCGCTGCAGGCATGTGCTGTACATACAAAGTGTGTGTGTGTGTGTGTGTGTGTGTGTGTGTGCGTGTGTGTGTGTGTGTGTGTGTGTGCGCTCAAACATCCTTTTAATTAGAGGCAGAATAATGGTTGTACAATAGTTGTTCACCATGTGTAACTTATATTGTATATGTGTTGCGCTTACAACAGATAATAATGAAATGAATTAAGATAAGATAATTGCAAGGCTGATCAGTTCATTGAAAAGCTCATACCTCGGCCGCTGCAGACATAAACGTAATGAAATTGCAATCCCTGCACTCCACCGACTCTTTGACAAAGTATCCATGTGGCTGATGCCGTGACTTTGCTCTCTCGCTTGAGATGAAAGCGGACTGACAGTTATGAAAATGGCCACAGGGAGGAACCTGTCATCAGACATGAGGTGTTGACACTCGTAGTCGTCGTGATCGCCGTTTGCGGCCCTCAGATAGGCCGGCCTTTGGAGGGCTAAGCATGGTGTGAACATGTGCCATCAATGCTGGCATGGGGCCGACCACTTAATTCAACCACATTTAGCTAAACCAGGGATGGGGGATGTGTTGTTGAGGACACGAGGCTGTGTGGGGATGGATGGAATGTTTCTCTGTAAATATTTTTTATGCTTTTAAAAATGTGTACTCAGTGGCTGATACCGCTAATGTTTAAGGTCAAGAACACTTAATTTTGCTCAGCTACCAGGGGGCTCGGCAAATAGTACTGTGGAATGAAAGACTAAGCAAAACAAAGAATAAGTGCTGATTTCCCAGTGTTTGTGTGTCTTGATAAAAATGGCGTTTTCCTCATTTTGCTTATTGTTATCATTGGCAGACTGAGTTTCCTCCTCACACAGTGGGCCCTGGTTTATGTTGGAGGGCCCACACACACACACACACACACACACACACACACACACCCAGCGGCAAGGACCCACACACTCAAAGACACCCAAAGAGCCCCTGCTGTCATTTCCCTCCTCGCCTTAGGGAGGAGAGATGACGAGAGGTGAGGACAGTGTGCTGGGAGCTGGAGGTTGTCTGTAAGAGGTTCCCCTGGGTTCTGAGGACTCGCCTGGTTTGAAATGGTTTAATGGAGTTGAACTAAGGGCAATTAGCTAGCCAGGACACATGGCACAGTGGAGAAGAGCCGGACACAGGCCAGCCAACCAGCAGTCGTACTTAAGACTCTGCTATACTTCATCAATGGAATTAAAACGTCATATCGACTGTGTGTTTTTTTTCTTCTTTTTTCCATGCTCTAATTTGAAAACATTAAGGATTATCAGAATGTTTTTCTTGGAAAAATAGGCTGTTTCCACAGGGAGTATAGACATTTTGCAAAAAGCCACAAACCAATCTTCCCCACAAAAGCCTTTTGTAAAAGCAGCCGCAGATTTCGGCGGCGTCCTCTCCGAACAAAATATAATAACAAGGGATAAATGTGACCAGATCCACAAGCCCAGCGGGTAAGTTTGTGGGCAGCATCTTTGCCCCGGGGATCAATGTGATGAGCATCGCAGAAGACCAGCTCTTTGCACCACACTGCCCTGCAATTCCCCACTTTATCATCTCTGTGTTGGTGTTCACACATGAGCAGCTTGAGTGACAGTGACATTCATGGGCTTGTCCAGGCAGCAGCCCCGTCCGTCCCTCGGGGCCGTCTCTCTCCAAACCCCCCTTGCTCTCTGGAAGTATCCAACTGTGTTGCTTCCCCTCCCCAAGGCCCTAATATACCCACTATCAATAAGTCAGATTGATTGAACTGCAGGCTCACAGAATGAACTGTATGTACAAGTCAATCCACGATAACAGCCTGCTGTAGGTTATTATGTGTAGGAGCTGGAAATCAAGGGAGCAGCCTAACTAGATGGTTAAATTGCTTCTGGATCAAAACTTTCTAAAATGGATTTATTCTCCTCTCCTCATATTCTCCTCTGCACTGTTTGCACCACAGAGGTCCTGTAATATATGTTGATAGTTGCTCTAGTGTAGATGATTTGTCACTGAAATATGTCCAAATGAACAGCCTCATGCATTCGATATTCATGAGGAAAGGATTGACATGACCTTAAATTGCCCCCATCGACCTTTTTGTTTTGCATTTGCATTTACTGAGTAAAGGGGAGAGAAGTGCTAATATGAAGTTGAGGAGATCCCTCGTGTGTTTTCTATTCTAATAAGTGTCAGTCAGGAGGACCGAAGGAACGCTTTCTTTGGTATTCTGCAAAAGCATCCTCCTCTCCTCTGGCTCCTCCTCTCTATGTGCTGTCTCCCTGACTCTAATCATGTGGCCATTGTGTATGGATTTACTGCCCTCAGAGCCCCCAGGAGGGAGATTTGATTTTTCCCCTGCACTGGCTAATCTTTCCCTCTCACATTCTATTTTTCTTTTCTAATTCTGCCCGTCTCTCCTCCTCCTGCAGCCTCAGATATTTTCGCTGCGCTCTCTTACTTTTAGATAATCACCCTTAGTTGACTGGGAGCATTATTCATTCGCTGGCTCTCTCGGGTTCACTCTTTCTGACCGCGTCTCGTCTTTTCTTGCCCTCCTGCTTTGGTCCACCGACAGAATATTAGTGACCGAAAAGCCTCAAATGATTAAACAGTGTATTATTGCTAAGCGATTACAGTTATATGGTAGGATGTATTGCTGACTCGTTTGATCGTTGAGTTTGATTTGACTCATTATTCTCTGTTTTCCAGCCACTCTCACTCTCCTGGCTCCATGGCAGCAACGGTCCGAGGCAGTGAGTGGTCATGTGGGCGCTGCACCTTCTTGAATGCCGGCGCTGCACCTCGCTGCTCCATCTGCGAGGCGCCGCGCCAAAAACCCGACCTTAACCAGATCCTTCGGCTGAGCAGCACCGAGGAGCACCGCTGGGCCTGTCCCCGCTGTACGCTCAACAACCCTCAGGGATCTGGAGCCTGCACCGTCTGTGGCTTTGGACCGTCCCCTGCCACTCACACGCCCCCGACAACCACCATAGCTGCCACTGCCAACGGCCTCCCGCCCGCCCCGGCCGAACCCCCGACACCCACCGTCACCCTGCCGGTTCTCCTTGAGCCCCATGGACAGCATCCAGCCAAGGAGGAAGTGCTGCGACGGTCTGAGAGCAACGGAGAGGTGTACGGCCTGGAGGTGCAGCATACGGGCTGGGCGTGCCCACGCTGCACGCTTCACAACACACCGGTTGCACTGTCATGCTCAGCCTGTGGCGGGCCCAGGAAACTGTCTTTACCGAAAATCCCCCCTGAGTCACTGGTGGTACCCGAGGTGCGAACTCCTGTGCTGGGGTTTCCTGTTCACACAGCAGGGGCTGCCCCGCTACTTATAGACCTAACGGATGACTCTCCTCCCGCCCTTCCCTGTGATCCTCAAGAACCTCCCCATGTCCCCTCACAGTCCCTCTCCTCCCCTTTTACTTCATTCTCCTCCCTCCAAAACAACCCAGTGCCTCGCAGCAGGAGAGAGGTGCCCCCTCCCGGGCGACCACCGAACCCTGCCACCAACACTCCCAGCCCCACGTCCCCTTCAGCAGCCAGTGTGCCACCCCAGCCAGGCCCACAGCGGCCAGCCAAGCCCAAACATGCCCAACCCCAGGAACCTGCATACCCCAGCAAGCGCCTCAGTATCTTGGAGGAAGAAGATCCTCAGCACCACCCTCTGACCCACCACCTCCCCGTCGCTTCCCCAGCCGCCCACACCTGGAAGTGCCCTTGCTGCTCGTTGCCCAACCCAGGGAGTTCATCGAAGTGCGACAACTGCCGCTCATCGCGGGCCGGCGCTGACCTCATTGACCTGGTAGGCTGCGAGACGGTACGATTTACCCCGGCCAGCCCCTCCAGCCCGGACTTTAGCACCTGGGCCTGCTCCAAGTGCACGCTGCGCAACCCCACCGGTGCACCCAAGTGCTCGGCCTGTGGTTCTTCCAAGCTGCATGGCTTTCAGGATCAGCAGGTGGCCCTGCCCCGCTGCTGTACACACTGTGGCACTGCATCGTGCTCCTGTACACCCTCATCATCCTCCTCGGGTCATAAAACAAGGAAACAGGCCCGGGGCTACCCTTCCTCCTCTTCTGCTATTGCTTCATCTAGTTCCTCCTCCATCTCGTCCAGCCTTCAGGAGAAGGTAGGACAGTGGAGTTGCCCAGCATGTACGCTGCTCAATGACATCAAGGCCAAGAACTGTGCAGCATGCCACACGCCGCAGCAGTACCTCACCCTTCGCAAGGTGGTTAAGCCTCTCAAGAGGCGGGAGAGCATGCATGTAGAGGCCCGCCGGCGAAATGATGAGGGCGAGGCCAAGGAGCTTTTGGAGAACATAGTCACCTTCTGCAATGAGGTAAGAGAAAAATCAGTTGTAGCTGCCAAACACAATAATGGGATCTTATAAGCTGGATTTCACCACTTTGTTAATATTGACTTAGCATCATATTTATAGGGTGAACAAGTCAATTGTCATTACGTGTCACCTTTTTTAAAAGTTATTTCTTCGCATTTTGTTGAGGTTTCCGTGAACCCCCACCCGCCTGAGAAGTTGGCTTATTTCGATGTGCGATGCGTCACAGGGTGCACATTGCCTTTCAGAGCACAGCTCCCTCATTGTAATTCTTCTTTTTGTTAGGTCTCTGGCATTGTTCCCACTCCCTCAATCTCTCTAATTTCAGAGAAATGCTAATAGGCTGTGTCATTGCCTCTGTTTGCACTTGCTCCGTTAGCTGAGTTTTAAACGGCCAGCGGGTGAATCTTGAAAAGGAGCTGCAGATACAGAGAGCCTCGTAGTGTCACTAAGTCCCAGCACTGAATTCTGATTCAGAACGGTTCATTGTTTGTTCTGATTAGACTTTGCTAGGAAGTTATGTGTTTTTTATGCTGACAGCCTGGTTTGAGTCTGACTCTCTTTTTTCTGTACTCGCACCACAATTTAAGAGTTCCTATTGAGAAAAATTTTAGACTACTTAATGCGATGCATCTTACTGTATGAAAGCAGACCTTTCTGTAAAAGATTAAACAAATGTTATCGTTCAGAATGTGATTTCCCTTTCAATCTGAACGTCACTGCATCAATTCTGCAAAGTAATTAACCGTGCTTCTTTTCAAACAGACAGCATGCTCCCTTTTTTTTCATCAATATACATCTTGAAACAGAACATTTTCATTTAGCTGCGTAAATGTCAGCTGTCACAAAGTTAATCATTACGTTTTTTTTCTCTTTCGGGAGAAAAACGTAATTATGCTTTTGTAATTACGGGCTTGTCTGTAGTCATAACAACCTAAAACAATGATGCCATTTTTACACACTCAAGCACCACTGCATTTAATCGGCATCAGGAAGACTTTAAGATCAATTGTGTCATTCATGAGTCCTGATTGGTCACAGTGTCACAGCAGTTTGGAGACACCGAGATGTCTTTCCCAGCAACCATGATTTAGACGTGACAACCTTTGATGTTGTGTCTTTGTACCACACCACTTCCTGCACGCTTCCTCTGCTGTATTGCACCTTTGATAGGCCTGTATTATGTTGTCATGGAAATGCTACTCGGGGCTGTCAAAAGGGTTCATTTATAGACCCTTTGCTAAGGAGACACGATTAGTTTGATAGTGGGCTTATATTCTCTGAATCTAATTGGTTGTCTCGCGCATGACCCTTTGACACGGCACCTATCGAGCCATGTTTACAATATCATGAAGTGTGCTTTAGAATGCATTATTAATGGCTTCTTTTAAAGTCCCTAGTCTCATTGCTGCGAGCGTGGGAGTGAAGTTGTCTCAGTAGGAAGGAAGGACACCATAGATCCCTCTTTGCCACCTTCCCCTCCTCTTTTCCCAATTTTAAGATCAACATTTAAGCGAATATTTCTTTTACCGACTTTCTTTTTCTCCTCCAAATATTTTAGGCCCGCTCTCTCGGCTCTGCCCTTCTGCGCTCTTCAAAGTACTTTTCCCCTCTTCATCTCCTTTTTATCCCGTCTCCCTCCATCACATCCATCCTCGCACGCTCAGTCCGTTTTTTTTCTCCACTCTGCTAATATCTCAAAATATGCTTTTCCCCCTTGCCACCCACCGTAGCCCCTTCACCCCCACCCCACCCTCTCCACACGACTGCACTCAATTCTCCAGTGTAGCAGTCGATGTGTGTGTGTGTGCGTGTGTGTGTGTGTGTGTACGTGCTAAGGTGAACACAGGGGCTGGCCTATTTTTAGAAGCAGAGCTGGAGAGGAGAGGAGCAGAAATGATTCGCTTTCCTATAGTGAACACAATCACTAACAGCATCAACTGCCGGCGCTCGGTTGTAGGGGTCAGAGCGATGAGCGGGGGTAGAGTTCGTAAGCAAGCGGCTCCATCACTGTCAAGGCAACATTTGGCAAGCACCAAAACACCAGTGGTGAAAATGTGATAATAATTGAAGGCTTTGGTTTACCTTGCTGAGGCACGTGGGCAGTCTGAGCACACAAATACAGGGGAAGTTTCTGGATGTGTTTTTATTATTATTTTGTATTAGTTTAGTTCAGATTTTTTTTCTAGATTTGTTGGATTATAGCAGATTATGTTGCTAATGAAATATGATGTATTTGTCCAAATTGCAGCAAACAGTGGAGACTTAGAGTAAGAAATATGATTCTCTCCTCACCTCTTTGCAGTTCGTTTCTTCTGCCTCCTTGCTCTCTACTCTCCTTGATTGGTTTTCTGAGCGAGAGGTGTGTGTGCTTGATGCCAGAGCCCCAGAGCGTGTCCGCTTACTCACGGTGCCAGACGAGTAAACGCTACTAACAGCCATCAGCGCCGCTTGTGAACTGTAAAACCCTGCGTGGTTGAAGCTGGTTCCTCTGTTCCCTCTCCATGTCACCCTCTGGGGGAGCAACAAACCAATGCTACATGGCAACAGATTGACTTTGATTTGTTTTATTTCCCTTCTTAAGACCGCTCTTTATACAACTTGTTGCTTGAACCTTTGCCACACAGAGGGTTTTACCCGGGGTGCAGGTTTTGCATGTTGGATTGTGAGTTCTGACAGCGTGCAGCGACAGCTCTTTACTGCTTGTGACACTGTTGTACGTACCAGGCTGTTCTGGGACGCTTTTGTTTTCGGTTTCATGTGGGGCACTTTTACGTCTCTATAGTTCCTAGTAACCACATTTTCTGGGAGATGGCAGGAAGACAGCAGCAGCTTTTCTGAGCTCAGCGTCGAGTTGGCTGATCGTGGACTGGTCTGGTTTGCATGCTGGCATGTGCCCAGTAATAGAATCAGAGACAGCAGCACCAGGTTCACTCGATGAGGACAGACAGCTAGACTTACGCTGACAGACGTCACGACACGGCAACCTGAACGACAGGAAAAATGCGCTTCAAAAAGGAAACATAAAACTATTATGCACATACACCAACCTGGGTGAAAAGGCTAATTGCAGCATGCGTACTGTATTTTCCTAATGGGCTGAGTGCCCAGTGGTGAGTGCAACAGGATGATCATTATCTTTGTGGGATGCTAAAATGCTATTGGAGCTAACCTGTATCTATCCATTAGAACTAACAGACTTTTAAAATGTGTCCTCTCTCTGTGCCAAATGATGAGGTTTGTGTAATAAAAAAAATTTGAATTAAGAATGCAGTATAAAGATTCCTGTGCTTGTTTGGAGCGGTTTAGTCTTGTTTATGTGCCGACAAGTTCGGCCTCTGTACGTGTGCAGGGCCAAAGCTTTCCCCTCCACCTCTGTGCTAAATCCACATTGGCCCCTAAGCCCATACAATAAAAGCCAGCACAAGGGTCATACATAAGCCAGTGAGCTACAGAATTGGAAAGCTACACGGAGACGTCGGTCGGCCGGGGTGGTGAGGTGGTGTTGAAGTGATTCCGTCGGGTAGCGAATGCCGCTTCGAGACTACAGAATTGGAATGTGGGGACGGCGACTAATCAATTCGCTTCACTGTGAGCTACCAGTGGGTTCGCCCGCATCACATCCTCTTCCTGCCTTGCAACACGACTGGCCGAGCCCACTTCTCACACCATAAATAGGAAACCGGATAGGTTTGCGTGTGTGTTTGTTGGCCTTCTCGGGTGTGTGTACAGGAGAGTTTTAGATAGGCAGATAGTGTGTCAGATTGGGTGTCTTGATCTGTTAATGTACCCATGTAGTCTGGGTCCTGTGTACAGTTGAGAGGCAACCACTTTTCAAAGTGTTAAAAATCCAGTGTATCATTTTAAATGCTATTTGCTCTGCGGGGAATGTGTCAGAAAGCGAAGCGTTTGAAATGTTTGAGAGTGATTTGCATTTGTGTCCTGTATCCTGGCTGCTTCATGGCGCCACATGTGGACTCCTGCTGTGCAGATGTGTGATGCCGCTCTAACAGTGGAAGTAATTCCCCCCGCCACACGACTGAATGTGGGAGACAGTAGCTTGTCCTTGTTCCACCCCGAATCTAGTGCCGGCATTTAGTGTCCTGTATTCATGATCATCCACCTGCAAAACATGTCATATTAGAAATGCAGGAGACTGTAAGAGATTAACAGTTGTTGCTCCAAGTGTCCTTCAGGCTTGTATTGTGTTTTTGAAAAGCTTTATTTTGATGTGCTCTCATCAACTCCTTTTGGGAATGATTTAAAAATGTGTTTTCAGTTTTTTAAGTCTGATGTTTTCTCCTAACAAGTGACTTACTGTTTTGGAATCTATTTTAAATGCAAGTTCATGTTTGTCTCCCTCTCACTTCTCCTCTCCACCCTCCAATGTCTCCCTCCCTCTGGTCCCACATGTAGAACTCCGTGAACTTCGTGGACGACAGTTTCCCCCCGGGACCTCGATCCGTGGGATTTCCTGAGGGCGACAGCGTCCAGCAGCGTATCAAAAAGTGGCTCCGCCCACATGAGATCAACTGCAGCAACTTCAAAGACCGAGGCGTCAAGTGGTCCGTCTTCCGCACACCGCGGCCCTCTGACATCCTGCAAGGCCTGCTCGGGAACTGCTGGTGAGCCGTCCGAACCGCACAGGACTCCAATCAGTGTAGATAACAATGAGACACATTTACATACAGATAATAAAAAAGATGCAAACATGCCCTAATAGCTGCTTTAACCTAGGAGACACAAAAAAAAAGTGAAAGGAAAATCTTCATTCCGTTCAGTCCCTGAGAAAGTTTAGAGGAATACAAAACAGACAACAGATAGTATTTCATGTCAGGTTTAGATGAACACTGCAGCCTGAAGCTAGCAGAGGGAGAGCGAGAGGCAGACAGTGACAGAGAGGCAGTGAAACAGTAAGTTAAGAAACAGAAAGCGATAAACTGAGAAATTGGGAGGCAGGGAAAAATAGAAAAAGAAGGCAAGCATTAAATGAAAGAGGGAGCAGGGCGTAGTTGGACAGATGTACAGATACACCTGACAAGGAGATTATTCACGCCAATGTGAGTCTGGACACATGCTTTATCTCCCTGCCCCTGTGTGTCCTTTGGGGGGTTATACTGTGTGTGTGTGTGTGTGTGTGTGTGTGTGTGTGTGACCATTCACAATCTTCCTCCACACACAACAACAAACAGTCACAAAGTTGTCCCAATACAACTTTTCACTTCATCTCCAGCACATGCAGCTTATCAAAAAACAGCTCTCCCCAGAGCCAAATCCTCTCACTTGCGAAAAGATGTAACCCTAATTCATCTCTCTAACTCTCTCTCACACACACACACACACACACACACACACACACACACACACACACACACACACACACACACACACACACAATAGGACAGTGTGCTAATAAACCAGCAAACAACCCAGCTCCCCTCAGCCTGCCAATGACAGCAGAAGAAAGTAGTGCCAATGCAGTGCCAGTCACCCTTGTCCTTGAGTACAAGCTGACATTAGAGTCACATTATGACACGCCTAATTGGATTTTTATTTGATTCTGTGCAGCCGATTGGTTTTTCATCAGCCGCTGGATGGGCTGATCGGCCTCAATCAGCTGCCACTTGAACAGATGGGCTATAGCTTTAATAATACACATTCCCAACCCCACACAAAGAGTCTTTTAAAGGCTGCTTTGCTGACATCAACAGCCGGCAGCCGGACTGAAAGGGATATTACTTTCATCTTTCATCTGCGGATGTAGTGACAAAAGTGGGTTTGGTCAATTTTAGTTATGTCATCAATAAAGCGGGTCGGGATATGTACAAAGAGAAATATTTTTAGCTCATTGTCCCCCAAAACTCCACTGTTTGTAGCCATTTCATCATATTGTCTGATCTCTTTCCACACTTTCAGATAAACTAATGTTCACTTTAAAATATATTCCTTTTAAGTTGGATCCCTTCGTCCCCAGCCGTGTTTCTCTTTTGTGAGGAATTAGCATTTTCTGATGTATCCGGATTTTTGATTAACTAATTTCTCTTGCCAGCTAATTAGAGGAGGCGAGTCGGTTTGTCTTTGCTGCGGGGTGAATTAACAGTAATGGGTAGGTAACCAGAAGGCATAGAAGCTTGACTCATCAAATGTGATTGATTTTAAATGAGGGCAAATTATGTTTAAAAGAAACCTGCTTGAGGTGCCTTTTTGGAAAAAGTATGTTTTAATTCTCACGGCTTTTTCTTTCTGTTTTCTTTGATTGCGTCTGTCGGTCGACATTCCTTATCCTTACTTGTCTTTTCCACTAAAGCCGGGATCCATTCAGCCATCCAGCTGTCCGTCACGATCAGCTGATCATTTATGTCTCGTCTCCCTTTGTTTCACTGCTCAATTCCGCTTTGTTTCAGTCGCATCCTCTCATTCACCCATCTGTCTATCTGGATCCAACGTTTCATTTTCCGACTCATCGAGTTTTTATCCTTCTCCAGGTTCCTGAGTGCGCTGGCGGTGCTGGCGGAGCGTCCGGAGCTGGTGGAGAGGGTGATGATCACCAGGACAATCTGCACAGAGGGTGCCTACCAGGTTCGATTGTGTAAAGACGGGACGTGGACGACGGTTCTGGTGGACGACATGCTGCCCTGCGACGACTACGGCTACCTCCTCTTCTCCCAGGTCAGGAAACGACAGAGCGGTGTGGGAAGCTAGCATAAACACACATAATCTGCGACGATTCTGTCGGTGATCGAGTTGCATTGTAGGTAAAGTAAGCGTCAGGTTTTTACAAAGAAGAAGACTGCAGGGAATAAGATTGGCAGTATCGGTTCTGCTGCATGGATTTTGAACTGTCCATCGGTAGTCTGACCATGTTAAAGAGGTACAAATGTCAAGTTGGTGGAGTACTTTTTTTCCGGGCAGCAAGGATGTTTGACATATATCCTCTCTGATTTATCAGCAAGCAGGGCATTCATAAGTTCCCTTGTGCTTGTTCTGGGCAGTCATAATCGCCTTGTTGATGGAGTTGCAGCCTCACATTAGTGTAGTATCAACTTCTTAAATGGAAGTTCAAGCTAATTTAATAGCTTGCCTTTTATCACAAGCACGTCTCAAAGGGCCCCACAGAGGAGGATCGTACCTGGAGGTCTAATTAATCCTCAGTCAATTACAGGACCAATGATAGTATTGCATTCTGCCACAAACAAAGCACAGGGACACAAATCCAGGCCCACGCATGCTCGAGAGACCCACTGTCGCACCTATCGCACCATATCTACCAGATGTTGTTGAGACTGTCAACCACCAACCTTAGATCTCAGCCGCAAGCAGAGAGAAAAGGTCATAGAAGGGACATTAGGCAGTACAAGTGAATTACTTCACCATGATGACTAAGCGTGGAAGAAATGCAGGACCAAATGGAAAGAGAACAGTTGTGTGTGGTGATGATTTGAAAGAATATGAGAAGCATAAATATGACCTATTTTTCTTGACAGTTTATGTTCATAAACCTTGACCCATTTGAGTCACAGCTAACCGGTTCAGAGCCAACACCTCAAGACAAGCCCCACAGCAAACACAACATCCTGTTACGAGTGAGCTATACTCACAACTGAGACTTGACTAAATAATTTCCCCTTCTCTTTCCCATGGTTCCAGGCCCAGAGGAAGCAGCTATGGGTGGCGTTGATCGAGAAGGCCCTGGCCAAACTCCACGGCTCCTACTTTGCCCTGCAGGCAGGGCGCGCCATCGAGGGCCTGGCCACGCTGACGGGAGCCCCCTGCGACTCCCTGATGCTCCAGGTCAGCTCCACCAACCCTCGGGAGGAACCCATCGACACGGATCTCATCTGGGCCAAGATGCTCAGCTCCAAGGAGGCTGGGTAAGAGAGGGAGTGGAGGGGAATTTTGGTGCAACGAGGGTGTGAATGAACAGTATCTTTGTTTGTTGTCACTTATTCCTATAATTTTCCACCGTGTCGCGATAAATAACTGAATACATACATCTACAATAGTGATATATCTTTGTACAGCACAGATGAGATGATAAAGAGCAAAACATCTCATTGGAAAATCAGCTGATCAACTTCCTCTAATCCCAACTACAAACACGACGGTGTTTCACAACGACAAAAGAGCTGAATGCCAATTAGCGGCATTTGTTAGTAATAAAGGGAGTCTGGTAGTCAGCGCTTTGATATGTGTGCTTTCAAAGCAACATGAGACAGCTAGCAGAACTCCAAAGGGGCCAAATCATCTGTGGCCAAACTGCAGGTCCATCTGTCAGAAAACCTGCAGGATTATTCAATATATCAAAGGGGAACAGCCTGGAAAATGACGACAACATTGGTATACTTTCCTAAACAGAGACGAGCAGCAGTCACAAATTGAAAACAATTTTTTTTTTTTTTGTCTGTAACTCTGTATTGCTGCCAATTCTGAGGCTCTCCTGGTTAAATAAAGATTAAATAAGTAAGTAAATAATTAATTAACATAATTAGCTATGCAAAAGAAGAAGACGCTTGAAAGGTGGAGTTTTTTTTTTTTTTTTTTTACCTTATTAGTTATATTTGTTCCAGAAAATTAATGGAATATGGAAATAATTTGCAAACGTTATGATGATAGTTTTGTATTATTCTGTGTCTGTTAGGTTTCTGATGGGTGCGTCTTGTGGAGGAGGCAACATGAAGGTCGACGACGTCGTCTATGAGTCTCTGGGTCTGCGACCTCGACATGCCTATTCCATCCTGGACGTACGAGATGTCCAGGGCTACAGGTATGAAGTCATGTGAACTAGAGGGATATTCTGAGAGTATCTAATACTTTGTGAGTTTCTCTTTGTACGTCTATCAATCTGCTCCATCTCCCGCCATTCATCGATTTCATCCTGGTCACAGAAAATATAGACTTTTAAAGGAACCACAACTAAATACAATGCCCTTACTTTGTCTGCATGCTGACCACATGGCCTTAGAGAATACAGTTAATTCACGAAATCAAATCATTGGGGTCACCTTAGTTGCATGGGAGGACATTCATTTTCTCTAAAGGTAGTGTGAGGTAACACTTCCGCAGCTTGCATCGGCATGAAATTCTCTCGAGTGAGTCGGTGCAAAAGATTAACAACTACGCTAGAAAATATCAGGTGCCTTGATTTACAAAGTCGAAGGTACAAAATGGAGCACCATAAGGTGAGAAATTAACCAAGGCTCCCACAGTGCATTTAATTCAATTCATTTCTGATTTGGGATGAATTCAGCAAGGGATTCCTATTTTGTTCACAACAAGAGATTTGAATTCCCTCTTGCGTCTCTCTACCGCCGGCTGAGGCTCATGGGTATTTAAATGCTTGCCGTTCTAAAATTATGGGGGGGAGGAAAACATCATTTAAATAATTAAAACTGGAGGCCATAACATAAACTAACTGAATGATAACATAATCCGCAGAGTGCTGTGTGTCTGTGTTAACTAATGTTGAGGATATCATAAAGATACATGTTTGAAATGGGAATAAGAATGGGGAAAAACAGCAACTCTATAAGTGCCGTTCCACTTACAAAAGGCTAAGTTGTGTCATGGTTGAAACTTTTCCTTTAATTCCTCCTTTTTGCTAGATAGTGGAAGCCAATGAATCATACAGTGGGTTGGGATGGGCTTGCAGGTCTCTTTCATGTCTTAAAGATTGTGTTCACTCATTAAATAAGAATATGTTCATAAATAAGTATCCTAGGTTTAGAATTGATTGAGCAGATGGACACTTTGTGGAGGTACTTGAATGATTCATAGGTAAATGGGGTAGAGGCTTGATGCCAATAAAGAACAGGTGCACAACAGTTCACTTTGATCAGCATTGTGAGTCAACAAAATGGAGGGATCCTCTGTCCTACCTGTGAGAGGAGGTTGAGAGTAGCCTGTAAATCTCAGATGTAATTTGCTCAAGAGTCCCACACAAGCACTTTAATTTACAGCCATAAAGCAATCTGAGTGGAAGATTGGGCCACAGCCCTTGATCGGAAATGAGTTGAAGTCCCCCTGCGTGGAGCCGGAGGAGATGAAAAGCAGCTTGGAAACAGCCGTTCACCTGCACTTTTTTTTCCCGGAAAGAGGGGACTCTCCAATATGGTTGTCCATTATGCCTCCTAAGTTTCTCACTGTAGGGAGGAGGCAGTAAAATGAAATGGGTTGTTAAAAAGTAGGCAATGATCCATAAGGGGAGCAGAGATTGGATACTGCGTTGACAGAAAGCTGTTGTCGCTCTAACTGGATCCTATAATTGGCTCTCCCTCTCCATCCATCCTCCTCCTCCCTAACTGTCACTCTTTGGCCACGCTTCAGGTTGCTGCGGCTGCGTAACCCGTGGGGTCGCTTCTCTTGGAACGGCAGCTGGTCGGACGAGTGGACAGAATGGCCGCAGCACCTGCGCCACGAGCTGATGGCTCACGGCAGCAGCGAGGGCGTCTTCTGGATGGAGTACAGCGACTTTATAAAGTAAGAACCATGTTTACTGAGAGATTTTGTTTACTATTTTAGTGGTAATTGTGTAGATCTCGTCTGGCTTTGAACCATTTGTTGGTTTGTTTACCAGGACAGATGCAACCATAATGACAGCAGCAAACATTTTAATCCATATTTGTAGATGGGGATTGTTTAATAAAGTAGCTCACTCTTTCAGACTTCTTTCAATTATTCACTCATTCCCAGTTGACCTTTCTTCCAAGTGGCCTAGTGGCCACCAGGGGGCCACTCTCATGGCAGCATCTCAAATTGACACTGAACAGTTCTATCTTGGTTATATTTTATATCTCTGATACTGTACTTTTTACAAGTGACTTTGCAGTCAACCACTGTGCCCACATGAAGGATGCACAGCTTTTTCTTCTGCTAGTTAATTTGAGCCATGGTGGCTGTGGCCGCTAATGCTACACTTCTTGTGTTTATTCCAAACACACCAGTTACAAATGTAAAATGCATGAACACCTGTGATGTTTATCCCAGGAGAGATCTACTCAGCACCAGCTGTTTCGCAAATGTTAAAGCTTTTGTTCACTGAATTCAGGTGAAATAACTCTTGAAAATGCCCTTTAATTGTGCCATGATGGCCACACGCAATGTACTAAAAGTGATGGATGGATAATTAATCTCATGCCTTTGTGGATTTTTGCCTACCATCTGGTATTGATGTCAAACGTAATGACGGCATATTTTTTTTTCTTTCAGTGCGTTCTATTTTTTTGTGCATCATACACCGGTTCCCACAGTTTTTTTTGCGGTTGCTTTTGTAAGTCTGTGAGTGTGTTTTGTCATATTAGCTTAATCCTGTCATTCAATCACACAGAGCATCAAGTTGTTTTTCTAGCTGTGTGTTCCTCATACACGACCATGTCACTGACCTTGTGGAACACTGTTGCCTGTAACAGCTTAATTAAAAAGTACTCTGAAATATAACAGGAAGTTGTTGCCTTGGACTGCACTTAAACATAACTGACTAAACCATAATGTTGGAAAAATAACTGTACTGAATCACAGCCCCCAAAAAATTCTAAATAAAATTTGAAGAGAATCCATGTGACCTGCCAAAAAATGATTTCACCAAGTGTAGAACCGATTTTACACCCTACAAAAAGTTATCTTGTGTACCGGACCGAAAAGGTTTTCTCTCACCGTCAGCAAACCATCTGATCAATGGCCGTTGTCACAAGGTCCACCAGGTTAGTAGGCTCGTCTAAAGATAAATGATGTGTGTATCGGGCTCTTATTCATGTCCCTTGTGTCTAACAAAATAAGAGTTGCAAGAAGTCCAGAGGGATCAATGCGGCTGTCCCCCTGAACAACTCAAACCTGAGAAATGTGTGCGGCCTGGACCAGAATCCCATCTGTCTCCTGACTGTTTATTGTACTCTCTGACGGACAAATAATCCCCCAGCTTTCTACAATATGACAAAACTACAGCATGCGCCTGCCTCCACTTTTGTCGGTATGGAAAAAGAAAAAAAGTGGTCAGCTTGTCAGATAAATATCAAAACCCAAAAAGTGGACAAATCAGTGATGATGCTGATGTTGATTATTAAAACCATTTGAGAAGGATTATACCACTCAAACAAGACATTTATACCTAGTGATCAAAGATTCAGCGTGTCCCCTTTTTTTCCCAATCTCTTCTTCCCGATTGTCAAGAAGGCAAAAGTAAGTAAGACGTGAGATAGTTGTCAGTGGGAGGTTAGGAAGTGATGAAACAATGAAAAACAGACTGAAAGCAAGAAAGAGAATGTCTCTCGGGGCCTCCGTCTTTGAAGAAGAAGGTCTTGATGTGTTAGCAAGGTAAATGGTGTTTGTACAGCAGCACCCTCGGAGGCTATGCTAATGTTGAAGACTTCCTTGTGATGCGTACAAATAGATTAGAATAGATAGATAAATTCGGCTCAAAACGGGGTCAGAGCTGCCGGTCAAACTGTTAGTGTCTCTTTACGCAACACTTTCCTGTTGATGCTGTATATACTGTTGTAGTAAAGAAGGCTCGCTCCTCCCACAGGTACTTTGACTCGGTGGACATCTGCAAGATCCACTCTGACTGGCAGGAGGTGAGGCTACAGGGCTGCTTTCCCAGCAAGGCCAGCGGGCCGGTCACCGTCACAGCCCTCACCGTGCTGGAGAGGACGGCTCTGGAGTTTGCTCTCTTCCAGGAGGGAAGCAGGTAAACGGGGCTGCCATCAGCATCCATCAGCAGTTTTTCTCCCCACCGTTGTTTTGCGCTAACCCCGTCCGTCCCCTGTGCAGGCGCTCGGACACGGCCGACAGCCACCTGCTGGACCTGTGCATCATGGTGTTCCGCGCCTCCTTCGTCAGCGGCAACAAGCTGACTCTGGGCCGCCTGCTGGCCCACAGCAAGCGGGCGGTGAAGAAGTTTGTCGGCTGCGATGTGATGCTGGAGCCGGGGGAGTACGCTGTTGTCTGCTGCGCCTTCAACCACTGGCAGATGAATGTCAGCGGGACCGGAGGTCCGCCCACGCCCAGTAGGTGGACAGACACAACGTGCAATGCTTTTGTTGCTCATGAATGTTCACCTCTTCCAGACTCATAAACCTGTTTTCTATACAGCAGGAGGCACTTGTCCGGACCCGTATCTCTCTCCGGCAGTCTCCAGTCCTACCAGTGGGGCAGCGCGGCGGCCCAGCCAAGACTTCCCCGGCTACATCCTCGCTATCTACAGCTCTAGACAGGTGATGGTGGAGCAGGTGGAGGCGATGGCCACCACGCTGGCCGATGCCATCATCCTGCTCACGGAAAACAAAGGCGAGAGACACGAGGTGAGACACGTGTACACGCTCGCCTGAGAACAAGAGAATAAGCTCCCTTGTCTCTCTGTCTCTCACACACACACACACGCACACACACACACACACTGTTTGAGTATAATGCTTGTGAAGCTGGAGAACGCTTGCAACTCCGTAAGCCACTTTGAGATAACACTTCAGATTTCCATAGCAGAGTCCGGAATCCTATTCTGCCTCGACACATGCAAGTATATGTGCATTATCTCTCACGCACACATGCACACACACATGCACGCACAGAGCAGCTCACACCCAAGGAAGTGAATTATTCTGGCTCTCCTCAACAGCACTTGTACTGTCACATTGGCTGGTATTTTAGAGGATGACAGAGCTTTTTAAACACTTGAGATCATCTTTGTTAAATCATTCAGCACTTGAGCTCTACAGGAATTCACCGCTCACAGTAGGTTGGCTAAACACTCACGAGTGCATGACAGCCACTACACAAACAGTAGTGTTTTAACAATATAGTTAAAAAAAAAAAAAAAAAAGATAATTTTTTGGGTGGGGGTTTTAATAAGTCATTTAAACGGTCCTGTGTCATGAAACTGATATTTGTGTTATGAGCACATACATTACTGGGTGCTGTCCCTGGTCCATTGGACAGCAGCTAAAGCAGTTGAGCTGCAATTGTTTTCACACAATTTCAGGCCTCAAAAGCAAGATCAGCAGCCGCTGCATGAGAGATGGAAGTCATCTCTCCTTCAGGAGGAGTTGCTGTTGTGAATGCAGTTTTAAAAGCATTTTAACACAATAGTGATGTACGTTTCCGATACAGCTATATAATAGTTGGACTGCAAATTATTTTCCAGCCATCGGTTCATCAAAAGACCAAGGCTTCTCTTTTTTAAAGTCATGTGAGCATAAATCTGGCAGTCTCTCTGCTTCCTCAATAGACCAGAATGCACTGCACTGTTTTGGGGGGGACATCTTTCTTAATCAAATTTCTGCGTGTTTCCACGTATGCTCTCAGGGCCGCGAGGGCATGACGTGCTACTACCTGACCCACGGCTGGGCGGGGCTCATCGTGGTGGTGGAGAACCGCCACCCCAAATACTACCTCCACGTCTCCTGCGACTGCACCGACAGCTTCAATGTGGTGTCCACGCGCGGCAGCCTCAAGACCATAGACAGCGTACCGCCTTTGCACAGGTACGCACACTCACCTTATTCTCTCTTCCTCACGTACACACTGGAAGAGTCCAGTCTTTTTTTTCTCGAAGCTATATTTCACCTCGGAAGAAAACAACCTGAATAGATTGCAAGTGAAGAGATTAAATGCGTTGGGAACATTTGGTACAGGTGCAGAAAACATCCAGCCCTTCAGACAATTATATCTGTACACACATCCACACTTCTTTAAACGCCAGTGATCCCAGAGGATTAGCGTTCCGTGTTTCTTAATCTACCTTAGGCTGGTCTCAGCACAGTTAGAGCTGCCTTTGTCTCCTGTTGGTCCCCATTGTTCTCTTCCCATTAAAGCCACTGATTTAAAGACCTAAAAAATATAGTACGCTCATAGTCACCTATGAGATGCAGCACAGCAGAGTTGTTCAGGCATCATTAGGTTTATCTGAAGTTAGGTTCTTTGGACATCTAATCTATGGATGTTTCAGGCGTACAGACACATTTCAGCATACATTAATTAATATTTACGACCTTATCCCCTTGAAGTTATGTCCCACACATAATGGGAAACTGTAAAAAGTCACCATGCATGAGGGCCGTGTCTTTTAATGTAATTTTCTCTCGTCTAAGTATTATGTCTGTTCACTTGTTGGGAATATTCTGCGGCATTGTCACATCATCTTATTTTCTGATATTCTTACTCACATACAATCAGTTCAGAGGCAAAAACATTTAGCAGCTTGGTAATCATATTCAGGGTTCTCACTGGGGTGTACCCAGATATCGTTAAGACTGTGGAAGTGTGAATAACTCTCGCCATGTTACCTCATCTTGTTCTCTAAATAGACTGAAACCGTGCTGACTTGGCACTTTGTCTTTCTCCAATCATATCTTTAACTTTGCTGAGTAGCTAATAAACAGTTTAAGATCAGTGGCATACTTACAACTGAACAATAATTATTTGCCAGAAAAAAAATGTTTTTGTTTGAAAGATGGAAGTCAGACTGGCAGAGCAGGGAAGGGTATTTCATTGTATTTCTCATCTATAGTTTATTTCAGAATTTCAGAACTAATTATATTGATTTTGATTGATTGCAATACGGAGTGGGGTGAACATATCGCTGGGCTCGAGTCCATTAGCAGCTGCAGACCTGTTGTCTGTTCCTGATTCACCCTTTAGTGAACTCTAATAACTGTTTAGTCAGCAGCTCTTTGTAAAAAAGTGGCTATATTTTTTCCCATAAATGTATTATTTTAATATATTAAGGGGCGCTGAGGGGGCTGAAGAAAATATGATTTACGCGAGGGAGAGTCTTGCTTTTTTATAAAATGAAATATAGGATTTATCCCTCCTCCTCAGACAAGTAATTGTCATACAGTCCCTTACTTCACTTCAGCATATACAATGCACAACATGAAAATACCACATTTGTATTCAGAATGGTGCCTCGAACAGGAGCTGCTCCATGTTTTTATTCCCCAGTGCTCTCTGTCTCCCCCTGCAGGCAGGTGCTGGTGGTGCTTTCACAGCTGGAAGGGAACGCCGGCTTCTCCATCACCCACCGCCTGGCTCACCGCAAGGCAGCCCAGGCCTCCCTGGGAGACTGGACCCCCACCAAGGCCACCCACAGCCCCCTGCTCACTCCGGACATTGATGGCCTGCACCGGCCCCGGCCACTATGACCACCGGCCACTGTCTCACACATACACGCTGACTATTATCCAATGAACTGTCACACCACTGGAAAAACCAGGCAAGGAAGGGCGAGTGTTGTGTGCATCCCTAAACCGTGGAGAACACACACACACCTGAATGTAAAGCATAAACGTGCAGCATTTATCTGCTGTCCTCCAAATTCTCCATAAATGCTTTTCATCCGGTCGACACGCGCTCTCTCCCCTTGCCAAATGGATGTGCCATGTCAGGATGAAATGAGGGAACGGGCCCCATGGAGTGACCTCTACTTACTCCCAAAACTATTTTTCACCCAGGCACCTAACAGGATCCAGCTCAGACTACTTAGAATTCTGGATGTTTTTGGTACGAGCGCTATACAAGGGATGTCATCCCTGAGTTACGTATGCTTGGAGACGACCCTGCTTTCTCCACAGAAGTCAGGGTGCAGTGCCGTAACTACTGAGCCATTTGCCGGCCCACAAACTTTGAGCCAATCACCCGCAGCGATCAGACACTTGTCCCTGTGCAAGGACAGCTAACCAAGCAGGAGACTTTAGGGGGAGTTTATCTCGCCTAGCCCTCAGTACGGTACTTAATGAGCCAAACCCACATTCTAGTTTTACTCGCAGTCATACATGTTTTTTTTATTACTCGAGACGGTACATTCGGTCTTACTTGTTTTGTACACGGCCCTTGTTAACGTCTTGCCCATATTTGTGTTTTTTTGAGGCCGCGGAAAAGCCATCTTTCATACAGTACTGTCTGTCCCCGCTCTCCATCATCATCTCCGCAGTGCTGTCTCTCTCTCTCTCTCTCTCTCTCTCTCTCTCTCTCTCTCTCTCTCTAGCTCAGGACCAAACCCGTGATTTGTAGAGTAAGTTGGAGTCGAGCAAAAGCTCAAGCTGATGTGGCAGGTGAACGTCATCTTTCTGTCAACACTTAACAGCCAAGCCGCGCTGGAGAGAGGTTTTAACTTGTGAAATACTGACACATAATAGAATTCCCTTCCGAGTGGTTCAATGGACTAACATACAAGTTGGCCTTTTTCCCTTGAGAGAAACAACCACTCTCGCTCCTTTTCTCCTGTCTCTCGCATACTTTAATTCATTTTCACTCGGCCTCAGTTTTGGGTCGAAACGCTGGAGGCGAGTCATTACATGACCAGCTTTGTAGTTTACCCCTCGGGCACGCTGGCTTTTCTCATCCAGATTGGCAGCCAGTTTACATCTTCGCACATAAATTCACACTCTCCTCTCTAGACGTTATACAGACTGAATTAACGGATCGTGACGCCCCAAAAGTTGTGTCGGATCTTTCGTGGTACCGAAGGTCAGTGAGTATTTGTCTATTTCTCAGTGTTTTGATTTACACTTCGGTGTGCTTAGGGAGTGCCGGAGGAGCCAGTGGCTGTTTGAACAGTCAGTTTGCCATCCGGGGAGCTTTTGCTGACGAGCTGCCGAGTTTACTTTGGGAGGTCAGGGACCATTTTTGTTTGCTCGGATGCAGAATGAGCATCTGGGCGCCCCTCCCACAAGACGACACCGACCGCACATTAGCGACAGCGCACAGCACTCGTGTACCAACAAATTAGCATTTTGTCAGTCTGCCTGCACACGTAACAGGAGCGTAAAGGAACCCCTGAGACATGTTGTGACATAGAAAATAGTTGTGTTTCGTCTGCGTGGTTTCAAAGGACCGGTTGCCTGCAGCTGTTTTAACGTCGCTCACCCTTTAAGGCCCAGTCCGCTTTTTCGTTCCAATTTCTCCGGTGTCAAAGCCATTACTCCTACTTCACTTAGGATCTTTCAGTCCTCACCATGGCAACATAAATGTTTTATCAGAGAGAGGTGGAAGACTGACGCGGTACTATAGTAACAGGATGGCGTGGGAGACTTAATTTCAAGTCAAAGTTGATGTATTGTGTTGTGAAATAGGGGGGAAAAACTTGAAAGCTGATAAGCAAAATCGCTGAAGCGTTCACACAGTGATTGATTGTTGGGCGGGGAAAATTGCTGTTCTTTATCGTGTCAAGTTCATTTTGAGTTTAAACATTAAAGTTCCCACATGAGATGATTCAGTTGCTTAAGAAGCTTAAAGCTCAGCAGCCTTGAGTTGAGAAAGCGCCGACACATGCATGATCTCATGAGCATTTGGTCGGTAGCGTTGACGGTAAATGGCAGCACGGTGTCCCGTCTGCTGACAGGCTGCACTTCACCACATCTCCAGCTCGCAGGAACACGAAAAGCTACTACAGCTGTGTCATGTGTCTTTGATGAAACCTGAAGCTGAGGTAGCTGTAAATATGTTTTCCAAAGAAACCCAACATGTAATGATGTCTGTCCGCTCTGTGTGAACGTGCGGGATCACAGACAAGCAGCTGTGACCTTTAATTTATTTGTATAAGTGATTTGCAGGCCTGTTGTCAAATGAATATTGCTGAATACTGGACTGATGTATGACAGATAAAGGAATGTGATGACGCTATGGCTTTAGTTTGAGCCCAGATGGATTAGCTTGACAAGAAATGAAACTGCACTGAATCACCTGCAATGACACCTCAAAATCCAATGTCACCGCTGGATCACTTTACATTTACATGAGATTTTTTTTTTTTTTGCTTTTGTTTTATACTATGTCATTTTGGCTCTTGCTGGTGTCCTTCGAACCTACTCCTCTTCTGTGAAGTTGTGGTGGTGAGTCTTCTGTGTGTCGGTGGCGCCCCCTGCTGCTGGAAAGGGCTGCAGCCGGAGAACACAGCGCCTTTTCTCTCCTCTCCTTTGTCTGGTTCCCTCCTTGTAAATATGACAGACTGCAAACTAAAGCCACAGATAAGATAGGAAATGGGGGAAAAAATGTACTGACCCTTTTAAAGTTGTAAAAAAATAAAATGAAAGTATGATAGAAATTAAACAATGAAACCTAATGCTGAAAAAAATGTAATTCTGATGAATGTGATATATATTTTATTGATCTTTTCTGGGATGGGAATATGAGTATATGTGTATAAACATATGTATGTTTAATTTTCAATCTCAGGTTCCGATGGACCAAATAAATTTTTTTAAATTAACATTTGTCCTCATTGTTTTTCACACATGCAAATGTCCATTCACTGTACATTAACAAAGGCTTTTATGGTCTGACTCTTAGAAAAGACCTGACAGAATCATGAACTGTCGGAGCAGACATTTGTTTTGATGTGTTTTCTGTTCAGGCTTTTGTTTTTGATGAATAGCAAGAGGAAGTCAGAGCTTTCAAGCTGTAAATGCTGAAGTGGGAAAACGGTCTGATGAAAGGATGATGTATTTGCGTGTTTAAAAAAAATGTTTTCACTGACATGTGGACTTGTTTACAACACTATTATTGATTCCAGAAATCCACTTTCTGATGTGTTCATCATTGGTTTCTGTTTTCTCTGCATTTCTCATCATTGGACTCTCTTCTTCCAGCAGACTTTTTTTTGCAGAATATAAATATATCTCACTGGTATCTTGTGTTTATGTGTCCTCTCCCTGTTTCAGTCTCCACCCCCCCAACCTCAGATGCCATGAGCACTTGATAGTGCCCCAGCCCACCCCTGGCTACTTCCCCAACTTTCTCTCTGTGGTGGGTAACTTCATTGCTGAGCCCAGCAGGGACACAGTGGAGACATCCACCATAAGCAGCTATCAATCACTTTCTTCTCCCAGGAATCATCTGGATGGCTCTCTGCTCGTCTGAAACCGAAGGTATGACTGCTAAAAGATCTGCTCGTGTCTTCAGTCTTCGTCTCCTTAGTGTGGAGTGCACCACGGCAGGGTGAGAATGTGATAATGCTGTAGCCAGATCGTCAGCGGAGAGACTTTGCATGCTAAAATCTCAACAGTGACACGGTCAGAAATGTGAGAAGAGATGAGCCAAAAAAACCTGCCCTCCCATGGGAAATCCGTTAATTTCCAACCCCCGCGCTGTAGATATGAAGGAGCTCATTAGATATAGGCCTTTCAATTTTGTCTGCAGACATGATAAGGCAAAAAAAAGAATAAGAAAGACAAGATACAGAGTTCCTCAAAGTAGAGGAAAAGTTGTTGTCAAATCAAACTGAAGCATAATTGGTGGCACAACTCTGTGTGATAAAGTGAAGCATTTACAAAGTTCCATTGCTACAAGCGACGTGTAGTTAAATGCATGTTGGTGTGATTTCAAGGCAAAGTTAAGCATTGCTGTACTTTAGAGGAAGGTAGATGCGTGAAGTCTTGGACGCTCATCAAATCTAAAGAAAGATTCTCGGAGCTACTGGGAGTGCTCCCATAAGGTGATCACATTTCTCCCCCCTCTTATTTGCCCATGTCTCAGACCAAGTGAATAAAACATGACACGCATAGTATAGACGGGTATGGGGCGACTGGTTCAGTGAGAGAGATCGGGTGTTCGATCCCCGGCCCTGCTAGTCCATGTCGATGTGTCGTTAAGCAAGATACTTGCGGTGTAGAGGGATTTAGTTCGGGTCCTGATGGGCAGGTGGCACCTTGCATGGTGGCCCCTGTGTATGAATGATAACATGTAGTGTTAAAGCGCTTTCAATGGTCGGAAGACTAGAAAAGCGCTGCATAAGTACAGTCCATTCACCGTGTGGCAAACACAGGATTGTTTTTAATGGCAGAGCTCAAGAAACAAGCCTGACGCCGCCTCTGCCTGTCTGAGAATCTGGGTCTTCCTCTTGTCATGAGAGCCTCTGTCGTCAGGGCCATCAAGCCAGACTGTATATGTATTTTAAAGTCCATCGTATCTATGTTGAGACGCGATCAGCCTTGAATAGGAGCCTGTTCTGTCGTTTGATGTATAGCCTGTTCCACTGCTGCTTGGTGAAAAGTTCCTATCCTTGAAAAAGTCATACTTGAAAGTCTGCTGCAGCTTACTTTGTTATACAGTATACTGTGTATTGTTTTGTGTGTGTATGTTATCATCAGTTCTGAAAGGCGTGTGTGGGTCCTGGCAGCAGTGCTGTATTATCAGGAGGAGCCTTTCAAACCCTGTTTGGAGCCTTCTAATAGCAGAGAAAACCTGTGTGTGTCGGTGCAGGGTGCTACTGGTATAAATAAAGGTTAAATGAAAACAAAATGTAATCATTTTATGTAATACTTAAGGCCACAACATGACGTCCCAGATCCCAGCGGTCCCACAGCCGGACGCTCCACGGACTGACAGCGTCTTTTCCGTCCTGTCTGGGTTTTACTCTCTGGACTCGGGTGTCCCCGGGCTCTCCAAGGTTATTCTCAACAAGCTCAACATGAAGGACTACGGAGAATACAGGTAAAAACTGCTGATACTATCTTACATCCGCCAGTGTTGTTAATGATTTTCACCAGACTTTGATTAGTTTATTTGGCATTTTCTGTATGTGATAAGTTACCCTTCCTCCATATGTTACTTCTAACCCTCCATTAAATTATTGACGAGTGAAGTGTCTGATTCTAATAAGAGCTGCCGTTGAGGGAAAGGCCAAAGGAATCGCTTTCCGCAACTACAAGGAGATGTTCAAGAAGATGGAGGAGACCTTTGAGTTTTGCACCAGCTGCAACAAACTCCCAGCGCATCTTACCGAGGATCAGACCCTGAAGCGCTGCGTAAAGTAAGTGCTATACACCGGCATCAACACAGAATAACGCGCTACCAACAGTGTTGACTATCCCAATATGTTGGTGCAGGTTTCCACTGAAACTCTGAAATCTCAGATCGGCTGGATCGTCACCCCGCCAGGACGTCCGTCCAAGTAGCTGCCATGTGCGAAGCATTACCAGTTGTTGTTGTGTCAGTGACAGAATGATTGGCCCCCGAGGTGTGTAAAGCTCCACAGAGATGGACTTTGGCCAAAGGCAAACATAGCTAGGTCCCCTGATTGTGTTTCAGCCTATTAAGAGCAGCGGTTCATAATATCACAGCATCACAGAGTATATTTTAAGAAGTGTATTGGCAATAAGGAGTGGAGGACGGCATGCTTTCTTCTGGCTCCCCGCATCTCTATCGCTATCTTTCTATCGCTATCCTTCTATTGCGCTCCTTCTATCGCTCTCTTTTTATCACTCTTTCTATCACTCTCCTTCTATCACTCTCCTTGTATCGCTCTCATACTGATTCACACACTCTCACTCACTGTCTTGCATGTGTCTTCCTTGGAATGCTCAGCTGCCACTGCCTCTCTCTCAGAAAAGTTACCAGTAGCAGCAGATAAATAAAACAAACACTCCTGACAAGTGAAAACCCTCATGACCTTTGACATCTGAGAATTATTAAGAATAATCCCAGAAATGCCTGCTTGTGACTTTGCATCCCTTTTTATTCATTCTGATTCCCATTTATCTTTTTAGCACTCTCACAGCGGAGGCGTCTCCACAGAAGTGTGTTCTGCTTGACCTTTCAAGGGCATGTGTTTTCTCCCCTGGTTTTGTCTCACTTTGTCAGCTTCCTTTGGAGGATTAGTACACACAAAGTGTGCCAGAACACGGAGGCTGATAAATTATTTTATGTAAATGTGTGCGCCTCGAAGGCTGTAAATGATTGCAAGGTAAAGTAATATAGTGTCCCACAGCACCAACTGGCGCCGGCTGTCAGACCTCTAATCCAACACATTACCTCGCCACTTAAAGTTTGTGACAATACAAAAGCCCACATCCGCACAAAGAGGTCATATAAACAATAATGAATTCAAACTTTTACCTAAGGCGGCAGTTTTTGGCCAGCTGTCTCCTCAAACAGGACAGAATTCATCTTCAGTGTCATGAGTTTGCAACTGAATGAGGTCTCATATGAACATAGATTCTAGATAAATGATAAGATTATATGTATGTCTTGGTACAAACAAGACTTTTTATCCCTAAAGGGGGTCATCCCTTGTTATTGATATAAAATAAGATGGTCAGAGGCTTTGGTAAGGGCTGTTGAAGCCAGATAATGAATGAAGGGAGGTGAGTATTTCAAATACAGTTTGGAAAGTAAAAGTGTCTGAAATAACTGTCTTACCTCCAGGTTTGAGTGCATAGTTTCCAAGGAGTATAACTGGATAAAAGCTGTAGGTGGGTGATTTAAACTTTTGACATACATGTTTTAAGAGAAACTTATATTTTTGAATACATGAAACTCCTTGAAAAGTCTTGTTAAGAGGATATTAACCTGGGGAACATTTGACCCTGGGAACAAAGATACACCCCCAATAAAGTGCTTCATAAAGGATTTTATTATGGTCCTCTGCTGATTAGGAAATTGTTCCACAACGACACGATCCATCACTAATGCAGACGTCTCTAATATAATTTTACTCATGTTCAGGTTATAGTTGAACAGTTCCCCCAGATTCCATCTATCAAGGGATATTTCCCTCTCAGCTTATCGTCGAACAAAACCATCTCCGGCCATCGAAGCAGCTCTGTGAAGCCGTGCTTTCAGCTAAAGCTAACGCTAATAACGATGTTTGATGTTGAGCAGGAGTAATGTTGTTGACCGTGTTCAACATCTTAGTTTATCATATTAACGTGCTAATATGATAAGAGAAAGTCTTTAGTTTTCCAGGTATTTTGGTCATAAACCAAGTTTTTTTACCTCATTGTTAGGGACCTTGGATATTGCAGCATTTAGGGGGATCTATTGGACTATAATATGAATACGTATATGTATAATTCAGTGTGTATCATTGAGTTTTTGTTGCCTCTATATACGTTTATATACCAATAAGGAGCAAGTCCTCTCCATTAAGGCGGCCACTGAGTTTCTACGGTAGCCCAGAACGGACAAACCAAACACTGGCTCTAGCATGTTCATGTTGGCCACCGCGATTCTCCTACAAGCTTACTGGAGAAGTTTTCACTTTGCCGTCTACAACCTCACCGTTGGATACCGCCAAATCCCACACAATGAACCTTTAAGTTGTGAAAGTTAAAGTGATCTTTTTTTTTTTTACTTGTTTAACTTTCATGTCTTACGTTGCTTTTTACCCCCATTTCGCTCTCCCAGGTGCTTGAATGTGTACTACTGCACCAAAGACTGTCAGAAAAAGGACTGGCCTCAGCATAAAAAGGTCTGCAAGATGCTGCGCCTGGTGGCAATTGACAGACTAGTGGAGTGGCTGATGTTCACTGGTGAGAAATGAGAAGGCGGTGCTGTTGAAACTGAAATGCCTTGATGGCTGTTTGAGTTCACAAAACACACAAAAAAAAACATTCATCATCATTAATGAGATGACATATTTTAAAGATGAGCTGCAGAAATGAAATGCCTGAGAGACAAACACTGACAGAAAGTCACAGTGGTGCATTTTTGAAATTTTAATTAAAGTTCCCCAACCTTTGAAACTCTGATTGCTTTTAAAACACCATGTAAACTTGCCAGACAGAATCTACACTAATCTGTGTCCTCGGCTTTGTGTCACATAAATCCATCATAAATGTTCTCCCCCCACCTCACAGGAGACCTGCCCCTACCCACGGGGAAGTGGTCCAAGCCCCCTGCTGAGGTGAAGAATTGGGACAACTGGCTTCACATGCAGGGGGACCTCACGCCACGTCTGGACGCCATCTTGTCTGGTGCCAACATGGCAACCCTTTGGAAGAACGCCAGCAGACCAAGGCCGGATGACTCTGACCTGCAACAGTCTTTATGGCGGATTCAGAGCGAGTTCCTCTCCCGAGTTCTCACCGTTGGCATGGCCATGCGACACTTTGGCCTTGACCCGCATGCTAAAGCGCTCACTATTCACATAGCAGGGGCTTCTCACAATGAGACCATGGGAGCCAGAGTGACAGACTACGACGAGCTGAACAACATGTTCCCTGAACACCAGGGCATGGAGATAGTCATGGTGGGACCAGAGGTGGTGGACGGCCCCATCGTGAGGCCTCCTCTCAGGTCGTTTGGCCCCAGGAAGAAGGTCTACATCAGCGCCCACAAGGGCCTCTACCACCAGTTCTGGGAAGATGTGGTGGAGAAAGAGGAAGCAGCAAAGCCAGACCTTGTGGTTGGATTTCATCCAGGTGAGAACATCCAACATCATGCCAATGTGAACAAACAACAAGTCAGAGATGTGATCGTACAACCACTAAAACCTTGGGACAGGTCTGGTTGAAAGGAGACTTTCACCTTAAAACGCTTTTAAATCCAACAGTAAAAAGCATAATGATCACTGCGGCTATAAATAGAAACTGCTCAGCTAAAGTGGTCAGCGGTCTTTGAGACTCAGTGACTTGTCTCCCTTTATGCTCATTTGACAATTACCTCTTTCAGAGAACAGAGCAAGCAGGAGACGAGTAACTCACTAGCTCTGGCCTATTCATTAGCGGCAGGCTTTTATTGGGGATTTGGATGATTAATTGGAGCAGCTGGGAAAGAGTTTGGCTTCTGATTGCTGGACTCAGCATAATGTCAGTAAGCTGCCCTTTTTAAAGCCCTCCCACCGCCCTCAGATTCACTCTGACACACACTGCAAGCTCCAGACGTGTGCAAAATCATAGATCTCGAACAATTTCCCAATTTTTCTACTCGATTTCAATTTTCTGAATTTTGGATATCCTTAATGTATTTGGATTCCAATACAAAAAGCAACTGCAATTTTTTTTCTCCATTTCATAACAAACAGCCTTAAGACTGAGAGACATGTACCGTCCACTCTCACAAACGATCCACCTCATTAAAGTGTCACTTTAACCCCACACCTCTTAAGCTCTTTCACAGAATCTGCTCAATGACCCTTTAACCTGCAAAGCAGCAGTAAAGCCCCAACCCAGCCTCACCCAGAACCCGTGCCTCAGTTATCGCCGCATGCTCCACTGGAGCTAAATATACAGGAATTAGTCATCCTGCGAGTAAACTGCCTGAGTGCCTGGCTGCGTTTCATACCGCAAAGCTGGCAGAGCACTGCGTTATGACACCGTTTGAGTGATAGGGGAGCAGGCAGCGTGGCGGAAGGAATAAAAAGGAAGGTGTGTGTGAAAGTCACAATGAGAATGAGAGAGGAAAAGGCTGCTAGAAAGCAGTGGAAAAAAACTAGACATTGGCCGTAAGAGAATAAGAGACGGAGAGTGATGTCAACTGTCAGCTCTCACAAAGAAGATGGATGCTGGCTCAGTAATGCCATCCATACAAAGATGGACCATTAGAAACAGGCGCCTCCTGATGGCTGCTTGTTCTCCACGAAATACTGGATTTTCATACTTCTATATTTTTAAGTCTATTAAGTCTATTACCATTAACGGCCGCCCACCATGTGGAAAGGCAATCATTACATTCCCATTAAAAGTCGGACTGTCGCGTCTCTTTGTCACCTTATCTCCTGAAGGTCTGAACGCTTACTCCCTGTTAAATGTTTTATAATGATGAGAAGTGTAACCTCGGGGATGTTCGTATCGTGACATGCATTATTTAAGTCCAAATCCTCTCTTTCTGCAATTTGAGTTCCCCAGAAAGATGTTGCAGGCGGTGGATAACGTGATACCATCTGTGTGTGTGTGGGAGTATCACGGGGCCCCCAACATACCAGAATACACACCAGCAATGCACTGAACAGCTGACGCTTTAATAAATTCATCACATGCGGAGCTTTTTCTTGAGGCTGATTGAAATTGAGTCCGTGATTACGTCGTTCTCTTGGACAAACTAATAATGTGAGACTTTATTGATCAGCGCAGGGACATTCTGTTTGCTGCCTGCTTTGGCTCACTGAAGGATACTAAAGCCAGATGGATTTAAAGTATTTGCTGCCATGGTGGCTTGAACCTCAGTCACTTGTTGAAGGTCGAGCTATTCACCACTCTACCCTGCAGCTCTGGAAAAAACAACATATTCTCCTGAAACCAAAGTCAGGGGGAAAGTGAATCTGTCTAAAGGATTATGGAACCCAACCCAGCATGAATATAGCAGCACTGCTGCACTCGATGTCCTCCATCTTCAGCTAGTGGTGCAAAGTTAAGTTCCAACAAGCGTTCTCCGGTCCAGTTGAAGTATTTGAATGAGGTCAGCTTGTTTGGAGCGAGATTGAATTTGTCACATCGACTGATAATTAGGCCGACTGCAAAACAGTCAGTACCACGTCCTGAAGGAAATATATTCTAGCTAACAAGAGGAAGACATGGCGGCTGGAGACCAATCAAACTTCATCTGACTTTTTCCCTCTGTCACTCTGCAGAGACATGCATGGTGAGAAACAGACAGGGTTTATTTAGTGTCAGTGTCCTTTAGCTGACTTACTCAGGGAGGTATGTATGTTGCAAGAGTGGCTTATTCTAAATGAATTCTAAATGAATGTTTTTTCTAATTAGCTTCTTTCTGTGGTTCATGGAATTTACACACTTTCCTCTGCCAGAGTATTATGTTTTGGTTACTTCACGATTTTTTGTTTGTTTAATGTGCACTTCTGGCCGGGTTGAAGTGAGCCGCTATATGACCAACATAAGTAAATGAGACCATCAGCAAGAAAATTTATTATTTCTATATAGTTATTCTAAATGGTTATCGGGTCAGATTCCTCAGGAAATCAGAAAACTTCACACAGGTTCATCCTAAGAGTTGAATAACTTCCAAAATGGCGAGCTGATGGTCTGGTTGGGGTTTTCACAGCTCAATCATCAGGTTCTTGTCTCATTGAGAGCCTTAGTGTGTCTCATGTGTTTTTAACACAGGGTTCCACGCTAACCAGGGTCTGGTAGAAGGTTGGCTGCCCACCCTTCTGCTTCTCAGAGATTATAACATCCCTTCCTTCTTCACCATGTACAGGTTAGTTACATCACACGTGTTCCACATTGTATAGTTGGGAATTATAACATCCCATTGAGCAATAGTAAATATGTAATGTTCACATTACTTGCCATCTGCTATCCAGAACTGCTCTACTACTGTTGTTGTTCACCCACACGTGTGGTGTCTCTTTCCTCACCTACCTGAACTCATCACCACAGTCCTCAGTTATCTTCCACAGCCCGATCACACCTCTCCTTCCACACTTCTCACTCCCTCCTTTTGGTGGCAAAGAATACTGTTCGTACAAAGGCCAAGTTGAAGAAAAGATGTATTTATTTAGCTGCAAGCATTCTCAGCAAACACCGCCTGTAGACTCTAATTTGATGATTTAGCAAAGTATTGACTGAGTTTAATCTCTCCTCAGTCTCTCATGGACAATAACACTCACTTGGTTAATTGATTCCTTCGCTGTGTCTTTGTCTCCACAGCGAGGCAGAGCTCAAGTCCTCACTCCAGATCCTGTTGGAGTTGGAGATGCACATCCGAGACAGTGGGAGCAATCCGTTTACCTCACAGAAACCAGAGCAGGTCCAGTCTTGTCCAAACAAAACCCCGGTCTTCTGCAATTCTCACTACATCCGTTTCCAGGGATTGCTGCCTCAAGAAGACTCAGAGGAGCCTGGGCAAGACAATTAAGAGATCATCATGTGAAAAACCAAAGCCTGTTTGGGATGCCACAAGCCCTCCCCTTTAAAGATGTGGTTTCCAAAATAGGGTTTGTGGACTTCACAGGGTCTTTGGGGGGCTTCCTGCAGCCTTTGAAAGATGGACATTGCTCAGCTGTGCTGCTACCTGCAGATATACAGTATATATATATATATATATATATATATATATATATATATATATATATATATATATATATATATATATATATATATATATATATATATATATATATATATATATATATATATATACATATACATATATATATATATACATACAGCGGGTAAAATAAGTATTCAACACGTCACCATTGTTCTCCATAAATATACTTCTAAAGGTGCTATTGACATGACATTTTCACCAGATGTCGGAAACAACCTGCAAAGAAAACCAAACCAATAAGTCTTGAAGCTGTTGTTATCAACAAAGGTAAGGTTAGGGTTATTAAATACATTTAGCACGTTCAATACTTTTTCCCTGTTCCATTCCATTTTATTAGACATAACTTAATTTCTGAACTTATTTGTTTGGTTTTCTTTATATGTATGGATTACTTGGGTTGTTACCAACATCTGGTGAAAATGTCATAATAGCTCTTTTTAGAAATATATTGTGTATATATATATATGTATATATATGTATATACGTATATATGTATATATATATGTATATATGTATATATATATATATATGTATGTATATATATATATATATATATATATATATATATATATATATATATATATATATATATATATATATATAAAGTAAGTGAGAAAAACACCATTACGCTGCAATAGCTCACTGAAATAATAAATGAATGAAATAACAGAAATGACTCAAAGCTCATTATGAAGGGTGATGGCACCTGAGGGCCTCAGTGGGGTACAAAGGGTTGTACTCTATTGGCTCCCTGAGGTAGCATGTTGGATATGAAGGGTCACGGGTGTGCATATGTAATGAGACCAAAATTAGTTAATCTTTTTGTGGTTCACTATAATTTGGTCTGTTGCTGGACGTATTCCCAAATCTTGCATAACTGCATGAAATCAGATGATATGCATACTAATGTAACACATTATCTAGAATTACACCTAAATAAATAATAGAGTGCCTACATTTTGTTTTTTTTTAGATAATATTAATATATTGTATGTGTATAGTGCTTTAAAAGGTACTATAAGTTTTACATGGTAAAAACAGAAACAATAAAACCGATAACAATATGAACAGGCAAAGGGATGACATAACAGTAAAAAAACAAATAAAAATATGAATGACTAGCATCACAGGTTAAAAGCAGATTTAACAACAAACACTAGACTCACTTTCTGTAAAGGTATCAAATACTTATTTATGTTCCCGCTTTTCCTTATTGAAACATCCATTACTTTTCTATAATTTAACAGTTGTCAAGTGACAAGGCCCATTTTGACAATCTTTATACAACAGACCTGCTTTAGAAACTGTGATCTGTAACAATGACAAATACATTGCTCTGGAGCTTCTTCAATGTGTGAAAACAACTAATAATGCTGAAGCAGGACACTGATACCAATGTGTTGAACATACATTCACCTGTGTCTTTGATCTAGGTTATTGATACAGATGTCTTTATTGCTGTTCATTTTCTCTAATATTTAATGTCCGTGGTTCATTTGCAACCTAGTTATACATCATGTATATTGTTATATTTGTGTCAACTGAGCAACTGTCTTTTTTAATATTTTATATATAAATGACTCCCTATATATAAAATATAAACCATGACAATGGAAAAATATATACATTATATATTTAATGTATATTTATACCACAAAGTAATCTGGCTGCCCCGGAGCTTTAAAATTAGCATTTTTCTAAATGAAATAAAAATATACAAAATTAGTTTTTGTAAAAATACAAAATAAAAGCAGAGAAATACAATATCAAATCACTATTATCAACAGTTTTTGTTGAAAGTCGAGATAAAAAGAAAAGAAAAGAAAGTCATGTTTTGCTTTATTGTCTAAGTCAATGTGATGTTCTTCTGTTTTCCGACAATAGGAGGGGTTTCCCCCTCCAGAATTAGACCTGGAACCGTTTAGGACAACAAATACAGTTTTTCTAAAGAAATGTAATTATAAGATAATTGTAAAAAATGTCGAAACGCAGCATCAAGGACGTCAAAGCTGGGCTCGATGTCATTTATTTATTTATCTATTTGAACCTTTGATCACGTAAAATGATCATGTCGCATTTCCTTGGACTTCACCGCCAGTCTCTTTTGTTTTTAGTGTCTAAACAGTGAAACAGATCTTGATGGTCTCTGGCTCCTCTTCCTGGCCATAACAACATGACCAGGATTATTGCACTTGATAAAAAAATAAAAAGTTGATGCATACCAATACTCTTTTCTGAATACATACTTTCTGAATATGGTAATATTATTATGTGCCATAATAGAAACATTGCAATTGCCTTGTTGTGTTCTTTGAATTGACGAGACGAGAGAGTGTGTGTGTGTGCGTGTGCGTGTGCGTGTGTGTGTGCTCGTTTCGCTCCTTCAGGAGGAAATGTCTAGTAGTCTGTATTTACAGTGTGACTCTGCCCTCTAGTGGATGACAATATATACGTAGCGTTGTGGTTGTACTGGGCTGTGTCCGGGTGAGTTGAAATCAGAATTAATTAAATTAAATACAATTAAAATAATCTTGTCCCACAGCAATGGATGTGTTTCTGGTGTTTTCTTGTAATAAGTAATATGCACAGATACGAGGGCGCTGTTTTTGTGTCACGACTGTGAAGTCAGAAAGGGTCTGGAGTTGACAGAGCTTTCTAGAAGGGAAAGAACAGGTGCTACATGAGAGCCCCCCACAGGCCGGTCACGTGACAAACCAGAGGAGACGCACAAGAAGGAACAGTGGCCGACTCATTCACACATGACGGACACCGAGAGGTATTGCCACTTCTTTACTTCCATTTTGGAGAACATATTTATACCACGGTGTAAAAAAAACGAGAGTAAAAGTTCAGGAACCGCCTGGTGGTCTTTACTAACCACATTTGACCCTTTAAATGCCTGCAAGCCTCTACTCACTGCCTGTTTCATACTATTCGTTTTATCGGGAGTTTTCTCTATGGAGCTTCGACCAACTATTCTGCAATGTATTGTGTGTGTGTGTGTGTGTGTGTGTGTGTGTGTGTGTGTGTGTGTGTGTGTGTGTGTGTGTGTGTGTGAGCACTACTGCTCCCCTCTGCCCACACCGAAGCAAATGTTCCAGTCCAAGAATAGAAACGTAGCCTATGTATGGGTTTCACAGGCTATGCCGTTATGTTGTAGCTTGTCGTGTTTAGACTTAACTGTTTTGTCCAAAATACTAATGAGTCACTGGTCATTAATTCTGTTGTATTTATGTTCTTTTTTATTTATGTATTATTTGTCTCCCCAGAGCTGGTCTGGAGGCCAAGGTGAAAGCCACAACCTTCCAGTCTCAAAAAGAGATGTTTGAGAAGATGGAGGAATCTTTTCAACTCTGTGCCTGTTGCGAGAAGCGTCCAAATCAACTTTCAAAGTGCCAAAGCCTGAAGCGTTGTACCAGGTAAAAAACAAACAAACAAACAAACAAGATCTCAGCCAGCAGGCTTTCGCAGCAATGATATTCATTCATCAAAGTGAGTCATGTTACAATCCCAGATCCGTCACTTTGCTTGTGTCTTTGCACAGATGTCTAAATGTTTACTACTGCAGTAAAGACTGTCAGAAGGAGGATTGGCCCAAACACAAGAAGTTCTGCTCACAGCTGCGTCTGGCTGCCATTGACAGAGTCGTGGAATGGCTTTTATTCAAAGGTAACACAGACATGAAAGACAGTCCACACAAACGATCACAGGGGACTTCTTCTTCCAAGAAGGATTACGTTTGTAATAAAGGATAGTTAATACAACTCATGAACTGTTTCTCCTATTAAACTACTAAACTAATGATATTCTTTTGTTCACATCATCAGGATACCTCCCATTCCCTACAGAAAAGTGGTCAAAGCCCCAGTCAGAGATTAAAGGCTGGGATGACTGGCTTGCAATGCAGGGAGATCTAACAGCTCGCCTGGACCCCATTTTGAGAGGAGCAAAGATGAAAGACTTGTGGACCGACGCTGGAAGGTCCCAGCCTGACGACGAGGACCTGAAGTGGTCCCTGTGGAGGGTTTGCAGTGAGTTCTTCTCCAGGCCGCTGACCATAGCCTGGGCGATGAGACTGTTCGGCCTGGACCCTTATTCCAAACCTCTCACCGTTCACCTAGTGGGGGCGGGCCACAGTGAGACTCTGGCCGCCCGGCTGACGGACTACGACGAGCTGAACAACATGTTCCCCGGGCACCAGGGCATCGGGATAGTCATGGTGGGACCAGAGGTGGTGGACAGCCCCATCGTGAGGCCTCCTCTCAGGGGGGCTAGCCCCAAGCATAGAGTCTACGTCAGCGCCCACAAGGGCCTCTACCACCAGTTCTGGGAAGATGTGGTGGAGAAAGAGGAAGCAGCCCAACCAGACCTGGTGGTTGGATTCCATCCAGGTGAGAACATCTTGACCAACTCACTTTTACACTCTAAAATCAGATTTATTTTTGTGTGGCAGTAAATCGTGAGCTAAACTAGCGACCGCGAAGGAATGTCTTGTTTGTACTAAACTCTTTTTCATTTGTTTTCCTTCTCATCTTTTTGTTTCCAGGATTTGATGCCAGTCAGGGCCTGGACCAGGGCTGGCTTCCAACTCTTCTGCTCCTCAGGGATTACGAGATCCCTTCCCTTTTCACCGCTCTCAAGTGAGTGTGACAGAATAGCAGCCACACACACTGTGAATATACCTATTAATTATAGTCACTCAAGTATAGTCACTCAAGTATTGCGCTTAAGAATAACATTTTAATGTATTTTTACTTTACTTGAATAGTTCCATTTAAATTATTCATACTTGTACAAAAAAATATTAATTAATTACAGTTATAAACAGTGAACACATTTCAAAATGCCTTCCAGTAATCTGATTATAAATGCTTTGGGGAAGAGAGCTGTGGATTAGGAGTTCACAGAATTGATGCAATTGTATCGGATCAGTACTGTCTATCATCACATTGACACATTTTATTGCCATATTATTGTACTACATATGTTACACAATAAGTGAAAGGCCACTCTTTATCCTCTGCCTGCTCCCTTATCATACATGTGATGTGAATTAATCCACGGTGTGTGTAATGTGTAACGGCTGATTATGCTTCTGGTCCTCCGCCCGCAGTGAGACAGAGATGACCTACTCCCTGCAGATCCTGTTGGAGTTGGAGATGGACATGAAGGGAAGCGGAGCCAGCCCATTCGCCTCGCTGAAACCAGAAGTGATGGGCTCGAATCCCAACAAGCCTCCGGTCTACTGCAACTCCCACTACTTCTGTTTTCATGGTGTACTGGAGACTGTGGAATTTGAGGAACCAGAGTGAGCCGAGTGCTGCAGAGCACACTGTTGTCTCTCACCTGGAACTCTGTTATTTTGGACAATGAAGCATTGTTTGTAGATGCCTATTTTTACTGATAATTAAATCATGTAATGTGTTTATATGCATATTATTGTTAGAACATTAGTACCATTTTCCGTTGGTAACCTCTATACGTGTTTGCTTTTCCATTTGCATTCACTCTCTCAGTTTCGTGGCATGTAAATGCCAGAGATGTAAGATTTGAATATACTGTCTCTGCACTATTGTTGTGGGAGCAGAGAGGAAATACGGGTGACACTGCATTGTCCACTCTGCTTAAACACAGCTTGGACATAATTTCAAAATACATTATATGCCTCAAGAAATTCTCAAAAATAAATAATTAATCATTATCTGTTAACAACTGAGGATTAAGTATGCAAAACAATGACATAGCCAAAACAAAGAGAGAGAAGAGAGAGACTACTGTCCAATGAATATTTCCGGTGTCACTGAAGTAATTAAACAGAAATAAATCAGTATTTTCATCTCTACATACATCTTGAGTACATTTCTAGCGAGATCTGAAGGATAAAACCAGGTCCACGGTGTAAATGACAATATTGACAATGGCTCCAATGGTAACAGTATTCATGTTCATGTAAGAACACTTGTCACAGGTGTAAGGAGTGTACCTGTAGCGCTTATAACCAAAGGTGGACCAGAGAATGACCGCCAGCAGGTACAGCAGCACCGTCACAATGTTAAACACCATCTCCATGACCCTCAGCTTGAACGAGAGCAGCCACTGCAGAAGCTTGAGCAGATGGAGAACTATGATGAGCACGGTGGCCAGGAGGCAAGCAGCAAACACAATAATGCTGCATGTCATCCCGAGAGGGCGAAAGGACCATTCACCGTTTACAAAGTGGTCAGTGGCAGCGGTGAGAATAATACACGCTATAAAGGCCTCCGTTGTGCGGAGTCCTCCTCGCAGGCTGGACAGGTAGCCGCTTGGAGACATCTTTTTTTGCATTACACTGTCAATCAGGAAGACAACGGTGGCAAGCAGGGAGAGGATGAAACACAGGATGTTGGCGACGCAGGAGAGGCAGACAAAAACAACTGCAAAAATGACAGTCGCTGAGGCGATCATCACTGCACACAGGGCGGTCAGCCCGGACGTCAGGTCTGCCCAGTTGGGGAGGAAGAAAGCCAGGAGGATGTGTGACATTTTGGCCTCCACCACGCTCAGGACCAGGGACACAGTGATGCAGAACACCCAGACAAACTCACACCAGACACCCCATGGACTCACCATCCTGCCTCTAGAGATGACGATAATGAAAGATAAAGCACTGAAGATTATTTCCAGAAGGCGCAAAAAGCCTCGATAGCCCTTGAATGGGCCACACATGATGCTCAAATTTAGGAACCCCGGATCTTGAAGATAAAAAGTAGGGATCAAAAGTGTCCTCAGGTATTCCAGTACGCTGCGAAATGAACCGCCCGTACTTCCGAGTTCATTCCTTGTGATACTGCTGTTGCATTGTCATATTTAGGTAGACACACATCTTACACAACAGCAAGGCATCATTTGCATAGTTACTTTTAATCAAATTTTCAGATTCGTTGCTCAGCGTGCCAATGTGTTTTGTGTGTCATGAAGCTCTCAAGTGGATATTGTGTGTGTGTATGTCCAGTATCTCGGGTTCAAAACCTCTATAGATGCTGCATCGATAGAGTTTCTGCAATTCATGTCTACGTTTTGTGTATTCAGTAATTGATCTAGCAGGCAAACAGTACATTTACATTCATATGTGTTTAAATGAACATCCCCCATCACTTTATTCTCATCTGTCATATCTGTTACCTTTGTCTTCTGAGGATCATAGGCTGGAAATTAAATTCATTGTTTGATTTTTCCTTAACCAGATCTACATGTGTTTTTTGAGATTTTACCTTGAAATTCAACTGCAAACTGACATTTGTCGGTCTCTCGTTCTCTTTCACATACAAATAAGTACATATTTCTTCTGTAATTTTGAGCTTTTTCATCTAGTACCGGAAAAGATGAGGTCACAAGTATCTCATTATCAGAGTGTCACTTTATTTTCATTTTGGCAGTGCAGCCCTCGTCTGTCTGGCTGACGGATCTCAGGAAACAGGTGTGTTCATTCATGTGTAATCTCATTTCAAACAGATGCATTGGCAGTATACAGTTTATATTTCACAGCAGCACATTAGGAAATATAAAAAGAGACTGTGAAACAGTTTTGCATAGAGCTGAATTGGAAATTAAGGTTTAATTGTACGTCATGCAATAAACTACGTTGAATCTCTAATAAACTGGACAATATCCACCAGATTATTAAATGATGTGGTATGTGTAAATGACCTTTTAGCTGTGGCAGTATGAGTGTAATCAGAAATGGATGTTTCTTCGCTGCATGTCGGCCCCCCCTCTCTCTCGCCCCCATTCCTGTCCTATCCGAAGAAATTGTCTTCACCACTATGAGCGTTTAAAGCCACAGATGCCTAACAGGGTAAAAATTAGGTCCAGTGTGAAAAGAATGAGATTGACATATGTCATAAATGCAACCATAAACTGTATGGCCCAGATACAGAAGCTGGGAGGACAGTCACTGGGTCGAGGGTTGCCTTTGAACATAAAAATGGGCCACATGATCGCAGCAAATATATACAGCACAACAGACACCACCAGGAATATAAACACAAACCGGTCCAGGTTAAAGGGCAAACACTTCTTCAGCTTCTTGAGAATGTTGGTGGCTATGATTAAAGGGAGGATGGGGAAAGGAATGATATATGCTATAACACACAAGATCAGAGCCGGCTTGTCTCTGTAGCCAGTCAGTGATATAAATATCATGCAGCTCACAAAGGCCTCCATAACCTTCCAAAATCCAGGCAGAGCAGCCAGGTAGCTCCCTTTCTTCTTGTCCAGCAATTTGTCCTTAACCACCTCAAGCGTGTAGACCAAGCCACACAAGCAAGCCAATATAATCACTATCCAGCTGTACAGGCATGTCCGGCAGGCATAGAAGTTGGCATAAGTGATGGCGACAGAGACGGTCATGAGCGTAGAGGACATAGCCATCCCGGTGGCGAAGTCAGACCAGTCCAAGCAAAACAAATTGAGTATGATATCGAGCTTGAACATCTCAATAATGGTGATGATGAGGGTCATGATGGGGCAGAAAGCCCAGGTGAACATAGCGTAGATCCAGTAGGTGTGACTGCTCCCTCCTCTGAAGGCAGACAGGAGAAAGGTGACCAAAGACAGAATGATCTGGGCCATGTGCAGCCCGCCTCGGCCGGACAACAGAGAAGAAGGAGTGAACACCGCCTTGGACATGGTGTCCTTAATGTCACCAATTAGTCCCATCTCATTAAATGAGCTGAAGAGCGGTGGAAATGGTATTCCCTCACAGAAAGCTGCTGTGGTTCAGGTGTGTTTTCTGTAGAGTGCCTTCCAGCTCCACTTTCCACATAGTCCTTCACTGCCCTTGTGGTTTGCATAATATTCATGTAACCAACTGTGTGTAGTGATAAATATCTGCTGCAGCAGATATGAAATAACCAAAATGAAATGTGGTTGTGCCTGGGACGTGGAAGTACAGGCATACAGGCCTCAGTGAGGACTAGCTCCCTGACCAATTGAGTGACCTTTACTGTGTGCCCATCGCGTCAATTCCTGCCAAATGCCATTTTACAAATACATAAATACACATTATCGTGTGTTTGTTAACTATGCTAAAGGATGGTTTTTCTGTTTATGCTGAGCAGCATTAATAACAATTTGAATGTATCAAATGTTCGCTTGGTTAATCCGGACACACTGTGCAACAGCTACACAATTCGCTGTTAAGTACAGTATTAGTTACTTGTTGCCCAAGCTTAGTTTACAGTAAGGAAACAAATATCTTGAGGCACATTGGGAATTACTTGCCTATTATGTGTTTACTGTTAGTCATACGTTTTTAAAAAATAAGCAATTTGGTTTGTATTATTATTGGCCTCAAGAGGGAAGCAGAGTTCCTACATTGACGCTGCAGACCTAAAATACGAAATCACGTTTCTACACGGAAGTACTTATGTGTGGCACTGCTTCAAGCTAACCAAATTAGTGTGTTCTCTGTTTCCCATTTCGTTTCGAACCAATTGAAACATAACTTCATTTAAACAATATCACATTTGGTTGACGAAATGTTACTTTTTACAATATTTTGGTCCAACATTTTATTCAGCAGGTCCGTTTGTTTTGTCGGCTCTTGTTTCCCGGGAAGGTAAATAGAAAGAACAAAGAGGAAGTTGTTGTCAACTGTCAGTACCGCTGCCAGCTTTGCCAGCATCAAACATTTAGAGATATGTGTTTACTTTTCTTCTTTTAAAGCCGTAGACATTTAAACATAACTCTGGAGGAAGCTGTCGCCTTGCTGGAACTATATTTAGTTGTCATGATAATTTCATTTTCCTGGGCTATTTATTTTATATTCGTCTCGAAGCCCTTGTTTGGGAAGAATTAGCACACGTTAGCAATGGGTCGATGACACAGACTGCACTGCACCACAACAGTTTGACTGAACACCGTCCAGCTTCTCGTACTGGGGAAGAAGTGAACAGGCAAAACAATGGATTTTTCCAAATTCCTGGACGATGAATTTGATGTGAAAGACTGGGTGAACGGCGCCTTCAAGGTGGTGCAGAAGGACGCGCCGGGGAAGGCAGACACGCACGCAGCCACACTGGTCATGAAACTGCAACTGTTCATCCAGGAAGTCAACAACTCCATCGAGGGTAATTATTGGACGTAGACTAATACGTCTTTGCTTTGCAACACGCTGCACGAAAGGTATTTTCTCTCGCTGTCACTCAGTTTCCGGTTTATGGTGACGTCTATAAGCTCTGCATTTTCCTTTCGTTTATCCCACTTGTGTCAGTGGTCACGTTAGATTTGTCTTCAATATTAGTATTTAGTATTAGTATTTGCACTACAATTGGACAGCATCACAAACAGCGTGCAAAAATGGCCATGAAGTTGAATCAATGTCTTTTGAGAACAGTCACATTATAACCTTTGGCTAAATGCTGCTGTATTAGCTCATAAACTGACGGCTATGCAGCCTCGAGAAATAGTTTGTAATTGTGCAGTAATTCTGATTACATGAGGTCATAATGGTATTCAGATTGCATTCAGATGTATCATCAGAAAGCAGGTCAGCAATTATATGTCATTGAATCAGCAACTCTTCAACAGTTTCAACAAATAAGGAACATTCATGAAGGGAGGCTAGATTGCAAGATTGTTGTATTAGACTGCATTAGTTTGAACAAAGTGAACCATATAAACTGGAAACTGACTGTATAGTGAATAATGAGTGAACAGCTGTGCAGCCTTTACTTGAAACAAGGTGACAGTGAATCAGTTCAGACACACAGAAGATTATACAAATCACACCAATCTGTAGAAGTTGCAGCAGTAAGTGTGTTTTGTTTAAGTTGGATCTCTATTTTGTTCTTTTACTGTTGTTGAAACCCATACCAAAGAGAACTGCATGAAAAGACTGCTGGTAATTTCTTCTTAGAATGGCACTCACTATGATAGACTGTTATGGAAGTTATACTTGTTTTGCTATGTCCTTCTTTAACTGAAATACTTCTGTGTTTAGAGAGCAGTAATCAGGCCCTCCAAAATATGCCCAGAGTGCTACGAGATGTGGAGGCTTTGAAACAGGAGGCTTCTTTCCTCAAGGAGCAAATGGTTCTGGTCAAAGAGGACATCAAGAAGTTTGAGCAAGACACTGTACAGTCTATGCAGGTGAGTAGTTCCAGCACTGTCATCACTACATATTGTATATAGCACATGCATAAGTATTCACGGTTCACAAGTAACATATTGCATGTAAAACGGATGCGAATCCACATAGACTCTTAAAGTGTTAACCTGATGTTTTTGAAATCACAATTAAAATAATGTCTTTGATAATAAGCAAAGCTTGACAGTGGCATGCAATGTACATGGTGCTGAGGTGCTCTGACTTTTATATTGTGTGGTTCCTGTTCACCAGGTCCTGGTGGAGATAGATCAAGTGAAGAGCCGCATGCAGGTGGCATCTGAAGCTCTGCAGGAGGCGGACAAATGGAGCACACTGAGTGCAGACATTGAGGAGACCTTCAAAACGCAGGTATTAAATGAAAAGGACAATATCACAAGACTTTACTTGTTATATTTTTGTTCTGCCTTCCTTTTAAGTGATCATACATCTTTGCTACTCGTCTTGGTCCACATGAATAAGACTTTGGAGTGGAATTTAAGCTTTTAATGTAATATGACTTTCTGCATGTTCAATTTATTTTAATGTTCAAGGAATAGTTCCAATTCATTAAAGTTTGCAATACAACCAAGGCAATGGCTCCTCACAAACAGTTATAATAAGTTGATATGAACTGATTATTTAAGTTTTTTTTTTTTAAGGCCATTGACATTTTTATATTTCTGAAAAGTAACAATTATTAACAAATAACAACAATATTACAAATATTTGTTTTTGGACATTGATCTTGAATACGTTCTCTTTCTTTCCCAGGACTTTGCAGTAATTTCCACCAAGCTGACCAGCATGCAGAACAGCCTGGCCATGTTGGTGGACACACCGGACTACTCTGAAAAGTGTGTCCACCTGGAGGCTCTGAAGAACAGACTGGAGGCTTTGGCCAGCCCGCAAATAGTATCAACCTTTAATTCCATGTCTATGGGTGAGATGGGCTTTTGTTTCTCATATTCATTCCAACTTCACTGTAGTTCACTTTCAGTGTAAACTAAGCACACTTATGTTTCCACGTGTTTTCTCTGCAGACCAAGCCAAGCTGTTTGTTAAAGTCTTCACAGAGATCGATAGAATGCCACAGCTCTTTGCCTACTACTATAAGTGTCACAAGGTAGGTCCTACAGGCCTCTCCTTTACCTTTTTTAGTAATTAATTGATATAAAACCGTTTACCTGTTTGGTATAGACATACTCTAATGTTCTTTTTTTGGCATATCCAGGGCCAGTTGGTGAGCATGTGGCAGGATCTCTCTCAGAGTGAGCTCAGTCTGAATCAGCAGCTGTCTGAATTCTACGACACCTTGCTCTCTTCGTGGCACTCTCAATTACAGTGGAGCAGTCAGGTGAGACACAGCTGTACACACTTAACCAGTTGCACGGGTAAAGTGCTAACAATGTTAACACACTATTTTAAAGGGCTGGATAGGGATCAGTGAGAAAACACCAAATCATGGGTGGTATGTTTACTGTGAATGTTATATATATCGCAATAAGGGAGGTGATGTTTGCAGTCTATAAATACTGTCAGTCGGATCAATCTTTTAAATGTTTGCACACTACGTATAAACAGGTGTTCAAGAACCCGTATGAGGTGGTGACAGTGTTGCTGATCCAAACTCTGGGGGCCATGGTCCCATCCATCCCCGTGTGCTTGAGCTCGACCGTGGAGCGGGCTGCTCAAGAGCAGCGCCTCGACACACTGCTCGAACTCCATCACACCACGTCCACCTTTGGACACAGCCTGGAGGCCGCCATGTTGCCGCACTTGGGTCTGTGCAGAGACACGACTGTGGATACCTCCGATGTGGGTGGAGTTAGGTCCTTACGTTCTGTCTGTGTTTCCTCCCCAGGTGAGAATAATCTGCTGAAGGTGAACGAGCTGGTCTGTGCGCTGTATGACCCCTACAAACCATATCAACTACAGTATGGAGATCTGGAGGAAGCTCACCTCCTTATCCAGATCAGTGCTGTACCTTTGGTTAGACACCACACACACATACATACACATAAGATAATTGTTTTATTAAAACCACAATAGCCACAACTGTTTTATTTAGATTCACTTCCTGTTTTCAGCTTGTGTCGCCTCTTGTCTCCTTATTCTCTCCTCTCTTTAGGAACACGGGGAGGTTATTGATTGTGTGGAAGAGTTGAGCCACTCTGTTGGCAAGTTGTTTGGTCTGGCCAGCGCTGCTGTGGACCGCTGTGTCAAACTGACTGACGGACTGGCCGTGTGTGGCCTCGTCAAAGCCCTCAAAGCTCTTTTCACCAAGTAAATATCCCTTATCGTCAAGTCACATACTCTTATTAACCCCTTTGCTTTATTCATATAATAATTAGCTTATTTTTGGGTATATGTGGACCTTTACTTTCTGTTGCCAGCTTTAATATTGTCCTTGTTCTAGATATGTGTCGGATTTCTCCACAACACTGCAGTCAATCAGAAAGAAGTGTAAACTGGAGGATACACCAAGTGCTTCTGTTTTCCAGGAGGACTGGACAGCCTTTCAGAACTCTGTCAGGTTAATGTCTTTTTACATTTGAGAGAATTTCCTTAGAATGCAGATTTCTTTATTACTAAACTGCCAGGCAGAACAGTTGCAGAGATGGATGAATGGGTGGATGATGGATAACTGGTTTTATGTTATGTTTTGCAGGATTATTGCCACTTGTGGAGAACTGCTCAGACAATGTGGAGCCTTTCAGCAGCAGCTGTCAAACAAGTAAGAGACGTGTTTATTCTTTAGATTTCATAATGTTCTAGTTTTACTCTAAACCATTCATTATGGGTGTAACTCATGGGCCACCCTGCCAACAAGGCACAATGTCAGATTTTAAGGAATTGCGTGCGTTCTCTTAATCCAATCAATACTTCCTGTAGGATCCTGGGCACGGCAGGTAAGTACTTGTCAGAGACGTATAGCCCACGCAGCCTGGCAGGCATCCAGGAGGCCAGCTCGACAGAGCGGAAAAGCACCACCAAGAACCCCTGGCAGGAGTACAACTACCTTCAGAGGGGAAATATGACTGAATACAACAGCCTGATGGAAGTCCTCTACTCCCTAAAGGTATGGAGCAGGCCAAGGTGTCAGAATGATTATTTTTTGTTGATGTTGTATGAAGTGAACCGACTGATTTATTTAAGGTTCCTCTGCAGCTGTTTTTTAATGCATCTGTTTCTGACTGTCTTGCAGGAGAAGGGCACGGGGAACTCCAGCCTGTTAACGGAGTCCAGAGCAGCTCTGACCAGACTCAATCAGCAGGCCAACCAGCTGGCCTTCGACTCCGTCTTCCTGCAAATCAAACACCAGCTCTGCCTCGTCTCCAAGATGGAGGTGATTAAGTCTCAAGTTACTCCGAGATTTGATTTGAAATACTGATTGGCACGGTTTGAGTGCATTGCTGAGAGCTTTTGGGACGGCCTTCGTGTGTGAGCATTTGAGTGTTGGACGCGCTATGTCTCTTATAATCTCACCTCCTACTGTTTGATTCGTGCCCCTTGTTTGTGTTCAGCGACGAGAGGAACCTGGTTTTGGAGAGAGCTACACAGAGGACCTGCCTACTTTCAGCCTGTCACCGCAAGAATACATCACAAATGTTAGTCTGGTTTGGCTGGAATAAATACATCATGATATTGCACTTAAATAATTCCTAGATCATAATTAGTATGATTTTCAAAAGTGCAGTGCAGAAAAATATAGCGGGACAACTTGCCTCATAAGCTGCAATCAAACTAGAAGTCTTTTTGTACACATTCACAGCATTATACTGTAGCTCCCAGACACCACATTTATCAAACGAGAGGTCTGTCCTTCCCTTCCAGATCGGGCAGTACCTCATGTCGCTGCCGCTCCACTTGGAGCCATTTGTGACTCAGGAGGACCCGGCACTCGAGATGGCCCTCCATGCTGGGAAGCTGCCGTTCCCTCCAGAGCAAGGTGTCTTGCCATCGACCTTCCTCCCAATCTAATATTCCACATGATGTATTTTTTCTCTATTCCTGCATCCTTTCTTTCCTTACTATGTATCCTGAAACTTATTCACTTTCTTATTTAATTTTATCCATGGATTTTACTGTGGTCCTCAATGAGAAAGTGTCACTTAGACCACATGAATGAATTGTTATATAATACAATTAGATTTAGATTTGATAAAACTGAGTATATACAGAGAAATATCTAATAATAACTTTAACGCCTCAGTCTCAAGTGCAGTTTTTCACAAAATCCCAATCATTTAAAAATCCTTTCTGAGAACAAAAAGAGAATATAGATGAAGCTTTAGAAATATGTGATTCTATATGTGATAAAAACATTTGCATATATCAAATGCAACATTAAAATAGAAAAGAAATGGCGAAACTTTGATGTAAAATAAGTATTTAGGGTAAAGTAACAATAGAACATGAATAAAGTCACCACACGTTAAAGTCTTTACGACAACCGTAAATCCAAAGAGCCGAGAGGTCAAATTGTTATCCATACAAAAGATTCAAGGCTATTTTTTTTTTTATTACGCAACAGTGAGCTTCAACAAAAGAAGGAGAAAAAAAAGTAAAACTATAGCAGTAGTGCTTTCTTGTCGGGCATTTTGGGTGGTAGAATAGCCTTAGGTCCTATCTGGGTTAGCAGCTTCCATCTCTGCTCTCCTCCTCAAGGCTTCTACTTCTTTTTGTCAACCTTTTCTTTTTGATATCATCATCATCCTTTATCCTCCTTTTCCAGTTTCCTCTTTCTTTTTAACTTCCTATATTTAATCCCCATCTAAAAAAAAAAAAATCTAATCACTAACCTCACACCACTAACTCTTGTTCCCTTTCCACCTTGTGCATGAAATATCACCTTCTTTTGTCTCAGGTGATGACCTCCCCGAGCTGGACAACACTGCAGACTATTGGCTTGGCTCCATTGCGCGGGCCACCATGCAGACCTACTGTGATGCCATCCTGCTCGTTCCACAACTGAGCACTCATTCCACTAAACAGCTGGCCACAGATATCGGTACAGTTAACCAGAACGCCGGCCAGACACACGTTTAGTTTGCAGCTCCTTGTGATGGTTTTGCAAAACTAAGACCTTGTTATTAATGTTAACAATTCAATTGAGTGGTGGCTCCCAGTTGAGTTAATGTGGGTGGATGACTCCTGTTCCTCCTCCACAGACTATCTGAGCAATGTGATGGACGCTCTGGGCCTGCAGCCGTCCCGCGGCCTGCAGCACATCGTCACCCTGCTGAGGGCCAAGCCAGAAGACTACCGACAGACGGCCAAACTGCTGCCTCGTCGGCTGGCCTCCACCATCGCTGCTGTCCGGTGCATCGACTACTAACAGCAAGTGGGGGAAAGATGGATTCTAGTGGCCCTCAGAACGGCACTGGGGACTCGCAGGCATGTTTGAAGATGAAGAAGAATGTGTTGTCAATGGTGGCTGGTGAACATGTTACAGTCCCTTAAATCTCACATTTGGGGCTGCAGAATTTTAGGATAATAGTCCTGTCCAAATAAATGTGGCATTAACGGAAATGTTAATAGTTTGAAACCAGGGTGGTTCAGACTTTTTTTATACTGATTATTGTTGAACTAGTGTGACTTTGAATGATCAATGGTGATGATGCTTTTAAGTCAAGCAAAAATGTGAAAGTGTCTTGACATCTTTCATTTCTGCATTTTTTTTAATTGCTGAAGCATCAAAGGAACTCACTAAATGTAATACATCAGGGGATGTGTGAGGATTTGAAATATGACTGTATGACTGATATATTAGTTGTTGATTATTTGTCATACTCGTATAATTCATCTATATTAAATTATATTACGGTAATATTTCTGATATGAGCTGTATTGTTTTCTGTTAACTGAGCAGTTGACTTCTACAAATTAACAGTGAAGGCGCTCTCTCTCTCTCTTTCTCTCTCTCTCTCTCTCTCTCTCTCTCTCTCTCTCTCTTTCTCTCTGCATATATATTTATGAAGAGAATCATAAAAGACTGTCCAATTACATCAACACTAAAATGGAGCCTATTTTGTTAATCCCTATGAAACCCTTTTGGTCAAACTATTTCTTATCTGAAGTGGGGGTTGAATGAGTTTGTAATGTAATCAATCGAGTTTAATAAATGAATGTCCTTTTCTGTTAAATCTGTCACGTGCCACATTTCAGGCTAATTTTGTTCTTTACTAACGTTGAATGTATTTGCACTCGCATCATGAACATTGCCTGGTTTATCACAGTCCACTGTCAGGGGAATATATTCTTTTACACACAAGTAAGACTAAGAACAGTTACACCTTGGGGCTTTAAGATGTTAGTATGTGCTTAACATGTTAGCAGTTTTTATCATTATAAAACGGATTGGAATAATTGTATGGTCTTTTTCACGATGTCAGACGACAAGATTATATGTGCTGAAAGTATATATTTATTGAGAGTAACATGTTTTGATAATGGATTCATGATTTAACTTATATTTCAAGCTAAAATGCCAAACATTTCAGGTGTTTCCAATGTTGCTGCTTTTCTGTCCTGAAGATTAAATATCTGTACTTTCAGTTGCACTAAAACTGTTTTAAGATGTCACCTTAGGCTTTAGGTAGTAGTGATGGCCATTTGTCACCATTTTCTGATGTCTTAATTGTTATAATCATTAGATTAATTATGTGTTGTGTATATAAAAAGCAATTAAATGAATGAATTACTAATAGATTTTACGATATTATTTTTAAATATTGGCTGATAAGACATTTTGATTTTACAGAAAAACAATCAAACTCATTGTAATAACTGAATGGGCAATCATTGGGAACCTTTTCCTCCATAATGTTGTTGTGCGTTATCTCTAGCGGTTCCCTAAATCTATCAGATAGTCACTATTTTAAAATTATTTTTGATAATGTGATAACATTTCCTCCTAACTGGCGCTCATCCGCGTGCATGCTGTCCAGAGGCGGGGACGGAGCATCATCATCAGCATCACATGCCGCTGTACCTGCTCTCCTCCAACATGGACCAGTGTTTGGTCCTGACGTCACCGTCACCGCCCTGCCTGCAGTGTCGGTGCCCACAGATGATGGTGATGGAGACGGGAGACGCGGCCTCGCCATGAATCCCACCCGGAGAAGGAATTAAGGCGCACGGAGAGTGAGACAGGTGTTGGAGGGAGAAGAAAAAAACAACTTTCGGAAACGTGAACCTTTCACATCTGGCCCACGAAGAGATGCTCCACGGCGGCCAAACGCGAGGGAGCGACGGGCTGTGCCGCTCCGGTCGGGGTGTTCCTCTGTTTGGCTGAGCTCCTGCACTGTGGAGGCGATTTAGGGAAGACATCCACTGGGTAAATATCACCAACCTTGCAGCTTTCAACAAACACAGCTCCGGGATATGATGCCCAGGGGTGAAGAAAAAGCCTTTAAAAGGGTGGAGCTGCGGTTTTCTTTAATAAATGATGAGGAATCCCGCTAGTCACTCTCAGCCTTATTCTACAAGGTTGATTTGATGTGTACGCCTGACGGATACTGATCTGTTTGTGTTGTGTGTGTGTCCGAACAGGTGATGTTATGTCACCGGAGCGCGCGCTAGAGATGACGGCTGCTGCCCGGTGCGGGACTGCCCCGAGCCTTCCTGCACAGCGCCCTGACCGCGGCTCTCCATGGAGGCTGTTTATGCAATCCGACGCAGTGTTGCAAGTGGGCTGACTCGACGCGGCTGTCTCCATTTGATATGATCCCCAGAACTGCCGGGCCTTCTGTGTTTCTGTGAAATATGCTCGGGCCTAACCATCACAGAGGGAAGGAGCTGTCACAGGAGGCGATGCTCTGAGAAAAATTAAAATAAATCATACAAAATTAAATAAAAAAAAGGGGCGCCCTTTCTGGATGTCATCATGTCGAAAGTTGTCAGTAACAAGGAGAAGAAGTCCTTCAGTAAAAAACTCTTCCGGAGAAGCTCGGTCCGCTCCGTCGGGAGCTTCATGAACAGAGTTCTCCGGACTCTGTCGACTCTGTCTCATTTCGGTACCGACGAGCACGCCGCCGAGGACGAGAAGGACGACGCCACCCTCAACCCGAGCACCACCGGGGGGTCGCTCCCGTCCGACGACAGCGACTGCGGGGGGTTCCCCTTCGGTGACAAGGTGCCGGGGGTCGCCGGGCTCAAGAACCACGGCAACACCTGCTTCATGAACGCTATCCTGCAGTGCCTCAGCAACACGGAGCTCTTCGCAGAGTACCTGGCGCTGGAGCAGTTCAAAGGCGGGGAGACGACGACCGGCAGCGGCAACGACAAGGCCAAGTCCAACGGGGTGCTGGTGCAGAAGAAGGGCAGCCAGCAGCAGCAGCAGCAGGACTCCGGGGAGGTGACCGAGCAGCTGTCCGGGCTGGTTCGGGCTCTGTGGACCTTCGAGTACACACCTCAGCACAGCAGGGACTTCAAGGTAGGCTGAGCATCGTGCACCTCGCTGTGAGACATAATTCATCTCACAGCAGCTACAGAAAGCACACAATGTGCATCAAATAGATGTGGAGCAGTGCATTTTGATACACTTTAGATCCGGACTAGAATAAAGTTGACTTGAAACAAGCTGAGATGTTAGATGAGGATCTGATTTTCTAGAGTTATTAACTTTTTTGTTGTTGATTTTTGCCATCCGGAGCCCCATCTTAAATGTGTTATTTTCTTATTTGGTCCATGTGAGTGATAATATAAATCCTTATATTCTGCAGATATTAAAAGAAAAGTAACGTCACTAGTGTTATGATTTCAAACAAAGAGCCATATGGATTACAGCTCAGGCCCAGTTTGTGCCTTTCGTGCACCTCCATTAAGGATAATAACACGGGGGTCTTTGCCATCTAAAATGAACTATGCTGCGTAATCCTACTTTTTGAATAATCAGTGGTGATACATAATACAACATCTTTTCTGTGCTCTGTCAATGCTGACATGTATAAGACCAGAGGCAGGTGCTTTGTACAGATGTGAATTTGAGTCTATTTAAAATCATGACATTCCTACATTTGTCAGAATAATCGCAGACAGGGTTTAGATGCAGTGATTATGCGCTGGCCTTGAGTGACTGCTTTGCTTGTCAACAAGCCTCTATTGCAGTAGTGTTTAGTCTGTCCTCGAACACAAACTTATTTAAGATATGAAAACACAAGGTATACTTTCTGTCTTTGGTCAATAATCCTATTCCAGCACAGCTCACAGTTCTGAGTTTGTTTTATTCACGACTCCAATTAATAAAAGAGAATATACATCCTAATGAAATGGGTGAAGTCAGTGTTCCTGCACTAACACTCGATCAGCTGAGTCCCAGATCAGAGCCGTAATAAAACTCATATGTTCTTGGAGCCGCTTTATTGTCGGCCCACACTCATCAGCTTTTGTTGCAGCCTTGTCTGCTTTTTCATCGGTTCACCTCGTAAACTGAAAAGTTTGCCTGTCACAATCACAAAGGTTTGTTCTTTGGCTATACTTTATTTTTATATGTCTAATAACCTATTTTCTAATCTCAAAAGTTCAAAATACATAATGGGAGGAGCTAAATTGATCAGGGCCATAAAACACATTCATTTTGACAGTGTTACTATGTCCACTTTTACCTTGGTTGCCAGCCAAAGTACAAACTGTCTGATTGGATATAGATTATTCTTTCCTGCGTGTGAGGCCTTGAATCTGTATAAATCGGTCAGGAAGTTAAGTGCAAACCCAGACTATCAGACAGTATTGGTTAAATGTGGTGTCTCTAATTTGTGATAAACAAAGAATCGAAAGCTTAATAAACGAGTTATTTTCCTCATGCTAATGTAAATAATTTTGGCTACTAACATCCTATGCTGTTGCTACATTGTTCCTTTTATGTTCATGCAGTATAATTTGTACTTTCTCTTTTAATATCTCAATAACATACTCTCCAAGTTATACATCACAAACTTAAATGCAGCGAATTGAACTTCAGCTAAACATGTTTCTTTGTGGTTAGTGTAGATTACAGCTCAGCATGTGTCGGTTGTGCGCTTCTTACACTCAGACCACATCATGAGCCTCGACTGAGTGCACTTAAAGATCATTAGGAAGGCCTCCGTGATAATAACACAGGGGAATTATCCACCGTGTGTCAGAGTCCAGCATTGGTTTGAGGATTATGTCATTACACAACACCCAAACTGCCCCAGAGCACGTTCGACACAAACCCTCATAGATGATCACAAGACACATTCACCATTTGGGAAAAGTGATACTTAATTTGACAATGTGAAAACAAATCCAACAGATGGTAGTAGTCTGTAAACAGCACAAGGTAACTGCAATCAATGGTTGATTAAATGATTAGACGTTTTTTGTAGATTATTCAGGGATTCTGTATTGTAGGGGTATTAAGCTTGTATCAACAGACCTTTACTTAAAGACGCCCTCTGTTGCCAAGCCACAGAAGAAAGACTATCTCTATATTTGCACCACATCTTGAACAAAATGCTGAGGCTGCATTTGTTATGCCTTCAAAATGAGGAAGAAGGTCCCAAGGGGCAGGATGGGAAGACACGTAGTGCACAGTCCCCTCATATCTTTGACCTTGCTTGACATTTGATAGCCAGAGGTGGCTTTATAGCTGCCAGCCCGGGTGACTCTGTAGGGTACACACTGTTGCCCTCTCTAATAGATATTTGTCAGTGAGGTTAAGTTGTCGATTATCAGCCTGTGTCCTGGTTTTTAAAAGCTTCTCCGGGCCCTGGCTGCGTCTCACCCGCACCTCTGCTGACCTTTCGGATTGTGCTGATCAACATCCTGGTCAAACGTGCTGAATATTTTATGATGAGCCAATGATGTCAACACAATCTTTTCTGTTTCAAGAGCAGTCCACTTGAACCATATTTTGTTTGTCCCTCTGCAGAATGTGGTGTCCAAGAGCGCCCTGCAGTTCAAGGGCAACTCCCAGCACGATGCCCAAGAATTCCTCCTCTGGCTGCTGGATAGAGTTCATGAAGACCTCAACCATATTATCCACCCTGACATCAGACCCCCCAGGAAGGTAAACATCAACTTAGAGCACAGCTATCGAGTTTTTAGACCTCTATATTCAGCTAATAGACCAGATGTGGCCACTTTTGTGTTTCTTATCTGAACAATATTGAAATAAACTGAATGTTGCCAATATCTGAACTGTACTTCTCACTGCCTCTGTTATATAACATGCATTATATTGTATTGGTTTGCCAAATAATTGTTGAGTGTTTATGGTGTTTTCCCAGCCTCCAATAGAAGAGGAAAATGCCCCTGAAGGATCTCCACTTCCAGCACCTGGCTCTTTCGTACAGGAGTTGTTTCAGGCACAATACAGGTGAAACTTTAAATTACTGGTAAAGTATTTAATATTAACTATCTGAAAATCAATGAAGAACATTCAAACAAAGTCCTCAACATACTGTATCTTCTATGTCAAGGGTAACTTTCTGAAAAAATCCCACAACACACAACTCAAGGTTCACTCACTAGCTTTTGAGCTTTTGACCGTATCCTCTGGCCTTCTTCTGGGTGTCATCGCGTGACCTATAAGTACAGAACCTATGATACGATTGTATTGACAAAAAGGAACGATGACCACAAGTTTAAACTCCAAGAATATTAAGTATTTTTCCTCAAATGTGTGTGTTATTTCGTCTAACTTCTGTAATAATTGCAGAATGTTTATAGTGATACATCAGTATTACACCAGTATTATTAAATCGTTTTGCCCTGCAGTGATTTTTCCAGGAATCATAACACTGTACAGATTATTGTGAATATCCTACTACTGAAAATTGATGTTAGATTTATGTATGTATTCCATACGGCTTTCTATGTCTGGCCATGAGTTAGTTGATAAGATCAATACCACTCTGTGAGCTAAATATGAAGCTACAGCATCCGGCTATCTTAGCTTAGCATAAAGACCTGAAACGGGGGAAACATACAGCTTGGCTCTGTCCAAAAGTAACTCAATCTGCCCACTTGCACTTTTAAAGGTCATTACCATTTCGTATATCGTTTTAATAATTTGTAGAGTGAAGTATAAAAATGACACACTGTGGTTTGAATAGGTTTGAGTGCCTGACTTCCTGGAGTTTTATCACCACTGTGTGTTTGCCAGGCAGGAAAGTGTTAGCATTTAACCCCTGTAAAACTACAATATGTTGTTTTTACAGTTCGGTTATTGTACTATTTAAATAAATTAGATATAAAGTGTTTGAGAGCTTTAAAGTCGCTGATAGAGGAATTAAGTTACCTTTGGACAGAGCCAGGATAGCTGTTTACCCCCGTGTTCAGCCTTGAGGCTTAGCTAAGATAACCTGCTGCTCAAATGAGAGTGCTATCAATCATCTTATCCAACTCTCTACAGTAAAGATAATTAGCGTATCTCCCAAAACTTTGAACCATTCCTTGAAAATGATGCCAGCTGCATTTAACTATTCTCATCATGTCTCTGCAGGTCCTCTCTGACTTGCCCTCACTGCCAGAAACAGAGCAACACCTTTGATCCTTTCCTCTGCATCTCACTGCCAATCCCCGTACCTCACACACGGTAAGGCGACTCTGCATCTAGTTTATGAGCGAGACAATATCTATCAGACAAAAAAAAGTCCCTGCATCCCAAAATACAACCAGACAAGACCCAGTCTGAACCCGGCACTAAGAAGAAGTGTCAAATCCAGCCTCGAAAAACACCATGAAAGATCCGACGAGTTAAAATTAGAAATGAGAAGATGCCGTCTATCTTTGAAACATCAGTCCAGCTGTAGTTACGAAACAGACAATTCATTTCAATCTGTCTGTGTTGCAGGCCCCTGTATGTGACAGTGGTGTACCAAGGAAAATGCTCCCACTGCATGAGAGTCGGGGTGGCGGTGCCTCTTTCTGGCACCGTGTCCAGGCTGAGACAAGCTGTGGCCCAAGAGACCAAAATCCCTGCCCAACAGGTGCTGTCCTATTAGACACTTGCTCTTTTTAAAGCCATTAAGGCATCCAAATGAAGAGGATTAAAGATAGGGTGTGCTACTTTGAGGAAACTGGATGAGGATGTTTTCAGTGAGCCGTGAGATACTTTTGTGTTCAAGTTTGTACCTAAGTTTTCTCAAAGTGGAAGGCAAGTAATGTATCATCAGTGCTTTATAAATATCTTTACACGTTATGTGTATATTTCAGAATATAAAGCCTCTTTTGATACTTGGAAACACACCCTTTTGTTAATTCTTGTGAGAGTTCTTGTTTCAATAATTTTCATCAAATTGCACCCTGCTTTTGTTTCCCGTCTCTGCTCAGATCGTCCTCACTGAAATGTACTTTGACGGCTTTCATCGCTCCTTCTGTGACGACGATGACGACCTTGAGATCATTCAGGAGAGCGACTCCATCTTTGCCTTCGAGACACCTGAGCTATTCCGACCGGAGCAGATCCGCTCCAAGCGAGGCGGTACGACATCCTGTTTGTTCCCCAGAAATGAGTTCAGCTCTTTATACGCTGGTAGGAGTGGAGATTAGATTAGAAATGGACTAATATTGGAGCAACGCTTCAGTCAGGGCGCTGCTTCCCACACTAACCAGTGTATTGGATTGATTTTTGTGTATTGTTTTACTTCATTTTCTTTTATTTCACATTTGTATCTTTTCATTTTGTGTTTACTACAGGGAGCCCACATGCAAATCTCAACCAGAACAACCTAAAGTACGGCACAGATATTAATAGGATATCCACACAAATACAAGAGCCGACCACCCCGCCTCAGAGTCCCAATAAGAATAATGGACAGGCTGAGAAGATTGTCTTGCTGGTGTGTAACAGAGCCTGCGCTGGACAGCAGGGACGCAGGTATTGAACCACACTTCTAAAGGTTTGGATCCTTATCCCAAAGATATCTTTAAAACTGATGCATGTCTGTTTTTGTACTTTCTGCAGATTTGGTAATCCATTCATTCTGTATTTGGAGCGTACAGTGACATGGGACGTACTTCAGAAAGAGATCTTGGAGAAGATGCAGCATCTTTTGCGCCCTGGAGTGTTTGTGCAGGTACCGACTTATTACACACTCTTTGATTTGAATTGTCTTTACGTTTATGTGTTATGTTTTTAATGTCTTGTCCTTGATGGTCTGTAGGTAGGGCCATTCACTTTGCGTGTGGTCGGAGTGGTTGGAATCACGTATCTCTTGCCTCAGGAGGAGCAGCCGCTCTGCCATCCTTCCGTGGAGAGGTAATGTCACTTATCGCCACCAGAGGCGGACGTGTTACCGCACTTGAAAAGTCATTATATAAATCCTGCAGTGAGTTCAATCCACTTGAAGTTGATTGAAGAGCTACAGTATGTAGGCCGAGTCTTCAGCGGAATATTGATGTTAAAATATCTCCTGAGATGTATGATAGCGTGTCTGGTTTTATTGATATTCTTCTAAAAATGTGTTGAGCTCTGTTGTTTTTGCATGGATTTGTTTTCTTCGCTGCTGCCACATGAAAAACAAACAAACAAATAAGCAGAACATAAATCCTCAACCTCATTGAAGTTGAAGTTGGCCTTAATGTTATGCTTGCTTCAGATCCTGAGGTCTATGAAGACTATCTAGAATCCAGTGTGCAATTATTCCATATATAAAGTTTTGTAGACACCCGCTCCTACAGTCATAGATAATACTGGCTTCTGGAGGCAGTCTTAAATTAAGAGCTTACTCTAGTGTTCCCTCAAATCATTCTGTACTGCTAAACTCTGTATATGAATACCAACTAAAAAACTAAAATGAAAAATATAATGTGGGGTTCTCTTAATCTCATTTTCAACAGGGCGTTCAAGTCTTGCGGTCCTGGAGGGCCACCTCATGTCAAAATTGTCGTTGAGTGGGACAAGGAGACGAAAGACTAGTGAGTGTGATCTGAAGCAACAGTCCCACGCACTTCATTTAGCTCAGGGCTGATGTGTGATGTCTCCTCTCAGAGCTCTGCAATTTAACACAAATACAATGTATTTTGAAGTTCCGCGTGATCCCTCTGTGACTTATGCCCGTATGTTATGCCTGCAGTCTGTTCAAAAGAACTGAGGATGAATACACCCCAGATGCTGAAAGCGTGCGTCAAGCAAAGGAGCAGCACCTGCAGCCTCAGACCTGCTCACTGGCCCAGTGCTTTCAACTCTACACCAAAGAGGAACAGGTAGGCGGAGACATGGTATCATGTCGGCTGCACTAGTCCTACGAATATCACAGACTTAATACATATTAGGATTAAAGATGTGTTTATTCTTTGCTGCACACTAAGTGACAGTCTCATTAGAAATGCTGGTTCGAGTGAGTACGGAATGTGTTGTTGGATTATATTTCTATTCATTTGATCTCTGTCGTGGCGTCAAGATGCCAGGCTTTGGGGCTGTATAATTACATACACTAGATGGCAGTACAATTAAACGTTTCCACCACTTTTTTCCTTTTCGCTACATGATATGTTTAGCCTAATGTTAAAGAAATGGCATCAACTCATACCTTTATTGTACAGAAAACATATGTTAACAGGTCAAGAAAACAAATGAATAGAACCCAACTGGAGTTTAGTTGCTCTCTAATAACAGTTTTCTTTCTTTGCATTCATTTCAGCTCGCTCCTGATGATGCTTGGCGATGTCCACACTGTAAGCAGCTTCAGCAGGGCAGTATCAAGCTCAGTCTGTGGACCCTGCCAGACATCCTCATACTTCACCTGAAACGCTTTAGACAGGTACTCTTGTAGACAGTCTTGATAAAACAAAAGGTGCCGAAATGCTCTTCCACCCACTTCATACCCCATAATTCATGCTCCCTTATTCGGGCCACACTCATCTTCGATCTCTGCCATCTACACACATGAAGAGTTTTTATGCAACTCTATCACGGTCACAAAATCTGTCCACAGACTACAGAAATATAAACAGCTGACAAAGCACTCTCACACACACATAGACTCACAAAGTGCTGTCTTGGCTAGAAGTAAGTTAAAGAGAGATGATGTATTTCTATATTACTGTGTCTGAATTCCATAAATGTGTCTTTAGGATGGGGATCGACGAATGAAGATGCAGAACATGGTGAAGTTCCCGCTCACAGGCATGGACATGGCACCCCATATGGTGAAGAGGAGCCAGAGCAGCTGGAGTCTCCCTTCGCACTGGTCACCATGGAGACGGCCTTATGGGATGGGCCGTGACCCAGAGGACTACCTGTATGACCTGTACGCAGTGTGTAACCACCATGGAACCATGCAGGGAGGACATTACACAGGTAATGGAGCAGCAACAACAACCAACCATCAGAATCGCCTTATTCGCCAAATGCACACAGAAAAGACCAAGAAAGGTCAAAGTACATAACGTGAAGAATAATGAAATGCTACGTTATTCTACTGATACAGATTAAGAATAATCTGCGGTTGTTGTAATTACTGATTTTCTTTCCAAGATATTTACAACATTTAATTACCTTGTGTCTTGTAGCTCACTGCAAGAACTCTATCGATGGACAGTGGTATTGCTTTGATGATAGTGATGTTCAGCCCATACCGGAAGATGAAGTCTGCAAGCAGACAGGTTACATCTTGTTTTATCAAAGACGTGCCACAATTCCATCTTGGTCTGCCAACAGTTCTGTGGGAGGTAATCTTTTTTTTAATATACGCTTGTACAATCTCTTCTTTTCATGTTCAAATATTATACATGTTCAACCACTGTCTGTTCGGGGCTTTAGGATCCACCAGTTCCTCTTTGTGTGAGCACTGGATCAGTCGGCTGATGGGCAGCCGTCCACCGAGCCAAGCCTCATCCGGCTCCTCCAGACGCACGTCTCTGGCCTCCCTCTCCGAGTCAGCTGAGTTTGCTGGTGAACGGAGCGAGGATGATGGTGACACAGACTCATCCAAATCTGAATTATTTTCAATACTTCACAAAGGTGACGAATATTTTCTGAAGCAATCTTTTATTGATGCTTGTCTTTCTACCACGCAGGCTTGTCGAGCCGGCCAGCAGTACGAGGCATGCAAAGACAAACATTCTCCTCAAGGTCTTCCATTGCCAGCCCCTTGGTGCTCAGTGAAAATGTCACTAAACCGTCCTGGTCCCACTCTGCTAAACTCCAACTCCGTTCCAACTCTCCCTCACGCTTCTCCCTGGAATCCCACTCCTCCTCCCCGACACTGGAGAGGATAGGAGAGGTGGTTGATGCCAAGCTGTCCCCAAAGCTGGACAAGGCGTCTGGGGGCAAGTCGGCCCTTGCAGCTCTGGATAGTAATCCAGGCAGTAAGAAGCTCCCGGAGCAGGTTCACTCCAAGGCTGTTGCTCAGGCAGAGCAAAGGAGCTCCGCCCAGACTGGGGACAACAACAATGCAGTCACTGCTGCTGAACAGGTCAGTCCACGGCACGGGGCAGCTGCAAAGGACCCAAAACAAAGAAATGGGGCTGCAGATAGCACTTGCGTTAAAAGGACCTCAGCAAGTCCCAAGAAGCGCCCTGCCACGTCCTCAACATCATCCAGCTCTCTGTCACCTGCATCCCCAGCCATTGGCAAGTTACCGTCTCGAACTCAGACCAAGGGTGCAGCATCGGCGTCATCCCCCAAGGACAAAAGCGATGGACCACCTAAAACTAGCACGGCTGGTTCCTCGAGAACAGCAACGCCCTCGAAGAAAGGGTCATCCCAAACCCCGGAGGTACTACATCCGGACTCTGCCCAACAGAGGAAGAGTGGTTCTCCAGGATTACAAAGCTCACACCCTCCGAGGAGGACATCACCCAGAGGGGGAGGCGAGAAAAGCTCAGCCTCAGCAAGGACTAAAGCAGCAGAGAGGAGCGCTAGTCGTGAATCCTCACGGAATAACGTGGTCTCAGAGAAGAAGGTCAACCATGCAGGGCCTCCCCGGTCGACTGCTGCTAGTAGAGCAGAGGGCAGGCCGGGCCGTGCTGTGGAGAACCGGGGAGCGGGCCGGAGCTCAAGCAGTAGCTCCTCCATGGCTAGTCTCCGATCTTCGAGTGTCGGTGTTTCCTCTGCGAGCGCAGCCCCGCCATCAAGGGGACCTCAAAGGAACAGTAAGACAGAGGACAAAGGTTTATCCTTCTTCAAAACTGCTCTGAGGCCCAAAGAGACGCGGAAGTCAGTCGATGGCGGGAAAGCAGGGGCGGGAGAGGCTAAAGCGAGTCCAGAGGACGGTGCTGGGGATGCAGCAAGAGAGGGAATCCCACACGGAGCAAGCAAGAAAGCCCAGAGTGTGGCTTCAGAGGCCCAGACTAATGGGACCACAGCCAAAGACAAGGATTCCTCAAAGGCGTCCGCTGCAGCTAAGCATTCACATCTGCCCTCCACAAAGTCCAAGCTTTCTGGGGCAGAAACGGCCACCCAGTCCTCTGCCAATGCAAAAGAGCCTTCGAAGAAAGAGCCTGCTAAAAAGATAATGCAGTCCAGGAAGATCCCTATCAGCTCTACACACACTAGCCAGCGGGCCAAGTGACATTCTTTTAAAGGCCTGATAACAATCTCTCTAGTGCAGCTCTGAGGTGTTTTAACCATCAAACCTGACAAACATCTTTAAAGCACCTGTAGCTTTTCAGTGGTCACTGAATACCAGCTGCCATACAGGACACCTACTGTCCACATTGTTAAATAGTTATTTAGGAATGGATTTTAACGAAGCACTTTGTATGGATTGCATTCATTTTGAGGATTATTATACTGTATTATAAATAAGCATGGACTGCACATGTATTGAATTATTGCCCTGTTCTGTCTGTAGCATAGTACATCTCAGTAGGAGGTGAAAATAAAAGTGACTTTGCACAAGACGGAAAGCAGAAACAATGGTGAAAAGAAACGATTGAGATACATCACACCCGGACTACTCAGTCACCAAAGGAAGTTTACTGGCAATTTTTGACATGCTGATGCAGTGAAACACTGAATTATTTCCAAAAATCTTCATGTACAGCTCTCTGTCAATATTGAGAGCCATATTTCAACAAACATCAGTGCCTCAGATAATCAACGTATTTAATCGGAATTGTATAACTGCAGGTGTTGGTAAATTTATAATTCAATTTTAATATTTATTAAGCACTGAAAATGTAATTTCAAGTCGACACACAACTACGCCTATTTAACCTGAACCGCTGTTTACATATGCTCCTTGATGTAGTCATTGTACAACAGCCTTTAAGAAGTATTTCTGTGCAGCCAGAAACAAGACTGTCGAGGAGACGCCCAGAGGGGGAAGTGCAGGAAGGAAGCATGTCTTGTTGGTGTTAAATGTCTGGAGACGTCCGGTTTGTAATGGTTCCTAAATGTTTGTGTTTTATTTACTAGTAACGCCATGTTACCCCTCAGACAACCTCCTACCCGTCACCACCTCTGCCCTCCAGCTGCTGATGCCAACACTTAAACTGCGGCGTCCATGTAACCTCATGGGGATCAGCCTCTTCAGACTGCCAGACATCTCCAAAACATTCCTCTCAGATGAACACAGGGTTAATGTAAAAAGCCACTATACGCACACATATTCAAAGACAGCTGGGTTGCCTAGGTTGAAAACACCAGACATGTACATAGAGCATTATGGTATGTTTGAGTCAGCCCCCCTTCTGTCTTCTTGTGTGACATCACAGCTTGTGCACATCTTTAGCTTGCATCGCAGAGTAAATCAACACTGAGCGCACTGACAGCCTGAGAGAAGCGATCACCCATCCATACGGTATACGACAGTTGTTGCATGATAAATTGTTTATGCATGCACTTAACTATGCAAGCAGATTCTTGCTAATGCCCACACTGAGTATGTAGAGTATGTGCTACTCTTGGATGTGTATATATTTTTAATTGTATATTTTTCCAAATGCCGGCATCAGAGAGCATGTTAAGGCATCCTTTATTAAAGCTTTGTTTGCACATTTCTTCAAAGTAATATACATTTTGTATGAATGATAAGTATTGCTCATTCACCCTCTCAAAGTAAATCAACTCACTTGCAAATTAATGTTTCTGTATTGTAATCATTTGTCTCACATTTTTCCTCACAATTTCCAACCTTTAGCAACTTTTATAGTTTTTATATGGCAGCACAACGCTGCTGGAGTTCACAAGTTGGGGTTTTAACTTTCATTTATCATCTGTAATAGTTTGGGATTCATAGTGAACATGTTAGAAGCCCAACTATAAATTAAAATGGCGCTGGTTGAAAGACAGGTGTGTGTTATACAAGAGCTAATGACGGGCTGCTTCTAAATCAAAACATTTTGACAGGTTTCACCGAGAACATTCCAGACACTTTACAACCACACTGTCTTCTGCTTTTGTCTGAAGATTAAAAAAGAAGTAATGATGCACAGTATATTCTCGACTCTTTTATATTGTTTTTAATTAAATTATTCTCAGAAAATGTAAAACTGAGAAGCTGTAAACTTTCCAGTGTGAAAGACTGCGCACGAGACCCACACAAATACAAATTTAACTAATGACGGTAGTTGTATAGATCAGAATGATAGATTTACTGAATGTCAGTGTCACTTTCAAGGGGAAGTGTTCACCAGTAAGACAAACTACTTTACTTTCTGGCTCATTGAGCAGAATGAAATTGAGTATTATCTTTAGTGCCTGGTGGCTACAGTGTGTTGATACTGTGCTATAACATCCAACACATGCAGTATACAAACTGATAAACTGATGTATGTATGCCAAGTGGGAGGGAATGTATGAATATAACAATGCTGGGAAGAAAGAATTATTTTCACAAATGCATGAGAATGATAAACCCGCTATATTTTTCCATTCATATTCTGCGATATAATGTAATGTTTGACATGTACTGTGTTTATCTTTTTGTGATGTGTAGCAGTGTGTGTTGCATTGATTTAACAATGCGAGATAAACAAAATAAAAATACGTCATGTTTTTTTTAACATGTAGCTTTGTATGATTTGGTTTACATTTACATGTGACAGCTTTTGAGCGGCTATCTTTTTCTTTTACAATTTTTCTTTTACAATTCACATTGTCTCCACTGGGTGGAGCTCAATGGTTGCCTAAAAGCTCAGTAGACACAAACACAAAATGAGTGAGGGGAATAAAGCAACACACTAAATTTATCCCAGAGAAATTTCAACTTGTGGGATTACTGAGATATATAGTACCGTCAAATTGGATGCTGTCAGTGAGGGAGACGATATGCTATTAAACTACAGCACCATCATTTATTTCGAGCTGATTCAATTGTGCTTTTATTAGTTTGGCCCAAGGCTGGACATATTAAGAGTTAATGCTGCCTCTTTGTCTTTCTATTTTTGTAATTTTATATAACAGTCATCAGTTTTGAAAATTAGATTTTCACCCCTTTCACTTCTCACCTCTTGTGCAGAGAAGTGATGACATTTATAAAACAGGCCTGTGGTGCGACGGGGCTGCAACATGCTTCTCTTCATATGCAACAGGAAGGCTCTGTGTCTCGGAGCTTATCAGAAGTGAACATGTTGTCTGGTGTACAGAAAAGCGTGAAGTCGTTCAATTAATATGCATCTAGGAATGTAATTAGAAAACTCACAGACTGCAACGCGGCGCAAGATCATTCCGTGAACGAGCCAGCCTCCTCCAGCGCTGAAATCAATAATCATTTGCCAATTGTATCAGTTCCAAGAGAAGATCATTAGCAAGACCTCAGTGGAGAATTCAGCAACTTTTATCTGAATTTAACCGTGACATTAGCCCTCTTGATTCCTGAATATAATGCATCATGCTAAATTAGTTTATATGTTTTGCTTGTGCTGTGGGCTTGATGCATGGGAGAAATGCAATCTTATTTCATTGATTAATCCAATCTTGATATCTCCTGTGGCCAAATTCACTCCTGTTGCAAAGTCTCCATTTTGAGACGCTCCCTGGATAGAAGGAGATGACGAGCAGGACCTTTGTGATTAGCTTTCACTTTTTCCACTGCTTGCTGTTTGGATGGATTGATACAGTGATTGCTGGAGTGAAGGCAGAGTGGCCACAATGTCATAACCACCACTATAAAATAACAGCTACACAATGTAATACAATTAATGTTGTTTGGCATTATTTTATATTTAAAAAAATAACACAATGTAATGCTATATGTATATCTTATGATGCAATATACACAGCAACCTACAGTACAGCCAAAAGCTGGTGTGGGTCCTCCATGGTACAATTTCAACAAATTGATGCTGCAGCGCCATTGAACCATAATGTACAGATGTTTGTGATATTATGTCTACCCTCTGATATTTCTACATGGTGATGATTTTCTGAAAACACAAAGGAGTCTGGGATATTTTAATTAAAGCCTGACAGAAAACACAAGAGAGACAAACAGAGTGGAAAACTTTGTAGGTGGTAGCAGCCGAGTTGGGAAGCATTCGGACATGCTTTTTTTTTTACAGCAAATATAACCTTTTAAGTAATTAAACCATTCTTAGCATTTCCTAAAACAAGTGCAAAATAATCTACTAATAATGAGATGCTGTCATTCACCCAGGTTCATTCAAACGTTTTCTTAAATGAGATTTATTTTGAATGACAATACCTTAAAGCAAGATGAAAAAACATCCATTCATTCATTCTCTTATAAATAAAAAAATGCATGAGCCTTAAAACGGACTAGGACCTTTGCTGCCAAAGTATTGCAACAGCCGCTTACCCATTTATCTACTTCTCTTTGAAAACACTGATAATATATATTCAGGGAGTGCAGTTAGTGACAGTGTGGGCTCCATGGAGCTCTGACAGCTTGACGGAGTAGTAGCGGGGGCGGGTTTAGCAAAAGTTCACTAGCATTAAATTAACGCCAATTCACACTGTTCCATTACTGAAAACCATTCAGGAGACAACATTTATTAGCAATGGAAGCAGCAATATTCAGAGAAAATAATACCAGTTTTATTAATTACAAGATTGTAAACTCCTACTTATCAGACAGCAGCTGTTTTCTTTTTTGTTTGAGTGTTTTTGTCTTATTCAGCAGTCCTGGTTCTGTTGATGCCATCCCTCTGCTACTTCTAGTTAATTTAAAATCTATTAGCCTCCCTGTCCACTTAAGTGTCGTAATACGTCCAGCAACTGACACTTTGCAACAACTAAAATAAAACAGAAAGAATCTCATAAATAGCATAGACAGATTCTTTCCGAGATCTCCTGCTTTCTTTCATTACTTTTCATTTTCCTCTCAGAGTTGGAGGAAAGTATTCTGAAAAGTACATTTACCAAATGACCACATTTGTCTTTATATTTCTTTCGATTTCTTCTTGATGTGAGACTTTTTTCTCTCTCTCTCTTTCTCTCCGCCGAATTAAAAACAAATTCAATTATTCACTTGTTTCAGGAGCGAGCATGTCAATTATTTCTCTTCTCTTGAGTCTAGTGATGCAGTTATTTCGTTCCCTTTAATTGGAGATGAAATATCTAGCGAGCCTTGAGTGCAGTAGGAGAGAGCTGCTCTTTAGGCAATGCAATATACATGACGTGTCATGTGGGACATCCACGACTGAATTACATAACCCCGAGTGGTGCCTTGAAAACAACTTTAACACCCAATGAGACTGTGCTGTTGTTTGTGGGCCAGAGGCAAATCCCATGAACTGTTAGGAATAATCGCCGTAGTATCTTTCAGAAGGCATTTGGGGTCACAAAAGCTATTATTTATGCAATCTAGCCATCATACAGAATACAACCAACTCGCAGCTTTAATTAATTGGAAGACAGTTTTAACTTCAGTGCTTTCATGTATTAATTCATTACACATTTTAGGCTGTTTCTGCTTAAGAAGGCAGAGGATATACTTGAAACCGCAACCTGTAAAATGCCTCGGACCCAGCAGCCATATTCCTCCCACTTGCTGCACATTCATCTCTCCTACATAATGCACAGTAGTGGGTAGCTGGAATCCCAAGGCCTTGCCAATACAGAGGACTCATCAGGATGCTAGAGAGCAAGGTGCGAAGTGTCAAAGTTGGACTTACAGCCAGCGCATGTCTGCCACGCTTCCTCTGACACTCATCCTACACCATTGGCTGTGCAAGGAGTGATTGACTGCGAGGTTGATTATGCTTCTTCCAGCCAGGTGGTTGGCAGACAGACAGACGCATATCACCAGATTGCTGCATCAGCCAAAGTGTGAGGCCACAGTTTCTGGCATCACTGTGTCTGGACGAACATCACAGGAATAATAAAAAGATGCAGAGATGTCAATCATCACCCAAAATGATTTTTCCCCCTCCCCATTTTGTTGGCAGCAGTCTCTCCATCTTGTATCTTGTATCATTAGACGCGTTTGCCTTTTGAGCAATGCTGAGATGGAAGACAGGCAAGGCTGCACGGGTAAAGAAAAAAACAACTCCAGGATCCTTGGGTTCTTGTGGGAGACGAGGGGAGTCTTTGATGTTGCGGAGTTTCATGGAGGCAAATAACACACTTTGATATTTCATAAACCATCTCTGCTATATAAAAAAAAGGCACAAACATCTGCACACACACACACACACACACACACACACACACACACACACACACACACACACACACACACACACACACACACACAAAGTTTGAATTAACACCCGCCTGTAATATTTGCAGTTATTTTGGCCGCAGATATTTGTTTAGTTTCTGAAACTGGTGACTGAATATCTGTCCTGTTTGATTTTCAGAGGAAGATAAATCAGTGTTTGGATGAACATAAAAGGTAATGTATTCATAAAAGCTGTGATGAGTGCAGCTGTCTCCAGCATCTGACACCCAATCTGAGACAAGCCGCCTGGGTAGGTTGGACCATCCTCCACTGTGAGTGCGAGTGTGTGCATGTGTACACTGATGTGTATGTGCACAACAAAGAATGTTTTGTCTGACAGAGTACAATTAAAATTTCTGTGAAAGAGAGAACTGCAGGAGTATTTCCAAAAGTACTAAAGATTATCTTAGATTGTCTTCATATCTTAGATTGATTTATAGGCACAGCAATAGTTAATGGAGCTCATATTTGAATGAATCTGCCAGGGTCAATAATTATGATTAAAAATGGCCAGTCAATCAAATATTATAAGATAAATAGTTGTAGACCTGTCAATAACAAAAGTGCTTTAATATTGTAAATATTGTGATTTATTTATATGTTACTGTGCATTAGTGATGTGCCCTTTCGTGTCGAGGCTTCGATGCGCGTGTCCAGTAATCCAAGTAGATTTTAGTAGATTTTTGGTGTTTTAAATGTATATTTCTCACCAAATTTGGGTTGCAATTCAAACAAAAGTTCCCCGTTCAAATGTAATTCTTCTTTACAAGACAATTAGTCTCTAATTTTGTATTTAAATATGTGTCTAGGCATTTGCACAACTAACCAAGACTGACATGTACTTTAAAATAGCTCCACATTGGAGACGGCTTCTGCAGGATCATCCCATGATCAAAGCTCCCACAATGTCATCCATGTTCATATGTTGGAAAAACAAACCCCACTTAGTTGAATGCAGCATAGAAATGCCCTGCTGATATTATGTCCAGTTTGCTAATGATTAGGGGTTGAATCTGTGTTCATTACCTGAAAGTACTGCTTGGGCAGAGCATCTCTACCTGGTGTCCCTCATTGTTGCTCCAGCTTTGCTTGGCCTCCTGCTTCGCGAGCGCTGCCACACGATGTAAACCCTCATCAAAACCCTAATGCACCGCATGTCGACTCAGGTGTGGTGTGGAGTCCAGGTCGTGCTGATACATTAGACGTGTTTTGGTTCGCTGTGGATGAGAGGTTCATCTGGATGCAGCCTCGGGATGAGGCTTGTTATTCTCCTCCGTGAGACATGAGGCACGATCTCTAATTAGAACACATCTCCTGGTGAGAGAGACGCTGAGGTCTGACTACTCCTCCAATCTAATCAGCTTTCTACCTCACTTTTGCTGCTCCACAGAAAACAGACTCGTGCTCATCTGACAAACGGATGCAACAACGAGGAGATGGCACTGAACAACTGTTTCCGATTTGGACGACTTTGCAGAATTTTACAGATGTCAATCTTGAAAGGGCATGCGCCGCGAAAAATCGCACATTTTTGTCAGTCCTCTCAGTCTCAGCTGGAGAAGAGTTACAAAAAAGGGGTGGCAGTAAATGTAAATGCAAAAATCGGATTGCAAATGAAAACAAAAATTGCTTCTTCTACACTGGCCCATGACATTGTTTCGTCAAATGGCCTACATGTAGAATCACATTGGACTTGAAATACTTCCCTTCTTCACTTCCCTTTCCTTCATGAGCTTGAGACCAGCACAGGCACAAGCTTGTTAAGCGTCATCCCTACAGAAGGCAGTTCCAACATTGGTCTGCAAATAGTTGGAACATGTATCATTACGTACTTGAGACTGTCCCACAGTTGTCAGCACTTCGTTTTAATTTGGCTACTAAGCCACTGGGGATTTCGATCACTGGGACATCCTGTCGGCTGCAGAAGTTAAACTATTCTGAAGCGTTAGGACTGAACGAGGTGCACTGCTGAATCTTGGCCTCTGCAGTGTCAGCTGCTGTCTCACTCGGATACCAGGGAACCTCATTCTATCTCATGTCAGAGGAGAGGGAATGCTGTGCCAATGTGTACTATTTTAATTCCGTGCAGCCTAAATAGAGCATGCATGTAAAATGCATTTTCCTGTAGGCATGCAAACCATTTTGTATTGCATTAACAGTATCAAATAAATTACTGCAACAGTAAAGTTTCATTAAAGGATTTCTTTCGAAATATTCCTTTCCCACTGCTTGTATTTCACTTCTAAGATCATTAAAAATCCAAAAGAAGGAATGTTTGAAGCTACATTGACCAACGGGGATTCTTCAGATGAACTACATTATGTGCATGATGGATGTGTATGAGGAAAATCAGTGTGACATTTGAATATACAGTCAGTCTTTTTTTTTAGTGCTTTGAAGAAAAGTAGACCATTTCTATTTAGATTTTCACCCCACCAGTACAAAAACAACATTGCTGCTTTAGCATCAAAAGCAGATCACAAAACTCCGTGGAAGATAAAAAGAACAATAATATGTGCCTGCTCTTGTCCTTGAAGACTTATCAATAACTGCTCATCAACAGCGCATCGTAGTTCTGCTCCCTTCAGCTCCTTCAGGTATTTTAAACATTAAATAAGGACCAGGCTGCTCTATAGCAATGCCAGGAATCCCAATATACAAAACATCTGAATGTTCACAACATTAAACATAACATATTAGGAAAATTGCCATATTGTTTAATGTCAGGGAGAACTTTTTTTTTTTTATCAACACATCAGTTTGAGCAAATACTCATTAAGCCTAACAAACACCTAATTAGCTGGAGTACAAATAGGTCACTTTGTAGTGCTTCAAAATGCAGGATTTCGTGATTTGCATTGGCTGGTTCCTGTGGGAATTCATATTTGAAAATAAAGCTGAGTGTGTGTATGTGAGAGAGTATGTGAGAGAGAAAGAGAGAGAGAGAGAGAGAGAAAAGGGAGAGTGAGAGAGAGTTTTGACCTGCACACAATCTCTGGAGGGCTGCTCACTTGCAGAGTCTAATCAGACTCTGACTGGTGCTTGTTCTCGAGGATTGCTCCTCTCCAGCCCTCCGGCCTAATTAGGACCCATGTGTACGATATAGAGAGTTGCAGCTCTCAGTGACGACTGGATATAAGCTCACCTGTGTGTGCTCAGAAAGCCAGAGAAATGAGATACCGGCTAGTATGATGACAAGAAGGGCACCAGCGGTGGTGCAGCCACACTGCCTATATACTCCACCTGGAGGTTGTGAGAGCTTAATGAATGCTCAGAGAGGGAGAGAGGCGGCAGGTGAAAGAGAAGCAGCGAAGAGAGAGAGAGACAAAAGGCAGACGTCTGGGCTGAGCGAGGGTCACAGAGAATGGAGCATGATATTATATTTCTCTTAAGAATGTGAGCAAATGATGCCAAGACTGAGGAGAGTCTGAAAATATAGCGGAGTAAAAACAAAAGCAGATTTTAGGCTTCCCGAGCTCTCTTTATTTGGATGTCAAACACCAAGAATTCTTCAAAGTGGAACACACGAATTTCAATGGTGCTTCAGATGAAGTATATTCAAACAGATAAAAGTACTAGACTTCTGAGGTATGTAGATAACACAGAGGACCATCATGTCCTACATTTCACTAGGAGCCAAATCATTATTATTAGTTAAGGAAACAGATTCTCAGAGTTCAATGTTCCAACGTCTATTACTTGTGATATTAAAAGATAAAATGCAGAGGAAGTTTCTGCTGTTTTGTATTTCTGTACTTAAGTGAACCCTCTCCGGTTGTATGCTCTTTCAATATGTCTGCCTAAAATCTAATGATACCGATATAATCATTGCTGAAATGCTTACCGATTATGTAATAGAGAAGTAGAGGAAATAATTAGGTCATAAATTTACATTCAGAGCGGACCTAGAACTAGTGCATGGGCATGCACTTCATACCATAGAGTAAGCTGCACTAGAACGGACCAAGCGCGTTGGGAGTGAGACTGGGTTTTGAGCTAATGTTGCTAATAGTTTAGCATTCTGCTCACAGCTGCGGTTAGCAAGGGCTAAACTATTAAACGTTCCTCTTGTACTTAAATAGGCACTGGTACCGTGTATAGTAAATAATAACACTTTAATTTCAAGTGTAAATTTAAAGTGCAATCTAAAGCGTTACCTGCACCATCATGATATGTGATGTGGAAATTGTTGGATCTTTTACAATGCACTGCCTGAAATAATAAGACAATCTCTTATATATCCCAGTGTCACAAAGTAGTTTTCCATTTGTTTTAACAGTATTGTATCAGTCTGGCTCAAGCTCAGATAGTCTTTAGTATTCATACCATGTAGCCAAATCCAAACTTTTCTCTGCAATCATATGAAATGCATTCCCAGATTCTATTTGATAACCTGCCACGGCTAGGTGTTCCCTGCTTTGTCTTTGAAAAGTGATTGAAATTTCTTCCACCTACACCGAGGCACACAACAAACCTTACAGAATGCGATAAACCTTCAAAGGGTATGTTTTCAGTAGCAACACGGGCGACGGATGTAAGAACTGTCAGGGGTCTGATCTGTTGAAAACAGGAATTAACAGACTAGATATGAAAAGGGAGGTATAGAAGAGAATCAACCATTTTCGAAGAGGCGCTCATTCAAGGATTGAAAAAGTGATTTAACATCAAGGTCAAAGTTTCAGATAAGACAAAATAAGATTTGTGCTTCTGTTTCATCTAATGAAGTTGATGGAGAAGCATTGTGGCAAAGGTACTGATTAAATAGTTTTGTAACAAATATATAAACATGTTTTTTTGCAAAGAAAGCACAGAGAACAAAGTGAAGGGCTGCATGTTACAGCATATACTAACTTACCCAATTCATGCAGGAAAGAATGACACAGAAAATCTTCCACCCAGTATGGAAACTGATGAGACCAACAGTATGTGATATTAGGTGGTTCACACTTGCATTATGGCTTTACATTTCAGATTTACCACCACAGTGCTGCAGCTTAACTCTGCTCTCCCTGAAGACTTCACTGACATTTTCCAAGGTCTTGCTTTCAAGCCCTGCCGTGATTAGTGAAGCAGGTTTAAAGAGGAACTAATCCCATTTCCTGGAATTTCCCTTTTTTTTATAAACCAGTCAGCAAATGGGGAATCTAGTCAGCAATAACACACAGGAAAATAAATCATGGGATCCTGAGGCTGAAATGATGGTTGCACCCGGCAACAAACAGGATGCTGATGTTGGCGGATCAATACCAGCGCATAAGAAAAGTCATCTTAAATTTAGCCAAGTTCATTAGTGTCACATTGAAGAAATTATACCGCTTTTGCAGTTTCACTCAAATTGTCTGGAGACGGCTGATAGTTAGCTATCCGGCTTAACCATGTCCTATTAATGCACGCAAAACATTTTTTGTTTTGTGGAATACATAAATCTTTCTTGTGCCATTTAAAAATATGTTCATAAACCTCTACTCCCACTTGAAGTCGTGACCCACCATTTCATAAAACTTGATATTGTAAGGTCTATAGAAGTCTCGCAGTTGCTCAATAGCGTCTCTGTCTATCTGCACATGAGTTCTGCCCTTGGACTTGCCCAGGCAGCGAGGAGAGCCGCTGCTCTCTGGCTTCTTAAGGCAAGGGAAGCCCTTAGTGCGGTTGAAATAGAAGTGTTTGTCTGTGACAATGCGCTTTAGCCCAAGGAAGTCTTGCACTCGAGCCAACTCTCCTGCCGGGTCTGTGATAAGACGCTCCCCGCTCACAAAGTGGATCTGAGCCAGAGGGAAGTAGCGGAGCCAGTTTTCAAGGTGCAGAGCGTACAGGCCGATCCGAATGGCGTTCCAGGACGTGTCCACAATGCCCAGGCTCTGGTTTCTAAAGGCCAGATCCTGGAAGCTCGCTAGGTCGGGAGTTTTGGATAAAGTCTGAGTGTAATCAGATATTGCACGAGTGACAGGGTCACGCACCACCACAATGAGCTTGGCATCTCGGGACATGGCAGAGATCCGTTGCGGCGTCTCTTTTGTCACAAAGTAGCTTGGTGTCTTCTCCATCGTGAGTTGGCTTTCGAGAGTCCTTGGCATTAAACCTCTGATTGAAAGAAACACAAAGTGAAAATGTCAGTCAGAGAGAGGTTTCTCATTCACATTCACATTTCTTTAAGGGTATTTTTATGCGATTTTATTGCTGGTTTGAATTCCTCACATTAGTACAAAGGCTAACAGATTCAGAGGCAGAGGACACCTCGTCCTTGCATTCACTCCGTTGAAAGGAACATGTGTATTAGATGTTTATTTAGGGCAGGATTGCAAAAGTAATTTTTCAAAGGCACAAAACCACTCTATAACTAAGAAGCTTCAGTTTGGACACAAACCCAGTTTCTCGATGTAAATGATAATAGGACACAAAGTCACAGTAGTCTGTTGTCACAGGAGACTTGTCTCGCAGACAGCTCTCCTGTGCATCAGCCCAGCATGGTTCAAGAGTAATAAATCACTATGAATGCAAACAGAACACATACAGCAGAGAGGCTCCGTTAGGCTACTCCTGGGTCTGCAAACTAGGCCAGCATTGTCTTTGAAAGAAATAATTGATCAGGTATGCTTTAAGAGTAAAAGTTTGAAGTGTGATGGGAAACCACGACCAAGGACAGAGTTTAAAAAGAGCCTGTCAATAGAGCTACAATTAACGAGTCTATTCATAATCAATTAATCTGTCAAGTAAATACATGACAGATTAAACAATTATGAATAGACTCGTGAACTTGACCAAGCAATATATAATTTGGTCTATGTATTATAAGAAAGCAGAAATCTAAATATACTTAATTTGCTATAATGTTGAGATAAGGAAAAAGAAAATGTTCACATTTCCAAACCTTAAACAAGAGAATGTTTGGCTTTAAATTACTTAATTAATCACCCAAATACTTCGTTGATTGACTAATTAATTAATCAACGAATCGCTCTACCTGTATTTTAAAGCTCCTGCTCTTCGTGCTTTTGCTCTTTTATAGCATCTAGGACTCTATTTTGTTCAAAGAAAAACAAGAACGATTGGTGCAGTCTGTGTGTTGTTTACATCCCCATTGCATACTGATATTGATACTGATACTAGAAATACTAGAAATGTAAATGATCCTACACACAGTGGCTTTAAATAACTTGTGAATTTGAATGATGGAAAATGCAAACGAGCGATACATCATGGATGTCTAAACTTACAGAAGCGCATTGCATTCACTGGATAAAAAAAAATAGACCCCTTTTCTCGTAACTACGAGATCTTTTCTCGTAATTACGAGAAAAGAAAAAGAAAAAGGAAACGTCTGTAAATCCTCTTTCAGTAGCAATTATGGCGCTATCGCAGTTAATCTGCTATTGTTACCTTCTCGGTTTGAGACACTGGGAAACACTGATGTTTCTAAAAAAAAAAATGAGGATGTTATTAAATTGATATGTCAACACTGTGCAGGCATCTCAAGGCGTTAGGATTGTTCAGGCGGAAAGCCCAGTCTGACGTGCTGGATCTCGCTCTGTTTCTGCAGGAGCAGTTGAACCAACACGGGATGCTTCATGGATACAAATTCATGCATTTGAAATGCATCCAATCTGGTTTGGTGGTGACTGTAACGGACCTCTGAGAGTTTAAAGTATTGTAATAGTTTGTTCCTTTTTTTTTGTCCTTTAGTTTAGTCCGTTTTGTTACTGCAGTTGGTGCATTTCCGGTTGCGCTTTTATTTTGAAGGTACAAAAAACGGAAGTTGTTAGTAAGAAACGGGCAGAAAGGAAAAGTTGCCATAACAACGGAAAACAGTGATAAAAAGGTTACGGATGTATTAGTTTAGCACCTGGCTGATATGGGCACAAGGTTTGCACCTGTTCAAGTTCATTTTTGAGAAAATATTGTTTTAGATTGTTACGTTTTTTGTCTGTGTCAGAGCTTAAGCTAACCAACTGCTATTTCCGTTTTTCTTCATAGTTCTTATGGTGAGTTCAATAAACCTTTACGAACCATCACTTAAAGACTCCAGACTATAATTCTGCCGGGGATGCTACAGTGACTCAAAGAACTGTGCGGCACCTGTTAAAAATCCTAGATCCCCAAGGAGTAGCTAAGGCAACGGAACCGTCTAAGAAGACGCCTGTACACATACATGCATACAGACGCCTGTACACACATGCATACAGACGCCTGTACACACACATGCATACAGACGCCTGTACACACACATGCATACAGACGCCTGTACACACATGCATACAGACGCCTGTACACATACATGCATACAGACGCCTGTACACATACATGCATACAGACGCCTGTACACACACATGCATACAGACGCCTGTACACACACATGCATACAGACGCCTGTACACACACATGCATACAGACGCCTGTACACACACATGCATACAGACGCCTGTACACACACATGCATACAGACGCCTGTACACACACATGCATACAGACGCCTGTACACATACATGCATACAGACGCCTGTACACACACATGCATACAGACGCCTGTACACATACATGCATACAGACGCCTGTACACATACATGCCATACAGTGGCCAGTATGGCACCTTTCGTAATCAGGTCAGGATCTGGTAATTACGAGATCAGGATGTCGTAATTACGAGAAAAGATCTCGTAATTACGAGATCAGGATGTCGTAATTACGAGAAAAGGGGTCTATTTTTTTTTTTTATCCAGTGAACGCAATGCGCTTCCGTATAAACTAACACTGTTCGTTTTTTTTAAATGAACATCTTTAGTTGTGGTTTTTAGATTTAGCATCTTTCTAATGTCGGTCAAGTTTCATATGGCATTTTCTGGTGTCGTTTGTTTTTTGTAATGTGTTTATTGTCTGCTGTGCACTGTGAACTTTGTCTGTTGTTGTCTGTATGAATTTTGGTGACAAATGAGTTTCCCCACTGGGGATTAACACAGTTTTCTAATCTAATATATGCACTGGTGTCATGGTCAAAGGGGTTTTCGCTCTAGTTTGTTTCTCGTTTTGGTTTGAAGGTCTTCTCCTCTTGTGTATTGTCTGTTTCCCGCCTGTGTGATTGGCGGCCGCCCTTACGAGTTTCACCTGGTGCTCGTCAGCGCTGCTGTCACCTGTCCCTCGTTAGCACCCTCTCCTTTTCTTCTGTTCTTTTGTTTTTGTCAGTTCTCCTTTGGTATCTTCTGTTGCTGCATAGCGTTTTGTTTACCCGTTACCTGCCTTCATCTCAGACTCTCAACATGGAAGCCTTTTGTTTAATAAATCATATGACTGCACCAGTCAGCCTGCTTCTGTATCTGCCTCTCCTGCTACCTGAATTCCAACCACGACAGCTGCTGATGTAGGTGGTACAACAATGTACCACAGTATGAAGTTGTTTGAATACAAAAGGAATACTGGAGCATCAGAATGGTCACCGCTCATAGACGAGGGTACAGATGTATTGTGCTTACATTCTTGAAAGGTTTCTTGTACCCAAAAGAACCTGTGAAATATATTTGTGTTGTTCTCCACTGGAGTGCGAGTTCCCACTCCAGCGCTGCCAACTCTGAGTCATTATTGCATTTCTACTCATTAGCATATTGAGAATGAGACTGCAACTATTTAAAACAATAATTTGCTCTCTATTGATAAGAGTTCAGAGGAATGTTTCCTGAGAAGCAACTGTTGTTTTCAAAGCAATCCTCAAAAGTCAGTGAGTTAGGATTTGACCTTTTCTCGCCAGCTTCGCCAGCTGACAATCAAACTACGGTAATGGGCGAGTGGGAGACACATCTGAGGTAAAAAGGGCTTCAGCTGCAAACCTCCCTGAAAAGTGCCAATTAGTGGGGATTATTTCAGTTTATAATGGTACAATGATACTACTTATACACATCCCTTATGTCGGCTGCACGAGAGCCAATCATTAACACGAGTGAGTGTGCTTATTGTGCATGCAAGTAGGACCAGAACTACAGATGACTAAACCAGAACATTTCTGATCTAAATAAATAATGATGCGGATGTTTCATGTATTGAAACTGTCTTAGTAAGTTGCACATAGTAAAATAGGCTTCCCTTAAATCCTTGACATTCATTTTGAGATTAGTTTAATTGCCATACAAAAACAAGACTGGCTCAGGGGTCTGCCAGCGACAGCAGGCCTGCATGCTGCAGTTTATACCGTTTGCCTCGAGAGGTTGGATGTGATGAGAAATCTGATGAATTTCTCTACAGTAGATACATCAAAACATGAGGGCCACTTTTCCGCTGATGTAAACAGCAGTTTCCTGCATTAAGAACATGAATAGTTGTGAGACTGCAGAAAAAACACATCCAGCTTGTTTATCCACCTCAAAAGATAATGTACACAGAGAGGCAGAGGGGAGGGAGGGGGACACATCACATTTATGACAGTAAGCAGCTGATTTAATGTGATTTTCACTTGCACTACTGGAACTGGCAGAAGGCAATTAAAGGCCACCATTTGTCTCAGCTTTTGCCTGTCTTTAAATTACTTTAAGTGTTTGTCTGGGAACACCCTCAGAAATAAATGGACTTTAAAGACATTTTTTATTTATAATATTTTAAAAAGAACAAAACCACTATAACTACAATTAACTCCTTTTACATGTAATTTAAAGACATTTCAAATTAAATTAGACATATGTATTGGCTAAATGTCGTCATAATCTTTATGGTCATTTGACAATATTGTATATCAAATTACCATTTGATATAAAGTCATTAAATCGGGTTGAAGAAAAACACATACATCCGATAAAGGACACATGCACAGCTGACAGTCAAAGACTCCCAGAAGCCCCAGGCACATAACAGGGCTATATTTTTTCTAATTCAGGCTGATAATGAATTACTCATTTCGTTTACAAAACTGCAAAACAGTCACTGGTGTAATTTAGTTTTAACTGTCCAAGAGTAGAAACCTTCACAATTCCTCTCGGATTTCCTGGCACATTATGCTTATTACTGCACACGCAGTGCTATTTGCATGTCATCTAACGTCTGATTACACACATACATACACCTGTGCAGGTGAGGCATGTTTTTACCTGTACCACTCCAGGCCTCTGTCATAGTTCCTGTCGAAGAAGTGTGTCTCGGTGCCAGCCGCTCGCACGTCCGGATGAATCCGGATGAACTCTAAAACCGCTCTGGTGCCTCCTTTTTTCACACCAACTATGATGGCGTTCGGCAACTTTTTATTGCCGAACTTTAGGTTTCCCATTGGAGGACTGGGCGTGTCGATGTGGAGAGTCGAAGGAGGTCTCTGGTCGCTTTTCGGCCGAGATGCCTCAACACTGCTCGGTCTCGCATCCACCGGCAAAACGCAGGACGGTGGTTTCTGAATGCGCCTTTTGGCTCCATCGGCCAGGACGCGCTGACAGCTGGGCGTCGGATCACCTGACTTTTGCATGATGGTATCGGCGGGGAATAGTGCACAGTAGCACAGATAAGACAGGAAAATCGACAATAAGCAAATGGATGTTCTTGTGAGCCGGTGTGAGAAGGGAAGGATTCGACTGAAGAGGAGCACGCATGCCATCTCTCCATGGATATGAACAGTGCATGGTTTTCTAATTGATTTCGCGTTCCGTCCTTTCTGATTGTTTAAGTCGTTAAAGTGGCTGAAGTGTCCACTGTCTCCAGAGCAGAAAAAAATAAGACAACTTCTGCGTCTTGCCAGTTGGTAGTCACCACTTGCAGCACTTCCTCGCGGAACACATTAACACAATCCATCTGCGTCCCATCTCTTCAGCTCGCTAATTGAACCGCATCCTTCGCTGCGCACTGACTTTGGAAACGACATCCTGCTGTAAAGCTCATGGACTTCTCCATGGTCACCACGCACGAGTGAGAAGCAGTAGGAGTGCGCTCTCTGAGTCTGACAGCTCCACACCGACTGAGCGACACAAGAATAATTCAACACGGTGACGTCACAGCATCTTTGCATAAAAAAAACAGCGTTCAGCTTCTTTCTCATTCATTTGACTGTACTCACTTTCCATCATGTGGGTTACTACATGGAAGCTTACTATATGCTATTTGCCAGTTAAATGCATCACCATGTTTTTTCCAGCAAGATGAGATTCAGCGTACAATTTGAATAAGTTTAAATGTGGCTGATGGTGACGAGTATGAACACACATCAGAGTTGTAACATTGATCTAAGGATTAAAACACATTTAAGCAAACAGCATAGCCCAAAACTTCAGGATGCAACACATCCATAAACATTCTGAATAATTGCATGACCGTGACCTGCATCGTGAGCGTCATGATGGCTAAGCTCTCATCCCTGATGAATCCCCCCCCATGCAGGGCACTGGCAGCCCTGCACAGCTCCTTCAGCCACCGGCTGATTCATCCCAGGTGTCTGAAGGAGAGGTACCGAAAGTCATTCCTTCCCGCTGCTGTCAGGCTGGATAACAAGCTGAGCTCACAGTAGACCACAAAACACTTATAACGCTTTAATCACGTTGGCCACTTTTATTACGTTAATCTGGTGCAATTTAAACACTTTATATACTTTTTTGAATTCCTTCTGTATATTTAATATTGTTATTATATTCTTCTTTACTGTTTGTATTACTGTTTACTGTTTATTTATATTACTTGATTTTTTCATTTACTTTGTGTCTCTTGTAATCCTGCAATTTCCCCACTGCGGGACTAATAAAGGATTATTTTATTTTATCCAGAGCAGTTTCCTCTTTTCTGTTTGTGTTATGTTTCTGAATATTGAACTCAAACAATTAGCTGACAGTTGAGTTGTACTTGAGCCAGTATTTCTCAGCTTGAAGTGCTTAGAAAAATTCAATCTTGAACATCAGTAGTTCAACATCTATAATTCAACAACTGGGCGAACTCCATCTGCTGATGAAGATCATGCAATTTGATCAAAAGCTCGAGAATTCCCACGATAATAGAAGATTGGTGAGATTGGTGTCTCAACTCAGCTGCTGTTTCAAAAATACACCTTGGACCTCAGAATAGGACTCAGGTTATCAGCTAAAATGTAGTCATTATTGATATTTTGAGCTTATACAATAAAGCAACAAGTAATCCCCATTTACTTTAAGTGGAAGTGATTAATTGTTTAAGTTATATTTCAAGCACAACAATGCCCAGAAATTCCCTGATTCAATCTTAAAATTATAATATGCCCTGTTTTTTTGTCATCATATTTGATCAAATTTTTTGTAACAAATATTTTGACAAACTATATTATTTTTCATTATCTGTCGGACATTTTATCATAAAAAACAAATATATTTCCACTCATGACATGAGATAAAAGACAAGACAAACTGAAATGTTTCCAAATCCGCGACCCACACCTGATGAACTTCCTGTGACGAAGGTTTTGTTTCATTAACACCTATTTTCCTGTGATGTAATATCTTGTTGTCTATCTTGAGTGCAGATAACAAGAACAAACTACCATGTCCACCATCTAGTGATTTATTAAGTCATAGCAACAGAATTGCTGGGAATTTCATGTAGACCCCCCCCACCCATTTTGGAAACCAGAGCATGGCCGGATTACCCTACTTGGGGGACCCTGGTACAAAACAATGGGCCCCTATTAACATCCCACTCTGTGTTTCCCATTTTGCCGAGTTAGTAATCCAGCTCCTGACTCTTGCAGCCTCAAACCAGTGATCTCGTCCCAGGTCTCCTTTAGCATTGCTGCCCTCCTTAACAAGGAGGTGGTTGGGGTGCTGTTGTGAGCACAGAGTGCGGGCCGATCATCCCTCTTAGTTTCCTCATGACTGATACACATGCAGACAAGCCCGGGGAGGAAACAGAAGAGGATAAAAACTCCCCGGACTGCAGAGACGCACAGGGAGGAGTTGAGGTGTCACAGCGGTGCTCCCGCGGGTGTCTGCGCCCAATCTCAGAGGCCTCTGATTAAAGAATGATTTATAGGGGCCAGTCGCAGAGGCCCGCTCAGCAATCCGTCTAGTGAATGAGATTTTTCCTCAGGAAGAGGGCGGGTAAATCAAACCTCGGGGCGAGAAGCCTGCAAAGCTTGGCGATAGTGCTCAGTGATTAAATGTTATAATCACCTCTGCTGACTGTGCGGCTTGTTTCTGTCGCTTGTTTTTTTATTGGGGTTGCTGAAATCCGCTTAACCTTAGTTTAATTTACAGAACATATGTCTTGTTTTAGGTTATTACAGAATAGAGTGTCATCCTTTTTAGACTGACGAACAATGAGGAACTATTCATTTCAATGTCGTGTTACAAAGATGATATCGGAAAGGACATACAGCCCCGTAGAACACAATTAAAGATAAAGAAACTCCAAAGAGAACAAAGATTTAAGCCCTTTATACTGAAGTTAACCAACTAAGCAATGTTACATTTTTGAAGAAAAAGTTGTTTTTTACAACCAGGAAGTATTGCACTGGAGCTTGCTATGACATGACATGAAGTCAAAAGAAACTGTGTGTCTGTGGAAGCTGAATGTCCTTAATATTGCTGCTTGTCTTTTGGAAATCACAGAATAAAGGCCACGGTTTGCCCACTGACCACTCCATCAGCTCTGCTGCTCATTTGTCAGAGGTAAGTGAAGCCTGAGGAGGAAGCGGCAGCTCGTCCTGTCACACTCGGTGCAGATACAGACGACCCAGACAACTTTACATTACAGAGTGAAGGATCACTCTCACGGATACAGATTACAACCCCTTTTAGAAACTGTGCACACACTGCACTGTTTTGTTTAGTGACAAACATGCAGTCACTGTGATGTTTGTGTTTCAGTGTTATAGTGTGAATGCAGCTTGAAAGAGACTTTTCAAATGAATGATTTATTCCTGACCGCAGGCAGTCAAGTGGTTTAGTCGTCCAGATACTCAAAGTATGAACATAATAATTAATAATTAAACTTAATAATGCTGAAGCCAGAAATATATACCAGTACATTTGATATCTGTGGCGAAAAGAAGATTGTAGGTCCTGTAACAATCTGAGGTAGAGAGCTGCTATGTAGAGTGTCACCACACATTATGTTTTGACTAAGAAGACACCTAAACAAATCTGCTGTGATATAAATCTTTAATTCTGAATTAGATATAGGCTTGGGTTGCCGTTTAGGTCCAATAACAGCAACTACATCCCAACAATGTTACGACACTGACACCTGCTGGTCAGATTGCTGCAATGCATCTCTATTTAAAATCTTATCGGAAGTGAAAGCTTTAAAAGAATGTACACTGGATTTCCTGTAAACTTCCGAAGCGGACAGATCACGGAAAAACATTTAGATTATAAAACAGTAAGTTGACTCGACATAGTGTATATTTCAATTATTAAAGATACGATGAATGCTACAGAGCAAAGTCTTGGTAAAGTGGTGATCAAGTCAACAAATATGTGGTGATTTTGTTGCATCTACTTATTGTATTGCCTTTTGTAAAACAAAAACAAAATAAAATGTCAAACCTTTTATGTCGCTGTGGGTTAATAAAAAGGTTGATAATGATGAGGACAATACAAGTTAACTCTTGTGTGTAAACATTGGCTTTACCTCATTGTTTGGGGTCTCAGACGCCTGTGTAATAATAGCGAAATATAATATAGCGAAATATCGAAAGTACTGAAGTGGTAACACTAAGTTGACAAAATGTTATTGCTCAAAACAATGAAATATTTCATGTTTCATTATCATGTTTGAGAATGATAACCCCCTTTACCATATATATGTGTTTATTTTCTTATGTGTTTTCCTGAGGAGGAACCAGGGCTGGCTGGGTGGTATGCTTCTGTGACGACTCTGTCGTCGGTATGGCCTGGAGAGACAAAGTCACGGTCCTTCCGGTGACCTTATTTCGGAAGAAATGAGGTTGAATTGTTGAATTGTTGAATTGATAATTGTTTAGTTTTGTGTGAAATCGATCAGCGATCATCTCTCACTTCGTATACAATGCAGGACCGTTACATTACACACATGTCACGTTATCTCACACACGTTATGCACACATGTCACGTCATCTCACCTGACGGGTTTTATCCAGGGACTCTTTTTATCAGCCAGGAAGCAAAAGAACAAACGAGACCCTTTTGATCTTGTGAGTACATCCTGGTACGAAACAGGCATTGTAGCTTCAGCCAGAGAAATAACTGACGCAACTTTTGCGTGTGTCGTCTTTCTAATTATGTCCTATCCATCAACAGTTTTACGACACAATGCAACTTTCTGGATGTGCAACATTATCTTTTACATTGACAAACATCATTTGAGTAATTCATGGCACCATTCAAATGCTATCAAACTATTTGTCTCTGGCTGTTCCCTACTCAAGGTATTTCTTTCCATAATTAAGTCCCATGGTGGTCAACCGAGACAGGACTTCGCCTCTCTATTGCCGCCTTATGAGAGCAGTGCAGAGTAGCAGCCATTAGCTAACCCCACCAGCTAACCGTTTGCTGATGGCCGTTAGCTAACCAGCTCCGTTCTCTGCTCAGGTGGACATTACTTGACTGTATCTTTAATGGTTTTGTTCTGTTATATTAATGTTTAGAATGTTAAAGACAGCTCCTTTAAAACGTTCTGTCATCCGCTGCTTTTGCACAAAGACCCGTTGGAAAGGAGACCAGATGTAGAGCCGCAGAGCCCAAGCCCCTGCAGCTACATTGAGCCTATCATTCATCTGACGCTTCCTTTTGCTGGTTATTGTAAAACATGATATGCTTTTGAGTTTGCATCACATCTTTGCTGCCTCAACTTCCCCTCTGCTCCATTTGATCGAGGGTACTTTAATGATGAAATTGTGTGCTTGAATAAGAATGCTATGCTGACGTGTACAGATTCTGCTGAAGCATCAGCTTGGCACAATGTTGGACACCGCTTCCCCTGGGATATCTTCTATATCGTATGATGCTCTGACTTTTTGTGTTGCTGACTTTGTTGATTCATACGAGACTGGAATAGTAAGGCCTTAAAAGCTCTTAAACAATTTAAAGCTCTGTATTCTTTTATGTATTATTGACCCAGATTTTTTGCAAGCCAGAACTCTTGTTTGCCTTTTTATTCCGTGCATCTTTAGCATCTTACAACCATGATATGAAAAATCATCCTGACATTAGATTATGATGCTTTGTGCACCTCTTGGCTTTCATATGCTGTTTTCACTGGAATGTACTTCCTGCAACATCAAGGCCCTGCCTGGTTGGAGTCAGCTGTCAGTTATCTTTGAATCCGCTGCTGTAATCCCAGTAGAGTCACTCGTTCTGCAGAACATTGTTATTGGTCTTTGATAATAAGGCCTTTTAGTTTTATTTAGTATTTTCTGTTTCTGTAGCTGGTAAATACAATATTGGCCACACACTTTAGTGTCATCAATCTCCATGTGTTTTTGGTAGTTCCTGCTCAATGCATCTGCATCTGCTATAATGCTATTCTATGTGAGAACAGCTTTTTGAATGCCAGTGAATACTTTAGCCCAAAATCACACATTCCAAATTTGCCTTGGAAGGCTTTACAATCGGTACACATTCGACATCCCTGTCCCAGGACCTCACATCGGGTCAGGAAAAACTGATCCCTCTCCCCAGATGGACAGAAGCAATAGATGTTTACAGAATGAACAACGTAACAGAGTTACAGCACATTCAATGTGTTGGATGACATGCAATTTTATGTGAATAGCTCATCAATGTAGGGGGCTTGCCTTTCACTGCAGCTTTAACTGAGAAGGTTTCAACATTTTTCAGAGTAAGATAACTAAATCCCTTATATAGACAAAAGACAAAGTAACAAACGTTTGAGGCCTGTTGTTAAGCAAGTGCCTGACACAATCTACCTAAATCAGAACTGTCTTGGAGAAAGAGCCATAAATGGTGAACAACCGTTAGTTTAGACCTGTCGACATCCTGAGGTACAGACAGCAGGATGCAAGATGTAAGATGTTGCGACACGATTAGATCTCCATGTGGTACCAAAAGGTCCATGAGTCTATTGTAGGACTTTCTCAGGTACGAGGGTCATAAACTAAGATATGGAGATGCAGCAGATGGTTTAGGTGGGTTATGCTATTTTAAAGTTTAATTTTGTTACGTGTGTTTTATGTCTTTAATATGATATAGTGATGCTCAGGTTTGGGAATAGACTGTGTCTACTAGAGACCGTTATCCACCTTGCATAGAAGTGCAATATATTGAGGAAGTACTCTTTACATATAATCAATACTTGGCAAATTTGAATGTGAAACAGGAAGAGATGAAAACTCTTGTCTTTCTTCAATACATTTGTATTAACACGATGTCAAATGTTAATTTATATTCTGTAATACCATGTGCTTTTTAATAAAGAATGAAGATTGTGAAGATGAGCGAGGACGAGGCTTGTCAAACTGAGGTGTTAAAAAGGAGAAGTCTAGAGGAGCAGAAAGGTGGGAGCTTTGAGAAAGCCCATTTCCCTCAGCACCTCTGTAAGGGTTAGGGAGAGATCATTGTGTATCATTGCTGTGTGTCTACAGGCCAGGAGAGGGATTCATTTTGGTTAAATACCCTTGCAAGAGTTTGTCATAAATGTATTATGTTCTGTATTTGATAACACTGATGGCATAAATAAATAAGGTTGTTCCTCTCGTAAGTACCGAGCATATTTTATTGATATTTTGGGTGTTTGGTGAAAGAGTCCAACTCCTCAATTAAAACCAGGTGTTCTGTCTGTGGAGACCTGTTCGAGGCATATAGGCGTGAGCCGAGTGCGGTTGGCTGGTGTTCTGAGACACGAGTTGACCCTTGACTGCTGTTCCGTGGGCAGGGGCGCTCGCTCAACAGACGACCGAGCCCTCGGTGCCGGGAAACCTCGTCGATCTTTTCTCTGAAGGCCACGGGGCCAGCGAGCCCGAGTTCACCGTTGAAGAATTGGATTTAATCCCCACGTTGGGGTTGAATGCTCAATTAGCTCGTGCTCAGTCCTGACGACAGACGTGTTTGTGCGCCTGTGCGTCGCCGCCGATTTCGGCAAAGTTTCTCCTGAAACGAGACAAAGAGTACTTGATCGCGCTCTTTGCAAAGAGTAGGACTCCCTCTCTTTTTTATTTCGCTCCCCCCACTTCTGTGCTGACTGAATGCCACTGCCATGCATAAACAAACCTGTTATCTTGCATACAATACTGAACTTTTAAAAATAATGGACAGATTCAGATTCATTTTTTAAACACACATGTAGAGGGACAGTGAATCCCAAAGCACTGAGGATGGCACACATAGGCCCATTCCCATTAGTGAGATGTCCATTAGTGAAATAGTATGAAAAATGGTCTACTCAATCAAAAATGTCACAACCCCCCTGCAGTACCTCCGCGGACCCTGTTTCTAGACCTCTGCTTTAGAGGCAAATTCTATGGGGCTGCTGTGTTGTTGATCAAAGAACACTCAGCTTTACATGCGTCCATGTGTCATGACCTTTTAGGAAAAGGTCAGCCTTCAAAAGTCCCATATTTCTCAAAGAAATCCTCACATCTGTTTGCCGATTTAAAATCTACCGCCAGCAAGTGGTAACTCAAGAGAACGAGGCTGATCACATTACAATACAGTAGTTTAGTGCTTATCTACATTTTTATAATTTGATTAAACAAAATAGCTGATGCTTATCACATGAGATAACAGTGACATGAACAGTTGAGAGAGGATTGATTTCTGGTTGCACTTCACTCCTCTGCTCACAAGATGGCAGTTGAAGATGACAATTTTTCTGCATTAAAACACTGAGGCTTGCTCGGCCCACGTGAGCAGCAGACTGTAGATACTCCATTACTGACACACATGTCCACAAACTTGGCTGTGAAAGGACCAAACACATATAACACATTAGTGACATTATGTCTCCAGCCAAATTTGTCTTAATACAAGGTACAAGCTATGGTTATTGACTGGACTTCAACTGATAAGAAATGGCTTTCCAGTTGTTTCAAAGAAATAAAAAACATGTAGAACTGGAAGCTATATTAGTGTTGGTCTTTATATTATGATTTCACAGCTCCATTTAAAAATATTTAAAAATATTTTCTACTTCAATTCAAAGACAAACAGACTTTAAAGTATTTAAAAGTAGAAATCCATGTCAGTAACATTTTTATGGAAGGAAATTACAGAATTTTTACAAATTATCATTGACAAATAGCGACATTTTGAACGCACCCCGACTGAAACGCAATACATCCTGTTTGCATTGGTGCACTATACTGCAGGCCCACATCTGCATATGAACATGGACACAGGCCAATACACAGAACAACACTCTCTCTCTCACACACACACACACACACACACACACACACACGCACACACACACACACACACACACACACACACACACACACACACACACACGTCCGTGCGCTTTTACGCACAAACACACTGTGTACAAACCAAAAGTAAGTTCTCTCAGACAGGAAATGATGTCAGCTCTTGTCTCCAAGGAGATGGAGGCAGTTGCTAAGATACTGTGACATTAGGATTTTTCTCTCTATTTTCTGTCCCTCTCTGTCTCTCGAACATGCACACGCACACACACACGCACGCACACACACACACACACACACACACACACACACACACACACACACACACACACACACACACGTGTCATATCACCATGAATAACTCGAAACTCTCCCTTGCATTTACTTTATTCTCCTGCACAGATGGCAATGAGCACAATGTTTCAACATTTCTAAAAATAACCATCAAAAATATCAATTTGTTCACAACCCTAACTGGACGCTTGGGGCCCTTAAACAGATCACTAATGCTCTTCACCCAAATCAGCGCTACTGCTACAGAAATTATCCACATTTTTAATCTTTGCTTTGAACTGTGTGCAATTACTCAACCACCCACTTCCAGAGTGGCGAGGCCTGCAGCTAGTATCCCGAAACGATGGAAGTGATGGATGTGTATCAGCGCCCCTATAAAGCCTCTTCACAGCGTGAGCTGCACCTCTCTGACGCTATCAGCATGCCACATATGTCTTGGCACTAGCATGTTGCTGCCAAATCCTCATCGCCCTCCCCCTCCTCTCCCCCGTGGCTCCTAACACAGCATTAAGAGTTTATGGGGTTTGGGTTGTATTGGAAATGCCACGCACTCGTCCTCTGGAAAGTGGGATTAGCTCTCTCCGCTGTATTTCTACTCCAAGAGCCTTCCTGTACTGATGACACAAGCAATACGGCGATGAGTGTTTGTTCATTTACTGTGCACAGACGCATGTCCCTCTGCCTCCCTCCACTCCAACGCTCTCTCACACACGCTCAAGGGTGCCAGCGCACACACACACACACACACACACACACACACACACACACACACACACACACACACACACACACACACACACACACACACACATAGAGAAGCATACCATGCATAGGGGGAATATCAGATTCAATGTACAATGACACAGTGAGGACATAGAGGAAGAAGGGGAGGAAGGCGAGCAGAGGCACAGGGTGGGTTTGTCATGGGCGACGGGGAATCATTTTAAATGGCGCGGGAGTTGGATGGCAAAAAAATTTACAGAGAGAGGAGACGCCGAGAGTGGCACTGAAAGGCAGCCAGGGTCGGGCGAGGGACTGGATGTGGGCTAAGATTTCAGTGTGAGTGAAAGGGAACGAGGGAAGAGGGAGAAAGAGGGGAAAGGAGGAATATCCTCTGCACCACTGTGTGACTGGAAATTTAATAGAGGCAGTGAGATAGAGGGAGAAGGAGAGAGAGGTAGATGGGTGGGAGAGGGAGAGAGAGGCAGGGGAGGGGGAGGGGAGAGGAAGAGCGAGGCGAAAGGCACAGAGACCTCATTGCTGTGCAGCTTTCAGCAAAAGCTAGTGGTCGTGAACAATGATCACTACGGCATTCACAGAGAGGGAGGGGAGGAGCGAGAGAGAGTATATCTCGGGGGTCTTTCTGAAGCATAACTGGCCTTCTCTGTCCTTTGACCTTTAGTGTGAGCTGAGACAGAGCAAAGATGTACTGGGATTTATTTATACCTACAAAGTCTTTGGTCGCAGACACAAGGCTACAAGAGATGTCCCTCTTCTTCTGCGCCCATTCTGAGCTGAAATAAATGCCTGTGAAGGGCAAATGATGATATAGGAGCTCAAGCACTTGCCACATGTGGACATACACATGAGGAAGATCAATATGCGGAGGCCACTTAGAGAGAAATACTGACTCAAGCGTTCTTTATTGGCTAATGACTTGCATGGCATTCTTTAATATTCACTTTTTAAAACATGCAGCAGCCCACTCGCTGCTTATCTCAATCCATCATATGGACATTTTTCAGGCTTTTGTGAAAGGTTTGTGAAAACCTCACAGGGCGGCAGAGTGTTTGCTCTCAACGTCTGGATAATGCCATCAATATTATGTACAGCTTTAAATCCATCATTGAGAACTGCTTTAGTGAAAAATGAAGAAAACAGACCTCATTAGATGGCCGTTGATGTGCTAGCACTCATTATGCATTTGGACATTTTCGGCCTACAAAACTCTTTAAAACTCAATGGAGCAGCAATGTATGTTACTGCAGATGTTTTGGCCTGTTGCTTCCACAGTGAACAGGTGTCTATTTCATGATTAAACCATGAAAATTGACACGAATGCATAACATTTCAAAGTAGAAGAAGAAACACACTGACTCAATTCACTCAATCAGTGCTGCTGAGTCATATACCATATTCATTACATGCATATCTCATGTTGCACCAGAGAAACAGCTAAAATAAAAGCCTCTAAAACAAACCAGACTAAAATGCAACATTCATAGCTCGATGCAGAGTTGAAAACGTTTAATTATCTCCATCCATATAAGTCGTCGTTCCATCTATTCCTCTGACGCTTCCCTAGTGGGATTCAGACTGAAACATACGGAATGTGCGTAAAGAGCCGCTTATGCTGGACGCAAAATGCTCTGCCCACCGGGCGCCGTCGCGTTTGCTGCCTGCGTTTCTCTCCAAGGATGATACGGCGCATGGATGCACTCGCCCAAGACCTCGTTCCCTAAATGTGATACTACCAACATCATTTTCTCCAACGATCATTAACCTGATCTCTCTTTTTGTTGTTGCCGTGTGTATGTGTGTATGCGTGTGTATGCGTGTGTGTGTGTGTGTGGATTGGGTTCATCTTTAACCTGCCATCACTGTAGCCCCCCGCGTTGCGTTGGCGCTGCGGAATAGCCGACAAGAACAAGAGGCAGCTCACAGCCGTGGAAACAAGCGAATCAATTTAGAGAAGAGAAAAGGAGAGATAGATAGCGAGGTTGGAAAACTGGAGATCGGGAGAAGGGACGAGTGGAGAGAAAACATCGACCTTACGCCGCAGCCGCCAAAACATTAAGGTACGTGTATATATATTGTGCAGGTAGAAAGGACTGAAATGGCCGGAGTAATTATTGCATATGTTACCTAATCTGCACGGATGCTGAAATAAATCACGAGACGACAACGCTTTGATAACGAATTGGGCAACGGTTGCACAGATTCATAATAACGTAAGTAAATAAATTATATCAGAAAAAGATACAGTCGATGCCAGTGGAATAAAGCTGTGGTAGTACTTGCAATTGTATTGAAATAACATGCTTCCTTATGTAAACCCTGCGTGTTTCACATGTCTACGAAAAAACAACAACAAAAAAAATCTTAATCTATGGATTGTTTTTGGGTGCAGTCGTGTTGTCATTACGCCGAAGAGAGAATGGATGCAAGCCATTTTGTAATGCAGCATGTGCAAAATTAGGCCTATTCAGAATTTCAATTGCGTTCCCGAGAAGGTGCGCCGTAGTGAGCGCAGCTGCATAGATGAATAAGGCCATTCTGTCGAATTTTAGGAGATATAATGCTTGAGGCTATAAAATGAGCAGAGATTGCAGATTAGAGGTTGCGACTGTCGGAGAAATGGGCAAGTTATGGCTGTTTTTTTTCCATATCAGAGAAATTGGAAAATAAAACTGTCATCAGATGAAAATGAACGAGGAAAGTATGAGAACATATTTGACATGAACCTGCAATTTTCCTCTCTTTAAAGTGCCAGTTGTTACTGGTAAAAATGTGTCCCATTCTACCCTGATTCCCACGTCCTGAATCAATCTAGTGTTGTCATAGTTACAGCAGGTGATGTTGGCCCTGCTGCACCTGTGTTGCTTTGTGTTCATCTCGACCATCTTTAAATGCATGAGGTCTAATTGGGCCTTGTGTAGGCAAACAGGAAGCACCCCACAGCCCTGAGCCTCGGTGTTTATTGAAAACCACACCACGGTTGTTGCCTCTTCATAAACCTTGATGACTCTGTTGAGGAGAGCGAGGCATTAACACAATCGGGCGCTTAGGATGATGTGATTGGTTTGTAGCAATTGGTCAGCAGCTTGCAGCTAATTTGTCTTTTCACGACTGAGCGCTTTCTCAGGCCTGATTGAATAATCAATATCTACATGGTTGCAATCTGCTCTTGACATGGGAAAACGAGTGAGATCAAGAAAGAGAAATACCTTCGAGTGAAATTGGTTTGAAGAAATACAATGTAGCCAGCGTCTCAACCATGTCATGAACCCAAAGGAAACAAATTTTGCACAACGATGAGCATGAAGGCCTCTGGTGAAGGAATTAGCCCTCAGATGAGTCAAGGTGTGATAATCTAAAAATATAGCTGTTGTATGCTGTTGTTCTTAGAATTTGACGACGGGAGGTCAAGGCAACAGGCGTCCTGATGGCAGATTCAAGGTCTCTCCCTCTAAACAAATTTTATTTACATAGATTATTTTGACTATTCGTCCCCTGTGACTTTTGCTACATTATGCAAAGAAAAAGTGATGCTCACTTCCTTCAATGTCCTTTTTGTACTTACAACTCATTGATGACAACTGCCAAAGGCTTTTGTCTGATGGGAAATTCATCTTTCCTATATTGATGCAATGGAGTAAACAATTTTTCATTTTTGCAACATTAGAATGCATTGTTGCTGAATACATTTCCTCATATCTTATATTTACATATGTGGAAAACAAACCATTACCTCTGGAATTGTAAATTTGAGGAAGTAGCTATACATTAGGGAATGGCTTTCTTGAAACGCTATAATTTTGAGACAGCCCCATCCAAAAATAAAAAAGAATAAGAGCACTGGTATGATCAATTCTTGCAGCTAGACATTAATGACATTGTGTTTTCATGTTTCCATGAATCATTTTCTGTGGAGCTAAATGTTAGCAATCAAACCGGCATCCTGGATCACATACAATTCCGATGTCTGAGAGAAAACATTTAATTTTCTATTTAGTCAGATTATTGAAATGCATAATAACCTGCTGGATGGAAAGACTCTTCAGGGAAGGACGGTAGTGTAAAGAACACCATAATGAGGAGTGCTGCAAAGGGGCTGCATCCAGCAACACTTAGGTTTTGCATTTGTATTCATGAAACTACATTTTGTCATTGGAGTTAATATGTTGTTATTTCTTAGTGACAGTGACACAGAGAGAGAGAGAGTCTGTGGGATGAACAGAACATCTAAAAAGTATATATTTAGCATACACTCCCGTATGAGCTTCTTTAATAGGTGCTTTAAAAGTTATCAGAGCTATGTTTTTAATGAAGACTGACGTCAAATGTGTTCCTTCTGTTGTGATATTGAAGGTTCAAATGTGTGCGTTCGCAGGTCTTCTTTCACTTATATGAATATAAAGGTATCTACTGAGTAAACAACAATTTATTTTATATCTAGTTTAACACCAAGTGTTATCCTTAAATCTGAAGTCAAATATAACTTGATTTGGACCACAAACATGCTGCTGATCAGTTTTGAACATGCAACTGTTCATCTGGCTCTGCTAAACACAGTAATGTGGAATAGGGCACTGGACAGTAAAAACACAAGATGGTGAGGGAGCAGGTTGCCACAGCAACCGTGTTTCTAGGAGCGCATGCATCGTCGCTGCAAAGGAGAGGCAATGCCGAGGACCGCCATGGAGCCCTTTTGGAAAAACAACCTGTTTATTAGAGAATAAAATAATTTGCAAAATGTATCCAAGACTATAATGTAAAAAAAAATCAATAAGGCAACACAGCGATTATATAAGTGACAGGTATCAGAGATATTATTTGCTTTCAACAGACAGCACAGGCTTGTGACTGTGAGAGTCAAACCTAACGTGCTTTGAAAACAATCAACACTTTCTTCCTGTTCTAATCCTAAAAAAAAAACCAGCCCGACCTTTTCTCTAAATGTAGAGAGTCTGCTGATGCTTGTTGCCATTTCTGTGCGATACCCTCTTAATCAAAGACACTGCTGTGTTAAAAAATCTTTGGATGAACTCGAAGAAAAAGTCCAGATTCGGTGAGTTATAATAAAACAGATTTCATAAAACATTCAGTGGTGCTACAGTGTAAAGTTCTCAGCTGAGGGTGCATAAGCCACAGCGTCCACAGACCGTAAACAGTTAACTGTCTCCGCGCTTGACTTATGGACCTCGAACTCCAAGTTACATTTGTGTATATCAGTTCAGTGCATTGGGCGTATTGGCCTCTCATTGGCTTAGCTTTACAGCGTGCGATTGGCTAAAAGTTTAACAGCGGCAGAAGCAGCATTTGGGTTGGTTCAGAGGTGGTACTCTAGTGCCTCCTCGCTTCCGGTACTTGACGTCATCACTCCACCCTTTTTTGTAGCTGAGCGCAAGTCTCCCTTTTAAAGGAGTTGTTATTCAGTATTGGCGCGTACCTAGTGCAGTGTTTATCTTTGGCTTCCATTTTGAGTAACCACAGACCATCTTGCCTCACATTCCGTGCATACCTGAAATACTTCTAAGTGGTAAAAAACTAAATGTGACTTTCTGCTATCTTACGAATACACATTGGCATATGGCTCGCTACACCTTATTGTTTACATTCTTCTAAATGTCGTAATTTTTCACAGACATTATTTAATAGCAAACATGAGTTATAGTAAATTATTATAATTCTACAACAGAAAGATACTCATTTAGGTATAACAAAAGCCAGAAAATTATTTTTTCACCGAACTTTTTTCTTTATTCACAATCTAGTTGTCATTTTCATTTTCGGTTCATCAACTTTAGTTGCTAGGGATCTCGTCTGAATTTGTGTTGTTTATTGTACACAGCATGTGCATTGCAGTAACATTTCACGAGTCAAAAATCATTCCTTCATATCTTAATTGCTAGATTACGGCTGCTGCCTCGTGATGGATTGCAAAAATGTTTGCATTAACCTTAGGTCTAGATGAATCCCAACAGGAGTGGTAATTGCATTCAACATCTAGACCTGATTTTTAAATAGGAGACTCTACTTGTATGTATCGGACTAGCACACCAGTATCATAAAGTGGACGATGAGACTGCCTCATCCTAATGGGCCTGCCTCAGCACTTGTGACCCAGCTTGCTGTTGAAGAATGTTGTGGCCATTTCAGACCATGACCCAGATGTTAAGTTCAACCTGTAAAGAAAATGGCAGCTGACTCACCAGTTCGTCTACAGGCCACAATTTGAGAGGCACCTCTTACGAAAAACAATCCAGACCCAGCTTGTCACACACTGGTGACAGGGCATTGTAATATTTTGAGATGTAAATTAAATTCTGCATGTGTTAGGCTAATATTTTAAAGCTACTGCACTGTGCACTTCCGTGACCTCCTCTCTCTCTCTCCTTTTCTTTCTTCCCCCTGCAGTGAGAAGCAACAGCATCCACAGAGACAACAGATCCAAGAGCAAACCCTCCCCCAAATTGGATTTCTATTCTAATAATTGTCATGGGAATAAACGATACAGAGTTCCCTAAAATGAGTTGTTGAAAAGAACAAGGAGTTTGATAGTTAAAAAAGCATGAGCATGAGAGTAAAATAAGAATCTATTAATGATAAATAGAGTGTTTAATATAACATTACACTTTTCCCTCTCCATTTTTAAAGTGACTGCTTGAAAGAGAAAAACAGAATACAAGCATACAATATGAATATAAAGATAAGCACTTAAATACCCCTGTTTGGAGGTGACTTATTAACATCATAGCATAGGGGCGGGTCATGACTCAGTTGCCATGCGTGTTGTCATGGTGACCAGCCCCTGTACCCCTTCCCCCCTCCTCTGGTTGGTCCAGCTTTTGTTGTGGTTTCACAACCATGGACCACAGCTGGCAGAGGCAGCACCCCCATGCCCCTCCCTCTGTACCTGCTCCAATCAGGCAAGCCGTGTCATCTGTACAAGGAAGAGTTTGGAGCAAGTCCCAGAGAGTATTTCGGACAACACAAGATACCTCAATCTGCAAGAGAACACAATCCAGGTAAATGTGACTTCGTCTTCAAACCTACAATGCATTCAGATTGAATTAAAATATGTGGACAGCAGTAATTCTGACGTTGTTACAACATGCCTCCATGCTCTTGTTTCCACACCAGGTGATCAAGTCTGACACATTCAAACACCTGCGGCATTTGGAAATCCTCCAGCTCTCCAAGAACCACATCCGGCAAATCGAGGTGGGAGCTTTCAATGGCCTTCCCAACCTCAACACGCTGGAGCTTTTTGACAACCGTCTTACAGTGGTACCATCACAAGCCTTTGAGTACCTCAGCAAGCTAAGGGAACTATGGCTACGAAACAACCCCATCGAGACACTGCCGGCGTTTGCCTTTCACCGTGTTCCCTCATTACGCCGTCTTGATCTAGGGGAACTCAGGAAGCTGGATTTCATCTCAGAGGCTGCATTCGAAGGTCTGGTCAACTTGCGCTTCTTGAATCTTGGCATGTGCGGCTTGAAGGACATCCCCAACCTCACCCCACTCGTACGACTAGAGGAGTTGGAGCTGTCAGGGAACCAGCTGGGGATAGTCCGTCCTGGATCCTTCCAGGGCCTAGTGTCGCTTCGCAAGCTGTGGCTAATGCACTCCAGGGTGTCAGTCATCGAACGCAATGCTTTTGATGACCTCAAAAATTTGGAGGAGCTCAACCTCTCCCACAACTCCCTGCATTCCTTGCCCCATGACCTTTTCACCCCTTTGCACCAGTTGGAAAGGGTTCATCTAAACCACAACCCTTGGGTGTGCAACTGTGATGTTCTGTGGCTCAGCTGGTGGCTGAAAGAAACAGTCCCCAGCAACACCACGTGTTGTGCTCGATGCCACGCGCCCCCAGGTATAAAAGGCAAATACATTGGGGAACTCGACCAGAGCCACTTCACCTGCTATGCCCCAGTGATTGTTGAGCCACCCACTGACCTCAATGTCACTGAGGGAATGGCTGCTGAGCTGAAATGTCGTACTGGAACCTCGATGACCTCTGTGAATTGGTTCACTCCGAATGGCACTCTGATGACCCATGGATCATACCGAGTTAGGATCTCAGTGCTTCATGACGGAACGCTGAACTTCACAAACGTGACCGTGCAAGACACAGGGCAGTACACTTGCATGGTAACCAACTCCGCGGGAAACACCACTGCGACTGCCGTTCTTAATGTGTCTGCTTCAGACCCCAGCAACAGCTACAGCTATTTCACCACTGTCACTGTGGAAACAGTGGAGACAGTGAGAGGAGACGAGGAAAACTCAGCAAGACAGTATATTAACGAAACTTTCATAGATTTTCCTAATCCTACTGTTCAAAGAGGAGTTTTAGTGGGCCGACCTGGCATCACTATATCACCTTCTCTCTCCTCTCTTTCCTCACTGTCCCCACGAGCTGAACATGCAGTGACTGTGTCCATAATGGATGTAACTAACATTCCAGGCCTAGATGATGTAATGAAAACAACTAAGATCATCATAGGTTGCTTCGTGGCCATTACCTTTATGGCAGCTGTAATGTTGGTTGTATTCTATAAACTGCGTAAGCAGCACCAGCTACACAAGCACCACGGCCCTGCCAGAGCCATCGAGATTGTCAACGTAGAAGATGAGATTGGAGCCGGGGCCGGGAGTGGCATCTCAGGTGGTTCAACAATGAATTCTGGCAGTGGAGAAGGAACCCTGAGGATACATCGCCCAGAAATAGTCAACCTCCCCAACATTGGTCGTACAGATACTCTCAACCATTACTACAAGACCCACCATTTCAACAACAACGTGATGGGTCTCAGTATCGGCTCCGACGGGATGGGACAAGGAATGATCCTCAATAGCAAGAACCAACATATCCAGGATATCCCCATCTCCTGTACCTCAGTTCCAATCTCTACGTCTAATATGCTCTCCTCATCCGGCAATGGCACCAACATCAACCCCTGTTCTATGTCCCCACCACTGCCGATGTCTCTCCCCATGCCTACCATGGGCTTACACGGATCGATCAAGGGTTTCATGGGCCAACACCAGAATCCCCAAATGGAGCCACTTCTCTTCAAGGGGAGCTCGAAGGAAAACGTCCAAGAGACTCAGATCTAAAAACAAAAGCGAGAGTATATAGAGAGAGAGTGAGAGTGAGCAAGAGTTGGAGACAGAGAGGGGATTGATGTTGGGTTTATGCGCAGAATGATTAGACACTAGAGTGCATTGACATTACACCAGGAGAGAGGATAGACTGACACGGCAATACACAAACACATAGACTTATCCGTGACAGTGTACTGAGCCAAGGATTACCACAATGGGCCACTTGTGTTTGTAGTAACGATCATGGCCATGGAGATCAAGGAATGGACATCGCTACAATGTAAATCTGTGCCAAAGCAAATGTTTTTTTGCAGTTTCTACAAGCTGTGTTCTCATAGGGAAAAACTAGCCTTTCAGAGTAATCAGTCCCCAAATCGTTGTTGGCCAGAAGAGATGAAAGACATGCACAGCACTTACCACCCTGAAGATTGGAGATATTACAGAACAAAATCCAAGAGACATTGTTCTTCCACACAAGCCACACTCTCTCTCAAGTGACTCAATAGACTCCCTCAAGGTGACAATTATGTAGGCATAAATAGATGGACAAAAAGGTACAGTGCAGTACAAACTACTGTGAAAAATCCACAAATTATATAAATATATTTTCATTTAAATATGTATCATTGCAGACTCCGATGCAGAGATATTTTGGGGTGGATGTAATTTGTTTCTTTGTGGATAATCAGGGGCGGTGATAGTGGAGGTTGGTTATGATACATGTTTTAAGTTTGGCTACTTCTCAGAAACATAAGGGCTCAATTGCAACACTCATTGTGAATCTTTGAATTGGCTTTGTGACATAAAGTCCATTTAGGTTGTAGAACAGTAAATGCAGATCTCTGTTTGATAAACTTTTTTCTGTTGCTTCAGTAATAATCATTACAAACTTTTGTGTTCTGAGAGTGTATTATGTATTTTGTAAAAGCCAGCTACTTGGTATTTGAATTGACAATTCTGATACTTAAATGCCAGCATCAAATAATTGTTAAAACGATGTTCCACAAACATGGAAAGCTAACCCATTGCAAAGACCTGTATGGGTAAAATAAAGTGTTGACAATGTGTTATTTGAATCAGATCAGTAGCCAGATATTTGCTTTTAGACAGGAATTTGATATGACCTCCTTGCTCATGGTTACCATAATCATGCCATAAAATGCTGTCATAAGGATGATTAGACATCTATCTGCAGCAACATTCAAGAAGGGATTAAACATCCATCTTAGGATGATTGGAATGAATGGAAATGTACAGTATATTAATAATAATAATGTCTGGTTGTATGACAATTGTAAGATCCACATTTTTACTGTGTAACTTTCATATGTTAAATGCCATTTACGCTTCTTGCGTTTCAACTATGTATTTCTTTATTTTTGTTAGTTTGATATAATGTGTACAGTTGTCTAGCCATGTATCATTACGTGTGAAATAAATCAATCATATATTGGGTTGTGGCGGGTCAATATGGCAACCACATTAGTAAAGAGTGAGACATTATGCAGGCCTCTGTGCTAAACCTAGATTGAATGTATGGTTTGTGGTTTAGCCATTAGTCCTCCTGGTAATGATAGGTGCTGCTTTATTAACATGTTCAGACAGGCTTTTAGATGTTCCACAGACATTACTAGTTTTGCAAAATGAGTGTTTTTAACAGAACTACATGATAAGTTATTCTTAATGAAGTCGCTTTTGTCTAAAATTCAACCCCAGTATGCTTCTCCCATGGCGGTTCCTTTGTGCTAGTCTGCAAATGGGTAGAAAGAAGAAGAAAATAAGTATAATTATCTCTTTGTTTTATATTCATCAAGCAGGAACCTAAAATGTTTGTTGCAATTGAGCACAAACTGGACCAGTTATTCCAGATAAATGTACCTGAGACAGTATTATTAACAAAGTCATATCAACAAGGTTTTCGACTGTAATGCAGCTCTGTATGGGATTGTTTCTGTTGCACCCCTCCCTCACAACTGCAATGCTTATCTATAGGAGCTGTTTTATTGTGATTGATGATGGTTTTTCTTATCAACAACAAGTCCACACTTATTGGAAGAAGAGGACACTGAGGAGTAGTAATAATAGTGATGATAATATGAGTGGTGGTATCAGACAAAACCCACCCAGATTGTCACAGAGGTTAATTGAAAGCATTTCATGTTCCATGAAAGGAACATCTTCTGCATCAATGCACACCACGTTCATCATGTTTAATGATCTATGATAATATGCCTTGTTATACTTGCGATACCAAATGTAAACTGATTGATCAAACAACTGTCGAAATTGTCGAAAATGTTGAAATTACAGTTTTCTCAACCTGGTGTTTTTGGTTGTGAATCTCACTGAGAAGCATAGTAAATGTAAATGTGTTGCAACCCCACAGACAGATCTAGTGGGCAGGGTTCAACTGTAGCCCCACAGAGACACAAATAGAATATAAATGAAGGCTAAAGACACAACATATGGGCCGCTTCCATTGATGTGCTACATTCGGTGGCTCTGCCGACAGATTTGAAAGAGCATACTAGATACCTCCTTGTGTGCTGCGTGTGAGGGTGCATTGCTGCATGTTAACTGTGGTACAAATCCTTTTACCTGAACACTGCTGTGGCAGTGTTTTATTACAATGGTGACTCACCTATTGGGCACAGAAATGTTCCTTTCATACCTCTGGACATCCGTTATCTGCAACACGCACAATTATCATCACTATTATTAACATTTTAAAAGAAATGCAGAAGCGCTTTGTTACATCTTAGTATAGTGGCTGCCATACATTGATGCGATTTAAAAGGAGGCTCATTCTGCAGCAGTGATGCATGACTCCTTTTAATGAAGATCACAAGCTTGAGACGAGAATCTGAATATGTGCATATTGGGCAACTGTACCTCACTGTTTTATATAGTATATGGTGTTGAATTGATGCGGCTTGGCTACAGACGGAGTACTGGCATAATGTGTGTCCTCTGCAACATCCGTTGCTTATAATGGATGCTTCAGCCCAGATGACATTTCTTGGTTTGTTGGAAGCAAAGCTCCTTAATGAAAAGGATTATCAAATCTGAGACACCAAATTGCAAGGCGAGAAAATGGACTGAACTTTTGGTCTTTTAAAGGTAAGCTGTTCTGTTTGATAAAATAATGTGACAATTGACCTGGGTCTGTTTTGAAAGCTTTTAGAGAGAAAGAGAAAGAGAGAGAGAGAGAGAGAGAGAGAGAGAGAGAGAGAGAGAGAGAGAGAGAGAGAGAGAGAGAGGGCAGTGTTAAGTTCGAGAAGAAATTAGATTTCTTTATTCCAAAATAATTATAAAAAAAAAGTAATTTTGTCTTTTTTTTGTTTCCTTTTTTATTTTCGAGTTGTTGGTTGTATCTCGGTATGTGATATTATCAATTTGGGTCTTTATGTATTGTCATTAAATGTCATTTTTTTCATGCCTTCATCCAGGTACACAGTGTGGCGGAAGAGTGTATTTCTTAAATTATAGCAAAATCAACATGTGCTGCACTTGCACTTCAATGACTGTCATACAATGACTGAGAGGTATATTATTTAATTGTTTGCTACTTCTGTGACTTCAGTAAGAAGTTATTCTGCTATTAGAAACATGTGCCACTTTCATTCTTTGTTGTGATGTCAACCAGCAGAGCCCCACAACTAACTAAATCAGAAGTTTAACATAATGATGTTTCAAATAAGTTATTGCGTGAAATTTTATAAAACAAAATGAACAAAGTCCTAACATTTACTGTGTTTACACTGTATTTTGTTACTTCATTTTGTTTGTCTTCTCACACTTATTTATCAAATAAGGAAACATGAAACACACTTTCAAAATAAGGTGGCCCCTTGTATTCCTGCTGTCCACAATTATATTGTGATAGCTAGTAGCTTGTTTTATAAAGGCCCAAACAAATGTTACAGAACTACAGAAAATGCAGCCGGGGAATAAAAAAAAAGGGCCAGCAGCTAACACACTGTCAAAGAGTCAACAGTTTTCCGATGGTGTAAATACATTTCTTGAAGTGTAAACATCTGTTTTTCATGAAAAATGAACAAACACGTACTGATCTTACTGATTGAAATCCTAATAACAAATTGATTCAGAGCGGCGGCTGTAGAAGTATAACATTCTCTGATCACTGCAGCATGACAACCGCCTTAATAAATCATGTGGCCCATCACGTTACATTAGTGTAATTGTACATAAACCCGCAGTGCCATTTTTTATTATTAGCATATGGTGGGGATTTGCAAATCCCACAAATAGGTAAAAGGCACCACATCAAATACTTTTAGTGAATAGATAAACTGTTCCTCTGCACAGCAAGTGTAAAATCAACTCAGTCCATTCAGGGCATTGTTCCTGACATGTCAGATCAAATACAATAACTCATTTTTATGCCGGCTACTAATGTGCAGGAATTCATTAACATAACATTATCACTAGTTCTTATCTTTGCTTCACTGTTTTGTATTCTGTTCCTCAGTTCATCTGCATGTTCCAGAGTTGATATTTTTAAACTTATTTTGGACCCCGAGGTGCGGTGAAAGACTATCACAGATGTCCCCGGCGCAGTACAAGTCCAACCCTCGTTACGAAACAGCAACCTCAAGGGATTCATGTAACAACAAATGTATGAGCCATAAACCATGACAGTGAATTTGAATGATATGTTTAGATACAATGTTTGGGCCTTACAGCACAGGGATTGAATTTGAAATGTCTTAAGGGGCACTATGTAAAGTCATTTTCATGAATGTAATTGTACTTGGCTTGTACTTGGGTCCCCAAAGAGCTCAGTCCCCATGAGACTTCTTGGAAATAAAGGCCTGTGTGCTGAAATAGCAATAGAAAAGACAGCTAGAGTATATAATGGTTGCATCGTAGTATTTTATGAAGACTTTAACCCAAAGGTAAAGGATTGACACAAAACTATAAATGTTCTGTAACACCTTGAGGTGGCTCATTTTCAAACAGATTATTAATATCTCTGTTTTGCAGCGTTTTGCTGTTTCTCCGCTTGAACATGCAAACATACAATAGATGCTATGTTTGAAAGGGATGAGATGAAGTGAGGGATAGGAAGTGAGCACAGAGTGTGAGCGCAGCAGAAAAAAAAATACATTAATATGCACTAAAGATGAAAGAGACATGCTCAAATGGAAATACATATAGTGCATTCTGTGATCTAGACATGAATGTATTGTGATGGAGAAGGGGAATTTTGAATTAAAAAAAAAAGTGAAATTTAAAAATGCCAGATTTAGCTCTTGCAGCATGAGAGCATATCCACAGGAGACACGATTATCAACATAAACTCCACTGTGTACTTCCAAACTACGTAGTGTATTAAAAAGAGCAAAACCTTATTTCTGTTTGTAAAATGTAACACTGCATTCATTGACTTTAGCACGCCTATGGTGCAGTCATTTCTTTAGAAATCCACTGTACTCTCACTAGCCTCTCCTTTTCCCTATGCTCTCTTTTCCTTTCAAATTAAATAACCTCCCAGCTGTGTGTTTCTCCAGGGATTCCCCAGCTCCCCTGGCCCTCAGACAGACTGCAGTCTGTGGGGAACCTGACTGAACATAAACTCCACTGTGAAGCAAAGGTGTCAGTCTGTGGACTGCATCTCCGCTGATCCAGGATCCATGCAAATGTGACAGCCTTATATTTCTTCACATTTTAAAGGCTGCAGTAAAAAAGGTGTGTTTAACATGAGAGTAGTGTGTTCCAATACAGCCGCGTGGGCTACAGTCATAGCATAACAAACTAAGTATAGATTCTGTGGCCTATTTAGGCATTGTTTATATGAGCATGGACTACACAGAACTGTTAGCAGGCTTAGCTCGGACTGAGAATCCAAAGTCTTATGGAAAGTGTGAGGAAAAGATGACAATGACCCAGTTGGATCTACTTTGTGTAGATTGATAAAAGGGAAACCAGAAGCTTTTTGATTTAAATTCCGCTTTTTTTTCAAAGATTCAGCCTTTGACTGTTATTACATGAAACTATGTTGGTGAATTATGAGCTTGCTGCTGAATTCTCAGAGGGCTTTTTCATTCTGTACTGAACATACTTTGCTTTTGTTTCAGTCTATATTTAGATTCCCTCTCTTCTCCCAATATCGCTAAGAGCCATGCAGAAAATAATTTGGATTTAGGAATATTGTTTCTTTCCTCACCCAAATATCTCAATTAATAATCCAAAGAGAGAGGATAAACTAACATACTTTGGGGAGGCTATATGTATGTAGTGTACTTAGAAAGCACTCAGGAGCCCTTGTAACCCCAGACAATACTTCACCTCTTGTGGGGATAAGGCACTCAACCTGACCAACAAGGCATGTCACCCGGAAAAAAAAGCTGTTTGTTTCTCTTCCCACTAAATGCTGCTGAGGTGTGTGTGGAATACAGCTGCTGTTGTATATGGTGGCGTGTATGGACTTAGATGGATTTTACTGTAATAAATATCGGTTTTATTTGTTAACATGTATTATTGTAAAACTTACATGTTCACCCTTAAAGTTATTTAATGAACTTGGACCTATTATTTAACACTATAAATTACTCCAATAGGTGAGAGACAATAATATCCCTCTTGATGCCAAAATAATAATAAAAAAAACAAACACATAATGAGTTACTTTACATATCTAATCATAATATATGTTGCCAGAATTGACAAAAAAGAAATCATTGTATCAATATCTCATCAATAATGCTTGTTTCACTGTAGGACAATGGTAGACAGGGAGATTTAAAGTAATTACTTTCCTATGAATATTTATTTTCTAAAATGTATTATGAACAGACACTTCCCTTGTAATTACTGGAGGGAGGGATTGTATGTGGCATATTGTTCCCCAGTGCATGCACTCCCACACACTCCCACACACTAACACACTTTTCAGGCACTGTGCTGATGTTGTTACTGACTTGAGTATTGATTTACCATAACTGCAGATAGGGGTAATGTTTACACTTCGCTTGGTTAATGTTGTGTGTGTGGTAATGGTGTCTTCATTTTATGGCACTCTAAATTATATCGTGACTTTTACTTACCCTGTTGATGCTTCAGTGATGGTCACATGGTCAGCTCTGGAACTCATTGTCAAATGAATTGTCATTTTGGGAAATATGGTGGTTCTTGCTGAGAGTTAGATGAGATGATTGAAACCACTCTTATAAATATCGAGCCAGCAGCAGGTTATCTTAGCTTAGCATAAAGACTGGAAACAGCGGGCCAGAAATCTATTCTAATTAACTTCATATCTCCTTTGGGTAATCTGGACAAAAGCACAAACAACAAAATAATCAACAACATGTGGAGTCTCTTCTGTTTACAACCTCACAGTGACGACAAGACTCAAATAAGTTACTGGCCCTGTCCAAGAAATAGGACCAGTAACTTAGAAGAGTTACTGGTCTGACACATATCCCCCTAATTAAAACCATAACCTGTTATTTTTACATTTTAGCTTTTGTACAGTACGGATTAAATAAATTAGATATAATATGTTACTTAGTGAGCTTGAGAGGTGTCGTAGGTGTAGATTATTCACTTCAGGCAGCTGTTTTCCCTTTTACAGTTTTTATGTTGAGCTAAGCTAACCAGCTGATGGCTACATATTTAGCTACAAGCACGATATTTGTGCAGTATCAATCTTCTCATCTAACAGAATATACGTGTGTTTTTGGCATTAAAAATAGGTTTAATCAAGTATACGATTAGGTGAGTGCTGAATTCAGAGGAGAATTCTTGCCAATAACAAAAAGCAAAAGGATGGATTTCCTGTGGCTATTTTTTTAATTACCTTTACTCATATTTGGCTTTGCAAATGGGAAGATATGGCTTCACAATATATGAAGCAATGTCTCAAAAGCAGCCCTGTCACTCAACATTGTTTTAGCTTTGCTTTACCCAGGATGACATCAGTGGTTATTTCAATGGACATTGGCCACGAAAAATAAAATGCATGGAGATTCCTTGCATGGATAAAACGATGACATATGGCAGAACAAACTCATCTTTCTATTTCTCACATCCCCTTCCTCCCATCTTGCTTATCCTCCTCTTGTCCTAAAGAAGGGCATTTTGTCCCATGGGGGAAAACATTGTTGATGTCAACAGATGAGTTATTGATTGAGAGGAGAAGAAAGCTAGACAGTTGACATGCAGCAGATTACATAGGTACCGAGAAGCTTAAACATGCATACGTGGATGTGGCATGAATGGAGGAATATAATTTCATCCTGTGCTTATCTATTGCGTTTTGTACATGTCAAGCCAGACAAACACGTGTACTGAGGAAAGAGGAGGAGAAAGTGAGCGTCTGTCTCCTCTGCAGGCCACATGAGTTTTGCTGCTCGCTACATGTTGGGATATTGATGCAACACTGCTTTGTTCTCAGGCTTTACGATATATACATGTGGAGATAATGAGATTGCATTGAGTCCTGATTAAATGGGATGATGACATCAATATGAAATAGCTCTTGTCTTTCCATTGCTGTGTTTATTTGACCTGCATTGATTTGAGGTGATTGAATTATTGGAAAAGAAGAGAACAGATGACCTCAGCTCCAAACTGCCTTCTGTTTAGATTTACACGGGTCTGTTTCATTTTACTGCACAAGGATAATCACGAAATTGGATTCGAGCTCTGTGGAGTTGGTCAATGTCAAGGAGAAAAACAAAAAGAGTCAGATGTCTGAGCGGAGACACTTCTCGTGTATCATTTTTAGGGAAGACGTCAATGATCACGGCAACATATTGAGTAAATAGATTCCTGCTAGCAATTATGCAAATATGAAAGTGACATGTGAGTGTGCGCCCAGCGGGGTGCGCTGAGGGGAACCGACACTTTGGCTGCTCTGATGCTGCTGCTAGCGTTAGCATTAGCATTTTTCACACATCCCCTCATCTTAGGCTGCTTCCACACCTCTCCCCCTCCCTCCCTCCCTGCCACCCCGTCTCCATCCTCCCTTCCTCCTCCTCCCTCCCTGCGTCCTCTCTTTCCTGTTCTCGCTGCGGTGTTGCTATAGCAACGGAGAAATGTGGGAATACCTCCGTCCTTCAGAGCGCAGGGGAAGAGAGAGAGAGAGAGAGCGAGAGAGAGAGAGAGAGAGGCGGAGAGATAGAGGCAGGCGGAGAGGATGGGAGACAGCTAGAGAGGGAAGGGGTAGACAGAAGAAGAGACAAGAGGAGAGAAGGGAAGGAAGTGTGGAAAAGACTGTTAATTAAAGACGGAGGGCGAGTGGCTGTGACTCACTGCCTGAATGGACAACACTGGCTGTCACTTAGCCCCTGACTCTGAGCGCTTGTCCCCCTCCTCCACCGCTCACTCCCTAAAAAGCGACCCTCCCATTGATATTCAGCCCCTGCGATGGAGAAGACGCCGCCTTATCTGACCGGAGGGCTGAGTGCCAGCGTGGGTGGGGTTTGACTGAGATGGCGCGGCGTCGCACAGCCGCGGCGTCGCTCCACGCTGGGCCCTACGCACGCCATTTATTTGACGGTCCATGTGTTCTGGATGTCTCCATTTGTAGTGAGGCTGCAGTTTCCATGACAACGCCCGGACTGAAATAGCACCCCGGTTTCCTCGCTCTCTCTCCTTCTCTCCCTCGCCCTCTCCTCTGCTCACAACACACTAATAACTGTTCATTCCTGATCTCAGGCCTCCTTCTGTCAGTCTGAGATGTCCCATCCTGCTCATCTCCATTCATCATATGGATTGTAGTACATGCCCCCCCCTAAAAAAAACCCGCCACCATCATGTCCCTCACACACACACACGCACACACACATGAGTGCACACGTACACGGGCATCGCTTCTCCTCCCACCTCTTATCTCCCATTTTCAGTCTCTCGGTCGCCCTGCAACAGATTCTGTCAACATGCATCAACCTCTGTGTTGCCATGACAACAGTCTTGAAAATCACTGCAATTATTTCAACAAAGACAAAAACACTACAGTCACTTGGGGGAGAGGAAGGAAAAAGGATGGTGTGTGTGTGTGTGTGTGTGTGTGTGTGTGTGTGTGTGTGTGTGTGTGTGTGTGTGTGTGTGTGTGTGTGTGTGTCTATGTTGGTCTGAAAAAGAGAAAGAGATGCAGAGTTGTGAGTCTGTGTGTGCATGTTTAGTGACCCTTCAATGAACTGGTGTGTATCAACTGTCGCACACATGTGCATACAGTATGATAATGTGTGTGTACAGTATATGTGTGTATCTTGGCCTCATACAGTGAAACTCCTTTTTTCCGCCACTCAGACCTCAGTATGTGTGTTTGTTTTGTAGATCAGCGTAGGTGGACTCACTGACCCATTTGTACACACGTATGGTTTTATAAAGCCAACCTGTACCAGCAACAGTACACCACACGTCTGTGTTGTATGTGTGTGTGTGTGTGTGTGTGTGTGTGTGCTATAGACAGTAAGAGCATTACTGTGCACTGCTGTGATATAAAGAGAAAGACTAAAACAGATGGGCCGAGAGAGCTCTGCACAGTGGTGGAAAGTTAACTATGTATATGTCCCCAAGTACTATACTTTGATGTACTTGTACTTTACGTAACGATTTGTGTTTTATTCTACTTCATCGTCTACTTTTTTCATAATTTATTTAATATCAGTTCCAATAACACGTGCTAAACTTGAACGTATGATACGTCTGACTTTCTGCTGTACTTCTGCTGAAAGCACAAGGCTGATGTTCTTTATTTGTGTTATTGTACACAAATCCTACAAAAATACTTTTGACTGTCAGCCCCAAATGTCCATACGTTCCTAGCAAAGATGTAAACGGGTCACACATATATATAGTACAATCTATGTATATATATATATATATATATATATATATATATATATATATATATATATATATATATATATATATATATATATATATATATATTTTAAACAGCTAGGCATTGTAGTGGTTACCAGACATTAACCAAACATAAATCCATAATATATTTGTTTGGGACTGTTTTCAGTCACATTTGGTGCATTAGTGAGTATTTACAGCAACAGGACACGTGTGTGGGAATGACTCAAAACAAACACAATGTCCATGTTTGTTGTGATAAAGAAACAGTGGATGATGATGGCACAGAGGAATAAGCTATATCAGCCAAAGGGGGATTTGCTGACAATAAGAAAAACAATAAGAAAAATAAAGAAAAATTAAATATCCCGTAATTATACAATTTGGATTAACTTTCTGGTGTTATACTTTAAATTGAGTAAAAGTGATTGAGTAAAATTGCATGTGAGTGACCATGTTTGCTCTTTTGCTTCAAATCAATGTAATTTTAGTCTTAATTTAATGTTTCAAAACATCCATGTTACACTGACAAGTCCCCCTTGTGAATATGGTACTGTGTATTACTTAGTACAATAGATCCTATCTTACACTTATCAAATAGAATGTCTCCGCTGTATGGCTCTACATCTTCACACTCGCTAATCCCATTGTATCGCATAAAGCTGCTTTGATACTAACAGATACTTACATGTGTGTCGAGTCAGGGAAAACACTGCAGGCCCTGTAATTTTGAGGCCAAACCCACGGCGGATGACATAGCAAGTTATAATGAGTGTTTGTGGCCCCGAGCCAGTGTGTAAGTGTGTGTGTATGTGTGTGCTTATGCTTGTGAAGTACAATTTAAGAAGCCAGGTGGGCACATCTTAACTTAACCCATTTCGTTGTCATATTGTTACTCTAAAGCCAAAGTGTCCTTGAGAATATGGGGCTTTACAGTGGAGTTATACACATTAAAGAGCCAAATATGTGTCCTTAATATTAAAAGATGACTCAAATATGTCTGCCGAGGGTGGAGGGCAGCCATGCCACTGCACAGCGGGGAATTGGCAGAGACAGCGAGTTAGACTTCAGTCGACGATGAAGTAGATTGGGATCAGAAATCCTAGGGGGGGAGAGAGAGGGAGAGAGAGAGAGAGAAAGAGAGAGGAAGAGAGAGGGAGAGAGAGAGAGAGAAAGAGAGAGAGAGAGAGAGAGAGAGAGAGAGAGAGAGAGAGAGAGAGAGAGAGAGAGAGAGAGAGACGAGGTCAGGTAGGAGGGCTATAAAAGCACTCCTTCTTTTACTGGAACATGCACTTAATGTCCATCCGGGTATGACTGAAGATTTGGGATGCCCAGCAGTCCTCCTCTGTCTGTAACTCGTTTGATTAAAAACAGCAAAATGTGTGAACAAGTGTGCTGAGGTAAGTACATGTGTTCATTAATATGATCTGTTAAATCTCTTTTGACAATTCATTTTGTCGGACATGAACTCTGCCATCTTAATGACATAAATACCACTACAGTGTTGTAGCACGGGAGAAAAAGATGACCAAACTTACACATTTTATGCGTTATTTCACACCACCATTGCCTTACTAAAATATAACACAAGTGTTCATCATATCCTGTTACTAATGACCTTTTACAAACTTTCAAGACATGTTTCTTCTCCCTCCTGTAGTAGGGGAACTCTGTGAAGGAGGTCGAGATCGACAAGTGAGAAAGATGTGGAGCTCCCAGAGAAGTTTGGGCTGTTTATTGCTCCTCTGTTGCGTCTGCTTAAATGAGTGCCGGATGCTGAAGTTTGTCGTAGCTGTAAGTCTGTCCAGTTTCATTAAGCTGCCTTAACACTCTGACATCATCCAGCTTCCCACTTTCTTTTCCTACATCACACACGACTGAAACTACTGCACTTGGTCTCCGATTACACTGTGTTTTCTGCATTATTTCTGCATTATTATATTTACACATTTCTTTGACGAAGGATTACTTTTAGCCTAAACTCAACAGTGTGAGGCATATCTCACCCAGACACTGCTGCGCCGTTCATCTACTTCTTTGCATATCTTTCTTTTACAGCACAGTTCAATGAACAATTGAGGGATTTCCGTGAAACCACAAATGTTTTTCCTATGATGCGATCTCATATATTACAATAGTGTGTTAGTCATGTATATTTATATATAAATATACACACACAAACACACACAACATACATACTGTAGCTTGAAAGTTACTATTTACTACTTAGTTACTAAAGCCAAAGTAAGGATTAGGTTCACTATGCAGTCTAGGTGTTCAGTTGTATTGTTAACTGTCTCATGAATCTGTTTATTATCTTTGGCAATTATATTATTTCATGTCAAAATATACTTTTTTTCCAACAATTTATTGTTTGTTACATTTGTTTGAACTAATCTAATGTGTGTCAAGTTTAATTTGGGTTAGTTCTGTTCATGTTCAAACTCAGGAGGCTGTTTTGCATCAAAAACGACTGAGTTTTTGAAAATAACATTTATCTCTAAAAGCAAACCACAGCTTTGCTGACCTGACTTTGTGGTTTTAACTCCAAATTGGTAGTGGTGTTCATGATCCCAGTGACGCATCAGGAGTGACTCAGATGTATCCATTGTCCAGTTTGGTCAACCTGTGTGAGTCTTCAGGTTAATAACAGAGCAGCTCCAGCATTTGTGTCTCAGCATCTTCTTTGTCTCAAATCCAGGCTGAACTGTTCAAGATCACAGGTTTCTATTCCTGGCTTCCGTCTCAGGGTTGACTTTTTTCCTTAAGCACACAGGGAAATGGCTGGCTCAGCAGCATGGCCCCTGAATCCATGTAATATTATCTTTTATGACTTTTAAGGTGTTCCGACATGGCGATCGATCGCCTATTGAGTCGTATCCCAGGGATCCTCATGGGGAGGAAGTGTGGGCTCAAGGCTTCGGACAGCTGACTGAGGTACTGGGTGTTACTCTGCTTGTGTGTGTGTGTGTGTGTGTGTGTGTGTGTGTGTGTGTGTGTGTGTGAGTGACAAGCAGGATTTGGCAAACAACCAACCAAATATAAAGAACTTTTAGATACTGTATATAGTGTATACAATCCATCACATTTGCAGGATTACTTACAAAACCAAAAACAATAAAACCCAAAACCAGAGTAGTTTATATCAAAATAGTTGTGTTTTGTAAAATGTTGGGGTTTTTTTGCACCTCAGGGCCCCTACACTGGAGCCAGTGACACACTGACCGTACAAGTTCATGGTCTAAAATGCTCAAGGAAAATGAATCTTAATCCATTATTTGACAAGAAAGTCACTTACAGAGTAAATACACCAAAGGCACACATTAGCTTTGGTGTCACACGTTGCTTCACTTCTGATCTGTGCAGCACAAAATCTTGAGATGAAAGAAATGCTTGTTGCAGACTTATAATTAAAGTCCTTCATACTGTGACATTGTTCTGGCCTGGAGGCCCTATATAATAGGTGAAATGTGTTATTTTATGTAAATACATTGAATTTCACCTTAAATCTGTTCAAATCTGCCGCAAAAAAAAGGTCAGATTTGACAAAGATTAACATTGCTGGCAATTTTCCTTTCAGCTGGGCATGAAACAACAGTTTGAGCTGGGCAGGTTTCTACGGAGACGTTATGGCAACTTTCTCAGCGATGACTACAACAACAAAGAGGTAGCTGTTTGTGTATAGAGACATATTTATATATGTGTGTGTGTGTGTGTGTGTGTGTGTGTAATTCCCTGAGCCTATGTGCTTCAGTGTCACCTAATGCTGTTGTTGCACGTGAGCTCGCCCCAACATCTGAAATCATGTTAGCTCCTCCAACACACACTCAACTAATGAGCATGACTCATGTTGGTGATATCACTGCCATGGCCTTTATTATGCTGTAACATGTGGGGTAATTTTACCCCTGAGCACCATTTACACTACAGCTGGCAACAAGCATGTTGGGCTGCATGTTCAGCGTACTGTCATTATTAAGATCTGATTTATGCTTTTTTCCACCATGTCTCTGTTTTCTCTACACTCACTGTCTCCTTGCTTCTAGTCCTCTTCTCCATCTCTTAAATAACACGCAATTATCACAAACATAACAGCGCTTCTCAGTACCTGTCATTGGCGATTTGTCGTCCAAGACTCCGTCAACTTGCACTGTACCTTTCACTGAGCTGCCATGTCTGCTTTAATTTGACAAAAAGAGGGTAAAAAAAGAAGCATTCTTGGCATCACAGGAACATCCAACCTTATCAGTGTGATTTACTGTGTGCAAAAACCTGACACGGGGTGACAGAGAGATATAGATGTGCGAAGGCTGTTGTCAGAAGAGATCACAGTAGGACGGATCTTTTCCCCCTCCTTTTCTCACCCGTTTGCATCCCCTCCTCCTCTTCATGTTAAGGGAATACCTCAGTTGACTTACAGTTAACTCATGATGCACTGCTGCTTTGCTGGGTACAATTATTTGTGCATCTTTATTAATACATAAATATAGAAATATGTGCTGCTACACTTTCCAAATGCAATCCTTCTGAGTTTCCAAGTGCATTTTCACTTTCTCCAAAATATGAGCCTGGCTGTCCCATTTGGAAGACCAGAGCATTGGTCCAGTACCAACAAATGGATGTTTTTTATTGCCATGTTCCCTCCATGTTTCCAACAGTTATATGTGAGGAGCACCGACTACGACCGCACTCTGATGAGCACCCAGGCATGCCTTGCTGGGATGTTCCCCCCAACGAGACGCCCGCCTCCCATCATGCCCCAGTTACTGTGGAGGCCTATTCCAGTGCACACCATCCCCAGGGCCCAGGACAAGGTGCGCTGCTGAGCCACATAAATATTTCCTTTCACATGACAGCCGCACTCCGAATAGAAACTTGTACAACTTAATCTGAGTCACTCTCTGTAGCTCTGTGTTGCTGCCTGGCCTGCATTCACCTCAGCTGTGAACCTGCCATGCTGAAATTCGGTTTTAAAGTGTGAAATGAACATTTAGTTGTTCCCAGAAGATTGCAGTACCTGCAGTAAATGTGCATTATTTCAACTGATGTTGTGTTGTTTTCAATTTCTCAAGCTGTTGAAGGCTCCAGGCAAAGACTGTCCAAGGTTCAGAGCTCTGATGACGGAGACCTTTGAGAGCGAGCACTACCAGAGGTTCCTCAGGGCTCACCAGGTAGGACAAACTACAGAAGAAGACAGTCGAAATACACTTCAACTATAGAATCCTCAGTATCTCAGTATCTCAGTATCTGTTCTATGACGTGAACGTTCTGCTCACAGCGCAGTGTCAAACACCATGATTCATGTGCCTGTTAACCACTAAAAACTTGTTTGCTAGTCTGTTGTTTTTTTATTCATCAGAATTATATAACCACAATGGCAGTAAAAAATACTTTTCTTCACCTCGGTCGCTTCTTTTCTGCTGATCTGTGCCTTGATTTGTAAATTAACAAATGCTGTGAAATGCACATTTGTGTAAGAAAGGGACATATATAGTTCACAGCTGCTGGTGCCAATGCTATCGGCACCTCCAGTGGACGTGTCAGTTATGCTGCAGACATCATGTCCTCTCAGGTTTTTTTCTCAGGCACGGTGACTCCAGAGCCTCGAAAAAGCTGCACTGTGCAATCTCTCTCACATTCTCAGAGACGCTAATTAACGCCTGGATTGAATTAGATTAAGAATTACAATGAAAGGGTTTAATTAAACAGAGTCCCATGTGCTGCCTATTAAGGTGGTGTTTTGAGATCGGGGCCTCCTGCATTGAATTTTCACACCCTCTGCTGGAGGCACAGCACCTGCAAGTGGGATGCAGAAACCAAAATGGTGCCATTTTTCACTGTGTTGACTGACCAAAGGCTGAAGTGAACAGCACTGAATCAATAAACAGTACGAATACGTTCAACTAGCCAACTAATGTCTGCACATCTGTAATTATTTACAGTGCATCTGCAAAAACATTATTCACACAAATGGTAATTTAAACATTTTCCCTGAGAATAATGAGCTGAAGGTTGTGACTAGTGCTGTACTTTCGTGCAATTTCGAGATATTTATACTTAACTTGAGTATTTTCATTTTATGGTGCTTTACACTTTTTGTACATATTGTACATTTTAGTCCACTATATTTATTTGATAGCTGGCTACTTAGAAAAATTGCGATTTTACATCAGAAAATCACAAGTTTATACAATACAATGTAGTGTTAAAGATTAGTGGGTTCCTGCCTTTTTTACTTTATAATAATAATAATAATAATAATAATTGTATTTATAAAGCATATTTCACAGACACAGAGGTGACAAAGTGCTGTATTTAAAACTAATTAAAACACACAGTAAAAAACACATTAAAAGATGGAGGAGTAAAAAACACAATGAAATAAAAAATAAAAGAATAAAACAGGTCATATCAGGTATTTAAACAAACGCCAGCGTAAACAGGTAAGTCTCGAGTTGTTTTTTAAAAGACATCACTGAAACAGCAAACCATTTTGTGCAGGCAGAGCGTTCCAAAGTCTATGAGCCCTTACTAATTGTCTCAATTGAGCCCCTTGTCAAGTTTCAGATGTTCCCCTCTCACCTTCTCGCAGCTTTTGATTGCAATGATTTAAAGTGTGTCGTGTCATTTACAGAAAAGCAAAACTTGAAGTCCATAATATTGGTAAAAAAATGAACTATCATTAATCACCCTCGTAACCTGCCAGATGTATATTATTAGGCCCCGACCCCCAGGTTGGGAACCACTGGACTAAACTACCAAACGTATAAAAAGTAGTGAAAACTAGCTCCACCTTGGGCCAACTTTAACAGTAAAATGTTATAATATGTGATTTTGACTGCTCTTTTAGTTGCGATGGAGTATTTGTAAATCATTGTTTATAAACTTTAAAGGAGTAAAGGATCTGAATATTTCTCCCACCCCTTTTTGAATGTATTGTTCTCTCCTTTTCTGCACGTCGCAGTACTTTGTGGAGGGACTTTCCAACCACACTGGCTACCCTGTCTCCAAACTGGTTGGCAAAAAGATATGGAGGGTCTTGGACACTCTTACTTGTCAGGTATACTTGATGTTTCACACATCGATACACACATAAATACAAATATACTCCCTGTGTTCTGCAGTTTACAAATGCTTCAATTACTGATCAAAACACCAGCTGCAGTGCAGTGAGAGTCAAACAGAAAGAAGGGAAAGAGAAGGGATCTGTTTTCTTCAACACTTCTGCAGAGAGATGGAGAGGGGCCTGGAGCGTGGGGAAATCATTGTTATACATACAGTAAGACATGAATAGAACAGCATATTGAAATGATAATTAAAGCATTATGGGATGGGTGGATTCTAGGCTGAATATGCTCATTCACACTTGCAAAATGAGCATCTGTTATCTTCAGACCAGCGCTAAAAATAGAAACGATGAAATGCAGCCATTTAAAACCCTTTTGTCGGGATTCACGTGTTGTGCAATGGGATTATTACCGTGATGTATGAGAATGAATGTTATTTCCTTGTGCAGCGGATCCATAACTTGACTCTCCCACGCTGGGCCACCCAAGATGTTCTGGACACCCTGAAGAGAATGGCATCATTTGAGGTCATGTACAGCATCCTCAGTCACAAGCGCAAAGAGAAGGCCAGGCTCTCGGGAGGTGAGGACCCCAATTAGAGGCAATTCATTTAAATCATTGTTGTGCAAAACATTTTTTATCTGAATAAAGAAATCTCAGTGCATCTAATGTTGTGACTGCTGGCAGAGGCTTTGTTTATGCCTCAGACGGTGCTGTGCCAGGCCTCCCAAAAGCACATTAGCACATATGAGCTAATGGGACAAAGATGGTTACAGCACTAAGACATGATGCTCAGTAAGGTCAAAACAATTGTGTTGGTGGGAAAATATACGTGCACTGTTGACACGTATGTGTTAATTTACCAGGGGTGCTGCTGAATGCCATTCTGAGGAATTTTTCCAGGGCTGTAGAGCAAGGGAGCACTCTCAAATTCATTATGTACTCAGCTGTAAGTTAAACTTGTAGGCACATATACACATTCCTAATCTATTGTGCAAACCACTGTTTCACAAACTGCATCTCGTCCCTTCCTTGCTGTGTCTTGTTCCAGCATGACTCGACCCTCATCACCCTCCAGGCGGCTTTGGACGTGTACAACGGCCTTCTTCCTCCTTATGCTGCCTGTCAACTCTTTGAGTTCTACCAGGAGTATGATGGGTAATGACGTCCTGCCTTCCCTTTGCATATTTAACTACACTATCTAGGTCAGATGGACATATTTTGAGCAATCGCATCCACATCCCACGTCTTCATCACCCCTCTACTGGACTACTGCAACAGCATTCCCACTCCAGACGGGCAGCAGAGATCACATCACCTCAGTCTTGTTCTTCAAAACCTGGTTCCCCATACAGCAAATAATACAGTTCAAGATTCTCATTACATACAAACCCCTTCACAACCTCACCCCTCCATACCTTTGTGAAGCACCTCGGATGGTCTCCGTCACTCGCCATCTGCACTTAAAACTCACCTCTTTAAATCTGCTTTCAACCTGATATTTTGTATTTCTTACTGTTATAATGTCATCTCATTGCCTTCTTTATATTGTTATTGCTTTTATTGTTTTTGTTCTCAAAGTGCCTTTGAGTACATTTTAAAGTGCTATAAAAATGTAATGTATTATTATTATTATAGTTCCTATTCTCTGGAGCTGCATTACCGCAATGACTCCTGGCGCGACCCTTACCCCAACCCTGTGGCGGGATGCAACGGGCTGAACCCCTGCCCTCTGTCCATGTTCACTGAGCTGGTGCGGGACGTGGTGACAGACGACTGGGAGGCTGAGTGTGGGTTTAGGACCAGATTGTCAAGCACAGGTAAAAAAAAAAAATATTCCCATGACTTCTATTTCAACACATATGTTTGGCCTGGTTAATGCTTCACTGTAATATGTGTATTCCTATATTTACTTCAGGGGCCAGTGTGTGGGATTTTCAGCAGAGAATGCCTGATTTAAAAATATCTTGGTTTTTGGAAATATTCCAAATGTTCCACATATACATACACCTAAACAGGATTGTTGTCTCCCACAGGTGTCATAACAACTCTTGCAGTGGCTGTAGGTCTCCTGGCAGTGGCACTGTTGTTCAGCATAGGAGTGGCAATCCGCAGGAGGAGAGCCCACTACTCCAGGGAGGTGTAGTCTAGATGACTGCCACACACATGTGCCAAAAATACAGAAAGGTGCTTCTCTAATAATAATGTGCCATTTATTTACATTTTCTGTTCCTGATTAGTTGTGTGTGGAGGGGTTGTGAACTCTTTTCTTCTATGAATAATGTGTGTATGACTAAAACAATATACATAAAAAATTAAACATACTCAAAATAAACAATTATTTATAGCAAGTATCACTAAATTTTATTAGATTCACCCTTGACAGTGTACACATATTCACTGTTTGGCTCGTATCATTTCACATTCTTTGCTGTTCGGCTTCTCACTTCTTGTCTGGGTCTGTGGCAACTGTGGGATGACAGGACAGACGATGGGAGTTAGATTTCGTAGAAATAATCCTAAATTAAATGGCAAGTATTGTTTTTCATATCAACATTCAAACAATTCAATTATGTTGCAGCTGTCATAACACCGTCAGCTTTTGGCTTTGAGTGTGTATCACATAATCAAAACTAACCACGTAGTCGTCTCCATTCCACCCAACAAAAGAAACCCATCTTGCACTCATATTACCAATGCTCCCCCTCCTCCATCATCTCTGCCCTCACATCCGCCTCTCATCCCCTCTTACCTCGGACGTCCAGCTTGCACTCCACTTCGTCCGCGCCCAGCTCATTGACCGCCATGCAGGAGTATTTGCCGCCGTCGAAGGTGCCTGGCTTGCGAATGTTGAGGGTCAGCACTCCCTGGTTGTTTCGCATCAAGAACTTGGGATCCTGACCGATGATCATCTTGTTCTTCATCCAAACAATCTTAGGCTGAGACGTGATACAAAAGCCAAATTAGTAAATAATCAGGTGCAACAAATCTAATTCTTAGATAGAATATTTTCTTTTCATGCAGGGTTGTTTGATATGAAAGGCGACTGTTTGCATTTTACAGGAAACTTCAGACTTTAATTTCTTTATGAGAACCGGCACTGTCAGCCTCCTCTTGTAACTCACACTCCCCCAGGCTATTTTAACATGCATGTTTACCTTGGGGAAGCCTTTCACGGAGCAGCTGATGGCGGTGCTGTAACCGGCCACTACGGATCTGTCAACCAGGGGCTGAGTAAACTTGGGCACACACAAGTTCTCTTTCTCCTTGTAGGGGTTTCTTTTGAGCTCAATACCTATGGAGAAGGGTGCGAGGGAAGGAAAACATGGTCAACCCCCATAAATCAGAGCAGACGTGGCACATTTTACTTGACATCTCCAATAACGGTGTAAAGTGCAATCCACACTACAAACAAATACTTGTATTGCGCGCGCGCGCACACACACACATACACACACACACACACACACACACACACACACACACACACCTGTCTTGACAATGGTAGCTGTGTTCTTGCTTAAGCGTGCCTCGTCGCTCAGGCCGCAGAGGTTTTCACTGTAGACGCGGAACATGTATTCATTGCCCATGATCAGATCTGAGGCTGTGCAGTTTGTTCGTCTGTTGTGCTCGTAAACAGTGAACCAGTCCTGAAAAGAGAGGAAAAGGTGAACCACAAATTGAGCATATAAAATAAACCAAGTGTCAACTGGCAAGGAGGTGATCTCAGCTTCATGGTTGAGCTGCAGGCCCTAAAAGCAAGTGACTGTAGTGTTGATCTACTACCTCTGCTTCCTCTCTTACCTTAGTCTTCATGTCTGCCTTCTGGATGGTGTATCCAATAATCTCACAGTTGCCATCATCCTTGGGGGGATCCCACTCCAGAGCTGCATTGAAGCCCCAGACGTCTGTCACCTTCATGTTCAGAGGAGGTCCAGGTTTATCTGAATGGAATAACAGATGTTAATTGAATTTCAGTTTTGATTCATTTCAGATTGTCCAAGGGGTGTGAATTATTTCTTAAACTAATAGTTCTCGCTGAAATGCAGACACTGACAGATAAAGTAGAAACGGACATCCCGAGATGTAGAGGCCTGACAACCTTACCCACAACTCTGAGGACAAGGCTGGCTCTGTCCTCCATGTTCTCGATCTGCAGCACCAGCTCATACGTTCCAGAGTGCTCTCTCTCTGCTTCGCGGATGAAGAGGATGCTGTCCACGTTTGAGTTGCGGACATTGACCATCGCAGGGTCAATGGGTTTACCATCTTTGTACCAGGTTGCGATAGGACGGGGCTTACCCTATAAGACAGAAAAGTAACCCATTAATCAGGATGAATGATAGCTTTTGATGCAATATTTAAATTTCCAAAATGATTGAGGTCAAACACTCTTTGTTTTTAAGAGCTAGATGGTACCTATTAATATATTAACTGACACAATACAACACAGAAACATAACCACTGTGTATGTTATAGGCTTCTGTCTATAAGTCTTGTTGAGCCCCAAGGCATTTTTTAGGATTTAGCTTGAAATAGCATACCCAAACTAAAAAGGGTGTATCTCTGCAACAACAAAGACTACTTGAATAATTTTGGTGTTATAATAAAGGCAACCCTTGTGAGCTTTTGGTCAGATGTGTAAATATTAGTATATATGTTGCTGGCTAAGAGTAAATAAAGATTGAAACACAGACAAAATAAAAGTTCCAGGTCCGCCTATAGAAAAAAGCACTTTCAGGATGATTATCTCCTTGAAATGATGCTTCACTAAGCCCTGAAGCTCTCCCAAATCATAGCACAATATGTGAACAGTCTCTCTGCACTGTTTTCACTTGAAAAAGTGAAGCAGAACAAAGTCAGATTGGGTAAAGTACAGAGAGAATTCAGGCGAGGTTTCCAAAATTTGCATTTCGGCACATTTCGGCACATTTGCGCATATTTTCGCGCATCTGTGACATTTGAATTTTTTCATTTAGCAAACCTTTTATTTCACTTGTATATGACTTATGATGTTCAATAAACTTGCATTAGTGGGGATTTACTGAGGGAAATGCATTTTTTCTTATATTTGCTATTTTCTCAATTTTTTTTTAAAATTTGCTGACTTTGGTTCATATCTCAGTGATGCTTTGCAGCAGAGGGATTTGGTGAATAGATTTGGAATCTGTGTGGAATTGTCTTGCTTTTTACTATTTGTCTTTTTCTGATAGCATTTTTCTGATAGTGGGCTGACTTGTGACAAAATTATAACTATTTTATTTTATTAATTATTTTAGTTGGTGTTTGAGTTGTGTTGAAATGGCTGACTAATTATTGTAGCCCATGTTCTCTTGTTTAATTTGATGTGTAGCATCAATATATTTGTTCATGATTATTGTAATGTTTTACACAGTTTAATTAAAATTTAAAAAAGGACCTATATAGGTCCATTCGGGGCTTAAAAGGTTAAAGGAAAAGGAAAATCTGCTGTTTCTAATAGTTTAACTACTAACTAAACTAACTAAAGTAAGCTGGGTCATAAAAAGGGCACTCTCATTCAAGTTAGCATTGAACTAACACTGACTAAAGGTGGAGATTAAAAAAGAATATCAAAAAGCAACTGAACAAGAGATGTAATTTCTTCAATGCAGCTCCCTCTGGAGATACAAAAGCCTTTATAAACCATTTTCAGATATGCATTAACACCTGTAAACAGTCTCCCTTTAAAAGACATGGTGCCTATATTTGTTTAAGTATATTCCACTCATGTGGTTTATTTGTGTACATTGTAACACAACTTCCAATGCAATTATGAAAGATGAAGTTATGAAAGATGTTTCAAACCTGGAAGGGGATAGTCAGGTTGATCTTGTCTCCAACTTTCCTGATGTACTTGGTTCTCAGCTCGCGAGGGAGGCGGATCTTAGGATACTCTATCGCATGAAAAGACATTGTAGTATGAAGCATTTGCCTATACAAACTATTACTCAATATGATGTGTATACTGTTCACAACTTATTCTGACTGACTCACCCATGATCTCACGGATGGTGACGGGCTGTCCCAGCACAGCTGGAGGACTCTTTCCAGCGATGTTTACTGCCACCACCCTAAAGTTGATCTTCTCTCCCACGGGGAGGCCACGCACCACATATCCCTGCCTTTCACAAAGCTCCTGGTTTGCCACCACCCACTCAGTGTCTGAAATAAAAAAGAATTACATGCAGTAAATCACAGTAATTGGGAATTCAATCTTGTTGCTTTGGAGGTTTTTGTTGTCTTATTACATATTATCATTATGATATCATTATGCATATAAATTCAGCTGTCAAAAACATATCCTTAAGTTATAATTTGATTCAATAATGTATTTAAATTATACGTGAATACTCAAATTTTTGCAAACAGAACTGTTGGGTTCATCACCTCCTTCTTTGCAGTATTCAATAATGTAGCCATCCAGGCCTCCAGCTCCGATCTTCTCCGGGGCCTGCCACTTCAGGGTGCACGTGTTGTCTGTCACATCATGCACTGTCAGACGTATTGGCTCGCTAGTTGCGGCTGAGGGTGACAGAAAGAGAGACCCAAGAGAATCACTGAGTTGACAGAAGATGAGGGCTGCACAGAGGGAGGAAGCTAAGGGAGACTCAGTAAAGATGCCTGCGATTACGTACCAATAGGCATGAAGGGTTTGGAGGTGAGACTTGGCTGAGACATGCCAATGCTGTTGATGGCAAACACCCTCATCTCATACATAACACCTTCAATCATCCTCTTAGCCTCATATTCAGACGATGCATAGACATCAAAGTTGAGCTTTGTCCATCTGGAGGAGCCCTTCTTCTTCCTCTCCATGAGATAACCTGATGGAGAAAAAACAGAAACATAATTTAAGACACCCATAAACCCTAGTAGTGCATTACATATGAAAAGGTTAAGACACAGTGTACACTTTACCTTTGAGTGGTGCACCGCCATCAAATACAGGAGGATCCCAAAGGATGCTGGCACAGTCCTCTCCCACTGATGTGCATCTCACATTCTCAGGGGGGTCAGGCACATCTAAAATAAGATGACAGTTAGTTTTAACGTACATCAGAAAGGTTTAAAATACATATCAATTATTTGAAACTGGTGATGTGTAAACCACATGGCGGCACATCAGTTACTGCCAGTTGACATTGTCCTTTAAGATCTTCACTTACCCACAATCTTCACAAACAGCATAGCCTTGTCCTCTCCAGCAGGGTTGGTAACACAGATGGTGTAGTTGCCCTCATCTTCTCTCTCTGCCCCCTCTATCACGAAGCAGCTGAGGTCTTTCCTGGCCTCCACCCTCATGCGCCCCTCGGTGTCTGTAATTGCCTAACAAAAGGGAAATTGCAGAGTCTAAGCGCCTTAGGTAAGTTTGCACTCGTCATTCAAATCGGCACAGAAAATCTGATGTGTTAAAGAATCAATACGCAATTTCATCTTAAGGAAGCAACTTCTTGGTCAAGCAGAGGAACTAAACAGGTTGAGGTGTGAAAATTAAATTAAGGTTAGAAGCCACGTAGAGCAGCACACTGGCTAAACAGAGAGGCTTTGGGGCAAATAACAAAAGGGCATTCATGAGACAGTTGAGTTGACCAGAGGGAGACGATGGCAGCAGTTAAGCTAACCAGAGGTTGCCAGAGCATTATAGTGATGTGAAACTGAGGCAAATTATGAAGCATGGAGTTATCACACTAGGACACAGACATATCCTGTTTCCAAAAAGGGCACCTGGGCAGTCTGACTGAATACAGACAGTCTCTTTTGCACCCCTGTGCCCATATAACTGCCCGTGGGCACAAACATTCCCATTGGACGGGCTGATGTAGCAGTTAAACTAAAGCCGAGTGACAGAGACACAGAGGGAGAGGAGATAAAGAGCACAGAATCACAAGGTCGTGAAAAGGTAAGTGACCCTTTACTTGTCCCGTACTTACTTTATCTCCTTTCGACCACACAACGGTGGGTGCTGGCTCTCCTGTTATCTCCACATCCAGGCGGAGCTTGTTGCCTGCCACCACAATGATGGTGTTTTGTGACACCATGTTTCCGGTGGTGTCCAGGTGGATCTTTGGGGGATCTGGTTTGTGTACAACATACAAAGAAAGAGTGCATGTGGAATTGGGTTTCGGATATGACGATAAGAGAGTTAAGAGAGATTTCATATATTTGTGAAGTGAGGTAATGCAAGGCTCCTACCTACCTTGTCTTGGCACGTAGTCAACCTTAATTTCTGTTTTGAGAAAAAAAAAGGAGTTGACAATATTATGTAGGCTGCTGATGATCAATTAACACATCCAAGATAAAACCTTTGCGGTCATTCTTTCTTTCTCACCCAAGAAGTTGAGTTTGGCAGATATGGACAGAGCATATCCGTCAGGAATAAATGTGTAGTCTCCAGCATCCTCTGGCTTCACATCCTCAATAAGCAGGCGATGAAACCTGAAACAAGAAACACAGAAGATATGGTGCAAAGGAAAGAATGACATACAGGCAAACAATTCAAAATGTGTTTGGTCCTTAGTCAAGACAAATATCCCAAAAAGACATTTGAATATATTCATTGGTCCTTGTACCTTCCAATGTGAGTCATTTTGATGCGTTCGGTTGGCAAGACCTCCACTCCGTCTTTGAACCACTTTCCTGTGACCTTATCATCAGACACCTCACACTTGAACAAAGCCTGGTCTGTTGCCCTGACTGTCAGATCGGCAATGTCCTGCAACACCTCCAGTTGTTTTTCTGAATAAGACATTGGAAACCACAAGAGAACAGTTCAGGCTGGAGAGAAGAGTGTATGCAGGTAGTGGCGAGAGGGAGAATAAGGTTCATGATTGCAACATCTTGACACCCACTGCCATGAGTTGTTAGTTGATTTGTAAAGCGAGGCTTTAAGGCCTTGGGCCAGCAGTTAAACTCAGCTGCATCCTCAGCACTGCATTTAAATGACAGAAAACCCATAGTAAATCTATATAAAATAAAGTCTGTTTTTAAAACTCTTCATACACTAAAACACAAATTAGAATATAATATTTTCTAGTGTTACCTTCCACCTCCAGCTCTCCTTTAGTATGACCCCCGTTGGTCCAAGCATGGTACATTCCGATGTCGTCCAGCGTGGCCTCCAGGATGACAAGCGTGTGCTTCCTTCCATCCTTCTTAAAGCGATACTTGACAGAGTCTTTGTCTTTTAGAAGCTCTATATCCTCAAAGTACCTGGAAAATAATAGAAAATTAGCACATCTTTTTTTAAACACGTCACTCCTAAATATTTGATGCTTCATAGTAACAGCAAGCATGAGTCTGATGTAAATTTGATGAGGTTGCCACTATTTAGTGGCTGTTAAAATCTGCTTTGGAACATATGAATTTCCATATTCAACTGAGTGAAAGAAAGATATCTGTGTGCGCCAAACTCGATTGCGCCATAATTGCTAAATTACAGAAATACTGACCACATGACGTGGGCGCCCTCCTCCGACACCTCAAGCTCAAACTCCACTCTCTCTCCAACAACCACATGATAGTCATCCATCAGCTTGGTGATGGTCACAGGAGGCTCTGGGAGGAGCAGAGAGGGGTGTCATGATCCATGCATTTAACAGGAACTCAATGCTATTGATAAGGTTTTCTAAAAGGTTTACAACCTCACATGAATTACACATTTTTATTGCTGATGAACTGTCAAAAAGAAAAGATGCTGCACCTTTGACAAAGACCTCTGTGAAACACTTGTCCTCTCCAACCACACACTCATACGCAGCATCATCAGCCAGGGTTGCCCTATTGATGGTGAGTGTTCTGACGTTCCCGACTGCCTCCATGATGTACCTTAAAAAGGAACAAATAAATTAGAAGTATTCCTTTATCAAGCCAGTGATATATTTTAGACCAAATCTTTTAAAATAATTATATTGAGAAAAAAAAAATGTAGGTCTTATTTGAAATATAGGCCTAACTTAAGGTGATGTTGGATTTTTTTTTAAAGATTGACACATCTAATGTGTAGCCAATTTGAGGATTTGGGCAGGTGTATTAACTCTCCCCCCACATTACAGGACATATACAAACAGGCATAGTCACATATCACTTACCTATCATGGGGAATGCCAACTACGTGCGACAGGTATGTTTATTGTTTGGTGTCAAACTTAACAATAAAATTTTTAGACTGAAGCTCTTGTTTGGTCCTATCACTTCTGGGTTTGCGGTAAACACCAATATTATTAACGTGTAGCAGTCAGGGAAGAACATATTTCCTATATTTGTTGCGTTTAAAGTACTCAGGGTTTACAAGCACCTGAGGGCAGTGAGCCCATTTTGCAAGTTGTTTACCTCCAAAATGTTTGCTGCTTGTGTCATTTGACAGTGAAGCTTCATCTTACCTCTTTGTCGTAGTTTCTTGCTGTGTCACATTAATCTAAACCTGTCCTGAGTCCAATTGATGTCATGTTTGGGTACTGAACCGCCTATTATTGATAAGTGCTTGTGTAATACAAGACAACCTATTGCCTCTAACCTAATATCTTTATTTATTTATGGGCTTGAAAAAGAATTCATCGATATGCACTCAAAGCTGGCCCTCGTGCATTACTGTTGTAGTATTGGCGCTAGGCAGTGTTGCTACGTTCACATTTTCACCTGAGCCATAGATTTTTCTCACATCCAGGCCTTCAAATGCAATGAAATTAGTTGTTGTTTTTTTCTGTGGGGTGTATCTGCATTGGTGTACGTAAGGCATACGATGCCTTGGCATTGAGCCTGGCTTAAAGGGCCAGCATGAAGGATTTAGGGTATCTTTTGGCAGAAATGGAATATAATATTCACTATATTTTCATTAGTGTACAATCACCTAAATCTAATTATTGTTACTTTTAAATATCTACGAGTGTGTCGTCTTCACGGAGACCCCCATGTTGTGAATACACAACATGGAAAAAGCATACATAGACTATTTATAGTGTGTGCGTGCGTGCGTGCGTGCGTGCGTGTGCGTGTGTGTGTGTGTGCTTGTGCTTTAAAGAATGTACTTGGCTGAGGGTTTGATTTCCTGGCCATTCTTCAACCATTTGACCTGCACATCCGGATCCATCACCTCACACCTCAGGACGATCTTCTTGCCCTTTTCCACAGAGTAGCAAGAGTCAAGCCTCTTCAGGAAAGCTGTGGTTGTGGACAGAAAAGAAAAAAAACTCATCAGTTAGTGAAAACCTTGCTTCTCTTATTTTCTGTGTCCAGTTTCATGGAGCCCTTCCTCTTGCCCGTTTCCCTCCCCAGCTGTCCTTACCTCTCCACATCCTCTGAGGTTAAATCTGACTTACCCTCGCTGTGCTTGGGCTCGACGACCTTCATCTTTTTCAGACGTTTTAGCATGCCCCTCAGGTCAGTGATGCCATACTCAAAGGCAATTTTCTCATACTCGCTCGGATGGGCACTCTTAAGCAATTCCCACACGTCGATCTCTGGTTCCTCTTTTACCTTCTTCCTGTTAGTCAAGAGAAAGGAACAGTTATGCAATTGATACTGGAGAAGCACAACTGTTTTCCTTCAAGGACACAGTCATATTGTGTGCTCGCTATATTTGCAAACAGTGCCTAGCTTCTCACTTCTTCGCGGCTTTCAGCAGAGCACTGAAATCCAGATTTCCGTCGTCCTCACCAGCATCCCTGTGTGTAAATAAATATACAGTATACATAGAGTGTAAACAAGATCAGGCATACCATCTGACATGGCACATTTACTTTACTATACCGTCATCTACCACCTGTGCTGAAACACACACACACACACACACACACACACACACACACACACAAAATAGTCTATGTATGCTTTTTCCATGTTGTGTATTCACATATTCCACTGGGACAGGCTGAAATGCAAACCGAGGTGGCCTTACGCTCTCTTGAAGGTAGAAAAAATATCGGCTTGCGCCTCCTCCTGTGCAGCTGTAACAAGAGAAGTTGCAGAGAGCGCACATTAGTGCTGGATCAGATCAAAACATCAGCACGTATGGAATCTGTGAGCAGCCATGGCAGGACAGAGTCCGTTTTCACTCACCCTCAACAGAGATCTCAAAGCTGGAGCTGTCACACTTGTCTTTTGCCGTGACCTCACACCTGTAGCCCCCAGCATCTCCAACTTTCGCCTTGATGATCTTCATTTCATAAGTATAGATCTGGGGGGAGAGATTGCTTAATTACTTCTTAGTGTCTTAGTTATTTCTAAAGGAAGAGAATCAGATTCTCTGTCGAACACAAACCTTAGTATTCCTGTCATACGTTTCTTTAAACTGCATATGTTTTCCAGCCTTGCTGCCGAGGTCCAGCCACTTTCCCTTCAGCCATTTCATGGTGGGTTTTCTTGTCAGGGTGGTCGAATCAACTTTGGCTATGATAGTGAGATCCATTCCTGCCATTTACAAACAGCAATTAAGTCATATGACATTATGTAACCAGCACACATTGTATGGATAGCTCCTTTTTTCTGATTCCTTTGCTCCCAGACTCTAAGGAGGGGGCCTGTTCATCATATGCCGTATTCTATCCATTCGCGTTTCTAACCTGCAACAGCGGCTATATATTCTGATGGCTTCTCGACGAAGAGCCCAGTGAGCTCAGTCGACCCGGACTCTGAAAAAGAGGAGAAAGACATTAGTTCACTTACTCTGGAAAATAAAGCCCTTCATTGTTATTGGCAATGTCCTCAGTGTGCAACAAACCAAAGTGCAAATGACACAGTAACATTTTGGGACATTTTTATGAACAATTATGAAAAGATCTGAATCACAGGACTTACACACAGACTGCGCACATACAATATATATGACACACAATACACACTAAATAATAAGCAACATTTGGCAAAAAAACACTAAAAGACAGATGGAGAAGTTTGACAAGTAAAATGTTTCTGGAAAAATATACTACTGAGGTCATTTAATTCTATGTTGTTTTTTTTTACTGTTATGTCTTGATTTGTTAGTATTGGTATTTTTTTATTGTTTCGGTTTTTACCATGTAAAGTGCATTTAAGTACCTTTTTTATTTGCTCTACAAATACGTATTATTATTGTTACAACCAAATATTCCCAAACTAGCTTTCTATTAAAGCTGTATCAAATATATCAAAACCCGTTGTATCATTGCAGAGTGAGGCTTTTTCCATTCCATTATCCAAACTGCTTGTTCTATTTAGGGTCCTGAGGTCGCTGGACCCAATACCAGCTGACATCGGGCGAAGGCAGAGTCCATCCTGGACAGGTCGCCAGTTCATCATGGGGCATAGAAACAAACAACACATTCACACCTACGGGTAGTTTAGAGTCTCCAATTAACCTGAGCTGCATGTCTTTGGACTGTGGGAGGAAGCCAGAGAACCCGGAGGGAAGCCACGCTGCCACGGGGAGAGAACATGCTAACTCCACACAGAAGGACCGCCCGGTCGGGGATCAAACCCGGGCCCCTCTTGCTGTGTGCTAGCCACTGCACCGACGTGCAGCAAAAGTTTAGCTTATCTTCCCAACAAATGCATTGACTGTTATTATTGCTTATCACAAATGTAACAGCTTCCTATAGTTTTGTACATGATTTTAAGCACAATTAGCCATGTTCTGACTTTTCTTGACAAATTACATTACAAATATGTGAAGTAAATGTGCTGGGCTATTGTTTTGTGCTTTTGCATTAAAATAAAAGGCACATTACTTTATAGTGGGTTACTTTTCTATATTGTATGCTGCCTGTACATTTTGTAACTTGTTCCCATACATTTCCCCCCCCCCAAAATCATAAGATGACATGCTCTACTGTATGTACAGTAGCAAATTAATTAAAAGAAATGAGCCATTGGACATTTGATGCTTCAGAACACAAAGTCATATGACCAGGAAAACACTTCAAGAGTGCAACGTGGATATGTTTCATGTATTCAGGCAAGCAACAGTTCCAGTGACACATAATTGCTTAAGCAAAGTATCATAACCAATTAGAAGGTCCAGAATGCATTAATGAACCCTTAGTGGGCTAAATATAAATCTTCTAGCAAGATCAAGTGCACCTGTCGGGCTCCATACATCAGCACTTACTTCCCATATCAAAGATTTAGCATTCAAGGTGCAAATCAGTAAACACTCCATATGCCATCAACATTGTTATCCAATTGAAGTCATACTCTACAGTGCAAGTGTTTATTTATAGATTTTCAAGAATCCCTCTGTTCATTCTTTGGCCTCACAAATCCAAACAGTTGACATTTTCATTTGCCATGACTTTTGACTAATACATAACAACTGCATTTCATAACATCACATTTGCATGCAGTATATGTGCCTCCAGCTCACTCTACCCTCCGCTGCAGGGTTTGCTTTTAGGAAAAACAAGCATCCCTGTTCAACATATGGAAGTATAACAATTTGCAGTTATACTGTACCATAAGTCTGTGTAAAACTCTTGAGGCAAGTGAACAGCAATTACAGAATGATCATTCTGTCGAATTATTACATTAATACACCACACAGTGAAATACAAACCAAAAAAAGAAAACGTGAATGTTATCAATCAAAACATAAAGTAATCAAATGTGTTGATTACTGCACTTTTAGTCACCAAACTTGTGATAAATTGAAATAACCATGATTACTTCTTTTGGACTGATATTGCAAGGGTACTTGTCACTAACACGGCAATTACTTTACCTCATACAGAGCACCCGGGGCTGTCTAAATAATATAGACAGACATATAATACTTTGTATCAAGTTCGTCGGCTTTCCCTCTCAAAATACCCTAAGACGAGGCAAACTGTACATTGATGCTCTAAAGATATTTTGAGGTGCCCCAAAAAGGCAGGTTAGTATTTGTATAAGCCGGTTCCCATGACTAAAATTGGATATGAATGGCCTGGCATCTAGACTGGTCTGAGTTCTGACCAAATAATAGTCTCCTCAGGTTTCCCTCTGAACTTTCCTCAGCTGCTGTTTTTGGATTAAGCCTAGCGTGCGTGCTAGCATTGCTAGCGAATCGCTATAGTGTTGAATTAAATTTCCGCACCATGTAAAATTAGCATTTTGCAAAGCTTGCCAAAGAGAAACAGCTGTGCTCCCACCGTGGGAGGCTCATGGCCGATAGAGACAACCACAAGGTGTTTGTACTGTGCAGTGTTTCCACTTGCTGAGCCCTTTTACTTCTTTGTTTCATGCTCCAGTTTTCCTCTAATCATGCGCTGCCAACGTGCTTGTCTTTTCTTTTCACTATATGTGTCGCAGCTTATGCTGAGCTCTGCCTGGTACATCTGCAGAACAGTATACCTTTCTCTCCTCGGGGCACCCAATGCTTCTGTACTGCAGGAGGAGCTTGCAGAGTCTGACTTTCGTGAAGGGCATTCATGGAACAGCGCGCAGTGAGATGTGCACATAAATGCTAAGAAAAGATAAAGCTTCCCAGACGCATCACAGGACTCATTCCACAAATACTTTATGGATGTGACATCCATAGCAGTAACCGAACTTAACATTTGGTGATCTCACCCTGACTGCTTGATCTCTCTTTGCTCAGCGGGTCATATTTTAGGGTGAGTTTCAGTTCACCTCCCCAATATAGCGGTGTGGTTGTGAGGACACAAACCAGCTACGCTGCCTTTGGAAGAGTTTTTGGCTAAACCCACCTCTCGCCTACAGAGCCGAAGAATGCAACATCTCTCTCCCAGTGGAGAAAGTGGGGAAAAGATTATTATTGTCAGTTTTTCCCCTAAGGCTCACCAGGTACAGGACATTTCACATACAATTTGAAGGGCACCACAAGAAACTAGCAGCCTTCAGCTCCCTGATGTCTTGGCACATCTATAACCTTTCTCCATTCAATCCACCCCTTATCAGTCCAGATAAATGGCAGATAGTCCAACACATCACTCTGAGAGCTGTGGCCTTGAAAGACCCTGGCCAGAGAAGGACAACTTTGTAACATGAATAAAAGTTCTTGAATTTCACTAGTAAAACCTGAGTTGCATAAACATTTTTGGATGGCTGACTTCTGAATCACACTGCATTGCAGTGATTTACAACCATGGTTTAGTCTTTGGCCATCAGATAGAGGATAACACCTGACCCAATATGTCTTCTCCTACAGTGCAGTATGGAAGCATCAATGTACTGACTGAGAGATCTTGGATGACCTCACTGCTTGAGCCCTCCTTCCCATTTCCCTGTGCAACACAATGATAATACAAGTGTCATCTAATCAGATGACACTTGGTATGTTTGCAGCAACAGCTGCCATTGTTCCACAATACACACTCCAAATAAAGCACAGCTGTGTTTCCATTCTCATTGTTTAAATTGCCAGAGGGACAGAGGCAAATGAGAGCTGGTATCATAGCTTGCAGATGGAATGGGATGAGCAGCACTCTTCACATGGGGAAACAATTCTGAATTGCTAAAAGGACATTAACAGCATAATTTGTCAGTGAGATGTATGAATGAGACAATACTAACATCACACACTAAACTACAGATGAGACCACGTTAGTCCACATCTTGTTTCCCTTTTTCCACAGACGAGGATATGGTGAGTTGTAGGCCTGAGGTGTTGCTTACTCTGAGGCTAACAACTTTTTTGGGGAGATTTTCATGGCATCTGTAAGATATGAGGGTTGAAGCAAGCGGAGCTAACCTGCTTATAGTATAGCAGCTATGCTAGCTAGCAGCTCTGTGACAAACCACTGCAGAGAGAGACTTAAACAAAACACAATTGCTGTTATCTTTGGTAACAGTCAGTCAACAATTAAAAGAAAATGTAAAAGTTCTCTACAGAGCAAACTAAGCACCTTGTTTTCACAGAAGCCAAAAAAGGCTTAAATATAACTATGGGAACCACATTTTCTTTCTTGTAAAAAGCCATTGTAACTGTTTTTCATGCCGTCATTTCAGTCCAAATTGAAGTAGTCAAACATATTTCAAATAAGAGGTCCACTTAGCATTTCATATATTATGTGACATCTTGACTAGCACATAATACCAAAATTATACATGAACGGAAAACACTCAAACCATACTTTTGGAAGGGCAAAAGTAAATAATTGACAGACATGTCACTATAAACATTGCTCTTCCTTACCATCCCCATCAGCTTCTGAATCTGCTGCAGACAAGGAAGCAAACTCAACTGAAAAAAGCAGCTAGGAAGCAAATGCTTTTTGCAGGTGACGTACAATTGCAACAGAGACCAATAAACAAAAAAACAGAAGCACCATGCACCATCACATTTAATAAAAAGTTGACTTTGACACATTTACTCCATGCAATAATAAATATATACGTTGATGAATACAACACAGACATATCTACACTTACAGTAGAAACACCTAGAAACCAGAACTTAAAATACAATATATACTTGTATACTGCACGTGGAAATACATATATGATACATGTATACATATATGTTGCAAATAGAAAACCAAACCAAGGTTACGTTTACACATAGCATATACTATAAAGTATATTTCAGTCCAGTGATGACAAAAAACACAAGGCATTCGACATTTCTAATCCTGTTATTTTATGTATGTCATGGCAGCATATCAGTCATTGACAAGCATATTTTTAATGTTTTCATTTAATTCAAAGACATTCAGTTTGTATATGAATTCATGTATTTTTGGGGTGTTAAAAAACACATAACAAAACGGTATGCAGGTCACCTGAGTCAAACGTAAAGGAGCTTTGAACAGTCATGCAGATAGTGTAATTGTCACACCGAGTGGCACATGTATGCACTTATATGTGAATACATCTGATGGATTATATAGACGGACATATTGAACCAGAACATTCAAAGTACAGGATTCTTTCTTACCTCCATCTGTGGGGAGTTCATCTAAAGAAAATGAATGACTGCAATTATTCACTATATCTAGTCATAATTGAGGGTGCTGAGGCAAAACGTAATAGAAAAAGTGTATTATTCCCTGACACTAAGAAGTGCCTACCATCTTTATCTTCCTGCAGTTCAGGCAAATACAAATCATGGTTAAGTGATTGGAAACAGGAGGATCTCCTGATTAACTCCACTAAAACATGTAAACAGATACTGTATGTGATCATACATTACATGCCCACAGTGAAATGCAACCTAAAGGGCATTGTGAGCATTCACAGATGTGGGTTGTTTTGTAAGTCAGTATTAAAATCCATATAGATGGCCGGTCTTGTCTGTCTCATACATATAGATAATGTATGTACAATCTAACAAGTCCAACATGCAAAACAACTCAAAAAGAAATTCCACTCAAAAAACACCAAAAAGGAAACAAGAAAATGAATTCCCATTGGGCAGGTCATCAACACAACACAACAGAAAGACATGGATTGTCACTGTAAGACACGTACATGTGCAGAGTGCATGACATTAGATTGTTACAACAAACTGAGGAAATACAATCTGTTGCTGCACACTCGAGATGTAGTTTCATATGTGACATTCTGTAGGCTCACTAAGAAACACAAACACGCTGAATGAAAGTAGCATAATAATTGCATTATCCCCCTTCAGCGGCTTCATGTTGTCTCGTATGATGTGATTGACTTATGGGCCTATCACCTTGATTCAGTAATTGTTCTACTTATTATCTATAGCAAAACCACTTGTTCTGTATTATTCAGATAATTACCCAGACTGATGCACAACACTCAACTCAAACCCACTCCATGTCACATAATAACACCATGTGAATGCACTGAATCACTCAAAGTCCCAAAAAAGGGGAGAAAAGAAAAAGCCAATCATTGTCCCTCACCCTCTTCCGCTGGCTCCTCTGGGGCTAAAATTAACGGATTTTTGTTAGACATAAAAGGGAAAGTAATACCGCGGTAGCCACTTTGGAAAACACATATATATTAATACACCCCAACAGCTGAGCAAATGTATTGCGTCAGTGTGTAACATAAAATACAGATTGGTATCACATGACTACACTCAAATTTGGCTTGTGACAACCAACGCCTTTTGCCCATTGTGCCGCCTGTGCTGTTCCATCATCTGAAGACAGCTGAGTTAACAGCTTCAGTAACCTGATGATCTACAGTGCAACATATTCTCTGGGAAAATGCCTGAAGGTAAACATATAGAAACATATGCATGGCATACATTAGTTCAATTCAAAGTGTGATGAAGAATGGTGCATGCTGATTACACACCCTCAGAGTCAGAGTGTTTGCTTGACACGGACAGTCGACATGATATGTGAGCAAGAGTGAAAATGTGAGAGCCAAAATCAAGTGACTATGTGATGGCCCATAAAAGGTCAGTAGGCAAATGTGTGGAGCAGCTGACTTACCCTGCCCCTCCGGTTTATCTGAGAAAAAGAATAAGGAGATGATTAGAAACTGTATTTTTACACATATTAACAATATATCTGTTTTAAGTTTTTTGAGAATTTGCTTGTTATCTTAAATCATTTTGAGTGGTCATGGATCTTGATCCATATTTTTCTCAGTTCATCATATCTAACTGGATGTTTGTCTGAAACTGATGTCATTATATAAAACTGTTATTTCAGGAATGTTTAGAGTACATCTGAAACTGGTAATCTTAGTCCATACATCTACAATAGGCCTTTTACCAACCAGGTAAGAGGACACATTCAGTGAGACGACAATCTTTGAAAATTCTATTAAGCCGCATTGCCTCTTATTTGATAAATTCATTGTCCCATCTTCACCTGTTGGCGAGACATGTTTCTATGGCCCAGCTATAGAGGATGAGTGGGTGGGGTAGTTGAGGCCTAAATCTGGTAAAAGGAAATTCTCAACTGAAATAGATGCACATAATATACCCCACTCCTCAGGTATCTCTCTGGGGGCCACTGCAGTAGCAGCTAAAGGCCAGGGACGGTGTCTGATGACCTCCCTGAAGTCATGCCACGTTCTTTCAAGTTGAACAGTTTCCTTGAATAGTCAACCCACTTGACCTTGCTTGCTTTTCTGGTCACTTAAGGTTTGTCTTAAATTACATGAATTTACAATGTATTCACTTGGCTGTTAGCTAAAGTTAGACAAGTTATATATATCGTTCTGTAGGCAGACTCTGCACACCTGCGTCCTCATGAAGACAGCTGATATCTTATGAGCGCTGTGTTTGATGCTATACATTTGTGTACAACTATGTTTAGCTCATATGGCTTCTTACAGAACAGAAGTCTCTGAACACTAAGTAACAAAACAGTATTGGCTTGTTGCTTTGTCTGCACAAAGAAGGAAAACATTGGGAACTTGAAGACTTTGGTATAAATACGAGTGTAAATCTGCATTAATATCTGCTAAGTCAATGCACTTGGGGTGATCATCTCCAACACATTTTTGGTTATCAACTTCTGCAGAGCTGTTCCTCACAGTTTAAATGCCCCCCCTCAGAGACTGTCCATGGTTTCATATATTAGCAAAGTTGTAAAAGGTGCTGTAGATTCTTCGTAGATATACTTGTTTTTTGTTTATTTGTTTGTTTCCTTGTGGGCTATTTTTTTTTTTTACCCTGTTCCTTATTTTGTTTATGTATGTAAACAAGCTCTTTGTGGTATTATATTCTGTTCATATTTATCTAAAGTGATGTTACGTTTATTTCTGGAAGCATGAGTTATGCATGTGTTTTATATTGTTTGTAGTTGCTCTACTACATCCTAAATATATTCTTGAGTTCAGTTGAGGTACTGCAGGTCTTGACCTCACTTTGTTTACCTTTCCGTGTTTACCACTGACAGCTTGATTTACAAAGTGTGTAATGACCCAGACATAAAAAAGGTATGGGGCAGTCTGACCGTTGAATATGTTTTGGTGTCTTTAGACAGCATGCTAAACGGTTTATGAAGATATCACAGCACATCATTTAATAGTTTTTATCTGCTATAAGCAACAGTTTGTAGTGTGTGTTTGTAGTCACTTTGGAGTGTGACACAGGCAGAGGTGTCAAGTAACGAAGTATTTGTACTTCGTTACTTGACACACAATTTACTTGTCTCACAATTCTCTCTGCAGCTATCCTTATTCTATTTTTTAGATCTAATGCCGTGTTCACACCGGACGCGACGCGAATTTGCGGCGCGACCAGTTTACATGTTAAGTCAATCCACAGACGCGCTGCGGCGCGAATTTGCGAATTTGCGAATGTGCGGCGAGATAGACGCGTTGGAGGCGGCGCGAACAGAACGTTTGACCTGGGGCGAACAAAGCGAAGGACGCGGCGCGAATTCGCGTGAGTTGAATTATCCCAACTCTGGCGGAGAAATCGCGTGACGCAAAGTTGCGGCAGCCAATCAGCGTTGAGAATCAGCGTTGAGAAGCTCTGCCCGTCACCACCGCCGTCTGTGGAGTTTACACAAAAAGTATAAAGCAGAACTGGTGGTTATTTCCATGGTGGATGGCATAATCGGTATCGTTTTACGGAGATACGCGAGACGCTGTTCCTGGAGGAGTCGGTGAAATTCACCGAGCTGTGTGCGGCTACGGATGATGTTATGAACCCAAATACGAAGGCGTTTCATGTTCCGACATGTTTGGGACTTCCACAACAGATAAAAAGCAGAACTAGTGGTTATTTATTCTATGGTCGATAGCGGAAATGAAAGCTTCGTCGCTTGTCTCTCACAGAGGCAAGCAACAGAGCTAAGCCACGCCCCTTTGGTCGCGCCGCAAATTCGCGTTTGGTGTGAACACCCTCTTTCTACTCGCGCGAGTAAACTTCGGCGGTGGACGCGGCGCCGCAAATTCGCGTCGCGTCCGGTGTGAACACGGCATAAGAGGAGAATTTCCTCTGAGCTATCTTGCTTTTATTTGTTTATTAATTGTATAGTAACGAAGTATTTGTACTTTGTTATTTGACACCTCTGCCTGTAGAGTATTTATTTTTCAGACGACTTTTTACTTCTACTCCTTACATTTTCACGCAAATATCTGTACTTTCTACTCCCTACATTTTAAAAATAGCCTCGTTACTATTTCATTTTGGTTTGTTTTCACTCCGGCTTGTCATCGTTCAAAAACACACACAAAAAACCTCTCCGCCCCGTTGCCCACAGATACGTGCGCGCGCACACAGGTGATCGCTGAGCACACACACCAGCGGACAGAGAGCGTCGAAAAATATGTCGCGTGAAAAGTAGACCACTATATCTGCGTTTTAAACGCTCCCGGGGTGAAGATGCAACAGCAGCTCTCCTGTGAGGAGCAGCGGAGTTCTCCTCGCACCGGAGCAGCTCTCTGAACCTGGAGCAGCTCTCCTGCTCCAGGTGAAACGAGACCAAGTGCTCGTGTCTTCTCCCAACAATGAGCTGCTGGCTTCACATATTACAAAAGTACAAAGTACACGGATAAAAGACTAAGTCAATAATAAATACATGGACAAATGCCTGTACTTTCGGGTAAATGGGTACGCCGTTAACAGGTTACGCTTGCGCATGCGCAATTTGACGCGACGCCGTGAGCTCCGTGAGCTCGTCTTTTCCTGCTGTTGCGTTTCTCAAAATAAAAAAACAGATCTAAGCTCAATATTGAGCATGAATTGAGAGAGGCCGTATCAAATCTACAACCCCGTTTATAACATATGTGTCGAGGAAAGCAGCTCACTGCAGCCACTAATACTGATACAACCTGATGGCTCACATATCTGCACTCATTCTGTTTGGCAAAAAAAATCAAAAGCTTATTGTTTTCCACAATGACCTATTTAGTAGTAACTAAATATGAGTAATTTTTTGCACAGATAGAACTTACACAAAACATTGTCTGATGGGGCAATCTGATTTACTTGAAAGTGATTGCAATTGTCTTTATTCTGTTATTGATAAAAGCACAGATAAGTCACACAATTATGTTATTTACAGAAAAAGTTTTGAGAATCACAGCTTTAAGTGTTTGTTACATGACGTAAAACTGACATTATGATTAGAACATAAATATATCCTTTTAAATATAATACTGTTGAAGAAAATCATCATATAACAGTTTGATTACTCTACATTTGGATTCATGAGAAAACAGTTTATGTAACTTGTTATGATGAACTTTTGGTTTCATAACAGGTAGCTCCTAGAGATTAGGAAGTTGGCGATTCGTAGAAAGAAGAATGACTGCGTCGTGAAACAGAATTGTGTGTTCTGCCAAAAGGTTATCATGATCCAACCGAAGTAAATCAAATGCGTGGCCAAGTTCTTCTGTAAACTGGACCCCGAAGGTGTGTGTTTCAACCAAATGGTTAGATTGGTGGAAAGTGATCTAAGAGGGCTGCATTTACACTATAAGAATACGCTGAAAGTTCTAATACATTGGACTTGTTGAATGTTGCCTTGTGCTCATTAAAACACTTCCTGCCAAATCAGCGCCCTTTCTCGTCATTTTGCCACAAAATATAAACTTTTATTTGAGAAAATGTTATTATATTATTATTATTGTTAGTATTTCATATTAAATTTCCATACCTTCATTATATCAAATGTTATATTTCATTCACTGTTGCCTCATTTTGAATAAAGAAAGTGATGGGTTATAGCTGTGAGATGTATTTAATGTGAAGAACGATATCAGACAAACATTATTAATAGTCATCATTCAACAACAATTAGAACTAGCATTACATCTTACGTTTGAATTTTTGTGATGGGTTTTTCTGTTTGTATATTGCCTTTATTTGTGGTTTATTATCTGAGAGAGGCTTCATTGTTCCATCATGTCAGAGTTGTTGTATCCTCAAAAAGATAAACAACGTCTCAGAACTTGTCTGGTTCAACTTGCCCTCATCGTGTTTTTTCAGGTCATAGTGATGGAAGGAATTGCAACCATGAATCACACCTATAGCTTCCAACCACTGACTAGAAAACTGTCATGTGCTTGATTGAGTACATTGGAACAACATCGCATTGAGGGCCTGATGACCATGAGTGAACTTTCTGGATGGAAGTGATAGATGTCTTACATGTAATGATTTATCTAACATGAAATTGCAAGGGGCTTACAACAAAACCGAATACACTCGGGTGTGTGAAACTCTAATCGTACGAGGAATGGAAAATAAAAACGTGAAAAAGGTCATGGGTGAGTATTTTTAGCTGTTAGCTGAGGGCGGGATCTGGCTGCTAAGTGAAGCAGGACAGAAAACCTCTCATCTCGCTTGTAAATACAGACATCGTTCATAGAGTGGGAAAATAAGTGGTGTTAGACTCTAAGTTAAGGGTGAAAATGTTTCATGGGAGTGTAAGACACATAGAGTTGTTGAGCTGTTTAAATCCCAGTGGCTGGCTATCTGACCCCCAGTTTGGCTTGGAATGAAAGAGAGGTGGGAGGTGCTGACACACAAGGAAAGTGGGATCATATCCACATTACAGGGATTAACTCTGAGGCTGTATATGGTAAATAAAAGTAGTGCCTGGCAATGTTTCTGGGTTAAAAATAAAAAGGACCTGGCTTAGATTTACAAAACGATCTGCGCCGGGACGGCTACAGAAAAAAAACAACCAAATAATGCACAGTACAATTTGGGAGCAATGCGCAAAGACAGCAAAACAAGTCCAGCAAAGCCCATAACATTTACTGTTACAGCATGGGCGGTGTAGGGATTAAATGGAGGGGTTTGGGCTCAACACTCTTCCCACAAGCTTGGCCTGTAAAACTCAACTTCTCTAACAAACTCATCTGCTATGACTTTCGCTTATCTGTCTGCCAAATGACACTTTTATGGGAGAAAGAATATTGAAAAAAATATATACATATATATTATCTTAAAAGGAAAATGAATCCGCAAAATAATATGAAATGAAACTTTAACTTTTTTTTGTTTGCCATTGTTTGCCTTTTTTAATATAATATACCATTTTATGAATCACACTTCTATGAAAATACAGGTTTAGGGGTAAGGGTTAATGTAATCATTAACATGTTTATTAGTCCACTAATGTTGACTTTTGTTAAAAAGCATCAAAAACTGTTGTACTGTAATTCAGGAAAGAAAGTCATAGTAACAGAATTAAAACAAAATCCACTGTGAATATTGTATTAAAAATTATATAGTATTGACTTCTGTAGAGTACATGAAGCTAGTCAGCAATATAGCTCCCATGAAACATAAACTGGCCCGCCATACAGTACAGAAATAGTACACATGTAGCTGCAGGCAGCAGTGGTACCTTCTGTACTTGCTGTATAATGTTTGTGGAAGCGTTTCAGCATGATGTAGCCCTCTCTGGGCAGATGTCACTAACATACTGATGATGTCATATCAGCTGGTTGTGCTAATTTATGGCCTTTAACATATTCCTCATTAACAGATAACAACAAGGAGCCAAATAGGCAGAATGTGTGTCTTTATGAGATGGCCAATCTGTTCAGCCAGTCATTGAAATGCCACATGAATCTTTAGCAGCATGAGCCAAATAAACAGTCTTATCATTTGTAGATCATATTTTAAAGTATTTGTTCTATTTTGGTTCATTGCCATTGTGATATCAAAACTTTAACTTTATTTTTTAATCTAATTTTACATTAAACCATTTTAGTTAGTCTGTTAAACGCGGTTTACAACTATTATTTCTGCTCTCAGATGAGGAGAAGGGGTATGAAACTGTCTGCAAAAATGAAATTGAACACGTGACAGTAAGCGTTGAGGTCATCTGATATTTTTGTTTGCTTCAGTTGGGCTGCAAAACACTTTTGTGGTTCAGATGGGGAGTCTTATGACCTGGGAGTCTTATGCTCCTAAAGCTAATTATTGCCTCCATGCTAGAGTGAATATTAAACTAATCAACTTTGATCCGTTTGTATCTTACACCACAACAGCAGGCATCCCGCTCTCAGATGCATATAATCTCCTCTTCAAAACGAAATATACATATATGTATTTGCATCATTTCATTCTTTTTATTACAAACTATACATACACACAATGAATAAATAATTGATGTTAGAGTTACACCACAATACAATATTTTTAAGAAATCTGACATTATATATAAGCCATCAATTTCTGCAACATCCTCAGATATACAAGTAATATGTAACTATTGCAAGCAACTATATCTCCAAACAAACCAGGCAACCCATATTCAAGCATCCACTTTACCACTGTAACTCTAAACTAATTAAAATGAATTATGCTTTCACAAAAAGTATCTGCATACCTGCAGGGACTGGCTCAGGCATGATTATTCCTGTGTCTCCTCTTTGCTGCTGCAAGACGGAGAGCTTGTGGTGCTTATTCCTTTTATTTCTTCCCTCTCCCTCTCTCTGATATTCAAATCTCCTCTGGCACTCAAGTCACCCACACCCTCCAGTGAGCGAGGACTGCAAGAGACACTGACGACATCCCTAAGGAGTTGAAAAAGAGAAGCACTCTCTGAGAGCGTGAATGCAGAGACTAGACGGTTTATGATGACATTAATGGACTGACTAAACCTGTTAAGCTCTAATTGCTGCAGAAATGGAGAATACACTGAGATGACCAACAAGTAACTACATTTTGACACTTTATCCGGTGCCTGATGTTACACTAATGATTGGATCATCACCTCTTCAACCCACATTAAGAGCAGGATTTGCAAGTAGTTTTGTGGTTTCTTCTAGCATACTGGATACGCAGACAACTAAGTATTTGAAAATCAATTTATAATACGTGCTATGATTGATGCTTGACACACCTGACACAGCATCATCTGATCAAACATGGGGCAGGTTATCAAACATTGCATATTATTTGCATCCATTACTGTATTATTAATGAATCGGCGAACGTAATGGCCCAAAGTTCACCCCACTGTATGTGTTCATAGCGCTCTGAGCACAGCAACAGGTGAAGTCATTTCACAAAAAGTGATGATGACATGAAGCAACAAACTGACGCCCGGCCCTTGCCTCTGTGTGATGCACTGCAAAAACATCGAGCTCAAATGACGCAGCGAAGTAGAAACCAATCATATGTTTTTGTTCCGGGGTTAGGGTTCACATCTCTGCGAGAGAGCAGATACATGCATTGTAGAAAAATATGAATTTAGGTCAAACTATAACAAAACTAAAAATACTCCATTCCAAGTAAAAGTACTGCACTCAAAGTCTTACTTAAGACAAAGTACATACATGTAATCAGCAAGATGAAATTAAAGTATCGACAGGAAATTCCTATGTAGCTAAATTGACTGTGATTATTGTAGGCATCAATAATTGTTGTTTGGTAGTTTAATCTATAATAATTCATCACATTTAGAAGCTCACACAATCTTTAGTATGCAATATATTTGTCAGAAAAGTAGCCTCAGCGGTCAAATAGATGAACTAGAGTAAAAACACATTTTTATTATTTAAACTTTTTTTAAGCTCCAAATTGTACATCGGTGCAGTTCTTGAGTCATTTAAGGACTTAGTTACATCCAACCCTTTCTGTTTGATTTCCCGGATGCAGCCGTAATACTTCTAAGGTCCTATTTGAAGCCGGTTGACAGCCAGACATGGTCAGCTGGCCTCAGTCAGTAACTGTAACTTTCCTCATGTTACTCTGTGCAGAAGTGTCTGCCTCGTTCTCCCTGGCATCTCATGGTGAATATTCAAGTCTTCGGCACGTCTTCATTACCGTTCGTCATCTCCTCCTTCATTTGTCAGAAATGTGCATGAGCCAGCAGCAGGAGCCACGTTGGAGAAAAGTCCCCCTGCTGGGGTCAAAGTGTGATTCTTCGAATTTGGAAGGCATGTCAGTCTACAGGGACCACCAGACGGGTGTATCTATAGCTGCAGGGGTTGAAATGTCTCTTGAAAAAGAACAGGGATAGAAAGAGTAAGCAACATGTATCGTGCAGGAGATGGCGAGTTGGACTCTGATGCAACTATTCATAAAGGAACATATTGGTTTAATATGTTCATGATCATCCCAAGTCTCTTCACTCTCTCAGGCCTTAAATATTAACTATCCAACCTATCATGCTACTACTTTAGACACAAAATAATGCAACCAAGTGCATTCAGTCAGGCTACACCCACACTACATTTTAAAACGCATAACTTTTGCTAAATTTATGCCTATCGTCCACACTAGACCCTTGGAAGGAGATGTACAAAAATGCTGCTTTAGCCGTTTTAGGTAGCACTTTATGACAACTACACACTATTTAGCATTAGTAAAGCATTAGTAGCGCATGCTGGCTCAGGATCTCTAGTTAGTGAAAAGCTTGCTAGAGTTAGCTAGGTACTCATAATCAATAATATGTATGTATGTGCCCCTCCCTCCTCCCCCATTATATATGAATGTTCTTATGTTCTTTATTACTTTGTGTTGTGTCTATTTCCCTTTTCTGTTGAGAAGATGTGTTGTAAAGCATAGATAGTTCTCACTTTAGATGGGGTCACACAAAATACTTAACAAATACTTAACTAATGACTAGTAACTACCTGAATTAATGTGTATAGTGCATCATCTTAATAATTAAAAATAATTGGTTTGCAATATATATTGCTTAATTTACAAATAGCGAATCCATAGTTCATAAAGTGTGAAAACCCAATCATGAAACACATAGTCAAGCTTATTAATCAAGAACAAAACATTTATAACTGTGTTTATGAATTGCATACAAATGAGTTACTAATAATAAGCTTTATAAATGATGAACTAAGTCTCTACTCATGCTTTACTAATGCTAAATAGTGTGTAGTTATTATAAAGTGCTACCCCGTTTTAGTTTGATAACTCCGGAGTTGCGTTTGAGTTGGGACGGTCAGAAACGGAGACCTTTTGAAAACGATGGTGCAGACACTCAGTCGCTTCTTGACTCTGTCTTTTTATTGGTGGTTTTCACACTACATACTGTAACTGACTGGCGACAGGAGGTCACACACTACATGATCTTCTATAGGGAGGAATGTGGTATTGCATTTGCTACTTTAAACACTCCGAGAATGCATTGTAAAACGTGAAAGTAGTTTAACTTTTTGTGAATTAAACTTAGCTTTGTTCGTCGAGATTTAGAAGAGAAGGTTGATGTTACACACTCTCTCTTTGTTAAGTACGGAGCTAGAGCGAGGAGGTGATAGCTTAGCAGGAAGTCTGGAAGCAGGGGGAAGAGCTGGTAATCTCCAACCTACAGCTCAGCTTTAGAGCTTTAGAAGTGTTGTTAGGTGTGTTTTTTTTTTTTGTTTTTTTTTTTACTTCCGACAGCCCCCAAGCCAGCCCCCCTGCTTCCCGTCTTTTTTGCAGGCATTTAGTTGAGATGGTTACGGTAAGGGTTAATGCATAAATGATGTATGTGACTGTCCTCACAAAGATACAAGTTCAAAGATGTGTGTGTGAGTGTGTGAGGGCAAAGAGAGAGGGCGACAGATGGGGAGGGGCAGTGTCGATATCAAGTTTCTCAAAGAATACTTTGAGCGGTTTAGCCTCTCAAAAAAATATAGATAGTGATGAGATAAAGATTAATTGCCAACATGAAAATAACTTTTCCACAGATAGCAACCTGTGTATCTAACGTGATTAAGTCAAGTCAGTGATTAGAACCTGGAGTCCAGAACCTGGAAAGATACGCTTTAATGGTGCGTCTGCAGGTAACATTTTTTATTTTATTTAACTGAAATGTTGCTTTTCATTGGAAGAATTCTTGCTGTTGTATTTTCAAAAGAAATGCTGAAACGTCCATTTCAGGCTCGAGCAGCTGAAACACTGACAAAACCTTCGAGACGATGGCGGAGATAAATTGCTTTTTAGTAGGCCTGTTAACTTTTCTTTTAACTTTCTTGTCGTATTTCTTTCCTTATATATTTCACAAGGTTTATCAGGAAACGGTAGGCTGTATTGTGACATATTAAGTGACATATTGTGGTCCCCAGTGTTCCTCTTTTTATCTACTGTCTCTCTGTGGGTTGTATTACATATCTACGTCCACTCCTGTAATCTCTCCATCCATACAGCATATATGCCTCCCACTGTATATATTTAATCAGACACTTTAGCAAGTTTGTAGATGATTCTGGCAATCTGTGGAAGCCTTCAAGAGGAGACTTGACTGTGTTTGTGACTTTTTGTCATGGTGCAATATATTTGAGAAGTTTATAGGCCGCTCCCACTTACAATCTGATAAGGGAATTGAAGCGCAACTATAAATATCTGGGGAGACAGTAACACGAGATCATTTGCAGGAAAGCACAGCTTTAAACACAATCTTTATAGATTCAACCTTTTGTTTTTTTAAACATTTAAATCTTTTAACACCTGCTCAAATTATGACCTTGTTTTAATCAGGTTTGATTGCATTTGCTGTGAAGTGTATTGAGGTTGTTGGGGGGAGCTTTGCGAGTAACCCCACTATGGTTACTGCTCTGAGCTGCACACAAATAGTTGCAAACTGTGAGATTCATGTGCTGAAAGATGAACATCTTTTTGACTTGCAGAGGAACTGATACTCTCTGGCTGATCCTTCACACTGGATACACTTCACCGCAGAGAGACCAGTCTTATTTATTCCTTCTCCAATTAGATGGCTTCATTTAAACATAACGTTCAGCAGCAGTGTTTCCCCACTGCGACAGCTTGATTTACACCACAGACTGACCAATTATTGCACTGTCTGGTGGTCAATATAGTTATCAGATTGATTTGTGTATTATACCGCTTGTATATCGAGTTATGTCTATGCTTCAAGTCTTATTTGTAATAGTGTGGTTTGACTAGTAAATGCTCTATGAAACCATTTTCCCTTATGGCACAGTATTTTAACTAGATTTATTTAGCTAAAAATGTGTTTTGTAGATTTACAAACAAACACCATGCCCCGACTAAATGGATAATCCACCACAATTACATTTAATATTCTTTTAATTGGATTTACTACTTAAAAATGCATTTGTAATTTATACCAATATTAATACAGCACACAGCTGATCAGTCACCCAGTCATTTGGCGCTTATGTTAAAGTGTTCAATTTAGAAGAGCACTTCCACGATAAATCCTAAAGATTTCACAAATCAAGTCAATGTTTTTTTTTTTTTTTTTTAAAAGCACTGTCCATATGCATTTGTCTTTAATTATTGTATGAAACCATGGCTCCATCTTGTGGTCTTATCAGGAAGTACCATTTTTACTGCACCCCCTCCCCCCCAATAGGCCGAGAAATATTTCAGATAACAGCCCCGAAAATATACATACCTTTTTTTTTGTATATGTTTTTTAAAAAAAAAAAAAAAAACACAACCAATATCATTCAGACAAGAATGATTAGAGTTTGCAGCATGATGTCTACCTCACTTTGTCAGGCAGGTCCTATTTAAGGGATTTCTTGATTGCGAACAGGTGTGGCAGTAATCAGGCCTGGGTGCGGCTAGAGAAATTGAACTCAGCTTTCCAAAGATGTGATAAACCACAGTTAATTTATGTTTTAACAGGGGGGAATCACTTTTTCACACAGGGCCATGTAGGTTTGGATTTTTTATTCCCCTTAATAATAAAAACCTTCATTTAAAAACTGCATTTTGTGTTTACTTGTGTTATCTTTGTCTAATATTTAGATTTGTTTGATGATCTGAAACATTTAAGTGTGACAAACATGCAAAAAGATAAGAAATCAGGAAAGGGGCATGCACTTTTTCACACAACTGTGTGTGTATATATATATATATATATATATATATATATATATATATATATATATATATATATATATATATATATATAAATGTATATGTTTGGGTTTCAGACATGTATTGCAAGACTATCAACAGTGTAACAGTGCATTTTCTCAAGTACTACTTACAAATTTGAGGTACTTTCCTTTGTATTTCCATTTGTCTGCTACTTTATACTTATTTTCTACATTGACCTTTATAAAACAAACCTATTTTTAGGCCTCTGCTTGAAAATTGCATACCCAAACTAAAAAGGGTGCATCTCTGCAACCACCAGGGGGGCTATTTGAATAATGTTGGTGTTATAATAAAATGCTACAGATGTGAGATTTTTTTTCAGATGTGCAAATATCAGTGTATATGTTTCTGGTTAAGAGTAAATGAAGATGACACACAGAAAATATTTATATATATATATATATATATATATATATATATATATATATATATATATATATATATATATATATAAGTTTCAGGTTTGCAGAGAAAAAAAGCACTTTCAGGATAATTATTTCTTTGAAATGATGCAGCTGTAAGGTCTAAACCTTTCCCAAATCATAGCACAATATGTGAACATTCTCTCTGCAAAGTTTGACTTTGATAAAGTGTTTAACATCTTAAATGACATGTTACTTCTCATATTATCATACTTTATACACTTCCTGTCTAGTGGAAACTATGTATCCTCAAATTCAATGATAAAAAAAGCATACAATTACTATTAAATTAACTATTAAAGACTTCAAATTGAAGTTTTGGTTATGACACATACTTTGTATTCAGTAAGGAGCTCATATGTAGAATATCTCAGTCTGTTCCAATCTTCAATCAAGTTATATTGCAGGTTTATTCCAAATTTGACAGTGTTGAGTAGCCATTACTGTTGTGAGATTTACACATTTTTAGGTTTATGTTTTTGAGACTTTTCAGCTGTATTGCCCAGTTTTAACGTTTGTTAAAAAAGTAATCAAATAAAATTGAAAATACTTTGATAATTAAACTAGTTATATTACATTTTAGCAGGGTAACTAGTAATGTGTAATCTATTGCATCTCAAAAGTGCCTAGAATATTATGCATTTTACTGTATGTTTAAGGCTGTGTTGTAACATCATGTCCAGTAAAACACTGAATGAGCCAATTGTTCTTCAGAATGAGTACTTTTAGTTTTGGTAAAATGAAATAAATACTGTACTTTTACTTAAGTACGAGTTGTTATGCAGGCCTCTGTTGGATTATCATCACAGTGTGGCATTGCTGACATATTCCACTGAATATGAATGTGTTGTCCTCTCCTCCTCAAGATGTTATCCTGTTGTAATGTGTGACACTCAATGCTCAAAGTTAGCTTTCAATCTAGATCAACGTTTAACCCTGCCCATATTAGACAGTTAAACCAATCAAATCAGGGTGGGTGGGAATCAACGCTCGTCGTTGAAACTCACCCCGCCCTCCTGGCAGCAGACAGGCAGAGATGGAGGGAAGGATCAGGCAGCTTTCCACAGCTTGTTATGCTGGTGACCGTCGCTGGGGGGAGATAAATACAAGGTTTTATTTAATCAGGACTACAGACGGTCAGGAAAGTGACACTCAACCCACGGTTAAAGTCTTGTCTCCAACAATAATGTAATAGATGGATAAATATTTGCATATGTTTTTGGTGGGAGCCAAAAGCTCAAAGTTATACGCTTGAGCTGAAATGTTCACAAGCCAGATAATACATACAGTATTAAATTGAAAATGATAGTGATCAGATGTGGAAATTACAGTAGGGAAATCGCTGCTGTAGAAAATGCCAGTAATCAACAATGCACTGTGTACAATTACAGTAACTAATTACTGCATACAAGTTTTAAAATCTATTGCTGATTTCCCCCTCCCCAAAGTTACTTGTCAATTGCTGCCAGTTAATTACTGTGAATGAAGACAATTCTTTCTTTGTTGTGTTTTTTGGGTCTACTGTACGTTCGCTGTTGTTGATTATATTCAACATGCATCTTGATGACAACAAAATGGTTCATGTTGGCTAAATTCTAATAAGCATCATTGGACATTATCAGAGAGATTAAGGTCAGGCGGTTCAGGTTGCCCTCGAGACAAGGTGTAACATTCTCAAGAAGTACTTTGACTGGAGACGGTTTATAAATTCACTGAGAGCACTATCATACCTAAAATGTGCACAATGAAAAATCATAGTATTTGTTTGCATTTTGCAATTAATATTCACTCTTTCCCCTCTGTCCTAGTTCTGCTGTGTGTGTGGGTTGTGGAAAACTGTATCCCTAAAACAAGTCTAAATTCTTATCAATTAACTAAGTCATGCATCTGCACTTTTATATTTCATCAAGTTTCCTCCTTCCATGCACCCTCATTGGCATTATGTGTGTGCTCACATATGAACTTGTTTATGGGTTTGCAGGATCTGCTTTCATGTCACCAGTTTAATCCTCTGGACCCCCTGCTCAGCGTTAACAGGGCAAGGCAGAGAATGAAAGGCCCAGAGCAGCTGAAGGTACGGTCGAGTTTGAATGCTCAACTTGGCAGTGATGGATTCATTTTCCTGCGCCGTAAGCTTGTATTTATAAATCAAGACTTATCCCCTGACGTTTACACCACAAAGCAATGCAGTGTTGTTTTGTTTGATCTCCCTTCAAAGCATTTGGCATAACAACTTTATCTGTTCATTTGTTCGTCTATCAATATCATACGTTTCTTTTATATACACGTTCTCTTATATACTCTTTCTGTAATAAATACTCTCTGTTGCGGTGGGTATTTGGTTTATGTGGGATGTTGTAATAGCAGTTATCGAGCCACCCAGTACTCCTGAAAACCTAAAGAGTTTGCAGATGTTGAGGTGCCATAGTTTTTTAGACGCATGTGCTGATTTATGTTTGGTTACAAAAGTCAAACAGGATGCAATTATGTAGTTCATTTTGAAAGGTGTTTTGTAAATGTAAAATTGCAGTACTTTGAATTTAAGGCTCTACGGTGGTGCGGTGGCTAGAACGGTCACCTCACAGCAAGAGGGCCCCGGGTTCGATCCCTGATCCCGGGCGGTCCCTCTGTGTGGATTTGGCACGTTCTCCCCGTGGCAGCGTGGGTTTCCTCTGGCTTCCTTCCAAAGTCACACGAGACTCTAAAACTGCCCGTGAGTGTGAATGGTTGACTGTCTCTATATGTGCCCTATGATAAAACTTGTGACCTGTCTAAATTTGCCCAATGTCAACTGGGACCTGGAATGGGATAAGTGGTTCAGATAATGGAAAAAAGTTTGAATTAAAAAAGTAATGTATTGAATAGAGGCAGGTTTAAAACACATTTACTTAAAATGATATAGACAAGTACACATATTACCTTATATCCCTTAACATCTTCACGGTTGAATGTAGAATGGCACAACAATTCACACTTTTTTAATGAATGATTATATTCAGTGTGTTTATTCTCTTAAAAGTCAGCCGGTCATTCAGGCTTTGACAAAATGAACACGGTAATGATACACAAACGTATAGGCAAATAGCTTCTTGATGATACAAGTGTGTTTCTTTATACAGAGATTTGGATTTAGAATAGTTTGTCTTGCATTATCCCAACATATGGATTGCAGATACATGCAGGCATATTCCAAGTTTTAGATATGTATTGTAAATTAGGTATTAATGGAAATGTAAGATAATGGAAATGGAAAACTCACACAATTTACTTTATTCCTCTGTTTTAACCAAGAAACATGAGGACTTTTGTCCCACCCAGAAACCTGGCAATATTGTCCCCTTGAAGGAGCTCTTAATCTTCTGCAGCAGTCGGATCTCCTTTCTGGCTTTGCTCCCCTCTCCCTCATTTGCTTTTTCGACTCCATAAAAATTGATGACACCGGCTGGATGGTCAAGGTAGACCCCGATGGTGGTGTACTGGGGAATATTCCAGATTTCTGTACTAATGCCATTGAACCACATCTGGTAGTGGGATCCACCCCACCCAAGACCCCAGGACTGTTCATTTTCTCCCAGCCCGCATTGTCCGTCGCATCCCCTCCTCCCAGCACGTTCATCGGCGACTCCGGCAATCACCCATCCTGAACATTTCACCTCCCAGTAAGCTCGGAAGCCAGAGATGCCTTCTTTGCAAAGAACCTTGAAGAACAAAGACAATGGTTAAATTAGTTGAGCATAGGAATTCATTTGTGTTGTTTAAAACATACCTGGGGGACATGCTCATATCTCTCTGCCCTGTCCAGAACGGGACAAGTGATTTCATCGGTCATGCGTGACACCTTTGATCCACCCTCTGTGATCCACAGCATTTTATTGGCTGTTTTGTCATCCAGGGAAAGGCTAATCCAATCTGTGGGATGTGGAAAATGTGCCATTCAGGAATAGAAACTATCAGTCATGAAAGTGAGGATTTTTTTTGTCCACTCTTACATTTCAGAAGATCAGCTCTGCATGTGGGCTCAGGGATGTTGGGCTCGTAGTTTGGGTTACTCTCTGAGTGATGGGAAAAATTACAATGTGGGTATAAGATGATACAATAACAAGCAGAGGCCGGTGTATTGTCTTTAAAATTTGAATACTCCTTTCAATGGTCCCCATGGAGTTCACAGTTGGAGTTATATACTGTGATTTCTGTAATTTACTTTAAAATCGTACCTGCAGGAGTAGCCAGATCTTTAGATCGTCTACCTGTAAGTACAAAACCAATATGACTGCCAGCTCCACCTATTGTTTACTTTGGTTCACTGAAAGACAACTTCATACTAACAATATGCAAAACTGCAGGATTCTAAATTAGCTTGCATCATCTGCGTAAGAGAAGAAAGGGAGTTTACTTACCACGTCTGCCGGAGGCTGGCATAATTCTTATATTAGGAGCATTGATTGGCATCTTTATCGCTTTTTGCCGTGTTGAGGTTTCCTGAATGTTGGCGTCGTTCAGTGGCGTACTGCTGCAGCAATGTGAGCGGTTTCTTTATATACCCCCAGGAATGGGCGTAGGCGGTAAAGGTTTTGGGGGGGCCCTGGGGATCTGGAAGAGAAGTTTTGGTAAGGTATGTAGAGATAATCAGCTCTTTAATTGGCATGCAACAAGCCTGCCAAACCAGGATATTCAGATCAGCGCCAGCATCTGACCCGCTAACCCATATATACTAGAGTAGTTCGGTATTTATTTTGACAATTCTTCTCTTTGTCATCATACTCACATCTTGGTAGTTGATACCTAAACAGGAATAAGGTAATCCTGTGGAGAACACAGGGGTCAAGCTAGGCCGGAAGAACAGCTTATCGGCTCTTTGAGACCTTTGGTGATGGAGGAAAAAGAAACCTGTTTCCATTTGGAGAAGAGTTCATTTGTCTGTGCATTTTAAGTTGTATAAGTAGTTTTACTAATGCACCTGATCAATCCTGTTATGTCCTTTCATTCTTCTTGTAATAGATTGTTGATTCCTTACTGAACGACACTGTAGAATTGCAATGCTTCTGTGTCACCTGAGCATATCAATATACTGTATACTGCAATGTTCTGTCGGCATTGTGCTTGAAAAATGTAATCCAAAATGTAAGCAGCCCATCTTTGATTGGTGATATTGTCCTAAAAAGGTTTCATTTAAATATCAAGTTTTCAGCCACGTAGAGTTGTGATATATTTTTTACTTTGAATGTTGTGTGTAAACTGTATTATAATTGTCATATACCTACAGGTACATACATTACACGTTACATACAAATTGACATCTGTAAGCATTCAAGCCATTTAAGCCATTATAAGAATTTAGGAGCAGTGGGCTGCTATGAAGCGCCCGGGGAACATCATAAGGTTTAGTGTCTCACTTAAGGAGACCTCGACATGTGGACAGGAGAAGCTGGTGAAAAAATAATCTAAAAAGTTAGAAACAAAGATATTTAGACCTAAAGACCTGAGCATGACCATGCAGAGCAACCACTAAGCAGGGTCAGAGCTCACCCTGGCCTTTATTGCAGAGATCAGTTTTCGGTCAGCAATGTTTTGAAAGTCTGTTGCCCCTGGTTTCTGATAGTCCCATGAGAGGAGATTGGAAGAACTCAAATAACCCATCACCCACACTCCCCTCTCTTTTATTTTTAATAAATCCCATTGGCCAGTCTGGGGCGGTTCCGTCACTACTCTTGGTATTTACTGTTTAGAATGTTGGTTGCGTCGCAATCACGGCCTCGGCCAGTCATCTGCTTGGGCAGGCAGCAACACAAGAAGGACGGGACAGCCTTGACTAAAGGGTTGGCAGGGTGCCAGAGCCGTAAACACCTGAGACACGCAGCTCACAGCGGAGGGCATATCTCAGGGAAGAGTTTACGGCCAGTGACTTGATTTTTCTTTTAACCCAGGCCATGGGCATTAAAGCGCCTGCGATGGTGAATGGTGGATGTGATAATGGAGGTCAAGTGTGTTGGTAAACCTGGTATGATGAACTGACATACCTTCAGTCAACTCACTTGCAGTTGGCAGGTTATTTTATAGGTGATATTTGTATACAGTATACATTTGGACTTGTTACATACCCTAAATGTCCTTTCAAATTAATTAATTTAATTTTGAGTGTCTACAAATATGTACAATTCTATAGATGTATGAACTTAATGAGAAAAAAATGTTATATTAAAGTAACCTATTCTCTTTAAAAAAAAGATGTATACTTTAATGTGATCACTTAAATATGCAATATTGATGATTAGGATAGTTTCAATTAACTCTCAACGGCTCTCAATATGTCGACAGCAAGTCAGCGGCTCATAGCTAACAGTGCTAACAACGCTAACATTGCAAACTACAGAAAAAGTGCAGACAGAACTAACATTGTTTTCCTGAGGGGGAATCGGAGGGTCTTCAGTGACGACGCTGTCGGTCGAGATGGCATTAAAAGCTGTAACCGCCATATGAACACAGTGCAGAGCACGCGGCTACGGCAGCACAGCAAGGAGAAGCTCTGATAACGACACACACAGATGGAGAGTGACTTAATTCTCTGCTCAGTAGACATTATTCCACTATATCTTTACATAAACATAACTAATTGTTTGCTGCTATATTCATGTTCAGAGTGTTAAATGCAGCTCAACTTTTAACTGGTTATAAAACTGTCTTAATTTATTTCTGATGTCTGTATATGAAGATTGGATATTTAGTTATTCTTAATGCTTGTCGTTGGTGCCATCGGGTCAGATTCCTTCAACTCGGACTCCAGCTGGGCCTCTGGCAGCTAGCAAACATACCCAAACCGGCTTTGCTGCCGTCTTCAACCTGCAGCTATATGTATATATATATATATATACACATATATATATATATATGTAAATATTTAAATTGAAATATTTAAATGATTTGATAATGTCGATATATATATATATATATATATATATACACACATATATATATATATATATATATATATATATATATGTGTATATATATATACATATATATATACATATATATATATATATATATCGACATTATCAAATCATTTACCGGTTTGTCCTATTCTTACGTAAATTGTTTTTTACATTTAAATGTTCAACGTAAGAATAGGACAAACCGGTAAATACAGGCTTTAAATATGTTGCTGCAAGAGGAATATCATGTATCACATCACACTGATAATGCTCTAAAGTAGAACAAAGTGATACTTATACTTCTTTAATATGTTACACATTTGCACCTGTTGGACCTCATACTGCTTGTTGCCAAACACCAGGATGTTTTATCTCTTTCAAAGCTTCATACTCAGAATTTGTTTCTGGATATGTGTGTGTGTTTGCATACCCCAATCACCCCAACCACCATCAATGCATCAGTGCTGTCACTGTGCAATGTGGCAAGATCAGCGGTAGTGATGGCGAGGGAAGGGGGTGTGGTTCACTTGGTACCAGGGGGTGTCCTACAGAAATTCAACCATCCATTTAACCCCTCTAAGGAAAAACACTGCTCCAATTACAGGCCTCCTGCCTCCCCGTCTTTTCTATTGGCACGTTTTATCTCACACTCATGTCCCCGCCACCGACTCTCATTCCTTCACCCCTGTCCTGCAATAAAGGTATATAAGAGTGGCATTAAGCTGCCACACAGTGGAGCCAACAGAGAGACCAGTGACATCGGGGTTGAGCCGGGCTCACTTCTTCATCTTTAACAGCCGGTATCGAGATGCCTGCCACCAACAGAATCGTTTCTGACACCCAGATGTCAGATAAAGGTGAACTTTAATTTTTACATTTCACGCCATTTAGAATAATTTAGTTGAATACAGGACTTTTTTATATATAATTTAAGAGAGTTTTTCCAATCTGTGAACAGCTCTATCTAAATGTTTGAGAGGTTAATATATTTTTCTGTCAAATTAAGCCTATCAAGAATATTGCAGCATATATTGATGCATACAGGATTATTATCAGCGATGCTTTCGATCAACTGATTCAATAACCCCAGCCAGTCAGTGTCTGCTGCAGTTTGTATTGTCCTTTAAGGCAGATCCTGGGTTAATGGGTCACTAGAGTTAATTTCTGTGTGGAAAGTGTAATATTTTTCTGGCCGATTTCATGCTTGTCTTCATAATGGTTTTGCTGCCTGGGCGCAAGTGTCGGCAAGTATCAACATCATATGCACTAAAAAAGATGTATCATGCGGTATGTATTTACATGCTGTCATGCGTCTTGAAAATTGGTGACATTCAGCAGGATAACAGATCCATATAGACCTGTTACACAACTTATAAAGGAATAGAGTCTCACAGCTAGCTTGCAGTTGCTGTTGTTTACAATGGTATAATTGTTAGCTTTTTAATGATATGAATCCAGCTTTTTGCCTGTGAAACAGAGCTTTGTAGTTGTAGTAAAAAAGTGTTCATAATCACACTTACATTTGACCATATCACCATTAAAGCAGATGCAGTGAGGAGATAATCCTGTGAGATCCTGTCACTTCACTAACAAGCTCTCTAAAGAGAGGCAGTGAGGCTTCTATGACCTTAAATGTTTTGTATGGTCATGTTGTAATGAGGCCAGATAAAGCAGTTATTTTCATCACCTTGTGCTATATCCAGACAGGTGGCTTATCATTCTCACATGGTTTCCCGTCAACAGACGGATAAATATCATCTCATTTAGACAGCGTGCATGGCGTATGAATAAACGCTAAGATTGAATGATTTGGTAATGACGACAAGTAGATACATGTAGAGCTTCACCTTGTACTCCATAACATTTACACCTTTTGCTACTTTTTCTGCTTGCCAAGATAACCTTCCTTAAAGTTCTGACCCGATGTCGATGTGTGAATGAAAAAGGTTAAGTCATTTTGGAGTTGATATTACTTGCTGATATAAATAAAACACATCACTTATGTTAGTCAATGCTGACATCCTATTGCCGTGGGGATTAAGTGTCTCCTCTTTTTAATCCCCGTCCTTAACAACAAACTGGATGGTGCATGCCGACATGAGTATTAGTTACAAAAATTGGCATCGGGGGAGAGCCTGTTATGCAACTGTCATTTATTATTTCAAGGAAAGTTATGACACAATACTGCCGCCTGTAATCAAGTTTCATTTGAAATCTAAATGCTAGCAGACTTAATTATTTTCTGTCTGTATTATAAGCTCCTTTCATTAAAGAGAGAGTCCCCCTCATTATTACATTTAGGGATAAAGCCTATGTTACACTTCATTATCTTCACATTAACTCTATTTGAGAGCAGCTGCTTTTCAATTGTGACGCAATTAAAATGCAATTAGTCCTTTTTTGGCGGCCTTAACTCAACTCTCCTGAATGTCATTTACCTCAACAAACAAATTTTGGGTATACATCCCCAACTGATCTGATTTGTGCGAGCAGATCATGTTCTTTTTTATCTGTGAAACTACTCTGAGCCTCGTGATGACTGAAGCCAACTCCACCAGCATGCGAGGTGTCTTGTTAATTCCAACTGCCTGGCATGAATCAACCACTGGCTCCAGGAAGCATGTGGTTGCTGATGTAATGATCTGACAGAAGCAGATGGTTTTCTAATTATACACAATTTTTGCACTTTATCATCACCTGTTGAGACACACCTGACACATACCTCTGTCTAACAGCTGAGTATTTTGATCCTAATATAGGTTGCTCTGGTAATAACATATATTTGTTTTTGCAGCAAAAAAAAAGAATAATGCCCCCACAGGTAAGACAGTCACCTTATTACAGGCTTTTGCTTTTTGAAAAGTTTTGTAAAAGCAGAGAACAATCTAATTTGTCTCCAGTTCCCCTGACCTTGTCTGACCTTGTTGTCCTCTCACTCACTCCTCAGAGAAGATCCCGGCCTACGAGTCAAATATCCCTGAGCCAAAATGCAGAGCTGATCTAATCAAACGTAAGATTCTTACTCTTTTACCAAGTGTTGCCTCTTAAAAATTACAAAGATTTGATCCTAACATAATTTATTATTGAATCATTGTTTCTTTGTCATTTTTTTCCAGATTGGTTCAACATTTCCCTGGATGACAAGACAGCCAATAAGATGCTCTGGATCGGAGAGAATGGTGCTAAGGTTGCTCGTATGACCGACGATGTCAAGTGTCCTGTCTTGGATAGACCAGAGCGATATGAGTATTCTCCACAGGTACAGGTTAAAGACGGAGTAACATTATTTCGGACTGACTCAATGCTATCTATATGTATGTTCTCATGCTATTCAATGAGATGAGAGTGCCATTAAATTGTCATGAGTTTTATGTGATTGTAAAACCCGGGCAAGAGATATTTGGAACCAGAGGGCTGCCCCCCTGCATTTATTTAAATCCCGAGGCAACTAGTTTGGCATTACAAGTTGGAGAAAGTGATGCTGCTCTAAATTCTCCGCAGTGGCAGCTGTAATAAATCCAAGTTTATGTTGGATAGTCTCTAAATAACACTGTCATCCCCATCCCTGTTCCAAAAGGTTCTTTGCAAAGAAGCCATCCTGGGCTTCCGAGGCTACTGGGAGGTGGACTACTCCGGGTGGGTCGTGGTCGGGGTCGCCTACGAAAATGCAGGAAGGAGGAACAGTGACGGTTTCTGCGGCCTTGGCGAGAACGAGGAGTCCTGGTGTATTGGCTGGAGTGGTTCCAGCTATCATGCCTGGCATAAAGGCCACAATGTAGAGATTAAGGAGATTCCTCCGTACCCCACAATTGGTGTGTATCTTGACCAGCCTGCTGGTGTCCTAAATTTCTATGGTGTGGAGGAGGTGAAGGGGGAGGAGGAGTGCATAGGAAGAAAGGAGGTTCATATTTTGAAGCAGTATAAGAGCACCTTTGAGCAGAAAATGATACCAGGTTTCTGGGTGGGTCCGCAGTCACACTGTTTGATCCTAAAGAAGGAGGAATAAAGAACTGAATCTACATTACAATATCATATCCAAAATTATGAACATAACTCTGGTTGAGAAAGGAGTGAAACTATCTTGTCCTTTTTTAATCAAGCTCCAAATATGGCACTACACCAACTAGGTCACGTTAACATTTGTGCTCCATAAACTTGCATACACGCTATGCATGTGGCATCATAATGAATACATAATCGCACTTGAGATATATTCCTTACATATAGCATCTCTGAGGCAGATATACAGTTCTTAGCTTTGTATATTTCAATGTAGGTAACTAAATGCAATTGGGTCAGGGTTCAGCTGGATTCACTTTTGAGCATCCGCTCTATATGGACTTTCCTGAAACCACTGGACCACTCAAGGTTTATATATTGATAATTCTATGTATTTGTATTCCTCGTTTATTATTGTTTGCTAATTTGGTGTGCAACATGTAAAGTTTAAATAAATAATAAAACACTGAGTGAGACACATGTTGTTCTGTCTGTTATTCCAAATATGAACGCAGAATGAGTAAAAATATGAAATACTGAACGTAGTTCTAAATGTGCAATTAATTTCCTTTATTAGATGACTTATGAATTACACTGAAAACTGGGCCTTTTCCCAGCAGCCATTTTGACGTCAAGAAACAGTCAGGGCTCATGGGATTATGTTAAATTGTTATGACCTATTGACAATGCATTACGTGTTAGTGTGCAAGAAATGTGTTTACATTACGCGTCAGCATCACAAAAACAATGGAAAGTCAATTATGATTTATTTTCATGAGAGACGCACAAATTAAAGGCATACACGTAGCTACTCAACAGAGCTAGTGATGTAGCATTGAACCGTGAGAGAGAGGTGGATCGGTCAAACAAGGACAGGACTTTGACCGGTGTTCGAGAGGTGTTTGTTTCCCGAAGCACTGTTTTGAAGTGATACCGAAAAACAAAAAATTATTGTCCGTGTACACAAATTAATAGATTCAATTTATTGACTATTTCACAAACTGCCATGAGACTGCGTTGAGATGTAATTGATAACATGAATTATGTCTCTTTTTCAATTAGGTGAGCCAGGGCTCTGCTATTTGAATGTTGGCTCACTGCAATGGCTGTGACAGATACATATAATGGAAACTTAGTTTATATATATATATATATATATATATATATATATATATATATATATATATATATATATATATATATATATATATATTACACCTGTGTTTACCCAGACTATAGAGTAAACAGGTGCTTGTTTGCCCTACTGTATAAACTCACATTTTCATCACCTTAGGTGCTCTGAGCATACCAACATTGTCAATGTAATATTGTAACTGAAAGAAAAACATATATCTGTCATATTGCTTATCCTAGTTTGACTGAGCTGTCTTAGTTCATGTGGTCCTGTTTCCGTCTGTGTTGACAACACTGACAAGACCAGTTTCTTAATCTTAGTTTCACTCGTGTTTGCACCCATCGTGTTGTGTTCCCGCACATACTCCCCTGGGGTGTCAGATGTCTGTGCCAACCTCATTTGTATCCATATGTCAGAGTCAAGTGCATAGCCTCACTTGAACCCTGCTGAGCACCCGTATACCACTGTCCTCAACTCCTCTTTCAGACAGTCAAGCCCCGCCACCTCGTCTCAACTGATGGTATATAAGCCAAGTGGAGGACAAAGACTTGGCACTCTTACCTACCAAAGGTTTTTGAAGCACCTGGACGTGGAGTATTAGCACTCCTCAAGATGCCGACTGGACCCAATTCTGCAATAACCGTCTCAAAGACCAACAAACCAGGTACATCTTTTTCTATTTACATTAAAAGTCCATGCACTTGCTGGCATCCCTCAGGAACCATTATCTGACTTGCTGGCATCACTCAGGAACCATCATCTGACTTGCTGGCATCACTCAGGAACCATCATCTGACTTGCTGGCATCACTCAGGCCATCACCAGATGATTGAGTAATATGTGTCTCGGCAGGGACAGTTACTGAAAGATGTCCCTCAACAGAGTATTTTAAACTTTATACAATAATATTCACAACTTCTCTCATTTAACATTGGTGCCTCTACCCGTTCTTTCTTAGATGGTCTTATCAAACGCTGGATTTGGATCTGTGATTTTGTTAAATCAGTTTAATTATGTTGCATATCTCATTATGTGGAATAAGCATGAGACATGTGACAACACTATCACATAAATATGAGCTATACATCATTTAAGACTCTTAAATGACTCCACAGTGCAGGCTGAACCTTTTAATATAATTTGTAATACTTTGTTTTGATTGGTTCCCATAACAGATAAATTATTTTGGAATATTTTGGAATGAAAAACTAAATTATCAGAGAAGCAGAATTTTACGGATGTTTAATTCTTCACCTATTGCAGGGATACTAATGAGTGTAAATTGAGGGGGCAAGCTTTTCAGAATACACTGTTAACAATTTTTATAAACTCTGAAGTGTGTTCTTACATTAGAAATTAATGTATGTTTCCTGTGACCATTGGCCTCAAAGGTTTATGAGTGTTTCATGTCAGCGCGAGTGACATGTCATGTGTAAACAACTCTTCACATCCTTGCAGTATAACCTTTGGCCTTTACCTTTTTAGGAAAGAAAAGAAAATCAAAGAAGAATGAGAAGACAATTGCAGGTAATGGCATTTGACATTGACATGTATGCATTCATACTGTACTCTCCGTGTGATGAGTTTTAGTTTATATTCAAGCCAATTTCCTTTCCTTGCAGAAGAAGTTCCCGTTTATGTGCCGGACATCCCAGAGCCAACACGCAGAACTGAGCTCATGAAGTGTATGAACAGATTATTTTTTCCCTCAAATCATGTAATGTTCAACAATGTATTCTTATTAGAAAGTTAAGAAAAAAACACTTCACTATTTTCTCCTGTAGACTGGATGCATTTGACTTTGGATGATAAGACTGCCAACAAGATGTTGTGGATTTCTGACAGTGGGTCGAAGGTTTTCCGTAGAACTGAGGAGGTTTGTCCGGTCCTGGATCGACCAGAGAGATATGAGTACTCTCCTCAGGTACGTCAGAAATCATACAAACACAGTTACTGCTGTGCAAAGAAACAATTGTTGTTTTCTCATTTGTCTTCCTTTTTTTCATTTCTTCAAAGGTGTTGTCCAAAGAGAGTATCTGGAACACAAGGGCTTACTGGGAGGTGGAGTTCTCTGGGTGGGTGGTAATTGGAGCCACCTATGAAGGAACAGGACGGAGGGTTGGTTCCGGGCCGAGCGGCCTCGGAGAAAATGAGGAGTCTTGGGGTCTGTGTTGGTCTGGAACACGTTACGAGATCTGGTTCAACGGTATTAACAAAGACATAAACGATATCCCATACTGCTCCACAATTGGAGTTTACATTGACCAGCCGGCAGGGATTATGAGCTTTTATGTTGTGACCGGCGAGGGGGCAGAGAGGGAGGTGGAGCTGTTGTTCAAAGTTCAGACTACTATGAAGAAAAAGGTTTTTCCAGGTTTCTGGATGGGAATTCAATCTTCATGCACATTACTAAAGAGATTAGAAGGAATTGCGGAAACTAAAACTGATCCAATCTGTGTGGACTTGTGAGTTTTTGACTTGTGAGTGTTAACTGTAACACTTATTGCTGTATTTTTTCAAATTAAATACCTAAAACTATTTTTAATCACAGTTAGTTTAACTTTGAGAAATGTATGTACTGATTATGATATGCATTCATGTTGAGTGCCTTGTGCTTTTTGAAATCTGAAATAAAAAAGTATTAACAGTACTATAAATGTATGCTTTTTACGTTTGAATCAAAATACTATTCTCCCAAGTTATTAGTTTATTTATAAGGGGCCATGAATAACACAGTCATTTTAGCAAAATTGCTGATTTGCATCGGCGGTCCCTGGACAACAAAATGTTAAAAAACAATACTGTCCAGTGCAAATAATACAAAATTCAAAAAAAGGTTGGAAAACCTGAAAACAGTTCATCTAACAATGTCATAGAAAATATACATTACGTAGTCTCCATGTTGGAAAACAGTTGGTTCCATACAAAGGTATACATGTTTATCCTTTATGATTGCAAAGATTTGACGTCATACTTGATATATCTGTGCCATTGCAAAACGTTAACTTTGTTGACCACTAAATATTATTTTCTTCAGAAAACCAAAAGTGCTTTTATATCTTTTACAGACATTTTTCTGTCTGTAATCAAATGCTCAGATAAGGTTGCTTTGTGTAAAGTGCATGCTGCATCGATTCCCTCAGGATTTGTAGAAGGAGCGAGCATCACCACCTCTGGATCAAAGGGGCTCACTTTGATATGTGAGTGGCTCCGGCCTGAAGATTCCTTTCCTTTGACAGGTGGACCTCAACTCCTGCCTCCTTCACACCCAAAGCACAAGCTTTACCGGAACTGAAAGCGGGGCACCGCCAAACACAGAACATTCACACTGCTGGAAGAACCCCAGTGAGTGATTACAATACATGCCAGTATTTAATGCACTTTCACTGCTGTCGTGTCTGTTTAATACTGCAATGAAGTCAATGTGTGGCTCAGACAACTTAGACAAATATATAGGAAATGCATAGATACATCTGAACCATGATGCATAAGTCAGTAAAACACTGCTTGATCTACTTAAAAAAAATGAAGGCAACTTTTTGCATCCAATTGTTGTGTAGATTAAACAAGACAAATCTTTGTACAAACTCCTTAATTATAAGTGCGTGCATTTTTTTGCACTCATAATCAACATAGCTCTGTTACTTTGATAAGATATGTTTTTATTAGGATATTAATCCATTCGTCCTAAAATGTTGCTCTAATTTTCATTTTAATAATAGGGCCAATGCCGTCAAAAGTCTTATCAGTTTATAGGCAAATCAGGCTGGAATCTTCTCTCAATTAAAATTTGTTAACTTTATTTGAGCCTAATACTAAATAAATAACAAAATTCTATGTATCCAAAGTTTTAATAAATCATGCCATCATGTGGTCCAGCCCACAACACACTCAATGTTACTCATGGCTTACTTCCCATTGGTCTTCCCACTCCACAATTATATTGGAACAGAGTAATTATAACAAAAGATCATTGTTTGTGTGTATCAAAGAAGATTGGCTGGAATTACATAATTACATCTTGTTGAGTGTGTTTTAAGCAAATACAGATTCACTTGGAACTAAATGTTTTCATGAAGAGATACAAACTTATTTTTTTATCGTTAAAATATATATATATTTAATTATTCAGTTAACCACTCTATATACTATAAGTGTGTTACAATGATCTGATTTAAAATATTTGTTTGTGGCTATAAAACATATGTGTTTATAATAGCACTGTATCAAATGAGAAAACAATGAAACAATGGTCCCATGGTTTTATTCCCACCGGTCCAACACTCATCGACAATATGCAGCACTTATTTATTCTGATACTATTGGTGCTGGCAGTTTACTGTCATGTTGCTACTGGCCCACGTTCAATCTGTATACAGTCCAACATGGCCTGTTGGGAGCAGTTGTTATGTTGCTCTCACTTTCTGTATGTGCAGACACACACACACACACACACACACATATATATATATATATATATATATATATATATATATATATATATATATATATATATATATATATATATATATATATAACGGACTGATGAATTATCACAGTACAAATACTAAAATATGTGTTGTCATCATATAAAACCATTTGGGAGTTTTTTTTATTTTTTATATGTAACCACAAATATAAACTTTAGATTCGTTCATACACATTATGAAATATGTTATGATAGAATTATCTTGCATGCTTTTTTCTTAAATAGATCATAATATAAATTTGTTTGTTATGTGTTAACCACAACAAATCATCAAACCCCAAATATCACAACATGCTGTATATTTTAACATTATAAAAAAAAGAAAAACTTAAAATTGAGGCAGTGAGGCAAATATTTTGAATCTATTTTCATATATCCAGGAAAACAATATTTAAAAAAACAATATTTATATAGATGTTGGCAATACTTCACTAGTTTATTGTTTCCGTATATCTATGTACAAATTTGCAACCAATTACATGTATTCAAGTCCAATTTTGAGGCATGTGTACAGTATTTTAGTATTTACATGTAATGCTACTTTATAGTTATCTCAACTGCATTTTAGGTAAAACCCGATAATGACTTATAAATATATATAATATAAAGCATTCCTATTTAGATTTAGATTTACTTCAATACATTCTGAAGGCTTCTTTGACCATTGCAAATGGGTCTTTCTGGGTTTCTTGGTCCCAAGTAAACAACTATGTTTGGTCGTGAGCGTTCTTCATTACGCAAGACAACATCACCATCTTCTGTTTAAATTGATTTACTGCAAGCAAGACATGTAAGGTGCCTTCTGTACATACTGTATATATATATATATATATATATATATATATATATATATATATATATATATATATATATATATATATTCTGCTATTACGTAGCTATCCTGGAACATTATAAAGAATGTCTCTGTATGTTATATCTTATATCACTACTTATTGATTTGAGTACTTATGAACCTGTCAGTAGATACTGTAAGGGATGAAAAAGTGTCAGTATGAATCAGTATGGACTGTCTGCATAATGAAATAGATTTCAATAACTCTGTATGCAATATGCTTCCCATCACATATGAAATGTTATAACAGGGTGTACACATATTGTAGCGTCGTTCCGTCGGCGTTGTTAAATCACCTGGCTCGAGCGTCAGTCAATACCATAAACATCTTTCAGCATATTTTACCTATAGTTCCTACACTGTGAGCATAATTATGAATATTAAATTGTAAACACACTTGTGGCTCTTACACATATCATGAGTTTCATGAATGTTACAATGAAATACTATAGATATTGTTGATATAATATTGCATTATATTTTGTTATATTATACATATTTTATTTAAATAAATACATCATTCTTACTGTAATGAAATGTCATGATAATATATTGGTCCATTTAAAGAGTTCACTTTAATTATTAATATTATTATTATTTTCAAAAATCACACTTGGTGGGCTCCATATAGCTTAATGTGGACTCTAGCTTGTCGGACTGAACCACATTTCCCATGAGTCTTGACACCACTGTCCCTGCTTACTAAATAAGAGCGGCCCACAGATTGTTCAGTGTAACAGGAGATGATAAGTAGCCACACAGCTGTCAATTCAACAGGGCTAATTGTGTCGGATGCTAAAAGGGATAGCTCGTAAATATTTGAAGGCAGACTAATTGGTTCCCTGTGAAGACATTCTGGGCATGTGAGACACTAATTATAACTAATATTATGATTAGTATTATTACATGACTAGTATTTGAGTGTTGGGAAATTGTTTCGGTGTTTTGTGCCTTATTTGCTGCACATGTTGAGCTTGAACAGTATAGCATAATAAATATGGTCCCGCCAACCAGCCAGGCCTTATGGCTGCTTTCCTGTGAGAGTATATTTAGACTTGACTTTCCTCCTATCGCCTTGTTCTTATCACAGCTCTTAAAATACCTTTCATATCTTCTTCTTGTACAACAACGCCAGCTCTCCTGAGGCATCTGTAGTGGCCCCACTGCTGAGTATCAGCTTTCACTGTTTCTTTGAGAGCTTTTCTCTCTGTCGAGGTTTTTGATATTATTCACGACAAGAAACGGTGACACTCTTCTCACCTTAAAGCACCCTACACCTGTTTTCTTGCAGCTGGATTAGTGAAGCACCGTCTCTCTTGTGTACTGCATCCAAGTCGAGGTTCAGTTTCTATCTTGAGAATATTTGAAGAAGAACTCCACAAGACACTGACTCAGTGCAACAGAAAACCTAAAAAAGAACCTATCATCTGGGGAAATGTTTTTGTATGATTGTGGACATCTTTAAAGCCCTGACTGACTGATTTTAAAACAATAGGATTATGTCTGATATTGAAATGCTACATTTTACATCTTTACTATAGATTTTATATTTAAACTTTACACAGTTTTCCAAAGATTTCTTTAGATAAGGACATTTTTAGAATCTAACATAATTTCTTATTTATATCAACATGTAATATAATCAGTATTGTATATAACACGTACTGTATACTTTCCCAATTATATAAAAAAAAATCACAATAATAAGACATAAATAATAATGTTTGTCAACTACATTTTACATTGTTCAAGTTGGGAGCTGAGGTAGGATCAGTGGTCTGCTGTGCTCCTAAGTCTCCCTGGGATGATTGGTAGGTTGATGTCCACTCAGCTGCCAAAAGAAGGAGTTCTGCCCTGTGAAACAGAAGATAAGTCACCAGTAATGTTGGTCACAGCTGTAAAACTTTAGCATTGTTTCTTTGCTGTATTGTTGAATTTGACTTCAAAGATGGAATGATATTGTAACAATGGAATCATATTCAAGAAGGTCCTTGAAATAAATATTGTCCACATATGTAAAGTTAAACTGTCACCAGTGTCTGTTGTTGTTACAGCCGCCTACACTGAACTAACAACAACACTAATATTTGAATTACTGGTGAGATTAAGACTTTCAGGAGTTATGCCATTGAGTTTTGATTTACCTTTGTCTTGTATAGCCACCTATGCCTCATAAAGAAACAGTACAACAAAGTGAGATTCATAATCCCTTATTAATTTAATACACATTTGCAGGATGTTTTTGTTAATGTTGTTAGAATGTATTGACTTACCTCTGATAGGCATATAAAGCTTAGTTTAAAAAAATCAAGGAACAAGTGCCCTTGGACATGTCACTAAACCCGGACATGAGAGAAGGCAACCTGGGTCTTTGCCAGCCATCCAGTTTACAAGCCTGCCACCATCTCCAGATAGGGGCTGGTGCAAGATGCTACCAAAGACTGTGTTAGCCTTGCCAGAAGCAAGGACCTACAAATCCTGCAGCAAACATGGATGCCAGTCCTAATCAGAGTCGCTGTCATCAATCCATCCCAGGGAATGAAAAGGACCTGTCCGGTATGACCTGTGTGCAGAAACCGAGGCCCGAGGTTGAGGGTGTGGTGAGTCCTCATGATTGTTCTCATATTTCCGCCTCTGCCTCTTCGTACGTACGCTCTGGGTAGCTCTCTTCCCTGCTCCTCTTTATGAAGGATCCAAGGCACGAGGTCGAGGGAGCAGACTCTTCCGTCTTTGGGGAGACTGAGGGTGGACCTTCTTGTGATGCTTAACAAGTTTCAGCTCTTACTTTGATATTGATCTAGTATGATGCTGTACAACAGAAGATAAATTAAAAGAAATATGAAGGAAAGCAAAACAGAGACTATAAGCGTTGTAAATGCAGGTGAAGTCTTTTATTGAGTGAGGAGATCCAGAGAAGAAGATCCAATGACTCCAGTAGTGATGTTCAGGAACCTGGATCTACATTGACACTGAAACAGCTGAACTATCTGCTTTGTGGTAGAGTTGTGCCAGGTACCAGCTTGAATATATAATATATTTAGAGAGAGCACTCTGACTCATCAGACTCTAGCAGATCAGACTCAACAAAGTTGACTTTGACCAATTTCCCTCTGGATCTCCTCACTCAATAAAGGACCTCACCTGCATTTACAAAACGGTCTCTGTTCTGCTTTCCTTCATATTTCTTGTGATTTAGATCAACATCGAAGTAAGAGCTGACTGAATGCAAATACGTGAATGAAACTGATTTATTTCTAGTTCAAGGGTGATGATTCAAGGCTGGCATCCGAAGTCTTCAATCGTCATGAAGTTAGATTTATACAGCCGAGAAATGAAATGTAACTAATGCAACAGCTGTTTTTTGTGAGTAAATTCCAAAGTCACAAACCCACACTCAGCAAAAGACAGAGAGGCTGTCAAGGGCAGGGTGAGGGAGGGACAGTGAAGAGAAAGGGGGGAAGGGGCTCACAGAGAGTGCACTGTTAGGACAGAAGAGTGTTAACAGCCAGCGTAGGTAGATCACCGCACAAAACACTGCAGCTACCAGGCAGAACGGAGAGAAGGAGTTAGAAACAGATCGAGAGGTTCACACGGGCGAGCAGAGAAGCAGAGTATACAGCGGGAGAGGGTCGTGACTGTTTGGGCAACAGGAGCTTTGGAAACCAGGAAGAGGGCAGCCGAGCCTGAGGAGATGCTGTGAGGAAGACTGCCAAGTGATGGAGCTTGAAGCCGCCAGCAGGCGGGCACATTTAGTCAGGTACGGCAATATGGCATCTTTATTATGATTTATGTCTAATTGTATTGTCTGTAGACTTTACAATAAAAACTGTTGCTATAGAACTATGAGTGTATTTTAGTATTGCTTTATCAATCCTGTATTTTCATTTATTTGATAAATTAACAGTATAGTTTGTTATACATTTAACAAAGATACTGCTGCTTAAGGTTGACAGTATTGTGAATCAGGTCCTCTCATGTGTTATCTGTGGCTGAACTATTAAAGGCCCACTGGAGTACTTTGAGGGCTCCGAGGGCTTTGTCAAGCTGATATATTTCAGCTGTATTTCCCTGCAACTGTTGAGCCTCCTCTAGTCCAACTTAAATGTGTAGAGTCATAAGAAATATCCAGTTTCCTCATGGGGCAATCTTCTCAGTTAGTTGCGACAGTGATGTCACTACATTATGTATCAAGGTCAAACTCATAGTGATTCTTTTGTTGACATTAAAATACATGGGAATGTTGAAGACATGCAAATGTTTTTGTTGATAGAGAGGGAGGATATTTTATTCAACATGCTCTGTGTCCAACTTCACATGATGCTCCAGAGTCCTTGGGCACCACAAAGCGCACTCTGTGTGGTACACAGACCCACCATTTGTCCTCTCTTCCATCCCTCTTTAGCATTTTAAGTCTTCTCCTCCCCGAGCAAGTGACCCCCGCTGATTAAGGAGGAGATTTTCCAAATATTTCACAACACCCACGTAACCTCCAGCGGCTCTGAGGTTGTCTCTGCTCTCATCTCTTACAAAGACTTGATTGTTTTTCTCTCGTTTACTCCGTATCTCTCTTGTCGAGGATTGTGGTTTACACCGGCATAGACTGCGGCAGCTAAACCATTTCAAACCTCTGGGTCACCCACGAGTGCTTGTGAGATGTTTCTCATGAATTTTTATCTTCAAGTTCATCTGTACTATGAGGGTCAACAATTATTCTACATTTAAACACTGTAAAGCTTATTTCAGGCAGCTACAGCAGGTGTAACTTACAGCAAACAGTTTTGAAATCTAAATGAGGAGAGTTTTCAGTGGAAAAGTGAGTGATTACGTTATTTTATTATACATGCATACATATTATACATACTTCTAAGTTATTACACATACTTCTAACTACAAATACAGCAAATGCATACACTCAAATACACGCAAATTTAGCATACAACATTGTAAATAACATGTCTTATACGTATATGATAATGCACACATTTTAATTAAATAAATATCACATAAATACATAAAACAATATGATTTTCATAACATAGAAATGTAACAAAAATACAAATTTAAATTCTAGAAGAACTTATATTTTATAAGTATATTTATCTTTCTAAATACATTTATAAAAAATAAAATGAGAAATTGTAGAGAAATCTAATTTGTTGTAATTCGTGAAAAACATGGCATTTTAGTTCTAGTTGTAATTGATAACAGACATGGAAGGAATTTAAGAATATATATATATATATATATATATATATATATATATATATATATATATATATATATATGTATATATATATATATATATATATATATATATATATATATATATATATATATATACATATATATTGCATTAGGGAAGAAAATCATTGTTTAATGTTATGCATATATACATATATATGTATATGTATATATATATATATGTATATATATATATATATATATATATATATATATATATATATATATATATATATTCATATATGTAGATTTCTATTGTACATGGAGAAAATATTGGCCAAGCATCTAAATGACATAAACTGACACAAACATGTGAGTTATAATTGAACAACAGAGCACACATGTAACAATAACAAAGTTGATTGTATAAAACACTGGGTTGCTCAGTAGATGTGCAGGTGCAACAAAACATGCTACCAGTTGACCTGAGGTCATAAACAAGACCGTATGACTCCCACAAACCTGTAACACAATGGACTCCACCCTACGCATTTGCCTTCAACAGGCTATTTTATTTTCCCCACTCCACACGCTTTTATTTGGGTTTTATGTCTTCAGCAGTCCACGCTGTAGTTCTGCATTTCTGCAGTTCGGGACACATTCCAAATCTTGTCTCTCATACCAGCCTGTCCCGTCTGCCAGATTGGTTTTCACACAGTCCCGGGGCCCCTCCCTGCTACCACGGCGATGCAGCTGTCACCTGTCAGTTTCGTGGTGGGGATGCGCATCGGCCTGTTGTGGCTCAGAATAGAATTGTGGGAGAGTTTTTCACTGGAAGTGGGAGAGCCCAACACCAAGTATCTGAGAGGATGAACAGTTGACTGGGGAAAAATCTCAACTATACCGGAATGTGGCATTTGTGTGCTCGGAGATTACAGGGTGCTGTTCATGGAAGTGACTGACTGCTCTACAGAGGGAGACTCTGGTTCAAACTGTTTTGGTAAGGCCTAATGTCTTAGCCTCACTCAGAGCAGCCAGTTTATGTATATGTGTAGAGGTATCAGTCTTGTTCAGTACTGTTTACGGAAAGTGTATGGCATTGAGGAATTGTGTGTTCAGAGCTTGGGATATATGTTAACTGTGTAGATCTTTTTATTATGTGTTTTATTTACTTGGTTGAGCTTTTATTAAAAAATCCAGTAGATATTTTGTGTATTCTGGTGTATGTGTATGTGCCATATGTGTGTGTACCACTAAGTAAATACTGTATGACCTTGAATGAAGAAATAATTTCTTATAAACACACATGAAATACCCTGGTTAAAGTTCACGTCAGTTTGGGTGCAAGCACTGACATTTTGTGACATTTGCATCCACCTCAAGTCTCTCACACATGTTTACGACTGTGATCCTCTTCTAAATACCTCATCCTTCTTTCCAGAATCTATCTGGCTGTTTTCAGCTTTAATCTACATGTATTTGCGTTTCCACTGCAGAATGGATGACCAGGACAGAGTCAGCCAAACATCCAGTTTGGCCACCATTTCCTACTTTCCTGTCATACAGGTTTGTTTTAAGTTAGCATTTTCCATTTTGCACATGTTGTGTCGCAGTAAGGATGACTTACTGCGATACTGTTAATGCATACTAATGTATTATTCTCTCTTCGGGTGACAGGAAAGTGATGGAAAGGTGCAAACATTTGGGAAAAGAAGTATGGCTTCCAAGAGAGACCCCAATTGTCCTGTCGTCATCAGAGGATGGCTCAACAAAAAAGTAATTTTTCAAACATAGCCTGCTTAACAATTAATTACTTCATCAGTTCATGCAGAAGATTGACTGAGTAAAGCAAAGAGCGGCTCCTAATGGATCTCCTTTCTGCAGGACAGCTCTGGTTTGAAGCTTTGGAAGAGAAGGTGGTTTGTCCTCTCCAACTACTGTCTGTTTTACTATAAAGGTACACAGCTTTTAGCCCAGCAGCTTTTCTTCAATGAAATCCTTTCATGTGCTCTGACTGAACAATGCATCTCTTCTTTTGTCCATTTCTTTTCTGTCCCCCGCCAGACAGTAGAGAAGAATCTGTGATGGGCAGCATCCCGCTCCCGAGTTACAAAATCCTGTTCTGCACACCACGAGAATGCAAGAATAGAAAGTTCACCTTCAAGGTATCATCATTTGGTTACTCGTCCAATCAATAAATGCATTGGAAACATTTAATTTTAAGTCTTACATTTTAAACCTGTTGTTGATCATTAAAAATACACTTTTTATACAGGAATTATGTTTACTTCACTGAACAAACCAAAGGCGTCTCAATATTTACTGACACCCATCTAATCAGGTCAAATTAAGGGGAGACACCCCAACAGGGTTTTTCATGCACTGGTCAATTTGGAGTTTTGTGCTTTTTTGCTTCCATAACATCTTCTTTTAGACTCGCGGAAAGTAAACATACAAAATATTCATTGAGGGTTTCATTTTCACTACACTTTGTCTATTTGCATTTGTAAATTGCTCCCAAATTCACCAAAAGATAGCAATAGATAATGCCTCATTTGGATTTATAAACAAAATTTCCTAAAACTTGTAATACAAATGTTTAATGGTGATATGTATTTGTTTTAATTACCCTATTCACCTATTGCTAAATGTATGGAATTTTACAATACATCTTCAAAGGCCAGAAACTGGCAGATGGTTTGTTATACATAACCATCGGATAATTCAATAATACCAGGAAACAGTTTTGAAAAGGGACAGGCAAAAAAATACTTTAAGAAGTCGAGAATAAAGTAATATTTTGAGGGAAAACGTTGTAATATTACGAGAGACGAAAGTCATATAATTTAAAAAAGCAATCTACCCGCCCTACACTCCTGTGCATCATTTTTCTAATTAATTCAAGCAAGATTTTTTATTTTAACTCAGTTTTATCTAATGCATTCTATTCAGTTCAAGGATAATATAAGGATGGTTCATCATGAGAATAATGAACTGTAACACTGTGAATGATTTCTGTAAACTAGGTAGTGCACCAGGGAATGCGCTCTTATTTCTTCAGTGCTGACACTCAGGAGGACATGTTGGGTTGGGTCCGAGCCCTCAGTCAGTCTGCTGCAATGGAGCCAAACAACTCACTAAACAGGTACAACACTTTACTATGGGCACGAGGTGTTGTGCAGTAAATATCAAATATGTTTTTAACTTTATTTTCTGCATCTCTTATAATTGCAGGCGTTGCTCGAGTTATCAGGATTTCACACACATAGGTGGCAGCAGTGAGTCAGTGGACTTCCCTAAACCCCCCTCTGATGGAGAGGGTCCCTCCCAAAGACACAAACACATCAACAGGACTCTGAGCGAACCGAGTTATCTCACTGGCGGGAGGATGGAGACAACTCGCTCAGAGCCGAGGGGGAGGCGGAGTGTGCGTCAGAGAAACAGCAGGTCGTCAATTCATCTCTGTGTGTGAATGACACATATTTCATCCCAGAGGTTTACTTGAAGGGAAAATCCTCACCAGAAAGGTCCCAGCTTTGAAATTCTGTTCTGTTTTCTCTTCCAATAGAACACCCAGCCCTCTTGATTTTAGCAGAAGACGAGCTTGTGGTCCACACCAAGAGGAAGGTTATCTGCCTGGCCAACACACACCACCTATGCAGACAGAAATGATAGGAACAGGTTCTTTGAGCTCAAGAGGTCAGCTGGGGTCACGACCTCACACACCAGTGGGAAGGGTAGACATTCGACCTCACGATGACTCGGCCATGGCGCCACACACCCTGTACTACGCACCTGCATCACCTAAACTGGAGTTCAAATCCACCCCAAATACTCCAGTCACAGAGAGGTGGCCAAACCTATGCAAGGTGTTTTGTTAATCTTAATCATAAACTATGCTCCAATAGCCCTGATATGTTATCAAGGTTAATTATTATCATAATGTGTCTGTTGAAGTGTGATACATAATTACTGCAGTAGCTCTTTAATAAAATGTTGTATCACCAAACATCTCATGTTACTCAAACCTAATCTTTTTGATTGTTTACAGCCTACACCTACCTATGGGTCTGTCCATCATATATCGAGTGGGAGACGACATTTAGGAAAGGTGATTATAGTACAACCAATATATTTATGGAAAACATCCAGAATAGTGTTAAGAACAGCAGTGTAAAGTAGCATTGTTCCTGTTGTATAACGCCATGTGTTCTCTGCTCTTATCGTCTACATACGGTCTCTTCCTTCAGAGCTCCACAGGGGCACCTGCAGACTTACTGCCCCCTTTGCCCCCCTCATCGAGAGCTGCACATGCGCCCCAACACCCACACCACCACCATCACCACCATCATCACCATCACCGCAGCAATTTATCTGTTTGTGTGCTCCCGCCAGTCATGGTACAGCACTCGCTGTTGCGCTCTGTGTTCCATATGGCGTCCTGTGATTCATGTTTAAACCTGCAATGTGTTGTTTGTATGCCTCCTCGAACATGTTGCATTGTAATAATGTTACATCTAACCATGGGGACTACTTGGTTTATGTGAGCAACAGTGTTTTTGTAGACATTGTAATATGGTATGTGTAAAATCACTGCTTCATTTATCAGTTTTTATTTGTGATTAATACATCATGTAGTGCTCATTGTTTAGTCTAGTATATCTTGTGCTTTACGAAACAGATATTTAGCACAGGGCTGAAGGTTGTGCTTTACTTATTTGAAAGACAACAGCTTAGTCTAATATTGAAGCATTCAGCGCGATGGCTTACGTAATAAATAACATTAAAAAATGATTGCATTTACAATCACACAATGACAAAAGGTGAACAGGAAGAAGCAATATCAAAATAACACTATTTAACAACATTTTAACCTTGATGCATTTCAGGCCCCAAAGCCTGATCTCAGGGAAGCCCCACCAATCAGGCCTCTTGAAAGTGATGCAGACGTGAGTATTCACAGAGTTGCCATATGGCTCTTAACTGTCACCAGAATATGGTGCAGTTATTCATCATCTTATAAGATGTTTTTATTTGTATTTTCCCTACAGGTTGTGTTGACACGGTTATGTGGGTGTGACAAGCTGCTCCAGTCTCTTTCGGTAGAACTGGCACAGCTACAAATGGATAAGGTGGGTAATAAAAAGACTACTCATTCCAGGCTATTTCAAATTATTAATAGCAAACAATATATTGTGAGTGGTTTGAGAATACGTTTTTTTTCCTGTTGCAGGACAGCGTCCAGAGTGCGTTAGAGGTGTCCAGACTTCAGCTGGATGAATGGAAAAGCCAGGGGCCCAGGGCCCAGGAAGAAGCCACGACCCAGAAGGCTTTGCTCCAGGAAGAGCTGGTCACAATCCGGGCTAGGATGTGTGATGTATCGTTGGTGTGTAATTAGCACGGGGGACATGGAGCCAGAATGAAATAAATAATGGCATTATAGTTTATTGATAGCAATCATCATTCAAAAGGGATGTAACATAAACAATTATACTGTTTATTTACTTGTGTAATCATATTAATTCATATATTTCACAAATCTTCTGACCTTGTGGTACAGGAAATGGAGAGTGTGTGGAGTCAATATGAGAGAATGGAGAGTGAACTGTCGGTTATTCGTTCACACCTTCAGCACGTCTGTAACTTTGGAGTGCCACAGGTATTTGAAAACTACACAAACTGGAGTGTGTAATGTGTGTGTTTTTATAGTATTTAGCCACTGACCTTAGTGACAACAATTCTCCAAACCATTAAGGCTCATGCCTAAAGATACTTCATGAGTAATATCTTTGGTTTTTTTCTTTTCATCAGGACCAGTCTCAGGCCCAGAGAGAGCTGTGGATGATGGAGGACATCCTAGCTGGACTAAAGACCAACAGGGATCACTTCCGCTTCCTGCTGGGACTACCGAGGCACCACAGTAAGCACGGCCTTTCTCTCACTAGCATGCTGAGGAGTTTAGATAGTATTATGTATTAAGAGAAATATGTTGTTTCAATGTTTTGTGGTGGTGGGTTTGGTTTGGTTGATTATGCACAACGTGACGACTGATGAACAGTGTCAACAGCGTGACCTTTTCTGTCTCCCCACAGTGTTCCAGCCGACATCTCCACATCCTGGATCTCCCACTGAGAGGCTGCAGAGTGGATTCCCAGTGGTACAGTACTCCTGTCCATTGTTTCTTTGTCAGGGACGTTTGCTTTCTGCTTATGAACAAACGTGGAATTGTTGTCGACTCAATGCAAAGGTTAAATCCATCTGCTGCCATCTGCTGAGATCTTTCAGTGTTTTTCTTATAGTATTGCCAAAGCATTTGATTTTTCATCACACAATTGCAATACATTCTACAACATATAGAGCTAATTTAATTGTGATGTGATGGCTTTATATCTTTTTTTCATGATCATAGGCTATTTTGTTCTGTGAAAATGTACCACAGTGGATCAACAGATGAGCAGGATTTGCAAGCCAAAATTGTCCAGGCCATTTTCTCCCTTTACATACATATAGTTTGACAGTTGGGATGACTAGATTGTCTACCATGTCAAGGATTGATACGTAATCTCTCAATTATGTCGAGGCATGCATCAATCTTCATCAATCTGTTATGGATACAGTGAGATCTTCTTTCATATCACTTGTGACAATGACCCCTGCAGGATGTGGAACAAGAGCCACCACTCCGCCCCCCATTGCCCCAGGAGCTACAGGAAAGCTTCCACAGCCAGGATCAGGGCCATGGCTGCACAGAGTCAACATATGAGGTGTGAAATATTCACATTATCAATGAAAAACATTATCAGGTTAGAAATGTTTTACAGTTGTTTCTCTTCTTATGTTTCAGGGAGTCTACAGCCACACTGTTGATCCTGGGCAGAGAAGAGGAAACAGCCAGCCGGACCTCCTTAACGTGAAAGCACCAAAAGACACATTCGGTTGGTGCAGATAGAGTAATTGGAAGGAGTGATATTAAAACAATGGCCCGTAGATTCATATTTTCTGACATATCAAGTATTAAAGATCTTTAATAGGTGTTTTATGCAAATGGTTATTTTTCCAGAGCCCAGTTTTGTTTTGTCTTCTTTTCACACTCATATTCACTATGTTCCCTCTCTCCTCCCACCTATCCCCTCTCACTACCTACCTCTATTTGCATTTCATCTTTAGAATGTGGTTCAAAGTGGATCCCACCAGATACAACAAATCAATCAACCAAGGTGTGATTCTTCATAGTTTCCTATGTGTTGGTCATAAATATATCTGGATGTATGCTTGTGATCTAAATTGCTCCAAATATAGAAGCAGTCAAAGCTGATTTTTCCTCATTGCAGGCACAGCCAAATTCCAATTCTTTGATTCTCTCATCTTCCTTGCAATTAGGGCATGTTGCAATGCCTGTTGTAGGCGAGAGGGGGCGGCAGAGACACATGTCTCAGTGCAGTAGCTCAGTCTTCTCACGTTTGCCACCCAACCCCCTATCTCACATGCTCACACACGGACAGACACATATATGTACATTCAGATGCATATGAACATACGGTCTGCACAAACACACAGCTGTAATAATATTGGTTTTGATATTCAAATACATGGATTCTGGTTCTTGCTTTACATTTTCTCAGTGCATATTGCTGTGGTGTGGGGTTCATAAATGACTCATTCTATATATTTTTTTCTAGAAGATGAAGATGAGTGAAGAAGAGCAGATTGAGCGGATGAAGAGGAATCACGAGAGGTTAACTAAGAAGAAACCTCCCATACCCCCTCCAGGTCAAAGTTCAGAGACAAGAGAGGAGGTTTGCCAAATCATGAATCAGCGTATAACTAACTGAATCACTACAATATATTCCAACATACATTTACTAATCTACCATGGTATTTCCTCAGGCCCCGTTTCCTTTAAGAGTGACCCGGGTTGTTACAGCTGTACTGCCGTCCTCTATTGTGGCCAGACGAGTTTCGGTGGAGGACCCTCCGCCTGAACTCGACAACCCGTTGCCCGAGCAGATACCACCTGAGATGCATCAGAGATTGTCAGGGCGAAAAGGGTTGAACAAGCAACCCTGGGGTCTGTTGCTGGAAGGTCCTGATCAAAACCAGTTCTCGGCAGAGATGCACCAGGATGAACCTGTTGTAAGGACAAACAGACAGCAGCATCAGGGAATATTGAGGTCTTCCAAGAAGGAGAAACGTTTAGAAGCGAACAGAGCCGAGCCAACAGAGACCTCAAGGAATCAAGTTCTAGACCAAGCGGGTGTAGGACGTGGAAGTGAGAGCTTGGACGTCAGGGTAAGAAAGAATGAAATATATTGAAAAGGAATCAAAGACTTGTATAAAGCATAGCATATTTTTGAAAGATGATGCCATACCATGCATGTTCTAGTCCATTACAGTTGTTATAATCTCTTCTCATTCTGAAGCAACCGTTGTTATGCCTCAGCGACGGCGATAGCCGTATTCAGGTTTGTATGTCCCATCTCATTCTTGTGAGTGTGATATCTCAGGAAGGCCTTGAACAAATGTCCACTTGGACTCAAGAATGAACTGATTAAATGTTGGTTGTTAGTCAATGTAACCTTAAACAAGATGTTTAGTACACACTCATTTTGTCAATTTCACACAAATGGCTAATAGGGTAAGATGATAATGTGGTGATGTTTTATAAAGACATGGATGTAAACTGCAACATGACTGGTTAGCGGAGGCCTTCAACCATGAGTTCTAGTGTTTTGTTGACTTGCGCTTCCCTATGAAACAAACTGAGCTTGCACAGTAAATTAACAAATATATACAGTATATTCCTATTGTTTTCCCTTTGCCATTCACAGACAACGAATCAGGTATCGTATATTATCTAACAAGTTACTTCCAGTTTGCATTAATCAGACCTCATAGGTTTTAACTGAGTGTACACTCTAATGAACAAACTACTACACAATTACAAAATTGTATTTATTTTAGTAACCTGTGATCTCTGACAGCCCAAACAGAAATGATGAAGTGACATCTGAAATCAGTCAGTTCAAAAGGTACCTTAGGTGCATTTTAATGTGACACTGTTTTAACAGGCAGATGAACGACAATCTGCCCTCCTGACCCCTGACATGGACCCCAACCTCTGTCTAACCCCTGAGCAGCGAGAGGCCAAACTTCGTCGTGTGGAACGAATACGTGAGAGAGTCATAAGAAGGTAAGAATTTGTTTTTGTAATTCTTATATTTAAATGTATGCACATGCACTTTACATATACAGTATGAAAGTCTCTATGAATGTGTTATTCTATCCATCTGTCTATCTATCAGTGCAGTCAGACAGAGAGCTACACTCGATCAACTGGCAATCAGGGGGCAGGGGCAGGAAGTTCATCAGGCTCCCCCTGACACAGCGAGAAAACAAAGGATAAAATCAGGTACATATTTACCAACACAACATCAGTATAAGTATTATCTAGGTGTATGCTCTAACGTACTTACTTAAATTGTGGTCCATTCCTGCTTTCAGACCATAGATCCTATGGAAGCTGTGATCACATCAGAGGCTCTGTAGAACTTCAGCTTTCTAGTGGAATATCTCAGGAGGAAGATGTAAGAGGCCGCCATGTGAAAAAAACTAAAAGTCAAGTAAAAGATGGGGACAAAACACAACACAAAGATCACAGTGTAAGAACAGGGGTTGCCAAAAATAAAATCAGACGTCCAGCTTCACCCTATCACGTCTCCTCTATGACTGTCTATCAGAAAGACAAGGGATTTACATGTTGCAAGGATGTAGAGTCACAAAAGCTTGAAGAACCCATCACTGATGACAATGAAAGTGATTTTTCTTCCTCCGATCTGAGAGCCAAGTGGTTCCTCTCCACCAACCAGTGGCTAGGGTGCATACCTTTAGAGATCCCTGGCATAGACTCGTGCCATGAGGAGATATCAGACTTCGAGAACCAACCAGCATGCACCGACGATGTGACTGATTCCAATGAAATGTCTTCTGCAGTCAGTGAAAGCTTGGAGAAAATGAAAGAGAACCATTCACTCTTCTATAAGATTACGTGTGACCTTACTATTTCAGACACAGATATTACAACGAATGATGGGAATTCAAATGCTAAAACGCCATACAGGCCAGATGAAGAAGTCCTGCAGATCACTGAATCTGAGACGGATGAAGCGACCCATAATGTTGGGAGATCTTCTAACCAAGAGAGCAAAGATTCTAGCCTACCATCAGACTTCAATGGAAATATTCACTCAGTTAATAATGTACTCAAGGATTCAACCAAAGCAGTGTTAAATACCTCAGTCAGTCCAACAAAGGAGGCTTGTGTTTATAAATATAACCCTCAAAAAGAATGTGAAGACACCTCAAGGGAAGAAAGACAGTTGGAAGTTAGAGAAACTGTTCATGGTGCGTCGGTTCAGAGCAATGCCACTGATCCGGCACTGGATGAGGAATATGGAAAGGCAAGAGATGAACAAAGTTTGGCAAAGGAGTCAAAGGAAATGAAGGTGGACCAAGAGAGAGCTGAAGAGCCAAGGAAATGCCATAGTTTACGTGAGGAGAACAAAGAGACAGCACAAGAAGAGGGCAACAACCACTCCATCACTCCATCCAGCGCTCCTTATGAGGGTGTAAGTGTGATTCGAAGTTCCTCTTTTGGTAAGGCACGAGTTACAGTATTAAGGACAAGTTTGTAGAGACAAGAACAGCGAAGGCTTAAGAGCTTAAATTAACGAACTTAGGAAAGACAACAACACAGTTAAATTATTTTTTGCCTGAAGAAGAGGATTTCAAGTGATTGAAAGAATCTGCAGCTAATTTGGGATTATAAATGGTAACATGGGAACATACAATGTCAGAAATAGTCCTAATATTTGGTAAACTTGAACATTTCCATTATTCAGAATATTAGGTTTGAAACGGATGCAAAATAGAAAGTCTTGCAAAATAGAAAGTCTTGCAAATATGTCATGAGCACAAAAGCTATGTATTGAAATATAATATTGGTCTTGCATAAATTATGTGTAGAAAACATGTCCAGTATTATTTCATTCCTCTCAAAGCATACATCTAACACAACACAGACATTATAGATGATCGATGCTTGTGGATGGCAACATAACCCTTTTATTGTCACTGTAACGAAATGTTTTGTATCTCAAATATCCTGATTAA